>NC_056434.1:16570995-17196995 GCF_018296145.1 Oncorhynchus tshawytscha | reverse complement strand
TATCCTATTTGGGTCAGAATAGTTTGTCATGAGATTTAGAGATGGGAGGTATGGAAGAGAAAAACGAGATCAGCTTTTACCTCGGGGCCTCTGTTTCTCCGCGTCATAGATCATTACCACCTCTGTGACCTTGGATTACACAAAGGAGAACATAGGCTGCATTAGGATTCAGACCACTAGTATTGCCATAGCATGCATCACTCAGTTGGAACCATAGAATTAGGAATTAGGATACGAATTGAATAGGCTCTCTATGGTTTGAACACTGACACGTTCTATATCCTCAAATTGATAGCATTTTAACAGAAAAGTATGTTTTTCCTGTGTTCTTCCAAGAAGCAGTTCCTGTATTGGATCCTGGTAACTGTTTTAGGTATAAAACAAATGTATAAAGCTATACAATACAGTATACACCATCTTAACAGGACTCACCACTCCAAATCTATTGAAATATTCCCGGAGTTCTGGTTCACCACAGTTATGGGGGATTCCGCCGACAAATATCTTCTTTGATTTATTGCTGTCAGCTTTGCTGCCCTTCTGAAACAAAGAATGGGGTCTCAAAGCCAGATCGAGAATCACACTGAAGACGAGGCAATTCACCATCATCTAGCTAGACAGCCGAGAAGAAATTAGCTTCTCTCTCCTTTTGCCGTGGGGTATAAATGTCACGTCGATGCAAACACTAGTCCACACAGATCAGGGTGCACTAGTGCCTTCGCTTCAGCGTTACTGAGACAAGCTATTTCAGGATTGCAGCGTAATTCATTTTTACAGAATCACTTAGTCTAACAATTACTTGGAAATAATTACATTTTAAGCTCCTTAGCAGAAGTCATGTTAACAGCAATAAGCCTCAGTGTGACAGACGCGATTTCTAGAGGCAGATAGGACCCAGCTTATCAAAGGACAAAAAGGATCCAATTCAATCCATTCTACCCAGGCTTGGTGCCCTATTTCTGTAGAGGACATACAGTACCTAGCCTCCACGAAACGAAATACGCTCCTTACCCAGCCGTCCTTAGTTCGTACTTTTTCAGGTTGCATTCCTCTGGGAGTACATGGCTTGGGGTCAATCTAAAGGCAAAGGATGAAATCTCAGCCTTCAATGAAAAAGCACCTTCAAATGTTCCCTCCAATTTATCAGGTGAATTAGACTACTCAATAAGGCCACATACAAATGGAATAAATTAAACATGTGCAATACAATTAACTTTACAATAAATCACAATTTAATTGCAAGAAAATAACCTTTATTATAGCAAAATGGTCATGTTCATATTGCTGCATATAAAACGCACTGTCTGCAGTTAATTATCTGTTAAATGTTGTTAAGCATCTGAACAGGCAACATTCAGCCTGCTTGCATATAGCTCATCAGAACAGTCCAGGGATGTCCTTCAGAGAGCCAGCCTTTTGTTTTCTGAAGATGCCAGTGTGCGCTATGGGTTCACTATTACTTCATTAGCTCTGTGTAATACTTTACTGAAAAAAGTCCCCATTCCCATGCAGTGCTTAATCCTTATCTCACACTTCACAAAGGGCATCATTGGATAGACACGTATTTCACACTCACATTTCTGCCATCGAGATTATGGGGTTTGGTCTCCAGTACAGTCCGGACACAGTTGGGGTCTTTGAATTTGACAAAACCAAAGCCCCGGGACTGATTTGTGGTTTTGTCCTTCATGATGACACAATCAACTACTTCCCCATACTGCGAGAAATAGTTTCTCAAAGTTTCTGATAGAAAAGAGGACATTGACATGAGTCGGACGACGCCATTACAGAATCCTTTAGGGATATATACAAAGCCTAGTGTCCTGACATTATGGGTAATGTGTTTAAAAGTTCACTGGATGCAAAGCATGAACAATACATTTACATTACAGGCATGTATCTTTGGAGGCAGGGCATAGATGTTTCAACAAGTAAGAGTCATATCATTCACATTGAAAGCCCCCCCCAACAAGGTAATCCCATGGAAGGACAAACAGAAATACATAGTACTGTGGCTACTGCTCATAACTTCAGAAAACACTGTCAGAGTGAAGAGTGTGGTGCAAAGACCCACACGGTCTAATCAAGCATGATACAGAGAAGGGCTCTGAATGCCTGTGGCTAAAGAAAAACTACTGTAAAGCTACTAGGTCTGAGCAATTATGAGTAAAGCCTGCATGTGTGGTTTAACTGCAATACATGATAACATGCTACCCTTTGGGTACTCCAGAACAACATTTCCATGCAGACACTTTCATGTTCAAGCACAACACCATCTGCATTGCAATACACCTAATATTGACAGGTTGGTAATTAGACAGCTGACTCACCCTGTGTTGTACTCCAGTCCAAGCCACCCACAAACAGTTTCCTATAAAATTAAGAAAAAAAAGCCGTCCTTTGAGGACACTTGAGATGGTCCATCATTCCTTGGACACAATAAACCAGTCTCAAATGGTTTTGTGGCGTTAATGTGTGACTATTAGTTATGCGACTGTGCCACATAACTATACTTTTTATGCAACCTTACAATAGCTTGAGTTGTATTTGAGCGGGTGTTTCTATAGGTAGCTGATGTTTCGTATCAACACAAAAAGTCCTAACGTTAGTCCTACACGTGGCTCTTTATGCATAGCTATGAACCCTAGGTACTTTCTATTAAAAGGCTGGAATATAGAGGATGACTTGTTTAGCCCCGACAACACTTCAAGTCTTTTTTTGTTTTATTCATACTGCGACGTATCCAGTGCAGGCTAAAATAAGCCAGACATGAGAGACGTTAGCTAGCTAGCTAAAATACATGATCCTTGCAGGATATTGAAAATAGCGTTAACTGCACATCGATCTAGGCTAGCTACATATTTGACATTATACTCTTATCAGCTGTATGCCGACATTCAAAACTAGGCAAGATATCATAGCCTCAACTATAATTTCGTATGGATAATTTAGATAGATCAAACCAACATTATCCAAATCCTCTCAATCCAATGCCCGCTAAATGTCCTGAAAGAGTCCTCTAATCAAGTTCATCAAGTGAGTAACAGCGCAATAAAACTCGCGCCAGCAACCAGCTACAATTGAAGACGTTGGCTAACTAACGTTAGCTAGTTGTCTCTAATATTTTTGGGGGGAAATCTGTTAATCTGTCAACTTCAATCAAACTTCTACCATCACACTCAATAAAATTGGCAACAACTAACGTAAACATGAAGATAGCAAAGCTTCGACCCCTGATGGTGCGGTGCCCACATTTTTACCACACAATAGCTAACGTTAGCTAAATACAGTAGCTTGCTAGTTAGCCGCTAACATTGTAGCTGCTGACTCGTTTCAGTTTCTATTTAGCTATGTGGTTTGTTAGCTAAATAGTTGAGTTTTTCAATTAATTATTCAATGACAACTTGAAAAGTAATGTTTAAATGGTATCTAAACCAATGTCATGCGTTTCCAAATGATTAGCTAGTAGTAGCTAAGCTAAAGTCAACTAACGTTCGCTTACTATCTAGATGGCTACCAGTACACATACTTAACAAAATGCTAACTAATGTAGCTAGCTGAGTAAAAGTGGTGATGCGGGTGAGATCTACCACAGTAATAATTAATTCAAGTAAAAAAATGTATATAGCTATTTAACTAATTGTCATTAATTATATGGAGATCACATCTTACCCAACTTCATCTCCGGCCAAGTTGCTGTTCATTTCTAGACTAGTGTGCAGGGAACTGGTGTGCTGTCACCGGTTCGGTGTATTGCTTCAGTAGCTACTACCGCCCCTCTACTGTAGCTACTGTACTGATACCAGAGGAAGGTCACTCTGCTTTTGGTTCAAACTGAATCTGCGCAATGACGACATGTTTGCCACGGGGCCACCTGCAAGGGGTAAAAAAAGAAGAAACGAACAGTTCTGGGATATGTAGTTGAAATTCAAGATGTAGTCTCTTTATTGACAAATTCGATCAGAAAATAAAATAATACTGCCCCGCACAGGCACATAGACTGAGTGCATGCCCTTGACCATGGACCAAGGAGATAGGATGGGTGACTTTGTAAGCCAACTAGCCTGCACAAAATAAGCAGCCTGGTTATTTTGTTCCAGTAGGTCAGGAGCTACATTTTTCACAAGCACCCCTTTTACAATAGTTTATAGTTTGTTTTCTATGAGTGCAGATTATTGTGTAGTAGGCCTAGATCTACATCAATCAGGGGTGCAGATTTAGTTGATCAAGTCTTGACTCTCCAAGATGACCATCTTGTATCACACTCAGTATGCTTTCATTGCTCTTTGATCTGATTGACAATGACAGCATTATCATCAAAGAGTTCACTGCCACTTGCAACCATTGCTACGCAGGTGACTACCTCTGACATATTACAGTGGTCAACATGGTCTTGCACTTTGACGGCATTCATGGATTTACCCGAGAGGACAGCTGTGGAGGCCATGCAGTGACTTGGCTCTGAAGGGTTGACATAATGATATACATTGAACAAAAATATAAATGCAACACACAACAATTTCTAAGATTTGACTGAGTTACATTTCATATAAGGAAATAAGTCAATTGAAATAAATTCATTCGGCTTATCTGTGGATTTAACATGATTGGGAATACAAATATTTGTTGGTCACAGATACACTACATGGTCAAAAGTATATGGACACAATTAGTGGATTTGGCTATTTCAGCCACACTCATTGCTGACAGGTGTATAAAATCGAGCACACAGCCATGCGATCTCCATAGACAAACATTGGCAGTATAATGGCCCGTACTACAGTGGCTTTAAGCATGGTATTTTTATTTTGTATTTTGTATATAACCATTATGTAACTAAGCGTGGCACCGTCATAGGATGCCACCTTTCCAACAAGTTAGTTCGTCAAATTTCTGCCCTGCTGTTATTGCGAAGTGGAAATGTCTAGAATAGAATAAAACTAGAAGGAACAATGGCTCAGCCTCTGAAGTGGTAGGCCACACAGGCTCACAGAACATGACCACTGAGTGCTGAAGTGCGTAGTGCATAAAAATCGGCGTCATTGAACTCTGGAGTAGGGGAAACGTGTTCTCTGGAGTGAGGAAATAGGCTTCACCATCCAGCAGTCCGACAGACAAATCAGGGTTTGGTGGATGCCAGGAGAACGCTACCTGCCCGAATGCATAGTGCCAACTGTAAAGTTTGGTGGAGGAGGAATAATGGTATTGCGCTGTTTTTCATAGTTCGGGCTAGGTTCCTTAGTTCCAGTGAAGGGAAATCTTAACGGTAAAGCATACAATGACATTCTAGACGATTCTATGCTTCCAACTATGTGGCAACAGTTTGGGGAAGGCCCTTTCCTGTTTCAGCATGAGGTCCATACAGAAATGGTTTGTCGAGATCAGTGTGGAAGAAATTGACTGGCCTGCACAGAGCCCTGACCTCAACCCCATCGAACACCTTTGGGATGAATTGGGACACAGACTGTGAGCCAGGCCTAATCGCACAACGTCAGTGCCTGACCTCACTAATGCTCTTGTGGCTGGATGGAAGCATGTCCCCGCACAAGGAGTCACTAGAGCGTGATGGGACAAGGACATCCCGGCTAGTAAAACCCTCTCCTAACCCAGACGACACTGGGCCAATTGTGTGCCACCTCATGGGTCTCCCGGCTACGGCTGGCTGTGATACAGCCTGGGATCGAACCCAGGTCTGTAGTGAAGCCTCAAGCACTGCGATGCAGTGCCTTAGACCGCTGCACCACTCAATGATTTTCACATGACTTGTGTTCCATTTCAGACAGTGATCAGTGTTTTGAATTAATTTAGTAGTAATTGACACACTCAAACACACCGCAAACAGGCCTTTAAGGATTAGGTAGTCAAACAATAATAATAATAATGTAAACCTTCACTGTAATTACCTGCATACAAGTCTATGTAGGCCTAATTACTGTGTTTAAAATAAATAGAATATCTCTGGTGTAGACTTCAGGGGACTGGTTTATGATTAGGTGTTAACAATACGTTTTTCTCAGTGTTAGTCAATGGCAGCCTAAAGACTCCCACCAAGGATTTATTCACTTCCTATGATTTGTTTACTCCCTTACAGTCGGACAGACGGTATAGGAGCATGAGGTCTGATACCAACAGCCTCAGAGACAGTTTCTATCTACAAGCCATAAGACTGCTGAATAGGGTTGCACATTTTGGAGAATATTCAGAGGTGGAAATTTTCTGTGGGAATTAACAGGAATATATGGGAATTAACTCTCATCAGACTCTGAGGTCTCATCTTCACTGTCCATCCTTGTTGATGATGGCTCGTTGTCAGGCTCAAAAAGCCTCAAATTTGCCCGGATGGCCACCAATTCCTCAACCCTTGTATTGGTCAGCCTATTGCGTGCTTTGGTGTATGTGTTCCCAAACAAGGACCAGTTGCACTCTGAGGCGGCTGATGTTGGTGGGATTTGGAGGATGATGGAGGCAACAGGGGAAAGAGCCTCAGATCCACAAAATCCCTTCCACCAGGTGGCTGATGAGATATGTTGGCACGACTGTCATATTGCATCTCCATCCCAAAGCCCTTGCTTGGAAGTGTACTTTGCCAGACTGCCAAGACCCTTCCTCTCATCCAGGCCAAGATGGCAAGGCACGGTAGTGATGACACCATAGGCCTTGTTGATCTCTGCGCCAGACAGGATGCTCTTGCCAGCATACTTGGGGTCCAACATGTACGTACTGTAGCGGCGTGTATGGGCTTCAGGCAGAAGTCTTCACCCTCTTTGATGTATTTTAGAACTGCAGTTTCCTCTGCTTGGAGCAACAGTGAAGTGGGCAGGGCAGTACAGATTTTCTCTCTTACATCTGCAAGCAGAGTCTGGACATCAGACAGGATGGCATTGTCTCCCTCAATCCGTGCAATGGCTACTGCTATAGGTTTCAGGAGTTTCAGGCTGCTTACCACTCTCTCCCAAAATACATAATCCAGGAGGATCCTCTTGATGGTGCTGTCCATGTCGGCAGACTGTGATATGGCCATTTCTTGGAGAGACTCGTTCCCCTCCATGAGACTGCCAAACACTATGATAACACCACCCCAAAGGGTGTTGGTGGGCAGCTTAAATGTGGTGCTCTTATTCTTCTCACTTTGCTTGGTGAGGTAGATTGCTGCTATAACTTGATGACCCTTCACATACCTAACCATTTCCTTGGCTCTCTTGTAGAGTGTATCCATTGTTTTCAGTGCCATGGTGTCCTTTAGGAGCAGATTCAATGCATGAGAAGCACAGGCAATGGGTGTGATGTGAGGGTAGGACTCCTCCACTTTAGACCAAGTAGCCTTCATGTTCACAGCATTGTCTGTCACCAGTGAAAATACCTTCTGTGGTCCAAGGTCATTGATGACTGCTTTCAGCTCATCTGCAATGTAGAGACCGGTATGACTGTTGGCCCTTGTGTCTGTGCTCTTGTAGAATACTGGTTGAGGGGTGGAGATGATGTAGTTAATTATTCCTTGCCCACGAACATTTGACCACCCATCAGAGATTATTGCAATACAGTCTGCTTTCTCTATGATTTGCTTGACCTTCACTTGAACTCTGCATCCAGCAAATTAGTAGATAAAGCATGTCTGGTTGGGGGTAGGGGTGTATGCTGGGCGAAGAACATTCAGAAATCTCTTCCAATACACATTGCCTTTGAGCATCAGAGGTGAACCAGTTGCATACACAGCTCGAGCCAGACATTCATCAGCATTTCACTAACTACGTTCCTCCATTGAGTCAAAAACACTTCTGATTCCAGAAAGACCATGAGCTGTTGCTATCGATAAGGTGTCTGATTCATCATTTTCCCCTCGAATAGAAGTAGCGGGACTTTTGTCAGAGGTTTCTTGTTGTGAGCGCTGAGGGAACTTTATACACTTGGCCAGATGATTCTGCATCCTTGTTGCAGTCTTCACATATGATTTGGCACAGTATTTGCAAATGTACACAGCTTTTCCTTCTACATTAGCTGCAGTGAAATGTCTCTACACATCAGATAGTGCCCGTGGCATTTTCCTGAAAGATTAGAAAAAAATTAGGAAAACCCTAATACAATTCCATGTACAGATAAATAGTTAAGAAGTTAGATTAAACAACTCCTTTGTAAAAAAACATTTTTTAAATTAAATGTATGGAAGCCGGTGAATTAACACCCCTCAGTTAGCTGGCTCAAGCAAGCTAGAATCCACATGGTAGCAAAAACTAACTAGCAGAAATTGTTAACAAGTTAGAAATGATTTAAACACACTTTCCTGTAGGCTACTAGTTAACAAAAAATCATGTATGTCATATAAAATATATTCACCCCACCCAGTATTGTAATCAAAACTTAACAGAAAGCATGTAGTTCATGGCTCAGACAGTGTAGTAGTGTGGGCTCAAATAGCATCTCATTAGTGTGCAAGATCTTGAGAATCAGCTGTACATGTGATGGAAGAATGCACTGCACATGTGATTGAAGAATACACTGTGCATGCAGAGGGTTGTAATTCCATTGAATTGGGGATTGTTCAACCAAAATATGCCACAATACCTAGAATTGCCTTGTGTATCCCACAAAAACAGGTTCACTTTTATAAGCTAACTTTTTAAAATGAATTTAAGATAAATTCCCCAAATTCCTGGGCTTAATTTACCATGGGAAAATGTACTGAAATTTCCCGCAAAGTTTCAGACATTCAGTACACACATCCATCCATACACACATGTAACCGATGTGAAATGGCTAGCCGCGGCTTTTGTGGAGCGATGGGTAACGATGCTTCGTGGGTGACTGTTGTCTGTGTGCAGAGGGTCCCTGGTTCGGGGGCGAGGGGATGGACTTAAGTTATCCTGTTACATTGATGCTGTTGACCCGGATCACTGGTTGCAGCGGAAAAGGAGGTCAAACGGGGGGTGAGTGTAACCGATGTGAAATGGCTAGCTAGCTAGCGGTGGTGCGCTAGCGGTTCGATCGGTGACGTCACTCGCTTTGAGACCTTGAAGTAGTGGTTCCCCAGTGATTAAGGGCGCCAGCTGTGCCATCAGAGACTCTGGGTTCGAGCCCAGGCTCTGTCGTAACCGGCCGCGACCGGGAGGTCCGTGGGGCGACGCACAATTGGCCTTAGGTCGTCCGGGTTAGAGATGTCCTTGTCTCATCGCGCACCAGCGACTCCTGTGGCGGGCCGGGCGCAGTGCGCGCTAACCAAGGTTGCCAGGTGCGCGGTGTTTCCTCCGACACATTTGTGTGGCTGGCTTCCGGGTTGGATGCGTGCTGTGTTAAGAAGCAGTGCGGCTTGGTTGGGTTGTGTATCGGAGGACGCATGACTTTCAACCTTCGTCTCTCCCGAGCCCGTAAGGGAGTTGTAGCGATGAGACAAGATAGTAGCTACTAAAAAAAAAACAATTGGATACCACGAAAAAGGAAGGGGTAAAAATAAAAAATAAATAAAAAAGAAGTAGTGGTTCCCATTTCTCTGCAAGGGCTGCGGCTTTTGTGGCACGATGGGTAACGATGCTTCGTGAGTGACTGTGGTTGATGTGTGCAGAGGAGCCCAGGTTAGGGCGAGGAGAGGGACGGAAGCTATAATGTTACACACACATCATAACTGCTGCTTACCACACTTGTTATAATAGCTAAATACTGAACCAATCCCCATTTCCCCAAAATACGGGTAAATATTGGACTATAAATTGTGCCTTCCTGTATTATACTTATGCTAAAATATGTTTTATATTCTATTCTACTGAGCCATTTCGCTACACTTGCAATAACATCTTCTAACCATGTGAATGTGACCAATAAAATGTGATTTTACAGTTTGTATTTTTATCTTATATTATTTCTTATTGTTGTTGCATTGTCAAGAAGGAACCTTCAAGTAAGCATTTTGTTGGACGGCGTATTCCATGTGTGTCCTGTACATAAGTCTAATAAAACTTGAAACGTATGTGAAAGTTAGAAGAAAAAAGTGATGGCAATGGGGTTCGCTGTGGAAACTGCTGGTAGATACAATTTGATCATTGCAGACCTCTCTCTGCCTGCTCCACTAAAAGGCTAAATTAGTTCTGGTCAGTATAATGTTGTTAATTAATTAGTTATAGTTTTAAATATGTAGCCCATCACACTTTCAAATTAATTGTATTTTTTATTATTCTGTGATTTCATGTTTTATGTAGCTGTCTTTACCAAATAAATCTCCCCCTGTGGGATAATAAAGATGATCAAATAATCTAGACTAAACTAGGGTGCAGTGCAATGCTGTAAAACAGACTGTAATATGCCACGATTATGAAAATACAATACATCATGTTTTGTTTTTCACTCAGCTTTCCATACTAAGGACGTCAGTGACCCCAACACTCCTTGGAATGCCACCTATTGACCAGCAGTAGTACGCCTCGTTGACATTGCAAACACGTCTTGCAGAGTCAGCACTTCTGACCCATATGAATCCCCACCGCCACAAAATCTCACTTTCCTCTGGCACGACGTGGAAACAGCAACCGTCTATTCCCCAGCGATTAGAGAAAAACAATCACCAAAATGACCACGGCACATGCCATATTTTCCAAGGGAGAAGACTGCAAAGCTGGTTGGCACGACGCTAGTGCTGGTTACAATGAGACCGACACTCATCTCGAGATTTTGGGCAAGCCTGTGATGGAACGTTGGGAAACTCCGTACATGCACTCGCTGGCAACTGTAGCCTCCTCAAAAGGTACAACGCACAATGTGCAAGCTGGTGGTCCCTATGAACGCACCGGGACCACTAGATAGTAATTCATTCCGGTATTCTATGATTATTTATAGTTCTATAATAACCTTTTGCATTATTGTAATATTTTTTTCTTACTACAAATGTGTGAAATAAATAAGTCGTAAAGGACAGCCTATATCGTAATCATTGGCTAGGCCTACACTTAATTCAGAGCTGCAAATATAGTCAAATCAGATTATCAATAAATCAGCAATTAGGCTATTGGGAAAAGTTTATGAAACAAATGCATTGACTTTTTATATTACTTCTGAGTTGTTTCACCCAATACACATGCTAGTGGAGTTTAAAAGCATGGTGGAGTTAGACATGTTGGACATAACGCTTGTGCTTGCAGCAGGTGTTACTCTACCTATGGAATCGTGCCAAGTGAGGACTTGGGAGTGCCAATAATTTATGTCGACATGCCATTCAATACGTTTTATAACTACAACTGTTGATCACTGATTTAACTTTTATTGCACACAATACGTGCACAGACTTGAACTTTTATATTTAAGAATTCAACGTTTTGCACGTAAAAGTTGTGTTTTGGAGTTGTTTGCGCGCTCATGTCACCATAGCACACATGTTCCTGCATGTAGTAGGAATGCAGTCCGTCGAGTTTATTAAATAGGGTATTATACTTTCTTTATATTGCTTAATATTGGGAAATGCTCATATTTGGTGGAAATTTGACAACAGAGTAGTAGCAGAGTATAAGCCTGATAATAGTATAGGTCGATGCAAAACCAAATCGTCTTTTTCTCTAATCTATTTTTACACATCAATGAAAGACTTTTCTGTGGAAATCCTTGAAGTGGACTTTCTATCACGTGCCACCACCACCTTCTTTTCCCCATATATTTCTTATATTTCTATACTGTGGTTATCAGAGAGGTCTCTCAAATAAACAAAAACAGTCCATTATTTTTGTTTTGCTTTTCATGAAAGGTGCCACAGCATTGGAAATACTTCAATACAGGTCAGACCTGGGTTCAAATACAATTTCATGTATTTCAGTTACTTTTCAATACATTTCAAAGCAAGTACTCAGATAACCTTTATTTGGAAAAAGTAAGTAGTTGAATATTGGAATGTATTTGGAAATGTTCAAATACACTGAATCAAATGCGCTATGCATTTAACCTAGGAATTTGAAATGACAAATTTGGTCACCTATTTTTTTTATATATATTTTTTTTTTTACAAATAACCATTCAAATACTGAAATAAAAGTACTTCTTTTGGGCTATGTATTTGAAAATGCTCAAATACCAAGAACAAATATTTAATAACAAATACCCAAATACATGTATTTGAAACCAAGTCTTGATACAGGTAGATACTTCAACACCAATTGAGATGCTTGTTCTGCTTTCCCCCACAGGTGGACGTGTTCTGGAGATTGGATTTGGCATGGCCATCGCCGCAACTAAAGTCGAGTCCTTCCCCATTGAGGAGCACTGGATCATTGAGTGCAATGATGGAGTGTTTGCGAGATTGCAGGAGTGGGCCAAGGCTCAGCCACATAGAGTGAGACATCTTCAACTTCACATTAGGTTCTATTTAGACTTTTCCCTCATTTAATGTGAATAAAATGTATCTAAATTATTCTCCTCATAGATTGTGCCCCTCAAAGGACTGTGGGAACAGGTAGTAGGCGGCCTGCCTGACAACCACTTTGATGGTACGTTTCAAAAGGCATTCTATTGGTGTATTCATTGTATCTTTGTATTCTTAAGCGGGGAAAATTGCTTCAGACACATAACTAAGTAATTCTAATAATGCCTCTTCTATCAAAGGCATTCTGTACGACACATACCCTCTGTCTGAAGACACATGGCACACTCACCAGTTTGACTTCATCAAGGTAAGTACAACACTTCCATGACAAAGACTGCACATTACAAATATATTGGCAAAAGCACCAGAACCAACAGCGGAATAGGGATTTCTCCTGTATTAAAGACTTTATAAAACACAAATATGTTTGGTATTACATATGATATTGTAGCTGAATCCAACGCAAACATATGGCAGATGTCTAGGGTGGTAGGTCGCTTAGTGTTGGGCTAGCAACCAAAAGGTTGCTAGTTCGAATCCCAGAGCCATCAAGGAGAAAATAAACTGCTGATGTGCCCTTGAGTAAGGCACTTAATTCTAATTGCTCCAGAGTTGCCATTGCCTACTTTTCGAGGGAGAGTTGGGATATGCAAAATGCACTTTTCCAATTCACACATAAGTATTAATACACATTTGTACATCCGAAATAGGACAAATATAAGCACCCACCAAATTAATGAATTATTAAACAAATGAATCCAAATGGAATGAAATATTTCTTAATGGAATCTGATTCCTATCACTCATTACAAACATTGGCTATCGTGCCACAATGACGTTTCCATTATAATACAATTCTTGAATTGTGTCTCTATAGGGCCATGCCCATAGGCTGTTGAAGCCCCGTGGTGTCCTCACCTACTGCAACCTAACCTCTTGGGGTGAACTTCTCAAGTCCAAATATGACAACATCGACAACATGTTCCAGGTGAGCCGGCTCTCAGCTAATCAATGATCAACAACACCTAATCTCTCTGTGAGGTGCTTGTGTACACGTGTCCTCTCGGGCACGACACATTTCATTTCTTGCACGTATTCTGTCCTTGTCTCAGATAGTACTGCACTTACAGTACAAGTCTGGTACAGTGTAATTGCATATGTGATGTTATACTGCTAATCATTACTGTGGTATAACATGTCATTTAAAGTGTGGCCCTCCATTTTGTTTGGTTTGATGTTCATTAAATCATTAACCCATTTGTTTCATTCACGTGCAGTGACTATTTGTCTGTTGTATTTTGCTTATTTGGTCTGTCTGTAGCTTCAGTACTAACTAATTTGCCTGCTACCTACTTCCAACATTTCTTTATAGTACATTGGATTTGGTTTACTAACTGCAGTACAACAGTAATTGGTTTAGTTTATCTATAACCGGCGTCTGCCATTTACTATTACCATATTTATTGCACTTGGTCATAGCACTGTTAGAATGTGTCCTCAATTACCTTTCTTGACTAAACCAAAGGTAATAATAAATTTTACCTGTACTACAAGATCTGAGAATTTTTAAATATATATATATATTACATATATATATATATATCATATATATATTTTACAACCAAATTCCCCAAGAATAGGTAAATGGGATGTTATAAACAGGTCCAGACACTTTCATCCTCGTTGTGCAGTATGGGGCCCTGAAAAAAACATTAACAAAGGCTCCAAAAACATGCAAAATGTCCTTTTAGAAACGGAAAAGCTCTCAGTATAATGATGCAGGTCTTCAGATGTTGTACACATGAAATTGTGTCATTCCATTTTGTTGCGACTCGAGCAATACCTCTACGTCCATTCTAGCAGCAGGCTACACAGAGAATAGCTGGATAGGGGAAACCGTTTGTCTCACAAAATGGATTATAACGTTGCGGATAAAGCTTGGAATGACACAAGTTCATGTGTACATTTGAATACCTGCATCATTATACTGAGAGCTTTTCCCGTTTCTAAAAATGATGCATTTGGATGTTTTTGGAGCCGTTGTTCATGTTTTTTCAGAGCCCCATACTGCACAATGAGTAAGTGACCCGCTGGTTGGGGTACGTTTCTCAAAAACAAGTGAAATCGCAACAACAAAAAAAAGTATCTGGACCCTTCTATAACATGCCATATACATAAAAAATAGAGATTTGGTTGTAAAATGCAAGTTTCTCCTATGATGATTTTTCAGGAGACCCAGATGCCTCACCTGCTCGAGGCTGGCTTCAAGAGGGAGAAGATTAGCACCACAACCATGGATATTGTTCCTCCAAGTGAATGCAAATACTATGCTTTCCGCAAGATGATTACACCCACCATTCTGAAAGAGTGAAGTGGTTTGATGCCACCGTAATGTCTTTATTCCTTTAATTCTCAAGTGCCTGCATTTTAAAAGCCACATTGGTTTACTGTCAAAAATCCATAAGCACTCAGCGATGTCCATCTTACAATAAACCAATTTAAACAACATGTACACTCTGAAAATGAATTTGTTTGGGTATCACCTCAAACAATTTTGCACCTCTTGCTATAGAACCTCTTGCAATTCGTTATAGAATGCATTACATTTGAACTTCATTGCAATGTTAATGAGCACTATATTTGACATAATACTAAGTCTGCGTTTACACAGGCAGCCCAATTCTGATCTTATATCCAATTTAGTTATTGGTCTTTAGACCAATCAGATCCTATCTTTTGCCAATAACTGGGCAACATATCACAATTGGGCTGCCTGTGGAAACGCTTTCGATTGGCCACTTGACTAAATGTGAATAAAAATGTCATTAACTTATTTCACTTCTGAAAGGAGTACAATTATTTCCTGAGGGACTGCAAAATAAGTCAAAAAACATGATTTTCCTGTTTTCAATGATATTTCCACACTAGGAGCATGAAATAACACTCAAATTGTGAAAATGCCAATGCCCTTTCGGTGTCAGCTTTTTGAAAAACATGCCTGGAATTTCAGCCTGTTCACCTGGGATGGAGTTTTGGCCCACAGCACAATGAGATCAGATTTATTTTTTTGTATTATAATTTTTTTGTGTGTGTATTTTTACCACCCTTTTCTCCCCAATTTCGTTGTATCCAATTGTTAATAGCTACTATCTTGTCTCATCGCTATAACTCCCGTATGGGCTCGGGAGATACGAAGGTCGAAAGTCATGCGTCCTCCGATACACAACCCAACCAAGCCGCACTGCTTCTTAACACAGCGCATCCTACCCGGAAGCCAGCCGCACTAATGTATCGGAGGAAACACCGTGCACCTGGCGACCTTGGTTAGCGTGCACTGTGCCCGCCACAGGAGTCGCTGGTGCGCGATGAGACAAGGATATCCCTACCGGCCAAACGCTCCCTAACCCGGACGACGCTAGGCCAATTGTGTGTCGCCCCACGGACCTCCCGGTCGTGATAGAGCCTGGGCGCGAACCCAGAGTCTCTGGTGGCACTGCGCCACCCGGGAGGCCCGAGATCAGATTATTTTGACCAATGACCAGTCATCTTTTATTATATGTATCCTCCTACTTTGGGAAGTAAGTGGGTAGGCTCTAGAGCAGGGGTATTCAACCCTTACCCTACGAGGACCGGAACCTGCTGGTTTTCTGTTCTACCTGTTAATTGGGGTGGCAGGTAGCCTAGTGGTTAGTGTTGGGCCAGTAACTGAAAGGTTGCTAGATCAAATCCCCGAGTTGACAAGGTTAAAGTCTGTCGTTCTGCCCCTGAACAAGGCAGTTAACCCACTCTTCCTAGGCCGTCATTGTAAATAAGAATTTGTTCTTAACCGACTTGCCTACTTATTAAATAAATTAATTGCACCCACCTGGTGTCCAAGGTTTTAATCAGTCTCTGATTAGAGGTGAAAAAAAATGCAGTGGAACTGGCTTCGCGGTCGAGAATTGAGTTTGAGGGCTCTGGAGTTGAGACGGTCCTATCCGACAATCAGGGCTGTGCATGTACGCCCACATGATTAGACTGAGCATTTCAATGGCAAAAGGAGTCTCAGCAAAATCAATTATTTTAATTAAAGTAATATATTAGACATACAGTGATGATTTAAACAGACTGCATGGAAGCTTTAGGGAAATTGATGGAAAAAGTCCCTATCTAGTTAGAACTTGTTAATCATTCATTGATAAGTTGTCATCATGGCACAGTGCTGATCTCATTGCAGCTGGTAGATAAGTGTTAGTCATATCTTACCCCAAACTATGACGTTTTTAACAGAAAATTGAGAACAGTAGGACCTTTGAACATTGGCCAAACATCATAGCATATCTCTCACAAGAATTTAACTCAATCTATACACATTAACTATTGGGTCACAAATCCTTAAGCCTGGTGAGAGGAGTTACTGAAAACACTGAGAAAATACATTAATTGTATTTATGATGCATGCTACATTTCTTGCAGAATTAGAGGGTGATTTATATATATGTTTAAATGTAGATCGTGTGATTTGTCACTATAAATTACATCCAAAGGGAGAGTCTTTGTGCAAATAAAATGTTATAGGTGTAAACCATTTTCAACTTTCCTATAAAATATGAACAGCTACACCCTGCTTCCTGATAGGCTAGGTGGAATAGCACCCCTATTGCTACCTTCCAATTGTCTAAGATGTACACACTTGCATACAGGGCCGGGGTCAATTTGGGATTGAGTGTTGGTGAGTAGAACCAAAGACTGGCCCTGAGACAATACTTGTAAATTGTATCCATCCTCATTTACTCTAAGTAAACACTGATGACATAATTGGTCAAAGCACTGCAAAAGGAAAGCATGCTTACACCAATTCAATGTCAGGTCAGTGATTACTTCAAGGAAGAAAGGAAACATTTAGCAATATTTCAAAAAGGGACTACTCTCTCTTCGGTAGACCCAGAGCGAATAGAAGTAAAATGTCTAAACTCAGAATTTTTTGGGGTGCCAAGTGCACCATCTACTGGTTCAGAATATACACACAAAGTCTTCAAACAAAGAAGTACACCAACATACATTACAAAAACTAATGGACTACTAAAGAAACCTAAGGTGACCTTCCATCTACATTGTAATGACCATAAATGTTTAAAATGCTCAGTTAAAATTATTGCTAAATGTATTTATATCCCTGCCAGTATCATAATCTGTGCAAGGCCAAGAACAGTGATACAAATGACAAGAAATTCCTTTATTGTTTCTACAGAGAGGAGCCAGAGCTCAACCCAGAGTGATTCCTGAGGATATTGCCAACCGGTTTACTGGCTGATCAGACCACCAATAAATACAACATCTACAAAAAGCCAGACGTACATAATTTCACTTCCGATACCAAATCCTCATTTTCTTCTCTCTCTTTATTTTCTTTTGCAACTGTAGTGTCCCATAGAGAAGGGCCTCTGCTGTGGGTGGGCAGCCTATGGGAGGACAAGTAAAACAGTCACTTAGAGTCAAAGAGTCAAATGTTTTCTATAAAAATAAAATAAAATGGTAAATAAGATGATCTTCACAGAGGTATTATTGTAATCAATGCTAGACAGCCATTTTCATGTCCTGACAGACATGTCCTGACAGATATTTAAGCAGATTTAGGTTTAAAAAAAAATTAGGTTAAAAAAAAATGTAACTAGGCCACTCAGGAAAATTCAATGTCATCTTGGTAAGAAACTCCAGTGTATATTTGGCCTTGTGTTTTAGGTAATTGCCCTGCTGTAATTGCCCTGCTGGAAGTTGAATTTCAAATCAAATGAACATTTTATTCACAACAGGTGTAAGTAGACCTTACCATTAAATGCTTACTTACAAGCCCTTACACAACAATGCAGTTCAAGAAAGAGTTTAAACAAACTAAAGTTTTTAAAAAAAGAATAAAAACTGAACAATAAAATAACAAGGCTAGATACAGGTGGTACCAGTACCGAGTCAATATGTGGGGGTACAGGTTCGTCAAGGTCATTTGTACATGTAGGTAGGGGTAAAGTGACTATAAATAGATAATAAACAGCGAGTAGCAGGAATACAAAAACAAAGGGGGGTGGGGGTCAATGTAAATGATCCCGATGGCTATTTGATTAATTGTTAAATCTTATGGCTTGGGAGGGGTAGAAGCTGTTAAGGCGGCTTTTGGACTTCGACTTGGCGCTCCGATACCGCTTGCCGTGCGGTAGCAGAGAGAACAGTCTGACTTGGGTGACTGGAGTCTGACAATTTTTTGGGCCTTCCTCTGACACTGCCTGGATGGCAGGAAGCTTGGCCCCAGTTATGTACTGGACCGTACGCACTACCTTCTGTAGAACAGTTGCCATACCAGGCGGTGAAGCAACAGGTCAGGATGCTCCCGATGGTGCAGCTGTATAACTTTGAGAACCTGGGGACCCAAGCCAAATCTTTTCAGTCTCCTGAGGGGGAATAGGCTTTGTCGTGCCCTCTTCACGACTGTCTTGGTGTGTTTGGACCATGATAGTTTGTTGGTGATGGGGACACCAAGGAATACGAAACTCTCGACCGGCTCCACTACAGCCATATAGATGTGAATTGGGGCATGTTCGGCCCATCTTTTCCTGTAGTCCACAATCAGCTCCTTTGTCTTGCTCACGTTGAGGGAGAGGTTGTTGTCCTGGGATCACACTGCCAGGCATCGGACCTCCTCCCTATAGGCCGACTCATCGTTGATCAGGCAAACTTAAAAATGGTGGTGTTGGATTCATGCTTGGCCACACAGTCGTGGGTGAACAGGGAGTACAGGATGGGACTAAGCACGCACCCCTGAGGAGCCCCGGTGTTGAGGATCAGTGTGGCAGATGTGTTGTTGCCTACTCTTACCACCTGGGGGCAGCCGGTCAGGAAGTCCTGATCCAGTTGCAGAGGGAGGTGTTTAGTCCCAGGGTCCTTAGCTAAGTGATGAGCTTTGTGGGCACTATGGTGTTGAACGCTGAGCTGTAGTCAATGAATAGAATTCTCACATAGGTGTTCCTTTTGTACTGGTGGGAAAGGGCAGTGTGGAATGCGATTGCATCATCGGTGGATCTGTTGGTGTGGTAAATTGGAGTGGGTCTACGGTTTCTGGAATAACAGTGTTGATGTGAGCCATGACCAGCCTTTCAAAGCACTTCATGGCTACCGACATGAGTGCTACGGAGCGGTAGTCATTTAGGCAGGTTACCTTCGCTTCCTTGAGCACGGGGACTATGGTGGTCTGCTTAAAACCTATGTATTTCAGACTCAGTCAGGGAGAGGTTGAAAATGTCAGTGAAGACACTTGCCAGTTGGACCGCTCATGCTCTTAGTACACATCCTGGTAATCCGTCAGGCCCTGCGGCCTTGTGAATGTTGACCTGTTTAAAAAGGTCTTGCTCACATTGGCTACGGACAGCATGATCACAGTTGTCCGGGACAGCTGGTCCTTTCATGCTGCTACTAACACCACTAACATCTTTCTGCTTGAACCTAATATTAGGACAAAACTTTACCTGCCCATGGAAATGACATATCTTGGCTCAGGCATCTGCCCATAACATGATGCAGCCAACACCATGCTTGAAAATATGAAGAGTGGTACTCAGTGATGTGTTGTGCTAGATTTGCCCAACGAAAACACTTTTGTACTCAGGACAAACAGTTTATTTGTCACATTTTGCAGTATTACTTTAGTACCTTAATGCAAACACGATACATGTTTTGGAATATTTGTATAGGCATCCTTCCTTTCACCCTGCCATTTATGTTAGTATTGTGGAGAAACTACAACGTTGATCCATCCTCAGTTATCTCCCATCAAAGCCATTAAACTAGCTGTTCTAAAATCTTTTTTTTTCAGGATGAAATCCCTGAGAGGTTTCCTTCCTCTCCAGCAACTGAGTTAGGAAGGGCGCCAGTATCTTTGTGCGACACCATCCAAATTGCAATTAATAACTGCACCATGATCAAAGAGATATTCAATGTCTGCCCCCCTTTTTTATACCCATCTACCAATTGGTGGCCCTTTTATCCAAACCATTGGAAAACCTCCCTGGTCTTTGTGGTTGAATCTGTGTTTGAAATTCACTGCCAGACTGAGGGACCTTACAGATAATTGTATGTGTGGGGTACCGAGATTGACTACCCAATTTAAAATCCTGTGTAACACTTATTGCACAAAGTGAGTTCATGCATCTTACTATGTGACTTAAGTACATTTTTACTCCTTAAATTATTTAAGCTTGCCATAACAAAATGGTTGAATACTTATTGACTCAAGACATTTCAGCTTCACATTTTGAATTCATTTGTAAACATTTCTAATTCCACTGACGGAGTATTATGTGTAGATCAGTGACAAAATCTAAATGTAATCCATTTTAAATTCAGGCAGTAACAACAAAAAGTGTAATTAAGTCAAGCGGTGTGAATACTTTCTGAAGGCACTGTATATCAGGGCCAGAAGAAATGATTTGTTTTATAAGAGTAAAAAAATAAAATACAAATAACAGAATGATACATACCTGGAACATATATGTCCACTGGTACGATGCGGTCACACCCTCGGACCACGGCGTAAGAGTAATGGTAGTAGCCACCCCCATTGGCACAGCTTAATAAGGACAGAGTAATAAGATACACTGTAGCTCAACTAACAGCTGCATATGAAAAACATCAACCGACACTGTAAAAGCACTGTATGTGTAATGCTAAAACAGTTTGGCAGTAATCTTTACATTAAACAATCAGGCATTCTTAAATGAAAAAGTTACAAGGACATTATGTGATTCATTTCAAACTAGACAACCACTAACATCTTTCTGCTTGAACCTAATATTAGGACAAAACTTTACCTGCCCATGGAAATGACATATCTTGGCTCAGGCATCTGGTCATAAACCTATGGGAAAATAAGCATGTTGAATTCATAGTCAATAAAAGACTAAGCTGATTTCAAGCAAATGCAGAACTCCTTTCTCCAAAGAAACATGTTCTTCAGTCAAATACCTTGCGCAGAGCGGGGGCCATCTTGTTGGTCAAGGTGCCTGCCACAAT
This sequence comes from Oncorhynchus tshawytscha, assembly GCF_018296145.1. NCBI lineage: Eukaryota > Metazoa > Chordata > Actinopteri > Salmoniformes > Salmonidae > Oncorhynchus > Oncorhynchus tshawytscha. The sequence goes on along the minus strand of NC_056434.1, from coordinate 17,175,631 downwards.
CATGACGTCGGCCTGTCTGGGGCTGGCTCTGAACACCACTCCGAACCGATCCATGTCGTATCGAGGAGCCGCCATGTGCATCATCTCAACCGCACAGCATGCCAGGCCAAAGGTCATGGGCCACAGGGAGCTCTAATGTAGAAATCCACAAAAACAGATTAGATCGATTGTTTTGTTGACCTATCTGAACAAAGATCATTCAGTCAGTCAATGTTTCTCCCAAACTCTTCCTAACAATCCTCAACTCATCTTGAGAAAGGTGAAAAGGTCAAGGAATAATATTTAGAGAAAGCAAACTTGTTATAGTCCCATACCCCTTCAAACATTCAGCCTCCAGCTGCGTATCTCCAGCACACTCAAATCTTGTTTTTTGCCATCATTGTAAGCCTGCCACACACACACACTATATGATACATTTAAACATAAGAATGAGTGAGAGTTGTCGTCACAACCCAGCTCGTGGGGAGTGACAAAGAGCTCTTATAGGACCAGGGCACAAATAATAATAAATCAATAATTTTGCTTTATTTAGCCATCTTATGTATAAAACCTTATTAGTTCACCAAAAAATGTGAATAACTCACCACAGGTAAATGAGAAAGGTGTGCTTGAAGGGATGCTCATAACACTGCAATGTTGGGTTATATTGAGAGAGATTCTAGGTCTTAAATCATTTTCCACACACAGTCTGTGCCTGTATTTAGTTGTCATGCCAGTGAGGGCCGAGAATCCACTCTCACATAGGTACGTGGTTGCAAAGAGCATCAGTGTCTTAGCGCGATTTTCCAAGTCAAGAAACTGAGCGCAGACCAATCCAGAAATCTGGCAGTGGTTTCTGATTACATTTTCACAGAATCGCATGTTGCAATTTCAGTGAGGCTCTCTTGTTCAGATATTGGTAAGTGGATTGGAGGCAGGGCATAAAAAGATAACGAATCCAGTCGTTTGTGTCGTCCATTTCGGGAAAGCACCTGTGTAATTGCGCACCCAGCCAGGTGCTTCGCTATATCACATTTGACATTGTCCATAAGCTTGAATTCATTTGCACAAAAAAAAAAGAAAAAAAAGAATCATACAATGATGGAAAGACCTGAGTGTTGTCCTTGTTAATGCAGACAGAAAAGAGCTCCAACTTCTTAATCATAGCCTGAATTTTGTCCGGCTGATTGAATATAGTTGCGGAGAGTCAGTGTAATCCTAGATTCAGATCATTCAGGTGAGAATAAACATCACCCAGCTAGGCCCGTCATGTGAGAAACTCGTTATCAGGGGGCTTGCATGATGACCAGTATACTTCCACACCTATGTTGTAAAAGCGTTACATGGCCACTGCCCATATCATTGCATAATGCAGAAAATACGAGTTCGTCTTTATTCTCGCTCAAAAAACTCCTGTGGCTTATTTTTCAAATGGTCATGTTTTGTTTAAATGTCTGCGCAAGTGAAGGTTTCCCGCGAGAGAGTAACGGTTAATGTGATTGGATGTTAATTATTTGACTAGGCTACCTGTATTTGACATTGTGTCGTTATTTCACAAAACACTAGTTCACTGGTTTCATTTTATTTTTGGCAATGAAACAAATCTACTCAGGCAAGACCAAAGAAAAAAAAATCCAAATATAGCCCCGTTAGAAAATATAAAATGTACTGTTTGAAAATGTGAAGAATTATTACTATGATTTTTTATTTATTATTGCCCCAGTTTGGGAATACCTGGTTTAGAGGAATGACCCCCCTCAAAAAAGTATTATTTGTGAAGGCTTTGGCTGGAATTTTACTTATTACCCTCGAATTACGAGAGTCAGACACAACTTCTTAAATTTTTCCCCCAGCAAAGGAGACTCAATATGGAAAAATGAGACCAGACTACACTTCCCTCTGTAGTTAGTTTGATCATTTTGACAGTTCCTTGACTGACAACCAGCTGGCTACATACTGTATGTTTAGTAGATTACAAAGAGAAGTAAAGAAGGATGGGGATGGGCCTCACAAGTGGCGCAGTGGTCTAAGGCACTACATCGCAGTGCCACTAAATATTCTGGGTTTGAGTCCAGGCTCTGTCGCAGCCGGCCACAACCGGGAGACCCATGGGGCAGCTCACAATTAGCCCAGCGTTATCCAGGTTAGGGAAGGGTTTGGCCAGCAGGGATGTCCTTGTCCCATCGCTTACTAGCGATTCCTGTGGCGAGCCACGCACAGTGCATGCTGACATGGTCGCCAGGTGTACTACGTTTCCTCCAATACATTGCTGCGGCTGGCTTCCGGGTTAAGTGGGCAGTGTCAAGAAGCAGTGCGGCATGGCTGGGTTTCGGAGGACAAACGGCTCTCGTCTCGCCCGAGTCCGTACAGGAGTTGCAGCGATGAGACAAGACTAACTACCAATTGGATACCACGAAATTGGGGAGAAAAACATTTACAAAAATAAAAAGGATGGGGAGAGTGCTCTTTTGGAGTTTTATAAAAGCCAAATTGACACTCAAAACATACAAAATGTACCGTATGCCACTGCAAAACAGAGATAGTGTGGTATTCAATCGGAGCCCTAACTTACTCCGCGTAACTTACTCTGCGTGCCCAGTTCACCAGATCATCCAGTTTAGTGATGACATATTCTCCCTTGCTGCTTGCTACTGCAGCGGGCTTGGCAGCAGCCACCGCTGTGCTTTTCTCTCTGACTGGAACCACACTGGAGGAAAAGGGAATATTAAGTACTCGAGCAAATCTTCTTTAGAGTTCTTGACATATTCAGATGGTCACTGGATTTCCATTACCTTGTAGCATTGTCGCTTTTAGCGATGTGGTGTAGCAACCTCTGTTGTATCACAAATACTGAAATGGGTCTGTGTGGTAAAAAATACCAAGATTGGATTGGCACTGACAACTTTGTGATAACTGCTGATGTAAAAGAAGTTTATAAAATAAAGTTGATTGATTGATTGACTGACTGACTGGCCATCAACACAAGCACAATGGCACTGCACAGAAATAACACAATACTCTAAACTATAACAAATGGGGCAAACATATTTAATGTAGACTACTGGTGATTCCAAAACAGAAAGAACCTCCATGTTGCTAACTATAGTAAATGCCAGACCTGTCTTGGACAAATTACGCAGTTGATAAGGTGATTAATTAAAACCAGACTGCCAGAGACAGCAGATAAGCGTTCCTAAATAATATCAGATTAAACTTTAAAAAGCATCCTTACCTTGATGAAAAGTTACCAAACGCGGCGAGGCGAGGGACTGCTAAGAAAATACAAAAAAAGCATAGCTAGATTTAAAATGCAATTAAATCATTACGCCACACCAAACACAATTTACTGGGGGGGATAACGTTACTGCACAGGTTGTCACTTGTTACCACAGCCTAACCCAAAATCACGACCAAAAAGCGAATTTTTGTTTTAATGAATCATTACAATAGGCAATATAGATATGTGTGGCTGTAGTAACTAGTGGAAACCCACTGACTGGCAGTCAATGCGCATTTCTTGAGTGGCATAACAAACAGACGTTTGTGATATGGCTAGTTGTAACTTAGCCAAACTGACTTGTAATCAAATATTTCCTTATATAAATATTAACATGTATTTGCCATTAGATGACCATTCGCTAAGAGGTTGATCACACTGCATGTCTGACTGAGGAACTTAACGTTCCACGCGTGCTAGTTAGCTATTTACAAACAAACATGTTCTCCCTAGCTAGCTAACATTAGCTAGTTAGCCTAGCCAGAGCCGTTTCTGTTCAGATTTACGCCAGATATAGCAACTAGCTAGATAGCAAGGTCAGTGATTACAACCGATGGTGGAAGCATAAAATGACAGCAAAACCTAGATAATACATTAATCAGGTGGCATAGGAAATACAGTAATGTTAGTGGGATAAATAAGTCGGATATTTAGCAGAATGATATGTCGCAGTAACTTGGGAACATTGCATATTAGCCATAACATCACTCACCCACCAACGCCGCCATCTTTCGCAAAAAATGAGAAGACTTCCACTGACTGTGGATACGTGATAGAACGGTCCGACCTATCTGTGATCCTTGGGACGTCCCTAGGATTAATTACAATAAATATAGCAGTTAATTATAGGGGCCTACCGGTATATATTTTTTTGTTGACAGGGAGAGAAAAATGTCTAAAATAAGAGTTAAACGTATTGATTGGTCTGAACTTAAATACCAAATATGTGGGAAATAATGTCACATTTGCAAGTGGTTCATGGGTTATGACGTAGCTCAGAGCAGATCCGGGATCACTTTAGACAACCCAACCAGACCTGACCCTCAGAGCCCTACCTTCTATTGACCCTGTTGACTCATCAATAGGAAAGATTTGTTTCTCTTTTGGTCCATTCAACAACAGAGCGATACGATCCTTGTTTCAGCAGGATGTTGTATCTATACCTTATGTCATGCCTTATTGGAATGGATTTATTGATAATATCTGTTGAAAAAAAGTTTGGATGTTGCCACACACATACCTACTTGTTAACAAAATTAAGGAAGTTTCCTTTAAAATTATTCATAAATATTATCCTGCCAACCACTATATGAAGAAGTTTAAGGAAAACATCAACTCAAATTGCTCCTTTTGTAATGACCACCCAGAAACAGTTGTGCATCTTTTTTGGCATTGTATGCATGTAAGAAAACTGTGGCAAGACATCAGTAGGTTTATAATTGAACACATTTATGAAGATTTTACACTATTGTGGAGAGATGTACTGTTTGGATTCTTTACATACAATAGAAATAAGCGGAATAATTTTTATGTAATTAATTTCATTATTCTTTTGGCCAAATTTCATATACACAAATGTAAATTTACAAACAGAAAACCACATTTTCGTACCCTACAAAAAGAAATTGAACTGTATTTTAAGACGGTTAAATGCTCTACTAACAAAAAAGCTGTTAGAATTGTAAGTATATGCATGTCCCTTAAGGTCCTTGTGTAATTGTAATGTGATATTGTACCCCCTAGCGCGATTGTCCATTGTTTGTAATCTATGTATGCTTGTGTTCCCTCATGTGCTTTATGTATTGATTTGTTGTTAATAAAAAAAATGTAAAAAATAATAATAATAAAAAATAAATAAAAAATTTAGACAACCCAATCAACCGAGGTAAAGACAGTTTCAGGTTGGATATTCGACGGATATTTGCGCTTTCAAACCTCAATAAGCTTTCAAACCACTTGAGCCACAGACTCCAAATAAGTGTCATGATGTTGTAAAAAATTGCGCACAACATTGCACAGGTCTTATTTTCACGATTTGGACATTAATTTGTTTTCCAAAGCTAATAAACATGTGCAAATGTGAGCAGCATTTTGTATTCCAAGTTGAATTAGTTAGGGAGTGTAAACAAAATACAAACCTTTTTTACATTCAAATTTCAATAGCTCCTTGGTCATGTGACCTAGTGACTTCAAAACAAGGTTCAGAATGTCCACTCAGTGGCCCTACACATTGCACACCCCTTCATTTGGCCATTTCAATAGCTCCTTGGTCATGTGACCTACTGACCTCAAACAAGGTTCAGAATGTCCACTAACTATACCTTCATATCGCACACTGATGTTTGTCTACTTTCATCTCATGCTATTAGACATACATCTGTAAGCTTTGCAGGCCTTCATTTTACATGGGTGTGACATTTAAAAAAAAAAGTCAAACAAATGTTCCATCCTCGCAATAACTATCTTTCACATGGCTGTATGTGGTTTGGATCAAGGACAGGAGAGGTGTTCAAACAGAGGTGCTTAAAGGAAGGTGCACAGGTAGGCCTCATGAAAAACAATGTTTCATATGCTCTTTTTAATCACAGTAATAGGCAATGATTTGTCAGTCACAGTGAGCTTGATAACGTGAAATAATTATTTTCATAGCATCACTTTCATATACTGTACATTAAGACAAATCCTTCTACGTTGAGTATTAGAACACAGTTTACATAACCTGATAATGACTTGATATTTGAGTGCATTCACAACAAGCCACCTGCAGACAACTTACAAAATGCAATATTGCATTTGAGGGTTCGTTTTTCTGATGAAAATAGTTATTCGATGCATGGCCTACTATTTCTAACTGGGAAAATAAATTCCTATGTCTTTTGTGAGTAAAATCCTTTTTTCAAAAATGATTTAGGTTCATTTTTGTGGAGAGGTATGAGGTTTGTGATATGGGTAATTTAATACTAAAATCATTTAAGGAATCAATAGATTTCTATATGTAACGGATGTGAAACGGCTAGCTTAGTTAGCCGTGCGTGCTAAATAGCGTTTCAATCGGTGACGTCACTTGCTCTGAGACCTTGAAGTAGTAGTTCCCCTTGCTCTGCAAGGGCTGCGGCTTTTGTGGAGCGATGGGTAACGATGCTTCGTGGGTGACTGTTGTTGATGTGTGCAGAGGGTCCCTGGTTCGCGCCCGGGTATGGGCGAGGGTACGGTCTAAAGTTATACTGTTACATATATTGCTTCCCCACTTCCTCTGCATGAACCATCAGGCCAAGTGTTTTTGGTTGACCCTGCTGGACAGAAAGAGAAGGAGGAATCGGAACACACTGCATTCAAATTCAGGTCTTAGTTATTCCATTGTACTGGACCTAATACACATTAGCATTTTACATATATTCATAAGTGTAATCGTTTTTTATGTCATACTGTGAAAAACTCTTGGCTGCTGGCTCTGCCACTTTCAGACATGAGCAGAGCAGATTTGAACCACAGGGGATCTCTGCAAAGAACGAGTAATCCAAAAGGATTACAGACACACCCCTTGACTTTCAATTGGCACCGTTGACCTGTATGTATTCTCTCCTGATTGGCTCTGTGGTGCACAGTCTGGCAGTCTGACTAAAGTGCAAGAGGTATGAGGAGAGACATCCTCCTTTGTATTTATGGCAACAAATATTTCCTAACACTTTGGATCCTATTCTTGGACAGTTAGAAGACACAATGCAACAAAAAAAATGATTACTAATGACTATCCATGAGTAACCTCAACCTTGTGGGTCTATGGGTGTTTGGGCCAATAAAGTGCCAACTCAATTCTACCACTGACTAGTCTCTCATGCCCCTATGAACGGAGACACAGGGCAATAGTTTTTAATTGAAACCAGCCCTTTTTTTACTGGAGTACACTAACCCCTAATTGGGGCTCTTTTCTTGACACATAATAGCAGTTTACCAGATAAGAAGTCAAGATCAAAAAGTAGATTGTTTTAAGGGTGTATTTACATCCTGTACTGGCTCCATTGTCATATCCATTCTGGATTCTGAGTGGTAAAATCATAGCTGAAAAATGCCTCTATGTATGTGTATACACTTCCGCCAAGACAGAACTGCCAAAGGGGGTGGAGTTGGAATCTACTGCAGAGACAGCCTGCAGAGATCTGTCATGCTATCCAGGTTGTGCCCAAACAGTTTGAGCTTCTACTTTTAAAAATCCACCTTTCCAGAAATAAGTCTCTCACTGTTGCCGCTTGTTACAGACCCCCCTCATTCCCCAGCTGTGCCCTGGACACCATATGTGAATTAATTGCCCCCCATTTATCTTCGGAGTTTGTACTGTTAGGTGACCTAAACTGGGATATGCTTAACACCCCGGCCGTCCTACAATTTAGATGCCCTCAATCTTACCCAAATTATCATGGAACCTACCAGGTACAACCCCAAATCCGTAAAATGGGCACCCTCATAGATATCATCCTGACCAACCTGTCTTCTAAATACACCTCTGCTGTCTTCAACCAGGAACTCAGCGATCACTGCCTCATTGCCTGCGTCCGTAATGGGTCTGCGGTCAAACGACCACCCCTCATCAAAGTCAAACGCTCCCTAAAACACTTCAGCGAGCAGGCCTTTCTAATCGACCTGGAAAGATATTGACCTTGTTCCGTCAGTAGAGGATGCCTGGTTATCCTTTAAAAGTGCTTTCCTCACCATCTTAAATAAGCATGCCCCATTCAAAAAATGTAGAACCAAGAACAGATATAGCCCTTGGTTCACTCCAGACCTGACTGCCCTTTACCAGCACAAATCATCTTGTGGCGCACTGCATTAGCATCGAATAGCCCCCATGATATGCAACTTTTCAGGGAAGTAAGGAACCAATATACACAGGCAGTTAGGAAAGCAAAGGCTAGCTTTTTCAAACAGAAATTTGCATCCTGTAGCACAAACTCCAAAAAGTTCTGGGACACTGTAAAGTCCATGGAGATTAAGAGCACCTCCTCCCAGCTGCCCACTGCTAGGAAACACTGTCACCACCGATAAATCTACGATTATCGAGAAGCATTTTTCTACGGCTGGCCTTGCTTTTCACCTGGCTTCCCCTACCCCGGTCAACAGCTCTGCACCCCCACAGCAACTTGCCCAAGCCTCCCCATTTCTCCTTCACCCAAATCGTGATAGCTGATGTTCTGAAAGAGCTGCAAAATCTGGGCCCCTACAAATCAGCTGGGCTAGACAATCTGGACCCTCTCTTTCTAAAAATATCGCCTCAATTGTTGCAACCCCTAAAACTAGCCTGTTCAACCTCTCTTTCGTATTGTCTGAGATCCCCAAAGATTGGAAAGCTGCTGCGGTCATCCTCCTCTTCAAAGGGGGAGACACTCTAGACCCAAACTGTTACAGACCTATATCTATCCTACCCTGCCTTTCAAAGGTCTTCGAAAGCCAAGTTAACAAACAGATCACCGACCATTTCGAATCCCACCGTACCTTCTCCGCTATGCAATCTGGTTTCCGAGCTGGTCATGGGTGCATCTCAACCACGCTCAAGGTCCCAAACAATATCATAATTGCCATGGACAAAAGATAATACTGTGCAGCCGTATCCATCGACCTGGCCAAGGCTTTCGACTCTGTCAATCACCGCAATCACCGACTGCCTCGCCTGGTTCACCAAGTACTTATCAGAAAGATTTCAGTGTGTTATATGGGAGGGCCTGTTGTCCGGACCTCTGCCAGTCTCTATGGGGGTGCCACAGTGTTCAATTCTCAGGCCGACTATGTTCTCTGTATACATTATTGATGTCGCTCTTGTGGCTGATGATTCTCTGATCCACCTCTACGCAGACAACACCATTCTGTATGGTTCTGGCCCTTCTTTGGACACTGTGTTAACTAACCTCCAGGCGAGCTTCAATGCCATACAACTCTCCTTCTGTGGCCTCCAACTGCTCTTAAATGCAAGTAAAACTAAATGCAAGCTCTTCAACCGATCGATGCCCGCATCTGCCCACCCGCCTAGCATCACTACTCTGGACGGTTCTGACTTAGAATATGTGGACAACAACAAATACCTAGATGTTTGGTTAGACTGTAAACTCTCCTTCCAGACTCATTTTAAGCATCTCCAATCCAAAATTAAATCTAGAATCGGCTTCCTATTTCGCAACAAAGCATCCTATGACTATCCTGCCGATCCTTGACTTTGGCGATGTCATTTACAAAATAGCCTCCAACACTCTACTCAGCAAATTGGATGCAGTCTATCACAGTGCCATCCGTTTCATCACCAGAGCCCCATATACTACCCAACACTGCGACCTGTATGTTCTCGTTGGCTGGCCCTCGCTTCATATTTTTTGCCAAACCCACTGGCTCCAGGTCATCTACTGCTAGGAAAAGCCCCACCTTATCTCAGCTCACTGGTCACCATAGTAGTGAGCCAATTCCTCCTTTGGCCACCTTTCCTTCCAGTTCTCTGCTGCCAATGACTGGAACGAATTTCAAAAATCACTGAAGCTGGAGACTCATATCTCCCTCACTATCTTTAAGCATCAGCTATCAGAGCAGCTTACAGATCATTGCACCTGTATGTAGCCCATCTGTAAATAGCCCATCCAACTACCTCATCCCCATATTGTTATTTATTTTATTTATATTTTTTGCTCCTTTTCACCACAGTATCTCTACTTGCACATTCAGGTTTAATGCGAAATTGTAATTATTTTGCCACTACGGCCTATTTATTGCCTTACCTCCCTAATCTTACATCATTTGCGAACACTGTATATAGACTTTTGTATTGTGTTATTGACTGTGTTATTGACTTGTTTATCCCATGTGTAACTCTGTGTTGTTTGTGTCACACTACTTTGCTTTATCTTGGCCAGGTCGCAGTTGTAAATGAGAACTTGTTCTCAACTGGCTTACCTGGTTGAATAAAGGTGAAATAAAAAAATGAAAAACTACTGTATGTGGGAATGTCTTATGTCCGTCCTACATGTCGTGTTGGTATATTGGAATATTCCTCAACTGCATATGTCATACTTTGCTATTGCAAATATAAGTATTATTTTGAACAACTGACATTTTGCAGAAATTATTTTGACAAACACACTTTGGTGCTTACAAATCATTCTCTATTGTCATAGATTTGGTGGGCACTGTCATCTGTGATCTTTGTGATATGACTTTCTTTAAGCACGTACTGATGTAACTGTCACTTAATCTTTTTTTCTTAAAGTCTTCAAACGCTCTACATTTATTCACTCTGTGATAGGGTTGGATCCTGTATGCTACTTTTATTATTGTCCTGTAAATGGTTCAGTGCCTATAATTTAGGCTGTGTGTAGAATGGGGCATAAAGGAAATTACCTATACTAATAAATTACTACTAGATTATAGTGATAAGGAAAACAGCATAACAATTTGGCTTGTGTATTCATTTGCCTATAACTAATCATAATTCCATTATTGTCACGCCCTGACCTTAGAGAGCCTTTTTATTTCTCTATTTGGTTAGGTCGGGTGTGATTTGGGTATGTTTCAGTGCTGGGTAGCCTACAGAACTTTATGTTAGTTTTGTATTTTGTTTTTCGGTGTAATTTAAAATAAAGAAAAATGTATGCCTACCACGCTGCACCTTGGTCCAATCCATCTTTAAACCAATGTGACAGAAGATCCCACCACAAACGGACCAAGCAGCGTGGCCAGGAGGAGCAGACATCCTGGACATGGGAGGATATCTTAGATGGTAAGGGATCCTGGACGTGGGAGAAGATCCTGGCCGGAAGGGATCGCCTTCCATGGGAGCAGACGGAGGCAGCGAGGGAGGAACAACGATGACACCGGGGTTCGTGACCATGAAACAAGCACGAGAGGCAGGCCAAACATTTTTTTGGGGAGAGACACGGGGTGGTTGGCACATGGGGTGGTTGGTGGAGCCAGGTTTCAGACCAGAGCCAACACCCCGCACTCGCTTTAAGGAGAGTGTGACCGTTCAGGCACCATGTTATGCGGTGATACACACTGTGTCTCCAGTGCGCATTCACAGCCCGGTGCGTTCTGTGCCAGCTCCTTGCACTTGCCGTGCAAAATTGAGCATACAGCCAGGAAGGGTTGTGCCGGCTCAGCGCTCCTGTTCTCCAGTACGCCACCTTGGTCCAGGATATCCTGCGCCGGCTCTATGAACTGTGTCGCCAGTGCGCCTTCACAGCCCAGTGCGTCCTGTGCCTGCTCCTCGCGCTCGTCCTGAAGTGCGTGGCACAAGCCCGGTACCATCAGTGCTGGCCCCACGCACCAAGCTTCCGGCGACGGTTCCCAGTCCAGAGCTTCCGACGACAGTTCCCAGTCCAGAGCTTCCGACGACAGTTCCCAGTCTAGAGCTTCCGGCGACAGTTCCCAGTCCAGAGCTTCCGGCGACAGTTCCCAATCCAGAGCTTCCGGCGACGGTCCACAGTTCGGTAACCTCCAGCGACGGTCCACAGTCCAGAACCTCCTGAAATGGTCCACAGTCCGGAATCTCCTGAGACGGTCCACAGTCTGGAGCCTCCAGTGATGATCCATGGCACGAAGCCTCAAGTGATGATCCATGGCCCGAAGCCTCCAGTGATGATCCATGGCCCAGGGGCCTCCAGTGATGATCCATGGCCCAGAGCCTCCAGTGATGATCCATGGCCCGGAGCCTCCAGTGATGATCCATGGCCCGGATCCTCCAGTGATGATCCATGGCACGGAGCCTCCAGTGATGATCCATGGCCCGGAGCCTCCAGTGATGATCCATGGCCCGGAGCCTCCAGTGATGATCCATGGCCCGGAGCCTCCAGTGATGACCCATGGCCCGGAGCCTCCAGTGATGACCTGGCCCGGAGCCTGAGTGACCCATGGCCCGGAGCCTCCAGTGATGATCCATGGCCCGGAGTCTCCAGTGATGATCCATGGCCCGGAGCCTCCAGTGATGATCCATGGCCAGGAGCCTCCAGTGATGATCCATGGCACGGGGCCTCCAGTGATAATCCATGGCCCGGAGCATCCAGTGATAATCCATGGCCCGGAGCCACCAGTGATGATCCATGGCCCGGAACCTCCAGTGATGATCCATTGCCCGGAGCCTCCAGCGATGACCCAAGGTCCGGAGTCTCCAGCAAGGGTCTGCAGACCAGAGCCTCCAGCGACGGTCTGCGGTCCAGAGCCTCCAGCGACGGTCTGCGGTCCAGAGCCTTCAGCGACGGTCTGCGGTCCAGAGCCTTCAGCGACGGTCTGCGGTCCAGAGCCTTCAGCGATGGTCTGCGGTCCAGAGCCTTCAGCGACGGTCTACGGTCCAGAGCCTTCAGCGACGGTCTGCGGTCCAAAGCCTCCAGCGACGGTCGGCGGTCCAGAGCCTCCAGCGACGGTCGGCGGTCCAGAGCCTCCAGCGACGGTCGGCGGTCCAGAGCCTCCAGCGACAGTCTGCGGTCCAGAGCCTCCAGCGACAGTCTGCAGCCAAGAGTCTCCAGCGGGGGTTCTGGTCTACGGTCCGGAGTCCCTGGCAACGATCTACGGTCCGGAGCCCCAGCGACAATCCACGGTCCGGTTCCACAAAAGCGGAGGGATCAGCGAGCGGAGCGGGGTCTACGTCCCGAACCAGAGCCACCACCGAGGCTAGATGCTCACCCGGACCCTCCCCCATGGAGTCAGGTTTTGCGGCCAGAGTCCGCCCCTTTGGGGTGGGGTACTGTCACGCCCTGACCTTAGAGAGCCTTTTACCCCATCCACATTGAATAGGCTCTGAAATGTACATCAACCAGGGATAAAGAGAAAGATAACACTGTGAAATTGTTCATACTTAATTGAAGTTAAGTGTCTATTGACACGCTGTTTATTTGGCAATATAAAATTTTTATTCTTTGATTTACTGGCCACCATTACTGTGGTTACATGTTCAGTATATGTATTGACCAGCAAACCCACTGCAGCCTACCTCACTATCTCACTCTCCATCCCTGCTTTGGACAGTTAATAACATGACACTCGTACTCTGCCCTTTTCCTTTATGGTTGATATTAACAATGAAAGGCGATACTATCTGTCTCTCTCCTATTGTGTACCACTGTTAAATACTGTGGAAAATAAAATATAGGGAAAATAAGTACTTAAAACTACCAATTACTGTAGATAAATATGAAAGAAAATGGTAAACACAACACTATACTAAACCCCCTAATTGTCAAACTAATATTAATGTACAATAATATAGAAGATACGTGACTGGGAGGTTATGCAATATGGGTGTATATCCACTGCATGCTTCTTAGGTGTGTAATTGACATGACCAAGGAGCTATTGCAAATTTGAAACTATGAAAAATTGTACATTACACCGCGTGATTTTACAGTACACAAACAAGAGTGTGCAATATAGAAGGGTAGTCAGTGGACATTAGGTCACATGACCAAGGAGCTATTGAAATCTTACATTTAGAAAAATTCATGTAAAAACGTGTGAGATAAAAATGGACAAGGTAAAGGATGTGCAATGTGTAGGCCCACTGAGTGGACATTCTGAACCTGGTTTGAAGTCACTAGGTCACATGACCAAGGAGCTATTGAAATTCTAAACTTCGACAAATTAATGTAAAACCATGTGAGATTTAAATGGACAAACTAAAGGGTGTGCAATGTGTGTCTATGCCATCGGGTTAGCAACAACCAGTTTTGAAGGTGTTAGGAATAATGGTTAAAGAGCTATTGAAATATCAAATCAAATCAAATGTATTTATATAGCCCTTCTTACATCAGCTGATATATCAAAGTGCTGTACAGAAACCCAGCCTAAAACCCCAAACAGCAAGCAATGCAGGTGTAGAAGCACGGTGGCTAGAAAAACTAGGAAGAAACCTAGAGAGGAACCAGGCTATGAGGGGTGGCCAGTCCTCTTCTGGCCGTGCCGGGTGGAGATTATAACAGAACATGGCCAAGATGTTTGACATTTGAAAAATGTAATTTGTCACTATGTTGACGGTCCCTAACTGCTGTTGGTGAACGTAATTAAAACTACAGCCGAATATCCGTCGAATATCCAACTTGAAACTGTCTTTACATCGGTCCTAAATCATAGTCTTGTCAATGCCGTTACACAACGCAAAAGTGACCAAACAATGCACAGATACTTGCGCGCCAGTCTTGATTATCTGTGGCGGGAATATTAGTTATTGTTCACGCTCGTGTAGTAGGCCTATTCGAATGTCAAGTACAACCGTTAGTGATGAAACTGTCAACATCAGTTAAAATCAAGTTGCAGACATGAGATTTAGCGAAATGAAAGGATTGCTTCTCTATGACCAACAATGTATCAGCTGATCAGTTCAAACAGCAGACAGAATGAGGTTTATCAGTTGCTTCTTGTGTATGTTGTATGTGTCCACAATGTATGCTGAGGTCATCTACACTAACATTTGGGCGCTACATTTGAATTGCACTCCTGAACAAATCAACAAGATTGCAAAGAAGCATGGTTTCCATAACCTGGGAAAGGTAAAACAATGTTAGTTCACTGTTTATGTCATATAATGATTTGTATTTTTATGTGTAGATCTTTTAGCATATTATGACTAGCAAATTTCTTCTGGCATATTATATTTGTAGATATTTCCAGATGGCAACTATTACCATATGGAGCAAAGACAGGTGGCAAAACAATCATTGCAGGCACACTATTTGCATAATCTTATATTCAAAATGGACCCTAAGGTGAATAGCCAATAGGTCAATACTATCCAAAATTGGCTGGAATAACCAGTCCCGGCATTTCTCTTATTGTAATGAGTGTGATGATGTACTTTCTGTTTCGTAGGTGCTTTGGTTTGCACAGCAATCTGGAAGGAGTAGAAAGAGAAGACACTCTTTCACAGTACCAACTGATCCATTTTTCAATCAGCAGTGGTACCTGGTATGTCAACATTAAGCTTCCATTTTTGTTTGAAGTATATTTCCATAATACAAGCTCTTTACATTTTTATTCAGCCTGTTTTAGTTTTTTCTGCCTTGAGTGAAAACAAATGGTTATCCCCATTTTAACAGAAAAAATTATGTATTCAAACTGCTTTTCCAGAGTGAGGCCTTTGATCAGAATGTGGTGGCTGCATGGGCTCGAGGCTACACAGGAAAAGGGGTGGTGGTGTCCATCTTAGACGATGGCCTAGATACAAGCCACCCAGACATTGCTGAAAATTATGTGAGTTGTTATTATATATTTTTTTATTTAACCTTTATTTTAACAGGGAACACATTGAGACCTAGGTCTCTTTTACAAATGTGCCTTGTATAATACAACATAAATATACAGATTATACCCTATATATATTCAAATACAAAAACACATTAATGGGAAGCACAAATCACCCAGAAAAAGTTACATTCCTCCACAAAAATGTCCCCAATCAATACTTTAAATTGCCCGAATGGCACTAGAACATCAATATGAAATGTATTTAGAATTTTGTTCCAGCAATACAGTGCTGTAACAAAAATGGAAAAAGACAAATGTTATTTAAAAAATAAAAGTGGCAAATGATCCTTATAAAAACCTAATGTATTGTACCTGTAGGATCCACAGGCTAGCTATGACATGAACGATAATGACCCCAACCCAGACACCCAATACACTCTGACCAGACCAAAGAGGTAATTTGCTATGATGTTAAGATTTTAATGCAAGATATTACATCATGTATCATGTATGAAGTGCACTATGTAACAACATTCTGTATGGATGAACCCCTTTTGTATTCTGTTCCATAGGCATGGAACACGGTGTGCTGGGGTGGTGGCAGCAGTGGCAAATAATGGGGTGTGTGGGGTTGGAGTGGCATATCAGGCCAAGATCGGAGGTAAGTATTACCCATACATTCACTCATTTGGTCTCTTTTAATAGCATATAGAACTGTACTGCAATTATCCTGATTTAATTTGCGTCCTGTTACTTGTTCTGTTTTGTCCAGGAGTTCGGATGTTGGATGGACAAGTGACTGACCTGATAGAAGCCATGTCCTTAAATTTGAATCAGCAACACATTGACATCTACAGCTCCAGCTGGGGACCTGAAGATTTGGGGACGAATTTGGAGGGGCCAAACACATTGGCCCAAGAAGCCTTTATCAGAGGCATTACCAATGTATGATACAACTTGTACTGGTTATCCTATATTACCTGTTTTATCAGTAGTGTCCATTTTGTTAGATAAGATAAAACAATGTAATCGGCATTGGCAACTAAAGCGGTAAGATCATACAATGAGTCTTAAAAAACATATTCAATACCTTACAGGGCCGAGGTGGCTTGGGTTCCATTTACGTCTGGGCTTCAGGCAATGGGGGTGCCAGCTTTGACAACTGCAACTGCGATGGCTACACCAACAGCATTTACACGTTGTCTGTTGGTAGTACCACTGAGAGGGGAACACTGCCCTTCTACAGTGAACCCTGCTCGGCCATTCTAACAACGACCTACAGTGGTGGCAGCTTTCATCACCGCAGTATTGTAAGTCTCTTTGTCCTCAACTCATCCCACACTAGTGTTTTTAACATCCATATATTTCTTTAAAAAGATGCATTTAGAGTGACAAAGCATTCTGTTAAATCTTTGACTAGTTTAGCATTAGTTTAATTGTGCTTAACAAAGTAGTCACATGAATGCAAAGGTTTGCTGAAGATGTGTGGAACTCTGAAAAAGGTCAATATTTATCTCACATTTACCACCTACAGCAACAGTAAGCAAAGCCTCAACAAAGTACCTGGATGTTGTTTCCCTTCCAGGTCACCACCGACCTGCATCAATCCTGCACCTCAGACCATACTGGGACCTCTGCCTCTGCCCCTCTGGCTGCTGGGATCATTGCACTGGCTCTGGAGGCAAAGTAACCATTCTCTTGTCTCTCTGCACCTGTAACTCAATAAGCTATTTGTTGTAAGTTTGAGGCTTTGAGTCATTGAGAAAGTTGATAATATCCCAACTTCTCCCACAGCCCGACACTCAACTGGCGTGATGTGCAACACCTCGTGGTGCGAGCATCTAGACCGGTAGATCTTCGAACGCATGATTGGCGGACCAATGGTGTTGGAAGACGTGGTGAGACATAAAGCACTACCTTCTAGTGTTAGGTAGTTGACCCAGGGCGGCAGGGTAACCTAGTGGTTAGAGCGTTGGACTAGTAACCAGAAGGTTGCAAGTTCAAATCCCTGAGCTGACAAGGTACAAATCTGTCATTTGGGCACCCTCATTAGCCCAAAGAAGACCATCTCCAATTTACTAGACTGTCATTGAAAATAAGAATTTGTTCTTAACTGACTTGCCTAGTTAAATAAAGGTAAAAATAACATATTTTTTTAGGGAAACTGGGATGTGATTTGTAGGGCCAGAAATAGAGTTGAAATGAATGAACTGCTTTTAGACAGGCAGCCCAATTCTGATATTTTTCTTTTGACCAATCAGGTTGGTCAAAAGACCAGTTAGTGGAAAAATATAAGAATTGGGCTGCCTGTGTAAACACAGCTATAGCATCATACACCTGATTTGCTTTATTGTAGTCAGCCATTACTATGGATATGGGCTACTGGATGCAGGGAGACTGGTGGAGTTGGCCAGTAAATGGAAAGCAGTCAAACCTAAAAGGAAATGCACCATTGACCTCATTACCAGAGCCATGTAAGGAAAACACCATTGTCCTTTCATCTCACTTATGGATAGTTAGTAGGAAAACAGCCACTTAGTGTGTTCTATAGCTGTTTACAGTAAACATAAACATGATCTTCAGATTTTATTGAGCATAAACAGAAGTGGAGGCTGGTGGGAGGAGCTATAGGACGGGCTCATTGTAATGGCTGGGATGCAATGCATGGAACGGAGTCAAACATGTGGTTTCCATTTGTGTGGTGGGTGATACCATTCCATTAGCTTCTCCCACCAGCCACCACTGATAAAGTAATTCCACTAATTCATAATGCCAACTTGGCCAGTTAGATGTGTTATACCTGATGCTCTGTCTGTCTGATAGTGAACTCCGCAGGAAACTGACATTGAGGTGGAATGTGACAGCTTGTCACGGCACCAGGAACTGGATTCGGTCTCTGGAGCACATCCAGGCCCGTCTTACACTGACCTATAGCAGACGTGGAGATCTCTCCATCACCCTCATTAGCCCAAAGAAGACCATCTCCAATTTACTCACAACCAGGTAAGGCACAGCCAAGTCAATGGACAGAAAGATTGAAAGCAATACATAGTAGTGATTTAAAAAGTCATAGTCAATCAATTAATAATATTATAATACTCTTAGCAAAAAAAGGTCTTTAATTTACAATATGTAGAATCTATGAGAATAGAAAGGTTCAGAACTTTTGTGAAACATCACAGCACAGTGGAAAAATATATGGCAAATAGAAATCAAAACTTGATGGTGTTCAGAGGTAAATGGGAGGCGTTTAGTGGAAGATAACTATTGTAAACCATACTGTGTCTGTATGTACGCTGCTCAAAAAAAATGTACGCTGCTCAAAAAAAATAAAGGGAACACTTAAACAACACAATGTAACTCCAAGTCAATCACACTTCTGTGAAATCAAACTGTCCACTTAGGAAGCAACACTGATTGACAATAAATTTCACATGCTGTTGTGCAAATGGAATAGACAACAGGTGGAAATTATAGGCAATTAGCAAGACACCCCCAATAAAGGAGTGGTTCTGCAGGTGGTGACCACAGACCACTTCTCAGTTCCTATGCTTCCTGGCTGATGTTTTGGTCACTTTTGAATGCTGGCGGTGCTTTCACTCTAGTGGTAGCATGAGACGGAGTCTACAACCCACACAAGTGGCTCAGGTAGTGCAGCTCATCCAGGATGGCACATCAATGCGAGCTGTGGCAAGAAGGTTTGCTGTGTCTGTCAGCATAGTGTCCAGAGCATGGAGGCGCTACCAGGAGACCGGCCAGTACATCAGGAGACGTGGAGGAGGCAGTAGGAGGGCAACAACCCAGCAGCAGGACCGCTACCTCCGCCTTTGTGCAAGGAGGAGCAGGAGGAGCACTGCCAGAGCCCTGCAAAATGACCTCCAGCGGGCCACAAATGTGCATGTGTCAGCTCAAACGGTCAGAAACAGACTCCATGAGGGTGGTATATGAGGGCCCGACGTCCACAGGTGGGGGTTGTGCTTACAGCCCAACACCGTGCAGGACGTTTGGCATTTTCCAGAGAACACAAAGATTGGCAAATTCGCCACTGGCGCCCTGTGCTCTTCACAGATGAAAGCAGGTTCAAACTGAGCACATGTGACAGGCGTGACAGAGTCTGGAGACGCCGTGGAGAACGTTCTGCTGCCTGCAACATCCTCCAGCATGACCGGTTTGGCGGTGGGTCAGTCATGGTGTGGGGTGGCATTTCTTTGGAGGGCCGCACAGCCCTCCATGGGCTCGCCAGAGGTAGCCTGACTTCCATTACGTACCGAGATGAGATCATCAGACCCCTTGTGAAACCATATGCTGGTGCGGTTGGCCCTGGGTTCCTCCTAATGCAAGACAATGCTAGACCTCATGGGGCTGGAGTGTGTCAGCAGTTCCTGCAAGAGGAAGGCATTGATGCTATGGACTGGCCCGCCCGTTCCCCAGACCTGAATCCAATTGAGCACATCTGGGACATCATGTCTCGCTCCATCCACCAACGCCACGTTGCACCACAGACTGTCCAGGAGTTGGCGGATGCTTTAGTCCAGGTCTGGGAGGAGATCCCTCAGGAGACCATCCACCACCTCATCAGGAGCATGCCCAGGAGTTGTAGGGAGGTCATACAGGCACGTGGAGGCCACACACACTACTGAGCCTCATTTTGACTTGTTTTAAGGACATTACATAATAGTTGGATCAGCCTGTAGTGTGGTTTTCCACTTTAATTTTGATTGTGACTCCAAATCCAGACCTCCATGGGTTGATAGATTTGATTTCCATTGATCATTTTTGTGTGATTTTGTTGTCAGCACATTCAACTATGTAATGAAAACAGTATTTAATAAGACTATTTCATTCATTCAGATCTAGGATGTGTTATTTTAGTGTTCATTTATTTTTTTGAGCAGTGTATATAGTATGTATAGGCTTCTACTTCCAGCTTAAGTGTTGTCGTCTACTACTTTACTCGAATTAGGGGAGGGATGGTAGGGTTAAGTGTGCCTTGAATTGTAAATAAATCACCGACAGTGTCTCCAGAAAAGCACCATCACACCTCGTCCTCCATGCTTCACGGTGGGAACCACACATGCGGAGATCATCCGTTCACCTACTCTGAGTCTCAGACACAGAGGTTGGAATCAAAAATGTCAAATTTGGACTCATCAGACCAAAGGAAAAATTTCCACCGGTCTAATGTCCATTGCTTGTGTTTCTTGGCCCAACATGTCCCTTCTTCTTATTGGTGTCCTTTTTTCAGTGGTTTCTTTGCAGCAAGTCAACCATGAAGGACTTATTCACACAGTCTCCTCTGAACAGTTGATGTTGAGATGTCTGTTACTTGAACTCTGTGAAGCATTTATTTGGGCTGCAATTTGAGGCTGGTAACTCTGCAGCAGAGGTAACTCTGGGATCATCCTTTCCTGTGGCGGTCCTTATGAGAGCCAGTTTATTCATAGTGCTTGATGGTTTTTGCAACTGCACTTGAATAAACTTTCAAAGTTCTTAATTTTCCGCATTGACTGACCTTCATGTCTTAAAGTAATGATGGACTGTCGTTTCTCTTTGCTTATTTGAGCTGTTCTTGCCATAATATGGACTTGGTCTATTACCAAATAGGGCTATCTTCTGTATACCAACCCTACCTTGTCACAACACAACTGATTGGCTCAAACGCATTAAGAAGGAAATAAATTCCACTAATTAACTTTTAACTAGGCACACCTGTTAATTGAAATGCATTCCAGGTGACTACCTCATGAAGCTGGTTGAGAGAATGCCAAGAGTGTGCAAAGCTGTCATCAAGGCAAAGGGTGGCTACTTTGAATAATCTCAAAATATAAAATATATTTTGATTTGTTTAGCACTTTTTTGGTTACTACATGATTCCATATGTGTTATTTCATAGTTGATGTCTTCACTATTATTCTACAATGTAGAAAATAGTAAAAATAAAGAAAAGGCCTGGACTGAGTAGGTGTGTCTAAACTTTTGACTGTGACTGTGTGTGTGTGTGTGTATATATATATATATATATATATATATATATATATATAATAAACACACACACACAACTTATTGTGGGAGCTTGTGGAAGGCTATCCGAAACGTTTGACCCAAGTTAAACCATTTTAAGGCAATTCTACCAAATACTAATTGAGTGTATGTAAACTTCTGACCCTGTCACGCCCTGATCTGAGTATTCTTTGTTTTCTTTATATATTTTGGTTAGGTCAGGGTGTGACATGGGTGATGTATGTGTTTTTGTACTGTCTAGGGGTTTTGTAGGTTTATGGGGTTGTTTATCATCTAGGTGTTTATGCATGTCTATGGTTGCCTAGATTGGTTCTCAATTAGAGGCAGCTGTTTATCGTTGTCTCTGATTGGGAACCATATTTAGGCAGCCATCTGCTTTGGGAATTTTGTGGGTTATTGTCTGTGTGATGTTGCATGTTTGCACTCAGTGTTTATAGCGGTCACCTTCGTTTTGTTACTTTGTATAGTTTGTCTAAGTGTTCTTCGTCTTATTAAAGAAGATGTATTCATATCACGCTAAGCCTTGGTCTCCTCCATACGACGAACGTGACAGACCCACTGGTAATGTGAAATAAAAGCTGAAATAAATAATTCTCTCTACTATTATTCTGAAATTTCACATTCTTAAAATAAAGTGGTGATCCTAACTGACCTAAGACAGGGAATTTTTACTAGGATTAAATGTCAGGAATTGTGAAACTGAGTTTAAATGTATTTGGCTAAGGTTTATGTAAACTTCCGACTTCAACTGTATATTGAACATTCAAGACACAATTGTGCAGAAATAAAGGGAGGAGCCAGGAATATTTTCCACAATGGAAAGATCAGCTAACTCCTCGGCTTTCTAGAAAAAGTCATTATCTCTAAACTAAACTATGAACAAATCATAAACTCAGAAAAAAGTCCCCTTTTCAGGACCCTGTCTTTCAAAGATAATTCGTAAAAATCCAAATAACTTCACAGATCTTCATTGTAAAGGGTTTAAACACTGTTTCCCATGCTTGTTCAATGAACCATAAACAATTAATGAACATGCACCTGTGGAACGGTCTTTAAGACACTAACAGCTTACAGACGGTAGGCAATTAAGGTCACAGTTATCAAAACTTATGACACTAAGGAGGCCTTTCTACCGACTCTGAAAAACAGTAAAAGAAAGATTCCCAGGATCCCTGCTCATCTGTGTGAATGTGCCTTAGGCATGCTGCAAGGAGGCATGAAGACTGCAGATGTGGCCAGGGCAATAAATTGCAATGTCCATACTGTGAGACGACTAAGACAGCGCTACAGGGAGACAGGACGGACAGCTGATCGTCCTCGTAGTGGCAGACCACGTGTAACAACACCTACACAGGATCAGTACATCCGAACATCACACCTGCGGGACAGGTACAGGATGGCAATAACAACTGCCCGAGTTACACCAGGAACGCACAATCCCTCCATCAGTGCTGACTTTCCACAATAGGCTGAGAGAGACTGGACTGAGGGCTTGTAGGCCTGTTGTAAGGCAGGTCCTCACCAGACATCACCGGCAACAACGTCGCCTATGGGCACAAACCCACCGTTGCTGGACCAGACAGGACTTGCACAAAATGCTCGTCACTGACGAGTCGCGGTTTTGTCTCTCCAGGAGTGATGGTCGGATTTGCGTTTATCGTCTAAGAAATGAGCGTTACACCGAGGCCTTCAGACGGGCCTAGACATGCGCTGGCTTGAGCAGGGGGACCTTGCGTGCGCTGCAGGATTTTAATCCAAATCAAATCAAATTTTATTTGTCACATACACATGGTTAGCAGATGTTAATGCGAGTGTAGCGAAATGCTTGTGCTTCTAGTTCCGACAATGCAGTAATAACCAACAAGTAATCTAACTAACAATTCCAAAACTACTGTCTTATACACAGTGTAAGGGGATAAAGAATATGTACATAAGGATATATGAATGAGTGATGGTACAGAGCAGCATAGCCAAGATACAGTAGATGGTATCGAGTACAGTATATACATATGAGATGAGTATGTAAACAAAGTGGCATAGTTAAAGTGGCTAGTGATACATGTATTACATAAGGATGCAGTCGATGATATAGAGTACAGTATATACGTATGCATATGAGATGAATAATGTAGGGTAAGTAACATTATATAAGGTAGCATTGTTTAAAGTGGCTAGTGATATATTTACATCATTTCCCATCAATTCCCATTATTAAAGTGGCTGGAGTTGAGTCAGTGTCAGTGTGTTGGCAGCAGCCACTCAATGTTAGTGGTGGCTGTTTAACAGTCTGATGGCCTTGAGATAGAAGCTGTTTTTCAGTCTCTCGGTCCCAGCTTTGATGCACCTGTACTGACCTCGCCTTCTGGATAATAGGGGTGAACAGGCAGTGGCTCGGGTGGTTGATGTCCTTGATGATCTTTATGGCCTTCCTGTAACATCGGGTGGTGTAGGTGTCCTGGAGGGCAGGTAGTTTGCCCCCGGTGATGCGTTGTGCAGACCTCACTACCCTCTGGAGAGCCTTACGGTTGAGGGTGGAGCAGTTGCTGTACCAGGCGGTGATACAGCCCGCCAGGATGCTCTCGATTGTGCATCTGTAGAAGTTTGTGAGTGCTTTTGGTGACAAGCCGAATTTCTTCAGCCTCCTGAGGTTGAAGAGGCGCTGCTGCGCCTTCTTCACGATGCTGTCTGTGTGAGTGGACCAATGCAGTTCGTCTGTGATGTATATGCCGAGGAACTTAAAACTTGCTACCCTCTCCACTACTGTTCCATCGATGTGGATAGGGGGGTGTTCCCTCTGCTGTTTCCTGAAGTCCACAATCATCTCCTTAGTTTTGTTGACGTTGAGTGTGAGGTTATTTTCCTGACACCACACTCCGAGGGCCCTCACCTCCTCCCTGTAGGCCGTCTCGTCGTTGTTGGTAATCAAGCCTACCACTGTTGTGTCGTCCGCAAACTTGATGATTGAGTTGGAGGCGTGCATGGCCACGCAGTCGTGGGTGAACAGGGAGTACAGGAGAGGGCTCAGAACGCACCCTTGTGGGGCCCCAGTGTTGAGGATCAGCGGGGAGGAGATGTTGTTGCCTACCCTCACCACCTGGGGGCGGCCCGTCAGGAAGGTATTCCTCTTGTCCAGATGGGTTAGGGCAGTGTGCAGTGTGGTTGAGATTGCATCGTCTGTGGACCTATTTGGGCGGTAAGCAAATTGGAGTGGGTCTAGGGTGTCAGGTAGGGTGGAGGTGATATGGTCCTTGACTAGTCTCTCAAAGCACTTCATGATGACAGAAGTGAGTGCTACGGGGCGGTAGTCGTTTAGCTCAGTTACCTTAGCTTTCTTGGGAACAGGAACAATGGTGGCCCTCTTGAAGCATGTGGGAACAGCAGACTGGTATAGGGATTGATTGAATATGTCCGTAAACACACCGGCACACACAATCCATGACGGCGTAGTGTGTTACTAATGGTTTTCTTTGAGACTGTGGTCCCAGCTCTCTTCAGGCCATTGACCAGGTCCTGCCGTGTAGTTCTGGGCTGATCCCTCACCTTCCTCATGATCATTGATGCCCCACGAGGTGAGATCTTGCATGGAGCCCTAGAACGAGGGTGATTGACCGTCATCTTGAACTTCTTCCATTTTCGAATAATTGCACCAACAGTTGTTGCCTTCTCACAAAACTGCTTGCCTATTGTTCTGTAGCCCATCCCAGCCTTGTGCAGGTCTACAATTTTATCTCTGATGTCCTTACACAGCTCTCTGATCTTGGCCATTGTGGAGAGGTTGGAGTCTGTTTGATTGAGTGTGTGGACAGGTGTCTTTTATACAGGTAACGAGTTCAAACAGGTGCAGTTAATACAGGTAATGAGTGGAGAACAGGAGGGCTTCTTAAAGAAAAACTAACAGGTTTGTGAGAGCCGGAATTCTTACTGGTTGGTAGGTGATCAAATACTTATGTCATGCAATAAAATGCAATTTAATTACTTAAAAATCATACAATGTGATTTTCTGGATTTTTGTTTTAGATTCCATCTCTCACATATGAAGTGTACCTATGATAAAAATTACAGACCTCTACATGCTTTGTAAGTAGGAAAACCTGCAAAATCGGCAGTGTATCAAATACTTGTTCTCCCCACTGTATATATATATATATATATATATATACGGCATAATGGTGAAGTATCAGGGCTTCAATATGCAACAAGAGGTCCAAGTGTGACTCATCTTGTCTGTACTAAAATATTCTAATCCAATGTTGCTTCACAGGCCTTACGATAAAATGTCTACAGGTTTCTCAGACTGGACCTTCATGAGTACACACTGCTGGGATGAGGATCCCTGCGGATATTGGGTTCTACGGATAGAAAACAATGGAGATTCAACCAACAGAGGTACACTGACAAAAACAAAGATGTTTCAATTTGAGGTGTCAACTTCAATAACACAGCGAGTGTCTTAAAACTCATCTCTAGTATTTAAATTAAATTAGTTACAGAAAGAAATAGTACACAACATTAATTAGAAACAGAACATTTGTCATCTTTAACTAGTATTAGAAATTAAATGCACTCAGTGTGTCACGTCCTGACCTTAGTTCCTTTTTAATGTCTCTGTTTTGGTTTGGTCAGGGCGTGAGTTGGGGTGGGCATTCTATGTTTTGTGTTCTATGTTTTCCATTTCTATGTGTTTGGCCTGGTATGGTTCTCAATCAGAGGCAGCTGGGAATCGTTGTCTCTGATTGAGAACCATACTTAGGTAGCCTGTTTTTCCCACTTGAGTTGTGGGCAGTTATTTTCCGTGTTAGTGCCACATGGGACTGTTTTGTTTGTTTCACTTTGTTACGGTGTTATTTTGTAGTGTTCAGTTTTACATGTTAAAATGGACACTTACCACGCTGCAAATTGGTCCGATCTCTCTTACTCCTCGTCAGAAGAAGAGGACGAGCGTTACACAGTGCTGCAGCTGATGTAACAGAGGCTGGCACTATTTGGCTCTCGCTTTCTTCTTTTGTCGTCCTTCCTGTTCAAGCGCACACCTCATCAAAAGATACTACTCAATGTACTCATGATTTGTTTGTGTTCCATAATTTCTCACACAGTTACAATTTAGGACAGGATTTGTATGCTTTAGATTGTACAATGGACGTTTTCTACAATGTACTCAAGCACAAACTCGTTTTTTTCTTTGTCCATAGGCGTCCTGTTGAAATTTCATCTGGAGTTACATGGGACAGATGAACGCATGGCAGGCCGCCGCATGGAGAGAGCAGTGATACAGCAGTGTGCAGTGGGGAACTCTGATGGCAGCTGTGAAGGTAGGCAGCAACATCAACCATACCCTGAATTTATACTGAACAAAAATAGAAACTCAACATGCGACAATAAATGATTTTACTTATTTCATATCAAATCAAATTTATTTGTCACATACACATGGTTAGTAGATGTTAATGCGAGTGTAGCGAAATAATTGTGCTTCTAGTTCCGACAATGCAGTAATAACCAACGAGTAATCTAACCTAACAATTCCAAAACTACTACCTTATACACACAAGTGTAAAGGGATAACGAATATGTACATAAAGATATGAATGAGTGATGGTACAGAACGGCATAGGCAAGATGCAGTAGATCGTATCGAGTACAGTATATACATATGGGATGAGTAATGTAGGGTATGTAAACATTATACACTGCTCAAAAAAATAAAGGGAACACTAAAATAACACATCCTAGATCTGAATGAATAAAATGTTCTTATTAAATACTTTTCTTTACATAGTTAAATGTGCTGACAACAAAATCACACAAATTATCAATGGAAATGAAATTTATCAACCCATGGAGGTCTGGATTTGGAGTCACACTCAAAATTAAAGTGGAAAACCACACTACAGGCTGATCCAACTTTGATGTAATGTCCTTAAAACAAGTCAAAATTAGGCTCAGTAGTGTGTGTGGCCTCCACGTGCCTGTATGACCTCCCTACAACGCCTGGGCATGCTCCTGATGAGGTGGCGGATGGTCTCCTGAGGGATCTCCTCCCAGACCTGGACTAAAGCATCCGCCAACTCCTGGACAGTCTGTGATGCAACGTGGCGTTGGTGGATGGAGCGAGACATGATGTGCTCAATTGGATTCAGGTCAGGGGAACGGGCGGGCCAGTCCATAGCATCAATGCCTTCCTCTTGCAGGAACTGCTGACACACTCCAGCCACATGAGGTCTAGCATTGTCTTGCATTAGGAGGAACCCAGGGCCAACCGCACCAGCATATGGTCTCACAAGGGTTCTGAGGATCTCATCGCGGTACCTAATGGCAGTCAGGCTACCTCTGGCAAGCACATGGAGGGCTGTACGGCCTTCCAAAGAAATGCCACCCCACACCATGACTGACCCACCGCCAAACCGGTCATGCTGGAGGATGTTGCAGGCAGCAGAACGTTCTCCATGGCGTCTCCAGACTCTGTCACGTCTGTCACATGTGCTCAGTGTGAACCTGCTTTCATCTGTAAAGAGCACAGGGCACCAGTGGCGAATTTGCCAATCTTGGTGTTCTCTGGCAAATGCCAAACGTCCTGCAAGGTGTTGGGCTGTAAGCACAACCCCCACCTGTGGACATCGGGCCCTCATACCACCCTCATGGAGTCTGTTTCTGACCGTTTGAGCAGACATGCACATTTGTGGCCTGCTGGAGGTCATTTTGCAGGGCTCTGGCAGTGCTCCTCCTGCTCCTCCTTGCACAAAGGCGGAGGTAGCGGTCCTGCTGCTGGGTTGTTGCCCTCCTACGGCCTCCTCCACGTCTCCTGATGTACTGGCCTGTCTCCTGGTAGCGCCTCCATGCTCTGGACACTACGCTGACAGACCCAGCAAACCTTCTTGCCACAGCTCGCATTGATGTGCCATCCTGGATGAGCTGCACTACCTGAGCCATTTGAGTGGGTTGTAGACTCCGTCTCATGCTACCACTAGAGTGAAAGCACCGCCAGCATTCAAAAGTGACCAAAACATCAGCCAGGAAGCATAGGAACTGAGAAGTGGTCTGTGGTCACCACCTGCAGAACCACTCCTTTATTGGGGGTGTCTTGCTAATTGCCTATAATTTCCACCTGTTGTCTATTCCATTTGCACAACCTCATGTGAAATTTGTCAATCAGTGTTGCTTCCTAAGTGGACAGTTTGATTTCACAGAAGTGTGATTGACTTGGAGTTACATTGTGGTTTTTAAGTGTTCCCTTTATTTTTTTGAGCAGTGTATTAAGTAGCATTGTTTTTAAAGTGGCTAGTGATATATTTTACATTAATTTCCATCAATTCCCATTATTAAAGTGGCTGGAGTTGAGTCGGTGTGTTGGCAGCAGCCACTCAATGTTAGTGGTGGCTGTTTAACAGTCTGATGGCCTTGAGATAGAAGCTGTTTTTCAGTCTCTCGGTCCCTGCTTTTATGCACCTGTACTGACCTCGCCTTCTGGATGATAGCGGGGTGAACAGGCAGTGGCTCGGGTGGTTGTTGTCCTTGATGATCTTTATGGCCTTCCTGTGACATCGGGTGGTGTAGATGTCCTGGAGGGCAGGTAGTTTGCCCCCAGTGATGCGTTGTGCAGACCTCACTACCCTCTGGAGAGCCTTACGGTTGTGGTCGGAGCAGTTGCCGTACCAGGCGGTGACGCTCTCGATTGTGCATCTAGAAGTTTGTGAGTGCTTTTGGTGACAAGCCGAATTTCTTCAGCCTCCCGAGGTTGAAGAGGCACTGCTGCGCCTTCTTCACGATGCTGTCTGTGTGGGTGGACCAATTCAGTTTGTCTGTGATGTGTACGCTGAGGAACTTAAAACTTACTACCCTCTCCACTACTGTTCCATCGATGTGGATAGGGGGGTCCCCCCCTGTTTCCTGAAGTCCACAATCATCTCCTTAGTTTTGTTGACGTTGAGTGTGAGGTTATTTTCCTGACACCACACTCCGAGGGCCCTCGCCTCCACCCTGTAGGCCGTCTTGTCGTTGTTGGTAATCAAGCCTACCACTGTAGTGTCGTCCGCAAACTTGATGATTGAGTTGGAGGCGTACATGGCCACGCAGTCGTGGGTGAACAGGGATTACAGGAGAGGGCTCAGAACGCACCCTTGTGGGGCCCCAGTGTTGAGGATCAGCAGGGTGGAGATGTTGTTACCTACCCTCACCACCTGGGGGCGGCCCGTCAGGAAGTCCAGTACCCAGTTGCACAGGGCGGGGTCGAGACCCAGGGTCTCGAGCTTGATGACGAGTTTGGAGGGTACTATGGTGTTAAATGCCGAGCTGTAGTCGATGAACAGCATTCTCACATAGGTATTCCTCTTGTCCAGATGGGTTAGGGCAGTGTGCAGTGTGGTTGAGATTGCATCGTCTGTGGACCTATTTGGGCGGTAAGCAAATTGGAGTGGGTCTAGGGTGTCAGGTAGGGTGGAGGTGAAATGGTCCTTGACTAGTCTCTCAAAGCACTTAAAAACAGTTCAGTTCATTTAAGGATATCAGGCAATTTAAATAAATTCATTAGGCCCTAATCTATGGATTTTAACTTGACCTGGCAGGTGCGCAGCCATGGGTGGGCATAGGCCCACCCATTGGGGAGACGGGCCCAGCCAATCAGAAAGAGTTTTTCCCCACAAAAGGGCTTTTTTACAGAGAGAAATACTCCTCAGTTCCATCAGCTGTCCGGGTGGCTGGTCTCATACGATCCCGCAGGAGAAGAAGCTGGATGTGGAGGTCCTGGGCTGGCGTGGTTACATGTGGTCTGCGGTTGTGAGGCCGGTTGGACGTACTGCCAAATTCTCTAAAACGGCTTATGGTAGAGAAATTAACATCAATATCTCCGGCAACAGCTCTGGTTGCTCGCTCCTTCAAAACTTGAGGCATCTGTGGCATTGTGTTGTGTGACAAAACTGCACATTTTAAAGTGATCTTTTATTGTCCCTAGCACAAGGTTCACCTGTGTAATGATTATGCTGTTTAATCAGCTTCTTGATAAGACACACCTGTCTGTTGGAGTATCTTGGCAAAGGAGAAATTCTCACTAACAGAGATGTAAACAAATTTGTGCAAGACATTTGGAGGAGATGGCTGCCGTTTTACAGTCTCCTAACCAATTGTGCTATTGTGTGTTTTTTTTGGCGTTGGTGACCATCTTATTTTGTACATAATGTTTCTGCCACCGTCTCTTATGACCAAAAAGAGCTTCTAGATATCAGGACAGCGATTACTCACCTCGTACTGGACAAAGATTTTTTCTTGAAGTCAGACGCTTAGGATTTACTTCAGACACCCGACAAGGCCCAAATCCCTGTGATTCGCATGAGAAAGGGACAGAGATATCAGGGATGTAGGTCGGGGTGCCTTGTAAGGATCCGTCGGTGAGTGGGTAATCTGCCTCTACCATCAGTCCTATTAGCCGACGTACAATCATTGGATAACAAATAGACAAACTACGATCACGAATATCCTACCAACGGGACATTAAAAACTGTAATATCTTATGTTTCACTGAGTCGTAGCTGAACGATGACATGAATAACATACAGCTGGCGGGGTTTACGCTGCATTGGCAAGATTAAACAGCCGCCTCCGGTAAGACAAGGGGTGGCGGTCTGTGTATATTTGTGAACAACAGGGGGTGCACAAAATCTAATAGTAAGGAAGTCTCAAGGTTTTGCTCACTTGAGGTATAGTATCTCATGATAAGCTGTAGACGACAAACTCTCTTGGTAAATAGTATCTATATTTTTCGTAGCTGTCTTTTACCACCACAAACCAATTCTGCCACTAATACCGCACTCAATTAGCTGTATACGGCCATAAGCAAACAGGAAAATTATCATCGAGAGGCGGCGCTCCTGGTGGCCGGGGACTTTAATGCAAAGAAACTTAAATCCGTTTTACCTCATTTCTACCAGCATGTTAAATGTGCAACCAGATGGGAAAAAAAATACTCTAGACCACCTTTACTCCACAAACAGAGATGGATAGCAAAGCTCTCTCTCTCTGTCCACTTGGCAAATTGGACCATAATTCTATCCTCCTGATTCCTGCTTACAAGCAAAAACTAAAGCAGGCAGCACCAGTGACTCGGTCAATAAAGAAGTGGTCAGATGACGCAGATGGTAAGCTACATGACTGTTTTGCTAGCACAGACTGGAATATGTTCCGGGATTCTTCCGATGGCATTGAGGTGTACACCACATCAGTCACTGGCTTCATCAATAAGTGCATCGATGATGTCGTCCCCACAGTGACTGTACATACATATCCCAACCAGAAGCCATGGATTAGAGGCAACATCTGCACTGAGCTAAAGGGTAGAGCTGCCGCTTTCAAGGAGCGGGACTCTAACCCGGACGCTTATAAGAAATCCCTCTATGCCCTCAGACGAACCATCAAACAGGCAAAAGTGTAAATTCAGCACTAAGATTGAATCCTACTACACCGGCTCCGACCCTCATCAGATTTGGCAGAGCTTGCAAACTATTAGACTACAACGGGAAGCACAGTCGCAAGCTGCCCAGTGACACAAGCCTACCAGACTAGCTTAATTCCTTCTATGCTCGCTTCGAGGCAAGCAACACTGAAGCATGCATGAGAGCATCAGCTGTACCAGACGACTGTGTGATCAAGCGCTCCATAGCTGATGTGAGTAAGACCTTTAAACAGGTCAACATTCACAAGGCCGCGGGGCCAGACGGATTACCAGGACGTGTACTCCGAGCATGTGCTGACCAACTGGCAAGTGTCTTCACAGATATTTTCAACCTGTCCCTGACCAACATGTTTCAAACAGCCCACCATAGTCCCTGTGCTTAAGAACACTAAGTTGACCTGCCTAAATGACAACCGACTAGTAGCACTCACATCTGTAGCCATGAGGTGCTTTGAAAGGCTAGTCATAGCTCACATTAACACCATTATCCTAGAAACCCTAGACCCAGTCCAGTTTGACTCAATCGCACTCCACACTGCCCTTTCCCACCTGGATAAAAGGAACACCTACAGTGGGGCAAAAAAGTATTTAGTCAGCCACCAATTGGGCAAGTTCTCCCACTTAAAAATATGAGAGAGGCCTGTAATTTTCATCATAGGTACACTTCAACTATGACAGACAACTTTGTCTGTCATAGTTGAAGTGTACCTATGATAAATTACAGGCCTCATCTTTTTAAGTGGGGGAACTTGCCCAATTGGTGGCTGACTAAATACTTTTTTGCCCCACTGTATGTGAGAATGCTATTCATTGACGACACCATAGTGCCCTCAAAGCTCATCACTAAGCTAAGGACTCTGGGACTAACACCTCCCTCTGCAACTGGATCTTGGACTTCCTGGCGTGCCATCCCGAAGTGGTAAGGGTAGGTAACAACACATTTGCCATGCTGATCCTCAACACGGGGGTCCCTCACAGGTGTGATTGCTCAGTCCCCTCCTGTACTCCCTGCATGGCCAGGCACGACTCCAATACTATCATTAAGTTTGCAGACGACACAACAGTGGTAGGCCTGATCACCGACAACGATGAGACAGCCTTTATGGAGGAGGTCAGAGACCTATCCCGTGTAGTGGCAGGATAACCTCTCCCTCAATGTGATCAAGACAAAGGAGATGATTGTGGACTGGAGGACTGAGCACACCCCCATTCTCATCGACGGGGCTGTAGTGGAGCAAGTTGAGAGCTTCAAGTTCCTTGGTGTCCACATCACCAACAAACTATCATGGTCCAAACACACCAAGACAATCGTGAAGAGGGCACGACAAAGCCCATTCTCCCTCAGGAGACTGAAAAGATTTGGCATGGGTCCTCAGATCCTCGAAGTTCTACTGCTGCACCATTGAGAGCATCCTGACGGGTTGCATAACCTTCTGCTATGGCAACTGCTCAGCCTCTGACCGCAAGGCACTAGAGAGGGTAGTGCGTAAGGCCCAGTACATAACTGGGGCCAAGCTCCCTGCCATGCAGGACCTCTATACCAGGCGGTGTCAGAGGAAGGCCCTAAAAATTGTTAGACCCCAGCCACCCTAGTCATAGACTGTTCTCTGCTACCGCATGGCAAGCGGTACCGGAGTGCCAAGTCTAGGTCCCAAAGGCTTCTTAACAGCTTCTACACCCAAGCCATACGACTCCTGAACAGCTAATCAAATGGCTACCCAGACTATTGCATTGCCCCCCTTTTACACTGCTGTATCTCTGTTATCTATGTATAGTCACTTTAAATCTGCCTACATGTACATATTACCTCAATTACTTGAATGAACCTGTGCCCCCGCACATTGACTCTGTACCAGTAGCCCCTGTATATAGCCTCGCTACTGTTATTTTACTGCTGCTCTTTAGTTATTTTTATTTATCCATTTTTTTTTTTACTTAACTGACAATGCAGTTAAGAACTAAGTGTTAAGGGCTTGTAAGTAAGCATTTCACTAAGGTCTACTACCCCTCTTGTATTCGGCGCATGTGACAAATACAATTTGATTTGAAATACACTTTTTGTGCATATGGAGAATATCTGGAATCTTTTATTTCAACACTTTACATGTTGCGTTTTAATATTTTTGTTCACTATATTTTACAATGAAACAGTTGCACACTTGAATGTCACATTCTATAAAACAGTTTGAAAATGTTACTAACCAAGTAAGGATCCTCCTTTTTTAGAGTGTGTCTACCCATTGTACGTGTTTGAGAGCATCTGCCTAATGTCCTGTCCACCTCACTACTATGAGTCAGATGGAAACAGCACCCGTTCCCATCGGAAATGCTTACCCTGCCATCACAACTGCCACACTTGTTTTGGGAAAGAGGACACAAACTGTCTCGACTGCCCTCCGTATTCTATCTTGGATTTTCGTCTTGGTACCTGTAGCCCCCCTGTCTACCCCTGGGACCACAGAGGTAAAGTGACCAGTGGCATGGAGCGGACGGCAGCAGTTCTTGGTATCCTGATGGGAGGGCCGCTGGTGATTTTGTGCATCATGTGGGCGATTACATGGATGGTGAGCAGGGTGTTCCTACCATGTGTCGCTGCCAGGAACGAAGTGGACAGCAGCACCAGTCATAGCAGCAGTGAGGAGGCTAGGGATGTGGAGATGGTGGTCTTCCGTATTACAGAAGACCAGGCAGAGAACAGCGAGAGAACATCTCATTCCCAACACCAACATTCCCAATACTTCACTTCAAGAGGAATTTGACTCGCTTCAGTCAACATTAAAGTAGCCAATAATAAAATTCTGTCGAGAAACAGAAAATTATTTTCCAAATAGCTTTTATTGTTACTTCAGTATCATTTACAAACTTTTGGATGGATAAAATAAATGTCTATTTGGGACCCAAGTTGCATTCAGTGGTTTTTATAAGAACACATCAATTGGTAGAATGTCCATCCATTTGCAATTATAACTTTTAAGTCAAAGTACTTCACAAAACATTAAATATAGGCACTGGAATAGCTTAAAAGGACACACATTTAGAAGTAGAACATTGTTCAAAGACTTCCTCCACAACTAAAAGGAGGAACGGCTCTTGCATTTCAGATAATAAGCATGAATCCACATAAAAAGGTCCTGTATATGAGGAGCAAAATACAACTTAAGCCTTTACAGACTTAGAGGTTAGTGGCATTCTGTGAAGCTCTGCTGAACTTCAGACCACAGGAATGGGCTATTTCTGGGTTCTAAGCTTTCTCTTTAAGTTATAAGGGACAGTGCTCTCCTCCTTACTGAGTTTCCAAGATGTCCGTGGGTATGACACGATCTGATTTGCCACTGGAGCTCTGTGACACCTCCAGAGGCCAAGATGAAGGGGTGGTCTGATAATAGAGTGTGTCCTCCGAACCAAAGAGCAGCTGTCTGAGGCTCAAGTCATACAGACAGTACAGATTGAAAGCCACCATGGCAAGGAGTGGGAAAACAGTGAGCCCCGATCCAAAGCCTCTCCAGGGGCTACATATGTGGAAGCAGAGCCAGTAGATAAGCCTATAGGAATAAAATGAGGATAAACTTAAAACATGTTCAGCTTTATAATAATTAATAATTAGGTGCTTACATTTGTCCTATTTCACACATGTGCATGTGTGAATTGGATATTTGATTTTTGCATATCCCACTCCCCTGACACCCTTGGAGAATGGGGTCAGAGCCAGGGATCAGCCATTATTCATGGGCACCCTGGAGCAATAAGGGTTACGTGCCTTGCTAAAGGGCAGACAGATCTTTCACCTAGTCGGCTTGGGGATTTGAACCAATAACCTTTGTTACTAGCCCAATGCTCCTAACCGCTAAGCTACCTGCCGTCCATTCTAGAGACGTCACTCTTTTCACTCACTGAGCAATCAATGACTTTGAAACCACTCACCTCCCACCAACGAAAACGCCAGTCAAAATGGGCACCACCCGCAGCTGGTCTTGAGGCAGGAATGTAGCCAGAACCAACAGATTGAGAACGTAGAGAAACAACTGCTCCATAGACGCAGAGACAAACAGCTGCTGAATGGCCGGTCTTCTATGGAGAGCCTCAGCTGGATTTAAAGACCCAGTGCAGAACTGGCACATAGCACCAATCAGCATAGCTAGAGGGGGAGTAATAGATATTTTAGTATTCACATTTAGAAACACAACACAAAACACCTAATGGTCTGTTTGACTTTGTCTGGCATTATGAGTCTTCAGCATCCTAGCTTTTTGAACTGATTGCTTTTGAACTGATGCTTAGTCCAGTCTTTGATATAATACCCTCCGTTTCTGCTTGAACATTCGACTAATAACACTTGAAAGCCAAATATGTGAAAGGATTTGTTTTTAGCCATGTTGCTTAATACAGTCAAGTCCTTTCAGTAGAAAGAAAAGGAGATGAGGAAAGTAATGAGAAACTATTGGGACACTGCCCAGGAGACTGGAGAACTAGTTACCCTCATCTTTTCTATTCTAGTTTCCATGTTAAGCTATTTATAAGAAAGGGGAGGAAATTGCCAGTGCTTCAGTAAGACTTGCATTGCCTTGAGGTTGAATGTGTTGACAAAGACTAAGCCTTAGACAAATTATGAGACGTGGACTACTAGAAAACCTAAAATAACTTAATACTGCATTCAAGAGCTTTTTGGGAGATTGATTGCTCCAACTAAATAAGTAGGTTTGTAGAGCTCAGTATAAAAGGCACCCCACTGTGCAAAAACTGGTTGAATCAACATTGTTTCCATGTCATTTCAACAAAAAAGAAAATGTGATGACTTTGAATCAATGTGGGAAAATTATTGGATTTGCAAAAAGTCATCAACGTAAGGGGATTACATCTTTTCACCCAACTTTTTACCTAAATCCAATTCCGTGATTTTTTTTGATTTCACGTTTGTTGACAGCAACCAAATTTAAATCTAAACTAGATGTTGAACTAATGTCTGTGCCCAGTGTGACAGTTGTGTTGTTTGAGTCGCATATGAAAACAATTATTCAGACATACCCAACAAGATGGGGACTGCAGCTACGGCACAGCAGCAAAGTGTGAAAGTGAGGCGGCTGACCATGTCAGGGCAGTCTGGGGAATCTATGGGAACATAGAAATAAAGTGCATAGAGAAGCCCTGCAGTAATCAGAAGGGAGGCCAGGACTGAGCACACAGCAGGAACACGGCCACTTTGGCAACATCTACAGCAGCAGCACCACAGTCTCTTGTCTGCCACCTCTGGGACAGCCTCACAAGTCTCTTGATCTTGGGAACTCCACATAGTCAACTCTATGCTCTCCGGTGGCAAGCCGAGCAACGGTTGGCCTTCATCAATGGTGGACTCCAGATTGTTGGATTCTGGACTCCATCTCTGTGTGTCTGTGCCATTGGGAATGTCTCTGCGAGAGGCTAGATTTGGAGTGCTGATGCAGTTTTCCACCGGGTCTTCCAAATTCTGCACAAGAGCAATCGGACTTGAAATAGTTCCATCCTGAACTCCCTCTTGCGGTCTTCGTTCTGCTTTGAAGCCCTCGCTGGGTTGCTGGTGGCAGGAATCAAGCTCTGTAGAAAACAAAGCATAATCAACATCTTTCTGTCACCATATGTTCAATGTTGTGAGTAATGAATGTCACCCAATCTGCACGTTTAATTAGTGGCACTCAAAAAATGTGTTTGTTCGATTTATCACTTACGGACAACTTGATCAGCTGGCAGGGCTTCCAGGGAGTGGTGAGAGCCCATGACTGAGTGAGAAGAGGAGTGGAGCTCCTCCACTGAAGATTCAGGACTGTCAGACACTGGTGCTAAAGAGATCTGGGTGTCCAGGTCGAGGAATGGAGAGAATGACAGCCTGGCAGGGTCAATATCCTGCAGTTGATTGATGATGTCACTGATGGACTCCTTCACACTATCAATCTCTTTGCCATCTTCTGGGTTGGTGGCTTGACGCCCCGTCATAGTCGCACAGCCTACAGAAATAACTGCAGATGGGTTCACATAGTAAATGTGAAATTGTCTAACAATAACATGACAATATCAGTCGTATTGATATTGTTTGCATCTCCGCACGCGAGGTTCAAAGGGTCCACCCCATTCGCGCCAGGCTGTATTATGAACATCTGGGGATTGAATTTGGAATCGGCCCTTGGGGCAGCGCCAATCGTGGAGGGCGGCTCGTCGTCTGATTTTAGGACTGACACGCAACTAAACCAAACACGTCACGACTGGGGTTCATTCTCCAAACAAAAGACGGATTTACTAGACTATCATAACATTTTGTGCAGCTTTTGGAAAGTGAGGCATCGAATTGAAATGACCAATTGACAAACGGAACGCGCACACAAGAGAAAATGTGCATTTGCTGTTCTGTTGCAGATTAATTGTTACCAGTTGCATTCATTGATTAGGATATTACCATTTTTCTTTGAATAGGATACTTGATGATTGAAGTGGTCGTTTATTGATCATAAATAATACATCTAATATTCCCATATCAAATTACTAATAATAACAAGCGGAGCAATATAAACGATAGCCTCATCATTTAGGTCTGATGAAGCCACTATTCAATAGCTTAGTTTATACATAGTCATATGGACATACAGTCAAAATCCATAACAGAGAAAGTAGCCTACACACTTATATTCGATTAAAAGATGCTTAATATACTTACTTTTTCTAGGGATGCAGAATTACTGTTGTTTCAATTTCTTCGTTATTTTTTCCTTCCCCCAACTTTTGTCTTCTAGAATCTGGTATACAGTCTCAACTTCTGAATCAAATTTCAAGACGGACAAAATACTACGTTTAAGCCCCCGCCCACACACTTTCTGGGTACCATGTCACACAGACCATATGGAGCAAATAAATCCAAAGCGGATACACCGGGGGGGGTTGGGGCTCTGCTGTTTGGTCCAGATATTTAGAAAATAAAACATTACTTAAACAGGATAGCCTCAACCTGGAGTTGATAATCAAATAAATCAGCCTCCCGTAAAGTGCTATGGGACACAGAGAATTAAAAACAAATCACATGCAAAGTTATTTCAACTCAGATTTGCAAACTCTAGACGGGTTTCCAAAAGCAGTATGAAATTAACCCACTCAGACCTTAGTGTCGACTGAAAGGTGACCAGGTGCCAACCACTGAGACTGATTTGTGAAGCATGTTGAAACTTTAGAAAGGTAAGAGAATAGGCAGACAATAGCAGTCTTTGTGTTCCTGCCACATGTGGGGGAAACTGGCATTAGAGTAGGATTCCACTATAGCTTTGGTGGAAAGGTCCATTTAAATGGGAGGGGTAAGTTTAGTTTCTGAATATTCATTCTTGGGGTAAAAATGTATTGTCAAAATTCCATGTACAAAAACAAAACAAATTGGCTAACCATGGAAGTCATAGGACACACGACATTTCTATAGTGTGCTAAAGGCACTGTAAAGGTAGCCAGAATAGATTGACCCTATGCTTGCTTACAGCTGCACTGGGGTCAGACAGGATTCCTATTTAGATAAAGACACCGTGGAGCCAGAGTGAGATATTCCCAGGGATGAGAAATACATTGTACGCCGAATTGTCCCATTATCCCAACTGTTAGATCGAGATTGAATGACCACTAGTTTTTCCAGAAAATGGCCCTTTCCATCTTCATGCTAAGTAGCAGAAGCTAAAGCAGCCATTTTGGAATGGCTGTGTCAGCTAATCAGCTCCTTTGTTCAACGCTATGTGCCATTCCGCAATGACTGCAGTGGGTACCGATAGCTAGAATGAGGACAAATAGCAGTTTACTTAAACTAGCAGCCATTCAATGATTCTCGGTGTAACAGTTTGGATAATAGGACAATTCGGAGAACGCATTTCTCCCCCCTGGATTGAGTTGTTTTCCAAGCCATATCTTGCACCAGCTCCATAGTGTCTTAATCTAAACAGGAAGCCTGTCCGACCCCAGTGCAGATGTAAGCAGTAGTGTCCGAATCTAGTTTGACAAGCGTAAAGGGAGATTTGCATTTTCGTGCACGAGGTCAACCAGACAAATAAGACTAAATTCATCAGAGACTTCTCAAATGATTCTGAAAAAGACCAGCATGGTTTAAGTTGTTTTATTATTTACAGATAAATTTGTTCTGGCTTTTGTTGAGGTGAAAAATCCAATCGTGTCACTAAAATAAAATAATATTTACATAACAGCTTCAAAAAAGATATTTTCTGTCAATAAATTAGGATTATTAAGTATGAAGAACATATTAAGTTGTGTCATTATATTCAAATAGTTCATTTTTAAACTATTAGCAATTTATTGCTGGGCTGAGTGAGAAATGTTTAGGAATCTCTGCATTTTAAATTGACACACTATCAGGAACCCATTGGTCATTCAGGGATTATACAGAAGGATTAGAATAGTAGATATAGTTCATGTTTGCAATTAAAACATTTATGGAAGGATGATCAGAAGCCTTTTCTCAATCCTCAGAGAGCAGTCTGTGAAAGTGGTCTGTCCTCCTCTTCAGTACCTCACGGCAATCATCCTACAGAAGATTGGTGCCTTCAAGTTAGTAAAAACATCCACTATTTATTTTGTAGAACACTGGTGCTGTTTCTTGTGGAATACAAGTAGTGGCACAGTCTTTCTGAATTACATTTCCAAACATACGATAACAGCTTTAACTTGTGGTATTTGTAGAATACTAGCCAAGTGTTTAAGAATGACTCAAGGTTAGTTTTTCTGCTTTTTCCACACCCCAGGGGCATACCCACTTCCCAAATGAGATTGCATCTGTTGCATGTGTGATGTTGGTTTTGTCAAAAGAGATTTAATCCTAGAAGACACCTAACTAGGTTGTGAATTATGGAAATTGCAACAACAAAAAGAAACACTACAATTTAATGAAAATAATACTTTGTATGCCACCGGAGGTGGGATAGCAAAACACTGTCAACGTACTGTTCCGGACACTCTCTCAAGATACGGGATGAGCTTCTGAAGTTCTTTGTCCTCCTTATCCCCAGACCAGCTCTTGATGGGAAGCATATTCATCAGCTGCAGAAATAAAGCAGGAAATTTAATAAAACTCCACTCTGCTTCCAAAGAAAAAAAATATGCATTGTATAATTAAGTGAACAACATCACAGTAAACACACATGGTAGGGGTATGTGTGTGGAGCATTGTCCAAAACCACCGTTTTAGCAAGGTCCCTCTCAAGTACGCCCAAATCCTTGACATAGTGCCCAAGAACACAGGTACAGTCCTGTTGATACAAACGGTGTCTACAAAAGAAGATATCAGTTATGTACATGATATATACAGTGTCTACAAAAGGAAATATCAGTTATACACATTTAAAGTACAACCTAATATCAACTGAAATCTATTCCTCAAATTATTCAAAGTAGATGAGATTGTCGGCCTGTCTCTGGTACACAGAACTCTGCAGCTGCAATATCACTACAACAATAGGGCAAAACAAGCATTGCAAAAAGACAGCAACAAAAGTAAAAAATAGTTACTTCTCATACCGAAACAGCCTTCTTTTCGGGTCCAAGATGTCCAGTATTTTCCCTGCATATTCTTTCTTTGCCGATGTATAAACAAACATCTGCGAAAAACACTTTTGAGTCATTCAATTAACTGGCTTCTTAACAATGAACATACATGGGGGAAAGTTAAACATGTAGCAAAAATAAAAACACATGGCTACTGCACACATAATAACAACAAATACAAAACATACCTCAAAATGTTTTGTCATGGCTTCCAGAAATTCTTTCACATGTGGTCGTAGAATCATGTAGACCTATTGAGGTAAGAGAATTAAAATATTACAATATTTTATGTTACCATCATTAGACAGACTTTCATCCTATTAAAAAAATAAACACTGGCCATTCAAGCAAAGGATAAAAGCCCTTATAAGGCCTCAGGAAGGCAGTGATAAGTCTGAAATGAACAGATTGATTCACTAACTTTGTACTGATTGTCCTGAAAGCATGTGCGAAAGGTGTACTCTGCATCCTCAATCCGGTTCAGAGAGCTGTAAATGAGCGTTTCATCCTAGAACACAAAAAATATCCAAGCAATTGGTACCCCAGTGTTTAATTTTGATGGAATGATAATATAACTTGGTAATCATCATGGAAATACAACCTACTGATACAGTAATATTTACTTAGTATATTAATGTAAACCAGACCCGCCTAAAAATATATATTATACTTTGCATGGGAATTACATAAGTAAATGCTTTGATTAGTCACTAATCTCAAAGGTAAACCCAACACTCACCAGATCTAAAACTAGAGTGGCTTGGGGCGTACTCCTCGTCTTAGGTGGGATGTCTCGTATGCATGGTTTGGATTGCTGGGATTTGGATGGAATGTTCTTGATGAAGGTAAAGCTAAATACAACAGTGCAATGGATTAATTACTTTCAGGAAAAGGGAGTCCTTGAGAACCACAGACATTAGGACAGCAAGTATGGGCAGTGGATTATTTCAGCAGAAGTGAATCACAAACCAGGAACAATTATGTTGGCCAGGCTGGCCAGCTTCTTTAGATGCCCAGCTGTTGATTATCTTATCAGAGTTATTTGACACTAATGGACAGTTTGCTGGTAACTCTTTGATCCTGCATTATGACATAGCCCCAAGATGATCCTGAGGCTTTCTAATTCATCAAGTATTTCATCATTGTACTTCATAATATGTTATGGCATGCAGCCTTATAATCATTCCACAGAACCAAGAACAAAAAATGGAAGAACCCACGGGCTGAAAACGTCATCATTGTCCTCATCTCCAGCGAGAAGGCTGATGGAACCATAGCCAAACACACACTGCTCTGGGCTCATCACATCACCACTGCTGGGGGTTCTCGCATCTGAATAGATTTTAAAAAATGAAGAAAAAAAAACAGCCTTGATTCAAATGAATAAGACTCATTCATCCTGGACCAATT
This sequence comes from Oncorhynchus tshawytscha, assembly GCF_018296145.1. Lineage (NCBI taxonomy): Eukaryota > Metazoa > Chordata > Actinopteri > Salmoniformes > Salmonidae > Oncorhynchus > Oncorhynchus tshawytscha. Next base: position 17,132,759 of record NC_056434.1, on the reverse strand, counting down.
GAGCCATTACTGTGCTGACCTCATCTACTCTTGCCTCAATAATCACATGCAAGTCCTTGCTAGCCTATACAGTAGTTTGTTTATTAGAAACCGAAAGTGACAGTTTCTCTGTAAACAAAAAAGGCCTACCCAATGGACTCAGGAAAGTGCCAAACCATGATGGCCTATTCTCCAAGACAAAAGAATGTCTGTTCGGTTCTACACAATATAGTTCTATCTGAACACAAACACTGCACACCCATGAATTAGCCCCTGGCCTTCCAGGCAGCCTTCCCTACTTGTAAAATACATACAAAAGCCAAAACACACACACTCGGGATTGCTTACTAAATAGTGTGCAAGTACGCAATTTCGAACATAGCCCATCCAATCCACCTTTGAGGTACTTACTTTCCTTGGTAGGTGTGAGGAACCGGACCATGGGAGAGTAGATATTTCGCATAGTGGAATTGAGGGGAGAGGAGGGGTTTAGCTCTGACAGCACCCGGTGATGGCGCACATTAATGGGGGTCTTGAAGCCCAGATCTAGAAATGAATACAGAATGATTGTCAGTATTTAGTTGACATCTTGAAATAAACAATAGAGCAATTGCATTCACCAAAATAAATGGGTACCTTCTCCGTCTTCATAGGCAGGGGCTGCCACCCTTTTCCTCCCACGCCCTTGTACAAGAGGGCGCTTTGTAGCGGTGGGGATATCATCATCAGAGTAGAGTGACTGGTTGTCTGGCTGTTGTACATCTTCATCCTACACACAGAAAATATAATTGTGACAGTCTGAAAAAGTAGCTAAATGCTCACATAAAACAGATCAGAATTACCCCCACCAACTGTATGTCAGTAAAGTATTGGGCACTAGTATAAAAACCTGCAAGTTGTCTCACATACTGGCTGACCCAAACCTTGATGAAAAAGGCTTTATCCAAAGTGACTTACAGTCATGCGTACATAGTATGTACAGGGGGTCATGGGAAACGAACCCACTATCCTGGAGCTCCAAGCACCATAATCTACCAACTGACCTACTAATGACCACATTATTATGAGTCTTTGTCCTATGGAGGATTCAATTCAATCAGTGTGTATACTGACATTTAACAACATCTAGCTACAGTGATAGTAAAAACAGAGCGCATGGGCGACATAGATACTAGTTCAAGTCCTTCCCCCTCGACCTACTTGTGATGGGTAATCTGTATCCTCTCTGCCAGACACTACATCCGTGGAGCTATTTCAAGCGAAATGTAAGACATGACTACCTGCCTGTATCAACATGAGTTGATGATAAAGCCAGTGTGATGCTTTGTCAAATTAAACAAAAACATGAGTCACCATTTTATATTACAGACAGGTTATGTTCAATTATAATAAAATGAGATAAACTATATATGCAATATTTTTGGGTAAGAACGAAAAATACATTCAGGGTGGCCAACTGGTCAGTTGAACTGTGAACAAGAACCCATTGTAACATTGTCCGTTGTAAGTTAGCCAATTTTGCCAGCAAGTGAGAATACTCTTTTCACGCCACTTCGTTACATCTACAACCGGAATGAACGTTTTCGTAGTAGGTTAGGATACTTTATGCAGTAGGTTGAGAATGAACATATTCAGGTTATGATAATTAACGTGTCAGGATAGGAAAAAGGTTAGGAGTAGCGAAAATGTTCTCATAACCTGCCAAGAAACCACTTCCGGTCGTATCTGTATCGAAGTGGCGTGAAAATAGTGTCCTAGCGACGAAGATCATTTTTCTAGCTAGCTACTACAACACCATCATCATTGTTTACAGTTGTCAAATCGGCTAGCTAGTTAGCAAGCGATTGTGAGTTCGGCTAGCAAATTTGTTTTAAGCCAACGATAATGCGTATGACGCATTCAAAGTTCAGCTTATTCCAAGATATTTGGTCAAAACAAGCTCATCGATTTACCTTTAAAGGAGTTACGCTCGGAGCTGCTCTCTTCGAGGACCGCCGACCGTTAAACTGTGCTGATGAAGGGTCAGCAATACTTCGAGACCGAAGTCTCATCTTCACAAAATGAAATGTTGTACACGAACAATAATCGTTATACAGCCCGTGAAAATAATCCTTGTACCTACTAAAAGTCGAAAACAGATCAGTTCCTGTTTGTGGTTGCTTTTCGTCCTTTATTACATTCGTTCTCGTGCTGTTTTGTTTCTGTTCATTTAAATCTACCGGGAAGGTCTACTGCTGTAATCAAGGGGCGGTGCTTTTGAAAAAAAAAAACAGTCAACGTGATACCCAAGTCACGTTGCAGATGGTAGCCTTGTGGTGGCAGACCATTTCTAGATAGGGTAATAGTCATATTCTATTCATATTCCATTTGTATGGCTTTTTGTTTACAGTTAACTCCCGATTTTTTTTTGTGGATGAATAGATGGTGTATGACAGGGTGTAAACTTTCGAGGTGTATTTTTGCGAAACATTAGTATACCTAAAATGTTTTGTAAAAATTTAGTAAGAATGTACATCATGTACATCAGTATTAAGACAAGGTTCAATACAAAATACAATAAAACACACCCAATTTATCTAAGATTGTATACTTGTGTTTTTTCCCCCATTTAAAATCCATGCAGATAGGCCTTCATCAGATAAATTATGTCTTAAACTTTTCCAATGTAAAGGCTGATGGATAACAATTTACAAATGTGTTTAAAGATATAGAATGTAATATTTCCAAGTTTAACCATGCCATTCAGTTGATACCAACATTCAATGTAATCTGTTCTAAAGAGACTCTGAAACATTCATCTCTTTGTGCTGAAGTATTTATCAATGCAATTGTGGTGTAAAACCTCAGCTGACATTCTAGGAAAATTTTATATTTATTTAAATCCAAAGTGAATGTATTCACACAAACACATTGATTAAATAGGCAAGAACCGTTCATCACCCCTCAGAAAAAAGCATTAAAAAGAGATCACATGTTCTAAAAAGCGTGTTGTTGATCTGTTGTTTGGGCACTACACCTAAAAACTGGTCACTGAAGAGGCACAAAATGCCACCCCTCAACTTCACTTGTTTCCTTGTATTTTGGGAAACATCCCATTCAGTGGAAAAAAGGTTAATCATAGAAAATAATGAGAAAAATATCACACATGCACAAAACAGACTGAAAAATAATTTTGTGCCTGTAACTATAAGAAGTAGTTGTAGGTTGCAGCAATAGTGTTTCAATATAGCAGTTTGTTGCCTAGGTGTAACACCGACCAAAATGCAAAAGTGCTACATGAAAAATAATCTGTAACACCAATGAAGAGAAAGAGAGAAATACAAAGCGCAACACCATGTGCACACACTAACCTGTAACTTTAGCCCTAGCAGGGATACATCCATAAAAACCGGAGGTAGAAGTATATTCCTGAGAAGTAGAAGAACAAATCCTCATTTATATTCTACATTTCCAAGTACTACACATGACAACAAAATAGTTAACAAAACCAAGGCCAGTGTGCCAACCTAGCACTTCCCCAAATCACCCAGTACAGGAGTCGTCACAATAACTATTGTTATTAATATCATGATAATAAATGTCATCAGCTGTAAATGTAATGTCTGTGCTAGGTTGCTTATATCATGTTTTTTTTTAAAGAAAACTTTAATGTAAAAACAAAGTAATATAATCTAGAGCCATCCAAAGAATTTTCAGAAGTGTATAATTACTTTTCAGAAGTGCTATAATTACAAGATTTCTTATGCTGTGACAATTCTTCCATGAATTAACCTGTAAATAGAACTATATATTTTCATTCACGATAATAATGTCTTAGGGCTGAACATTCATGGAAAGATTCTGATGAGAATCTCTCTAAAATCTAAAAGGATATAGAATAGAAATCTATAAGCAAGCCTCTTCCATGGTAAGTAGGTCTCCTAACTTCTGTTGAGATCAAGAAATTATAGAATTCTCCTCAAAATCAAGTTGAAATCTAAACTATGGGCCTTGCAATCAAATATAAAACAGAGATTAGGCCTACCACGGAACCTAGAAACACGCTATGCATCCCAAACTGTATCTGATTGTGTGCTGTAAGAAATAAATCCACTAGGGGGCAGAATCACCAAGGCATGAAGTCAGTATTGCTGACAGAGGCTTCCCTGGTCTCCATTGCATGTTGCCAAAACAATCCAAAGGGATTGTCATCAATTATGATAAAGAAATTATTAAAGGCGTTAGACCAGGAGTGGGCGAACTTTTTGCCTCGAGGGCCACATTGGGATTTTGAAATTCAACGGGCCGCATTTTTGGGCGGACCAATTGTTTGTTAAAATCAATTTGTGGGGCCTGCCGAGTGGCGCAGCGGTCTAAGGCACTGCATCGCAGTGTTTGAGGCGTCACTACAGACCCAGGTTCGATCCCAGGCTGTGTCACAGCTGGCCGTGACTGGGAGACCCGTGAGGTGGCATATAATTGGCCACGTGTCGTCCGGGTTAGGAGAAGGTTTGGTAGGCCGGGATTTCCTTGTACCATCACGCTCTAGCGACTCCTGTGGCGGGCCCAGACATTGGTGCGGCTGGCTTCCGGGTTAAGCGGGCATTGTGTCAAGAAGCAGTGCGGCTTGGCTGGGTCGTGTTTTGGAGGACGCACGGCTCTCGACCTTCGCCTCTCCTGAGTCTGTACGAGAGTTGCAGCGATGGGACAAGACTGTAACTACCAATTGGGAAGAAAAAAGGGCGGGCTGGATTGAAGTGTACTTTGCTCCCCTCTTGCGTTAGACGATTGTCTGCAATAATCTGTCCTTCCAACCATTTTGGATTATTTACTGTGTAAAGGGAAATGGTTTTACAAGAGATTTGGTCAAAGCATAGACTTGAGGTAGAGGCAGGCCCTACATTGAGGTCAAATGGATCTGCAGGAAAAAAGACCATGAGGTATACAATGTGTGTATCATCTCCTTATTGTTGCTACAATAAAGTCAAAATCGACCTTCCCTGAGGATTCTGAAAAGTAGAGTGTGAATCTATGCGGTTTCTTGAAGATACAGAAACAGCCTTCCGTCAGATTCTCCTCTCCACCCTCTCAGGGCTGTGCTTCTCAAACTCTTGGGACTGCTTCTTACCTGGCAGGCTGCTCTTACCAGGTGACGTGGAGAGGATCTGTGTCAGCACCATATACTCTCACTACTGGCATGACCCAGGGCTCTGTTCTAGGCCCTCTCCTCTTCTATCTCACTCAGCTCCGTCATATCCTCAAATGGTCTCTCCCCTCATTGCTATGCAGATGACACTCAACTACTATTTTGTTCTCCCCTTCTGACACCTAGGTGGCAACACACATCTCTGGCTGCTTGGCAGATATCTAAGCTTGGATTTCGGCCCACCACCACAAGCTCAACAAGATGGAGCTGCTCTTCCTCCTGGTGAAGGTCTGCCCGCTCCAAGACCTGTCCATCCCAGTTGACAACTCCATGGTGTCCCCCCCCTCCCAGAGTGCAAAGAACCTTGACACGACACTGGTCAACATGCTGTCTTTCTCTGCAAACATCAAAGCAGTGACTCGCTCCTGCAGGTTCATGTTCTACAACAGAGTATGACCCTACCTCACACAGGAAGCGGCGCAGGTCTTAATCCAGGCACTTGTCATCTCCCATCTGGAACACTGCAACTCGCTGTTGGCTGGGCTCCCTGCTTGTGCCATCAAACCCCTGCAACTTATCCAGAACGCTGCAGCCTGCCTGGTGTTCAACCTTTGCAAGTTCTCCGATGTCACTCCGCTCCTCAGCACACTCCATTGGCTTCCAGTCGCAGCTCACTACAAGATAATGGTATTTGCCTACAGAGCAGCAACAGGAACTACCGCTTTCTACCTTCAGGCTATGTTCAAACCATGCACCCCAACCTGAGCATATCATTCTGCCACCTTTGGTCTCTTGGCCCTCCCACCCCTACAGAAGGGCAGCTCCCGCTCAGCCTAGTCCAAGCTCTTCTCTGTCCTGGCACCCCAATGGTGGAACAATCTTCTCCCTGAAGCTAGGAAAGCAGAGTCCCTGCCCATCTTCTGCAAACATCTGAAACACTTTACTTTTTCCCCCCTTGCTAGCTCTGACTTTGCTGATAGCTACTTTGTTTAGGAAAAATACTTACTGTGATATGTGGTTATCCCAGCTAGCTATCTTAAGATGAATGCACCTTAGCAGTTAAAATGCAAATATCTCTGAGAGCTGCAAATCAATGGATATCATATAAATATATATATATATATTTTTAAATGAGAAGATGCTCGGATGGGAATGCTTGCCTTGGGGAGTGGTAAAAGTGGTAAAAATATCAAATTGAAGATCCGTGCTGACCCAAAGTCAGGAATTGATTGGGTGATTTCACCCATCCTTTAAACCATAACCCTGCTCTATGTTATCATTAGCCATTTATTGGGATAATAATTGGCTATTACTTTTATCATTCTCTGAGAGAGCTTTCCCCCCCAGGGTCTAGCTGGAGAGGACAGACTCCTTCATACGTTTCAGTGAAAATTGTTTAATAGAATAACCATTGTTCTGTTGCTACAGGAGCATGATTACTATGCAACTGTGTTATATACAAAAAAATTGTACTTCTGATAACTGAAATTAAGTAAAGCAAATGCCAGCAGATGAAACAGATATCAGTCAATCCCACAATATTCTCTGTAACATCTTCTATTGTCATTAAACTGGCCTCCTCTGACTCCTCAACATATTGAAGATAATGGTATAGCTGTGAATATAAGAAGCACTTGGATATAAGCAGCACTATATAATGCAAGCATGTAGCTAAATTCATTAATGCTTTGTCGTTATGAAGATTTCACATATCAAGGCGTAGGCACTCTTGAGACATTATGATGACAAGCTTTTAAATAGAGTCACTTTCAGCCCCAAACCTCAGCTTTAAAGGCTCACAATGGCAGAGCTAAGAATTCCTGCACATATCAATCCCCTACTCTGTGTCGTCTCAGAGTGATCAACCTTTAAACTAAAAGCTTTACGTGGAGTGAAGATGATCCCACTTCTTATAAAAGGACCGAGTAACCTGGGTAATTGATGAGACAACCTGATAGAAAACTAAATTCTACATGAAAATCAAAAAAATATGGTTGAAATGTGTCATGAGAGAAACAAACACTAAACCAGGAAATACATTTGTATAATGTGTGGCTATGACAGAAACATATAGCAGTTAAATACAATGTTATTGTTTCACAGCAATCTGGCGGACACCTGAGAAAAACCTGCACATATTCTATTCTAAAGGCCAATGAGCATTAAGAATGCCTGTTGACTTCTACTAGAAAAAAATGCAAGACAAAACCTGTCTGAGCAATTAATAGAAAATCTCAGCAAAGATTGATTTGTTTCTGACTGCATCATGCAAACGTAAAAGAGGAATTCTATAACATGAGGTCACAATGGTACTTTGTTATACCCTGAAGAAATAACATACTTTAAAGCTTTTCTACTTAAAATACAAGAAATGTCAAATGTTCTGCTTTATAGAATCCTAAATATATATTTTTTGCAATGAGTATATTGTTAGTGATGATGATGATGATAATAATAATAATAACAATGAGGAGAATGATAATGTTACAAACAACTTATTTTTCCTCTTGAGAAAAAGCTTAATTGTCAGTCAGTAGCTGTGTTAAATGTTTAAACAGTGCATTACCCTTCCAATGTATTCTTTTTCTTTTGTTCTCAGATAATCTGTACATTTATGTAGAAATAAATTATTCATAGGCTGTGCAAATATCTATCATATACTGGCTCCTTGTTGGGTTATTCAAACTTATTTAGGCTAAAGAACAAAAGAGGGAAGAATATATGAGAGGACCTGAGAGTGTACTTCAAGTGGTCTGAGTTTCAGTTTGTCTTGCCATATATATGTTTTTTTTGGCATAGGCTAAGTAGAAAACGAGGTTTATTTTTGGCTTTAGTTAGCATCAAAGATAGGTGGATGAGGTAGGTGTGTAGGGGAGCCACTAGGATCCACTGTGCCCACCAGGGGCTTTGCTGTTACTTGATGATCCAGAGGGGCCTGACGAGGCTGATCCTGCTGCCTGAGCAAAAAGCACACCTGCACAGAAAACAGAAACACCAGTGTGAGACTTCTGTCATTGCAAAAATAAAAGATAGCAAGTTGGTCTGAGTAACCTGACCTACATAAGTCAAATGTTGACAAACAATGTTGTGAATTCAGGAATGATAGTTGTAGTAACACATACAGTACCAGTCAAAAGTTTGGACACACCTACTAATTTAAGGGGTTTTCGTTATTTTTACTATTGTCTACATTGTAGAATAATAGTAAAGACTTCAAAACTATGAAATAACTCACATGGAATCATGTAGTAACCAAAAAAGTGTTAAACAAATCAAAATATATATTATATTTTAGATTCTTCAAAGTAGCCACCCTTGATGACAGCTTTGCACACTCTTGGCATTCTCAAAACCAAGGAGTTCCTACATCTGCTGAGTATTTGTTGGCTGTTTTCCTTCACTCTGCAATCCAACTCATCCCAAACCATCTCATTTGGATTGAGGTCGGGTGATTGTGGAGGCCAGGTCATCTGATGCAGCATCATCACTCTCCTTGGTCAAATAGCCCTTACACAGCCTGGAGGTGTTTTTTTCGGTCATTGTCCTGTTGAAAAACAAATGATAGTCCCACTAAGTGCAGACCAGATGGGACGGCGTATCGTTGCAGAATGCTTTGGTAGCCATGCTGGTTAAGTGTGCCTTGAATTCTAAATAAATCACAGACAGTGTCACCAGCAAAGCACCCCCACACCATCACACCTCCTCCTTCATGCTTCACGGTGGGAACCACACATGCAGAGATCAGCCGTTGACCTACTCTGCATCTCACAAAGACACGGCGGTTGGAACCAAAAATCTCGAATTTGGACTCATCCGACCAAAGGACAGATTTCCACCGGTCTAATGTCCATTGTTTGTGTTTTTTGGCCCAAGAAAGTCTCTTCTTCTTATTGGTGTCCTTTAGTAGTAGTTTCTTTGCAGCAATTCGACCATGAAGGCCTGATTCAAGCTGTCATCAAGGCAAAGGGTGGCTACTTTGAAGAATCACAAATATAAAATATATTTTCATTTGTTTAACACTTTTATGGTTACTACATGATTCCATATGCGTTATTTCATAGTTTTGATGTCTTCAGTATTATTCTACAATGTAGAAAATTTAGAAAAGAAAAACCCTTGAATGAGTAGATGTCTCCAAACTTTTGACAGGTACTGTATGGTAACACAAGACCGTGTTGTTGATTCTGTGACTGGTGACTCACCGGTGTACATGACTCCATTGAGTTCCACTGACATACTGATGCTGCTCATGCCATTAGTTGTGAGATTGAGAGCTGAGTCCTGTCGGCCATCTGAGAAAACACACACAGCATGTAATGTACACAACACTCATAGGTGATGTTTGACAGCAGATATAAGCATCAACATCTCAGGAAAATGTGTAAATATGAACAACCTCACTACATAAACATATGGGGCGGCAGGTAGCCTAGAGTTTCGAGAAGCGAGCCAGCAACTGGAGGGTTGCCAGTTCAAATCCTGGGTCTAAGGAAGTCACTTAACACCCCCCACAACAACTGCACCAGTGTGGCAGCCCCCTGCTCTAACCTCTCCAACCTGTATATGTATGTTTGTCTTTCAGAGGAGTTGGCCACATTTCGGTTGGACCTTCTGTACAATTGACGAGTAAAAGGATCTTAAACTAACTACACAAACAAACGTATAAATAAATGAATTGAACAATCTAATAACCTGTAATAAGGAATATCTGTTACGTCCGTTGTTAGAATGAGACCAACGTGCAGCGTGGTAGGCGTACATTATACTTTTATTTTAAATGACACCAAAAAACTACAAAATGCAAAACAAACGTAAAGCTATATGCAGTGCAGAAAGCAACTACACACAAACAAGATCCCACAACTGAAGGTGGGAAGGGCTGCCTAAGTATGATCCCCAATCAGAGACAACAATAGACAGCTGCCTCTGATTGGGAACCATACCCGGCCAACAAAGAAATAGACAAACTAGAATGCCCACCCAAATCACACCCTGACCTAACCAAATAGAGAAATAAAAAGGCTCTCTAAGTTCAGGGCGTGACAATATCTGAATAAACTCACTTCTGGAACAACCTAACAAACAAATGGAACCCACCCTGCTAACTTGGATACATTATATCAATTCATGAGATAGTTTACCAACGTATCCAAGTGAGTGGACACCTAAGGCCATTGATTCATGAATGGTTCCCACCTGATGTCCTCAGTTGCCCTTTGTGCCCGCTCCCATACCCTATCATTCTGTATTTCTTTATGACTGTAACTTGTATACAGGTACACCAGAGAAGCCACATCCCCGATTGGCAGATGAGTGACAACCAATGTTCCCTCTAACTTAAACGTTGTGAAAATTATGTGCAACTTCCAGCACGCGTTTACTGTGAACACTGAGGCTGTAACCGCTTTAAGTTGGTTTTAACAGGGGCCAAGTAGGTTACTGTGGCTATTTGATCATAGTGTAGGCCTACCAGTGGCCTACCATGAGAGAAAATGCATCGGATAACATTTTAACATGGAAATAGCTGTTCTATCATTCAGCCTACAGTAGCAGCCAATGTGTGGTGTTCAACGTAGGCCTACATTCCATGAGACTTTTGGGAAAAAAAACATGCAGGGCTTGACATTAACCTGTTTATCCACTTGTCCTTCAGACAAGGACGTGACTGAACATGATGTGTTGTTTGATGCAAGAAACCACTTGACAAAATAAAATGCATTATTATTCCTATACCATTATTACAGAGAGTCAGACAAATTATGCTAGCTACCCTCTGCCTATTGGCTATTTAGTTTATTCAAGCCTGTCTCAAAATACAACACTGCTCCTTTAAGACAAGAAAAAAGCTCTGTACCTGACTAGCTTTCAAAAATGTTTAGAAATGAACACGTTTTGTGCTCTTGTAGTAAGCAATCACACCCCTATTGGTGACTACAAATGATCTATAACTGGGCTAATAACTCACTAACTAGCAAAGGATATGAACTAAATGTGCACACGTGGCTACATGCACCACTACCACAGCTGTAAACACAATAGAGTTAAAATTGAATGACACAGATCCATATTCCATATATGGCAATGGTCTATTTGCATATAGGCCTTCTGCAGCTCTGATTAGTTATGCACCGGTCTGTGTAGAGTATGGGCTGAGTCAGTGCGCAAAATAATCATACTCTGATGCCTTGTGCCTACAACAAAATCTCTTACATAATTTGTTTTGTTCTTCGGTATGTTACTTTGAATGTGGCTAATATTGCGTTGATTCGATCACAAAAGCCACAGTAAAGGAAAATGTTGATAGTGTTAACTAACGGAAAACTCTAGAAAGTTGAATGAAGTTCAATCTTGTGCTTCTCTCAGTGGGCTGATATTTCTTCTGTCCTCGGGGCTACTGCGCACCCACGCATACGTGCAGTTTAGAGGGAACATTGGTGGCAAACCTGATTAGAAGCACCTTCTGCTCATCGGTTGCTCACCTATGTTGCCTACAAATGCTGTTTTGAATGAAAAAGCTTTGTACCTACACACTGAAGAAGGCTGAAAAGCTGAAACGTCTGTGTATGCTAATCCCTAATGAAGTGAAAATAATAAAATAAAGTAGAAAAATGAATTAAGCTGTATGCAACATCTTTTTGAATGCGAACCCATCACACCTTTAATATTAACTATACTAAGAAATCATTTATTTTACTGAAGGGAAGCAACGGTGGACCAATCTTGGTACTTTCGAATCAAATTGAACATTATTTAAAGTGCATTTAAAAATGGCAACAGGCTCTACCTTGGTTGTTGATGCGGATGTTCATGGGTATCTGGGCAGTCCTGGCCAGCAGATTGTGCTGCAGCGCTCTCTGCAGCAGCCGCTGGTGCTTCTCAGCAGGTAGGGCAATCTTCTTCTCCGGGGGCTCACCTGCCTCCAGTCTGTCCCTCAGCTGCTCTAGAGCAGCTAACTGGGCCGCTGCTGCCTGCACCGCCACCGAATTACCAACCAGAGGGTGCCTGGACATGAAGCCCAAGCCGGACACAGGCTGGTCACCCTCGTCTTCTACAGGGGAGAGGGGAGACAGAGAAGTTTAGAGCAGGGTAGTTTTGGTCCAGGATGTGGTAGCTCTTCAAATTAAGTATCTGTTGTATGATGTTATGGGTTACTGTTCACTTCAACCGTTCTGTGATAAGTATGAACCCTCCCAACCCTCATTGTGTTCACGTTCACTTCAATCGTTGGCTTTATTCATGTCAGTGATATGAATGAACCCACCTTTTTATTTTTTTTATTTTAAAAATACAAAATAAATTTCCTCATCTCAATGCAGAATAATTGTCCTTTAAAGATATCTGAGTATAGCAAAACACCTTTCGATCCATCAATACTGTTCATCGTTGGCTAGAAGAGTGCATACAAAGTTCAAAACCCCAACCCTTCCTTTTATGTACCTTTCTTGATTTTTTGGATGGGAGTGAGAGAGTGGCCTCCGTTGGTGGCCACGTTCATCCCCATGTTCTGCATGGACATCTTGGGGGAGGACAGCATGGTGGGGGTCCCATTGGGGGAGTAGGTGAAGAGTGAGCTGCCGAAGCTCTGCCGGCGGCCCTCCCGTCGGTTACAGTCGATAGCTGCCTGGAGCTCGTTGGGGTTGCTGAGGCTCCTCTTGTCACATTCGTATGGATACAGGTACTTCATGTACCTGTGAAAAAGATATTTCAGTTGGTATTGGGATCATTTTATGAAATATGAAACTATTTGAAAAACACAGTATTACAATGGATAAGTATACCTTGAAACAAGTTTACAAATGATATGGGGGAATGTGTGTGTGTGTTTGGTGTGCATAAGCGTGTGCTCGCATGTGTGTATGTGTGTGTAAGTGTGTGCTTGCGCTTGCGTGTGTGTGTACTCACTGTGTCCTGAGAGTAAAGGCTGCACTGGTAATTGAGGTAGGCAGGTTGAGTCCTTTAGTGATCTCTCTCCACAGCTTCTTGTTGATGACCTCCACCAGGCCTCCCTTCTCTGTCACCAGCTGGTACAGCATGTACAGGTCTAGGACCTGCTTGGCCATGATGGGAATCCTGTTCACAGGGGTTCCTGGAGAAAAGGAAAAGACAATTCACTGCCTGTCGCTAACACCATACTCTTTTGCTAGGTTTCCCTTTTGATAAGTTGCCATGGAACTGACTGTGAACTGAGAAAACTTTCTAGTGGTCTGAAACATTTGAATGCTTCAGGAGTACAAAAATATATTCAGAAATGTCATGTTCTATATTCTGGGTTGGACAGTAACTGATTAAATGTAATCAGTTACATGTAATCGGATTACCAAAAAAACTAACTGTAAATCATCTACATTACAAGCAAAAAAAAAATAATACATTATGACACCTTGTTTTATCATTGACACTCAATTCAGCCCTGACAAAAAGGCGCAAGTTTATGCTTGTTACACCTGAGCGATCACTATGATGACACACCAAATAATGCATTTGATGGATCCTTTTTGTCTTCTTCTAATGCCTCTTATTTATTTACATTTTATATTTAACCTTTATTTAACTAGGCAAGCCAATTAAGAACAAATTCTTATTTACAATGATGGCCTACCCCCAGCCAAACCCTAACCCGGACCGTGCTGGTCCAATTATGCACCGCCCTATGGGACTCCCAATCATGACTGGTTGTGATACAGCCTGGAATCAAACCAGGGTCTGTAGTGACGCCTCTAGCACTGAGATACAGTGCCTTAGACCGCTGCTCCACTCGGGAGTAATAATAAAGTAAGGGGAAAGTAATCATAAAGTAACTGAAAGTAATCAAATTATGTTACTGAGTTTGCGTAATCCAAAAGTTACATTACTGATTACAATGTGACAGGTAAGTAGTAACTGTAACAGATTACATTTAGAAAGTAACCTACCCTACCCTGGTTCTACGGTATTGTTTTCCTACGGAGAGTATCACACCTTTTCATAGCACACAATAATTCAATACATTATCAATTGTCAATGCCATGTCTGTTTTGTTCTTGTTATAGTATTGAGTCTTATTGTGCTTTAAAAAACATGACTTATTTTTATAATTCTGAAAGAAAGCTTTGGAGAGAAAAAACAGGAAAATGTTTTCAATTCCCTATATTGTACCTAGAGGGCAGTGTCCAATTCTTTGAGCAACTAGGCACGCAGACCAGCCCAGACATTTTTTGAGGGCACAGTGTATAGCGTAAACATACCCTAAACACCCAATACTGGATTTTCCACACTGACTATCTTAACATAATAATATTTATTACTATTACCTTCAACATGTTGGTCTTATATTTCCAAAGTAGAACTAGTTTGTGAATCAAAATCATACAATGTGCTGTTTGCCTGAGGGCACACACTTAACGTGTTGTGAAATGTGTTGTGAAATGTAATGTAATGTTTTTAATTGTATAAATCTGCCTTAATTTTGCATGACACCAGGAAGAGTAGCTCTAATGGGCAACCAGAATAAATACAAATAGAGTCTGACGAAGTGACGATCATTAATAAAAGATGCAAATGCTGAACCAAACCAAACACCATAACTTAACGGAGCTACATAAAAACTCCGGCGCCTAAACATATACGTAAATACATTCCTAAGTTGATACATGCAGTCTCATGTACGCTTTAGTTTTAGACGAGCTGGGAACAGTGAAGGCTTGGCCGACCATAAAGCAATCATCTGCAAATGAATAAAGATCCACCCACGGAGGTGAAAGCTGAGAGTTTTGTTTCCTATGTCAGCGAAGGGGGGAGGGGCGGGGGCAGGTGGCTAGAGAACACAACAGGGCCTCTCAGTACTAACCCACCAAGGCAAACAGTGAAATCTCTATCGAGTCATGTCTTTTATTTGTATTAATGTGGCTCTGCTGCATGAGATACTGGGACAGAAAGGTACAGTCCTGTCTTGTATATCCGCCACTCCTTTTACAATACTCGCTCACCTCTCTTTTGCATGAAGCTGAATAGATCATCCAGAAACTCTTTTCTCTTTGGGTCTCCATCTAGTTCGTAGAGCTGGAGAGGAGCGGAGAAGAGGGGGAGAGATAAAAACAGGTTACAGCTGGGAGTAGATTACCAAGGGGGGTTGAAAACTATTATTGGCCCAAAATGGAGGATGGAGCCTCAGCTTTAGAATGCTATTAAGTCGAGAGAGGACGTCTAGTATGATGAAAACCTGATGTGGCCCAGCTGCTATGGCCGAGAGCTCCGGAAAGTTTAGTGAAAATTAACAGTAAAAGTGAAGCACATGGCTCAGGGGAATACAGTGGGCTATTGTGGTAACTTAAATTGCGGTATGAAGATTGTTCACAACAAAGATTGATTCACACTCGCTGGTGTGGAGAGTATCTTTTGACTGACTAGCTTGTCAAACAAAAGTGTAGTTTACAAATCAAACCAATAATGTATAGCTGAGGTGGAAGAATACATTTTTTCATCATTGGGTTTTAATTCTCTCTGAAATGACATATACCAAACTAAAATATAAATGCAACATGTAAAGTGTTGGTCCCATGTTTCATGAGCTGAAATAAAAGATCCCAGAAATACACACAAAATGCTTTAACTCTCTCAAATTTTGTGCACAAATTTGTCTCCATCCCTGTTAGTGAGCATTTTTCCTTTGCCAAGATAATCCATCCACCTGACAGGTGTGGCATACCAAGAAGCTCCTGAGTGGGCTCTCGCGTGGCACAGCGGTTTAAGGCACTGCATCTCAGTGCTAGAGGCATCACTACAGACACCCTGGTTCAAATCCAGGCTGTATCATAACTGGCTGTGATTGGGAGTTCCGGTAGGCTGTCATTGTAAATAAGAATTTGTTCTTAACTGAATGTCAGAAACCATCTCAGGGAAGCTCATCTGCATGCTCGTCGTCCTCTCCAGGGTCTTGACCTGACTGCAGTTCGGTGTGTGGGCAAATGCTCAGCATTTGGCATGATGGAGAAGTGTGCTCTTCACAGATGAATCCCAGTTTAAACATTCCCGGGCAGATGGCAGACAGCGTAGAGTCTGTGTGGCCGAGCGGTTTGCTGTGGTCAACGTTGTGAACAGAGTGCCCCATGGTGGCAGTGGGGTTATGGTATGGGCAGGCATAAGCTACGGACAACAAACATAATTGCATTTTATCGATGGCAATTTGAATGCACAGAGATACCGTGACGAGATCCTGAGGCCCATTGTCGTACCATTCATGACCTCATGTTTCAGCATGATAATGCAGGGCCCCATATTGCAAGGATCTGTACACAATTCATGGAAGCTGAAAATGTCCCAGTTCTTCCATGGCCTGCATACTCACCAGACATGTCACCCATTGAGCAAGTTTGGGATGCTCTGGATCAACATGTACAACAGCATGTTCCAGTTCCAGACAATATCCAGCAACTTTGCACAGTCATTGAATAGGAGTGGGACGACATTCCACAGGCAACAATCAACCGTCTGATCAACTCTATGTCTCTATGTGAATGAGATTTGTTGCGCTGCATGAGGCAAATGGTGGTAACACCAGATACTCACTGGTTTTCTGATCAACACCCGTACTTCTTTTTGTAAGATACAGTATCTGTGACTAACAGATGCATATCTGTATTCCCAGTCATGTGAAATCCATAGATTAGGGGATAATTAATTTATTTCAATTGACTGATTTCCTTACATGAACCGTAACTCAGTAAAGACTTTGAAATTGTTGTATTATGCATATATATTTTTGTTAAGTGCACAAGATGCTTCATCAAAGCAACAGTTCGGCCAGAGCACACAATGCAGAACTCTAGTCTTGTTCTGGACTTGGGAGTACTTAATGCAGGCTCTTGCTGTGTAATCACAAACAGGCCATTCTCTTTGTGGCATTTAGCGCCCATTAGTGATGCCAAGCTGCAGTTAGATCTTATTATCAGAAGGATGGGGGGCTGGATGACGAGGCGGTGGAGAGGCGGTAATAAATGTAGGGCTGGAGGCAAGGCCAGTCTTAATTACAGGATGCATGCATTTCGAGGAGTGCCGAGCCATAAATCTTCAAAATGCTCTCTCTCACCCTCTCTCACTTTCTCTCACTCACAGAAGTTCCAAAAGAATAAAGACATTTCAAATGTCATATTATGTCTATATACAGTGTTGTAACGATGTGCAAATAGTTAAAATACAAAATGGAAAACATCTTACTGCTGTGTTGGCACACTGTGGTATTTCACCGAATAGATTTAAAAAATATATTTTATTTAACCTTTATTTAACTAGGCAAGTCAGTTAAGAACAAATTATTATTTACAATGAAGGCCTACACCGGCCAATATTGGAGTTTGTCAAAATTTGATTTGTTTTCGAAATCTTTGTGGGTCTGTGTAATCTGAGGGAAATATGTGTCTCTAATATGGTCATACATTTGCAAGTTAGTAAGTACAGCTCAGTTTCCACGTCATTATGTGAGCAGTGTACACATAGCCTATCGTCTCGAGAGCCAGGTCTGCCTACGGCGGCCTCTCTCAATAGCAAGGCTATACTCACAGTCTGTACGAAGTAAAAGCTTTTCTTAATTCTCACCCCCTCACTTAGAGACCCCCTCTAACCCCCTCATTCTAACTCCCACCTACACACCCCACTAACCCCCAACTACACACCCCTCTAACCCCCTCATTCTAACTCCTACCTGTACACCCCACTAACCCCACCACATACCCCTCTAACCCCCTCATTCTAACCCCCCCGACATCACTCTGGCAGAACACATCTGTTTATCTGGGACTTGTGGAGTTTGGAGATACAGGTTTTCACATCAACTTAAATCTATAGTACACACACTGATAGGGTGTCGACCGTCTCCTTGTGTGCGACTGTCTCACAAAGAGCTGTGTCAATGAGCAAAACGTTGGCAGTGAGCATAAACCTCGTTACATACATGCCACTACTGAGGAGTTTTACGTGTTTCTGAGTGATAGAAAAGTAGGCAGGCGTTTTAGAGTGAACTTTAAGAAGCAGGGAGTTTCAGTGTGAGCAGGTTTCCTGCCAGCACAGATTTCATTAGATCCACCCAAAATGTTACAATGTGAAATGGCCAACAGATAGTCAAAGACACTACTTCAATGCATTGCCTGTGTGTGTGAGCTGCATAAAACGTTTGAGCAAGCTTTGTTCAGGCTGCTGTTTATGACTTCATGTTTCTTTGTTCGTGTCTCATGGACCATTGATACAAGATCTGCAACGTATTAATTTCTGAATGCTTTAACTATGCAGGTCAAGCTTGTTGTTTGCCTGTTGGGTGAAACACACACAAAAATCTGTTTCATGTCAAACATCATGAATAATTCCAGGACAAGTAGTCACGGTTACTCAGAGGTTGCGAAAAACAACAGCTATCGGAGTCCCATGCGAGTCATCCAGGCACCTCGCAACAAGTGTCACGTAGCACTTAATTGGGCCTAGCTATTGAGCCCTGTCCCCACATGGACATTGAGAGGGGATCGCATGGAGCTGGTGTGTCACACGAGCTGTTGCCTATGAAACACACCCATCCTTTCACACCTGCCAGGGCTGACACACACACACACACACACACACACACACACACACACACACACACACACACACACACACACACAGAGGAGGGCAGTGGGGGAGGGGAGAGAGAGGCCAGGAGGGGGATGGGAGGAAGCGAGCATGCAGCTTGACTTCACTGGTGTGAGGGGGTGCTGTATATGGAGTGTGAACCTGGGCACATGATCTCTCTTATTCAAATAGTGTATAGTTCCTAGCTGTGTCTCTCCCATGCTAGTTTGTTGCGTTTTCACACGCTTATCAAGTGAACAAGGACAATTCAACAACAAAATGTGGCGCAGACAGCTCCCTTTGACTCATTATCACACTCATACTTTGATTTCCAACTCAAAGAGATATAAAACCACAGCACCACCTAAGAAACCACAGTAATGGCAAAGCATCGCAGTGAGAAGAGGTATCTAGCTCCTGCTATGCTGGGTGACTTTGCTAGCTTACTAAATATGTATTGAATTAAAGGAGCAACTGTTCAGTATTTATAATTTGTGATTGGTGTGTTGAAACAGATAAGCCATGATTTGTGTCGAGCATTATACCACGCGGTTACCATATATGTTTCACAACCAACAGCCTACATTTCTTTATTAGAAAAAAATGCTCATAATGCTATTTAGGTCCACATTATTGGAATTTCACTATTTGCCTTCTTGAGAAGATTTCCATTCAAGGGGAAAATCAATTGTACAAGTCACGTTAAACTTTCAATAAGCTGTAGGAACAAGAACTGGAGACTACATAATACACTGAACAAGCTTAAGAAGAGGGAACCAGCAAAGTACACCTTCGTTTTTTTTTTAAAGTAAAGTTTAAAGTATGTAAATAAAATAAACCCCAACCTCTACTTTTTTTGTAAATGGATGTTTCTCTTTTGTAGAGTGTGAATACATTAGCACAGTAAGAATGAACACGGTTCACACCTGTGGATGGTCAATGAATGAATAGCAAGAGCAGTTCCACTCTCTATTTGAATGAGCCTGAAACTAGTCTGACAAAAAAAAGTTATATTTTTGTCTTCCCTGTTTGTCTCTACCCTCTTTCTACACCCCATACATCATACTGTTGTAACACATTACCAACCTTCACACCACAACCAGTTCGTTATTTTAAATGTCGAATAGCTGAGAAAATGTTCTGAAATTTTCATTTGAGATTTATCTGTACTTTTACCGAGAAAACAAATACATAAACCTCTTCAAAGACATTTTGTCTTGTTTTCAAACCTGAAAACAAATTCAGCCTTTCTACATTTACATTTTAGCAGACACACTTATTCAGAGCAACTAGGGTTAAGTGCCTTGCTCAAGGGCACAATGCGCTTAACCACTAGGCTACCTGAGCACTATACCTAGAGACAGAATCACTGTTGAACATGGCACAACACATTTAAAAAAAGGTGCACTATGTAGAAATCGCTCCCCCATTTCCTGGTTGCTAAAATTAAAATATTTAGTGTCATTTTAGTTTATGTGACAAACAAGCAAAAGAAGTATAGTGTAGAGAGTCATTGTACCATCTAAACAGCCAAGAAATATCTTTTCAACAACCAAAAATATTGTACTTTCAGCTGGTGTACAAAACCGAAAGTAAAATAATCAAAAACTAAACGTAAGAATGGGAAGCTTCATAGACTTGCTTTCAGAATGACAGATCTATAACTCACATTTCTATGTGAATTTGGTTGGGTCGCCCACAAAGCTACACATCCTGACTGAATTCCTGACTTCATAATCCAAGATTCACCTAATGGATAGTGGGTTGGGACAGTATCAAAAGATTTAGACGTAAGCAAATACTCAGAGAAGCAAAAACAAAGCTGTTCCTCCCAGTGAGTATTGCAGCATTTTCTAAGAACTGAAGAGAGATTGGAGAGGATTGTAAAAAAAATAAAAACGAACTGCTTTGCTTGGATTAAGAGTAATATGGTGATACACAATGCAAAGGGTAGCATAGCAAGTGTAATATGTTTGAATTCTGTCAATTAATGGAGTCAATGAAGGAATCCTGCATAGGACCAACGTCAAAGTAATAATCATGTCTTTCATTGGATATATTTACAGTTGATGTGAAAATAGAGTGAACACCACTTGACGATACAAGACATGGAAATAGAATGAACACTATTCAATGACACATGTATCCCATTCCCACTAACCTCAGCTGTTCTTACAGTACATACAGCCTGTATAGACTTTGATAAGAATGTGGAACAGTTGGCAGCTTTTGAGAGCATCTAGATTGCTAACTGTATGACGATGTATTAAGGGCCTAACCTAACTACACAGTCTAATGAATAGTATCAAGTTTATAAATGCCAAAGAAGGTAGGGCGGAACTTTGAGCAAGCTGCAGTTTCACATGTGAGCAATGTGAGTGGATGGGGAAATGTTTGATTGGCACGAACAAGAACAGGCTCTAAGAAGACAACATCACCTAACCAAACAAACTGGTCCCAGTGCCTGCGTTACCAAACAGGACCGGCAGACAATCTGAAGGGAACAGAAGACATGTCTGGCGAGAAAGGCTTTGGTTGTTAGCAGAGTGTCAATCAGAATGATTGATAACCTTGGCTATGAGGGTGATGGATAACAACAGCCCAGGTCACGTCCCCCCCACCCTCAGCAGCCCTTTCAATGTGGCTCTTTAGGGAAGGAGATGTCCTGGTCAGTTAACACTAGTTATCACAGCCACAAAGTCAAAATTGGCTATATCATATAAATTCATGAAATGTTCCTCATAAGGTTAGCAGTGTGGTTAAGGTTAAGTTTAAAACCAGATTTTAATTAAGATAATTGTCAAAATAGGTGGGGTTTAGCCATAATTTTGTGGCTGTGGTAACTAGTGACATCTGCCCTGGTTGTGTTGGCCGGGCCATCCAGATCAATAGGTTGGATGGGTAAAACATTTAACCTGTGCTAACCCTTGATCATAGGGCACCCACAATTGTCCCAGCCAGAGTCGTAAGGCCGTCATTGTAAATAAGAATTTGTTCTTAACTGACTTGCCTAGTTAAATAATGGTTAAATATATATATATTTTTAAATAAAATAAAATTGTCCTCTCCTTGTCAGCTGCCATGTTGTGGTACCGACCTGAATTTGTCAAATAGAAACACATTTTTTCATTGCAAAACATTTTCAGTTTGCAGTAAATGGCAGTAAATGTTTTGCAACAGAATCAGCGTAATGAATACACCCCAGGGGGAGTCATGACAATGCCCACTGTTGTGACTTGAATCCTAACCATCTTTCAGAAGTGGATAGGATCAAAACAAGGTGTGGCTGGTTAATCTCACACATCATTCTTTGTATGACGGTCATGCTTATAATGGCTATTGAATTGTACATTTACATTTTCCCCAACTGACATTTTCCCCAGTCTATTTCAAATAAGGTGGATTCAGAAATACTAGGTAGTGTGAAACATTATATCTGTGTCTGATCTATTTCCCATTAATTTCTTAAAGAATGCAACCTTTTAACGCCCAAGGCTGATGGAGAACTGTTTCAAGCTATTTCAAGGCGACAGAGCACAAACATGGTCTTTGTAAGGATATGGATGTTTCTATAGATGACTTCTTTCATAGACGTCATAACTTTGTTTGTTGACACTTCAATAGTAACCATTCAATAGTAATCACATTTTTACCAGAGTATTTTGGCACAAGGTTACATTCTAGTCTTTCATACCGTAAGAAGCTTGAGCCTTGTATAGAAATGTACAGATTAAACACAAACATATTTCGTTTTTTTTTTTGTTGCTTTAGCCAATAAAGCAAATGCATGTTGTATAATCTCAATCCACTCCCTGACAATGTATTAGTTGACAAGTCACGGTTAAATCAAATCACTTTCTGAATAAATACAAAGCTAGGTTTTCCCAGATAACTAAAGACACTGTGTAGATGCCTTGAAACTATACAAAAAAGGCCAAATGCCAAAATGGGAACAGAGAAAAAGAAATGCTGACCTTTATGCAATCATTGTTTACATTCCTGCAACTAGCTACCCCCCTTCAACACCATATTGAGTGCCTGCCAATTTCCAGAATCCCCTTGGCTGCACAGTTCTGACATCAGCTGCACAGCAACTAGATACTGGACACTTTAAAACACTCCACTTCACAGCCAAAAGCCAGTATTCACTACACTTGTACTGATTGGCTGCTGTTCAAACTGCTCTCTCTCTCCCTCGCTCCCTCCCACACCCTTTAGTTACATCCCTCTGTTTCTCCTTGACTCAACAGGAAGACTTTAATAGGTCTTCCCATGCCACTGTTTGTTTTGTTTAAGCCATGTTTTTATGGGATGCCTAGTTCCATTAACCCTGTTCTTTCTTTGTGTTAAAACAAAGTCTGTCACACACCCAAAGGTTCCCCAGGGCACTTCATGGCCGATAGTTTGACGACAGAATTTTTCAACAGACCTTCAGCATATCCTCCAATGATCTGTCGTGCACTGCACACAAATGATTGGGTCACACAAATAAATGCTGTGAGAACTGGATGCAATACATCACTGACTTTGCTTAAGTCTGGATTTTATTCATTTACAGTATCCTCCGTAATTATTATTTTGGCTCTATAGTTCAAAAGTTGGGATTTTAAATCGAACAATGAGGTTAAAGTGAAGACTGTCAGCTTTCATTTATAAAGGACAGCACGTTTATAAAGGACAGAACTTTTTGTATATAGTCCCCCCAAATTAGGGGAGCAAAAGCTTTGAGACAAATTCCCTTATATGTGTATTAAAGTAGTCAAAAGTTAAGTATTTGGTCCCATATTTGTAGCACACAGTGACTACATCAAGCTTGTGACTCTACACACTTGCTGTATAATTAGGTTGTTTCAGATTATTTTGTGCCCAATAGAAATGCATGATAAATAATGTACTGTGTCATTTTGGAGTCACTTTTATTGTAAATAAGAATAGAATATGTTTCAATACACTTCTACATTAATCTGGATGCTACCGTGAATATGGATAATCCTGAATGAATTGTGAATAAAGAGTTAAACATTTTTAGACACACAAATATCCCCCAAAAATTCGAACCTCCCCTATTATTGTAATGGTGAGAGGTTAGCAAGTCTTGAAGGTATGATACTTGTGCGTCTAACTTTCTCACTCATCATTATTTACGATTCATTCAGGATCATCTGTAATCATGGTAGCATTCACATTAATGTAGAAGTATTTCGAAACATATTCTATTGTTATTTACAATAAATGTGACTCCAAATTGACACAATACATTATTTACCATTAATTTCTATTGGGCACAAAATAATCTGAAACAACCAAATTATACAGCAAATGCATGCAAGTGAATTTGTCCCTATATTTTTGCTTCCCTAAAATGGATGGAATATGTACAAAAAGTTCTGTAATTTCTAAATACTTAACCTGATATGGATGAAGATACCCTAAAATTAAAGCAGTTGCACTTTAACCTCAGTCATTTTTAGATTTCAAATCCCAAATTTTAGAGTAGAGAGACAAAATAAGAAAAAAATGCTTCACTGTCCCAATAATTACGGAGGGCACTATATATCAGGCCAATTGACTTCTTTTGTACGAGTGAATCCTTTTAGGCTACATGGTTTCAGAGGCAAACTGTTTTACAGTGGTTACACCAATAGCAAAAGGCTCGAGTCTGTGTAATACAAGGGATGTACCACTTACAGTGCATTTGGAAAAAATTCAGACCCCTTGACTTTTTCCACATTTTGTTACATTACAGCCTTATTCTAAATTGATGAAATACCCCCCCCCCCATCAATCTACACACAACACCCCAAAATGACAAAGCAAAAACAGGTTTAGACATTTTTGCAAAAAAACAAAAAAGCATTCAGAACTTTTACTCAGTACTTTGTTGAAGAACCTTTGACAGTCTTCGTGGGTATGCCATGATTGTTTTTTATTTTTATTGCAAACATTTATTGCAAAGGTTTTCTTTGTCATTATGGGTTATTATGTGTAGATTGATGAGGGAAAAAACTATTTAATACATTTTAGAATTAGGCTGTAACATAACAAAATGTGGAAAAAGTCAAGGGGTCTGAAAACTTTCAGAAACCACTGTATAGGTTACAAATTTCAGGAGTGAACATCAAGGAATGCCATCGATATAGGAGTAGTATCAGCAGAATCACGCTGGCGAGTAATCCCAATAAGTGTCACTTTGTGGCATTGTCTCCAATTCATCCTGCATTTCCTGGGGTCACCGCCCTCCCCCCCCCATTCCGTGTGTTGGTGCGTGCAAATCAATATTTAATACCAACTCCCTGATAATAATGAGTGTGATACATTTTAAAACAGATACTCTCTTTACTGTCCATCTGTGTTACATCTGCCCTGCTGTTTGTATTTAAAAAACAGGACAGGGTACATCAAAGTCTTTTCTGCTTTGGAGTTTTATAGCCGGAGGATGAATGTGTAATGAAAGGAGAAGGGGTAGGCAATGGACAGTGGGGAGGTCAACACTCTCCGCCTCATTTGTGGATGAGCAACAGATTCCCCTTCAACAAAATTACTGTTGTGGTTAGTCAACTTCAGGAAAGAGGAACATGGTAATTGTCATTAAAAGGCCCAAAATTTGAGGTTTCGTCTGGAATTGTGCTATAAAAGTAGGGGCCTGGTGGATTGTCAATTAAGATGCAATTTTTTTTACTGGAGTATTTCTCTGTATGTAAAAACAGCTTGCAATTTATTTTCTCACATTTTTGGAGTTGGACATGTTTGTTACAGAGGTCTGAATGCACGGCATGCTGGGATAATAATTAGTACATGTGTACAAGGTGTTAAAACAAAATACAAGAGGTGAATATGTAAGTCTACACACTAGCTGCAGGGTTAATGAGCTGCAGGGGGTAAAGCCAGTTCTGAACACAACAAACAAGACTGTAAATTAAACATGGGAGGTAAAACATAGAGTTTACCCTCTGGTGATTGAGCACCAAGCTGCTTCTGAAATGGCACCGTATTCCCTACACAGTGCACTACTTTCTGGCCAAAAGTAGTACAATATATTTTTATTTTGACAGGGAAGACATATTGAGACCTAGGTCTCTTTTCCAAATGCACCCTGTATAACAAGATATAACATACACATTAAACTAACACCCCCCCCAAAAAAGATAAATATATATATATACACACACAGTGCATTCAGAAAGTATTCAGACCCCTTGACTTTTTCCACATTTAGTTACGTTGCAGAAAAGAACCCGATGGTCACTCTGACAGACCTCCAGATTTCCTCTGTGGAGATGGGAGAACCTTCCAGAAGGACAACCATCTCTGCAACACTCCACCAATCAGGCCTTTATGGTAGTGGCCAGACGAAAGCCACTCCTCAGTAAAAGGCACATGACAGCCCGCTTGGAGTTTGCCATAAGGCACCTAAAGACTCTCAGACCATAAGAATTCTCTGATTTGATGAAACCAAGATTGAACTCTTTGGCCTGAATGCCAAGAGTCACGTCTGGAGGAAACCTGGCACCATCCCTACGGTGAAGAATGGTGGTGGCAGCATCATGCTGTGGGGATGCTTTTCAGTGGCAGGGACTGGGAGACTAGTCAGGATCGAGGGAAAGATGAACGGAGCGAAGTACAGAGAGATCCTTGATGAAAACCTGCTCATGAGCGCTTAGGACCTCAGACTGGGGCGAACATATACCTTCCAACAGGACAACGCAGAAGTGGCTTCAGGACAAGTCTCTGAATGTCCTTTTCATACATTTGCAAAAAGGTATAAAAACCTGTTTTTGCTTTGTCATTATGGGGTTTATTCCCATAATGGAGTCTAATTACTTTCCGAATGCACTGTGTATATATATATATATATATATATATATATATATATATATATATATATATATATATATATATATATATATATATATATATATATATATATATATACACACCACAAATAGGAAATAGGGTAACATTTTGGACAGTGCTGATCAGTGGAAGTAGGCTAGCCCAGAAAGCACCAGATTCTCGTGTCATGTTATTGTGATAACGAACAGGTATGATGACCTCTGCCTTATCAGATGTTGAACTGTAACAGATACATGTAGGCCTATAGGTTGGGAGAAAGAAAAGAAAAAGATCCTCCCTCGTGTTTGATGGAGTAAACAACAGTGAATGGAAAGAGGTCCGGGTAGTAATAAAAGAAGTGCTGCCATAACAAAATATCAGGGGGCAGGTGTATGTACAGGCGCCAGGGGGTAGGGATGGGTGTCACTAAAATAACACAGCTCAAATGGCACTCTACCAGGAGCAAATCAGTTTCGTTGGCAAAAAAGTATCCACTGCTGGTATAATTTGATATCCACCCAACGAATCCTTTTTGTAATTCAGCTGCCTCCTTATGCCGCCGGCAGATATCTTCTATCAGTGGCTACTGGCAACCTGCCTCGCCTCAATTTTGATTAATTGATGACCACATTTTTAATCAGACCTCCGTCCCCACCACATGGGGGCTAATTTAGTCTGACCTTTCCACATGGCCAGGTTTGGCTAAAGGCAGCTATACACTGGCTGTCATCTAGCACTTACCTGAATGTCTAGTTTTTAATGCAGGGCTTACATTTCTGTTTGGAATGGTTCCAACTGACAGACTGATAGAGACATGCAACATTTCTGAGAGGGTCTGGGTCCTGAATGGCCAGATTAGCACTCTCCCTCAGGCACATTCCAACTGCCTCCACCCACCTGCCCAAAATAAATGGTACAGTCTTAACCCCTTCCTCCCCATGGAGAAGTACACGCCAGACCATCACAGCACTTCTACTCAGCTACTATCAACAAGAAAACACATTTAACATGTGTTTGTTTAACATAAAAATGAAGGTGGAAAATACATAAAGTTTGAGTTACAGAGTTCCGTGTGGGGGGGAATTATGCAGAGAAATAAACTTTATTCCGCAGTGAGTCATTAACATTGGATTGCGTAACATTATCTGAATGGAACTCTCTTTTTTTTAACCTTTATTTAACTAGGCAAGTCAGTTAAGAACTAATTCTTATTTTCAATGACAGTCTAGGAACAGTGGGTTAACTGCCTTGTTCAGGGCCAGAATGACAGATTTGTACCTTGACAGCTCAGGGATTTGATCTTGCAACATTTAATTTACTTGTCCAACGCTCTAACCACTAGGCTACCTGCCGCCCAGTTATTGATTATATAACTGTCAACAATATAATATAGATTCTGGGGTAAC
The DNA here is from genome assembly GCF_018296145.1 of Oncorhynchus tshawytscha. NCBI lineage: Eukaryota > Metazoa > Chordata > Actinopteri > Salmoniformes > Salmonidae > Oncorhynchus > Oncorhynchus tshawytscha. The sequence continues at coordinate 17,104,844 of NC_056434.1, read as the reverse complement.
CATGATATAACTCAGATTGTTACGGCAACACTGACATGTCATGATAACATGTGGTAGAACATGCCCAATTCCATACATTTTGCCTTGGGTCTCAACACAGAGACCCATGTACTAAATAATTTCACCAAATACGCAAGTATCAAAATTATATTGTCATTATTACATAACTTTCCCGAAGTCTGTGTAAAAATGACAACATGTGTAGCAAACATTTAACTTGTATTTCCCTATTTTAAAAAAATACCCTGCGGCAGCATTTTACAGAGGCTGGCTTATGTAAAATGTGCATATAGCAGCTAGGTATATTTTGTGGTTGGCTGAACTTTGTTTTCACACAAGAGAAATTATAATTTATGTTTAAATAATGCAATTCACTACCCTTTATCAATAGCTAACCTAACCTTTAGCATTAGCTACAATGGAAACATACATGTATGCAGTGTATTATGTTCTCTTCTTTCTGGTCCACCTCAACATAGCCCTATCGCTATGCTCGAACACAGCTTCTCACAACGGAACTCCTTCACATAAAAACAATCCCATTGTATCTATACAACAATTTCAACAGGGTCTCCAAACCATATCAAAACCAATGCAGTGTTTACAGTAAATATGAGCCTGCTAAGGACGGTTAAAGGTAGACTCAGCAATATGACATCATACACAGCTAGGCGACTTCCTGCTTACATCAACAGCATTCAAATTTCCTAGGACCCTTTCCAATGTGAGCATGCCTCAAGGGAAGGAGGTTTCAAATTGGAGAGCCGAACTGAAGAGCTAATAGTGGCATTCTTGGCAAATATTGTCTTCCGTTGATGTCTGGAAGCAGGAAGTCACCTCTGCTGTGTATGATGACATCATACAACTGAGTATACCTACCTGCATGTACCTACCCACTATTACCCCCTACCTGTCTAAACTGCTCTTCGTAAGTCCAGTCTCCGTGGTCCTGGCCGCCCAGCTGGCTGCGGGATCCGTGTGGGGGAGGATGGCCACTCTGGGTTCCTGGTCTGGGCGGGTCCCGGTGCGGGGCCGGGACTGCTTCAGCAGCTGGGAGTGGGCGTGCAGCTGGCGGTGGGGCAGCAGCAGGGCCAGCGCCTCCCGGCCCGTGGGAAGCCCCTCGTCCACCAGCTCGTCCTCATAGTCCTCCTCCATCTCCCCCTCAAAGTCCTCCTCATCCCACTTCTGCTTTCTGCAGCCGAGAGAAAGAGCCATGCCAGCCACGTTACAACACAGTACACATACTGGTATTTACCAATGTACTGGTGTTTGGGTGACTTGGAATGATCTCCAAAAGTCCTTAAAGCTGCTGGATTTGGTGCCTCTAGGGCAATTCAGGCATATGTTAGAGGGCCTTTTTACTAAAGAATGTGTTTGTTTCATATTATTGTGTTTTGATTTTCATGTTTTGCATTTGCTTTCATGTAGTGTGTAATTGATGAGTATATAGATATGTATTGTGTAATTGATGAGTATATAGATATGTATTGTGTAAATGATGAGTATATAGATATGTATTGCGTAAATGATGAGTATATAGATATGTATTGTGTAAATGATGAGTATATAGATATGTATTGTGTAATTGATGAGTATATAGATATGCGTTGTGTAATTGTTGTTTATTGATGTGTTGGACATGGTCGTCATTGTAAATACGAATTTGTTCTTAATTGACTGACCTGTATAAATAAAAGGTAAAACATTTAAATAAAACTTATGTAAGCACTCGTGAAATAACGAGGGCAATGATTATTTTGATGGAAAGCTAGCTAACAGACTATTGAAACTTTAAAAAGGTGTTGCGTGACAGTATATAGGCTAGGCTAAAAGGTAAAGATTGAGAACATTTTAATAAACTTACAAAGGTCAAACAAAAGCCTAGACCAGAGCAAAGCACCCAGTCAGACTTTCAAGGTTAGTCATTTAGCAGACACTCTTATCCAAAGTGATTTATTAGGGTTAAGTGCCTTGCTCAAGGCTTGGGGATTCAAACTAGCGACCTATCGGATACTGGCCAGGTATAAGCATGTATAAGCATGTGGCAGTCCTACTCACATCATCTCCTCTTCCTCAGAGCCCATCATATCTTTGTACTGCTCCCCTTCCTCCTCATCATCATCATCCTCTTCTTCCTCGTCCTCTCCCCCGCTGCTGCGCTCTGACATGGGGCTGTCTGAGGCCCTCTGCAGCCCGGCCGCCACCGCCCTCATGGCTGCCAAGGCCGCCATCTGGGCGTGCTCTGACTCCGGGGCGGGGCTTCCCATCAGCTGGTCCCCAACGCCAGCGGTGGTCCGGCCGTGACCCTGCGGAGAGCCGTCCTGCTGCAGCTGCTGTTGCTCCAGTTCCATCAGCAACTTGGCCCTCTGCTGCCTGTGCAGGTTCTCCATCACGGCTTGAAGCTTCATCTCAAGGGAAAGTGATGCACCGGCCGGGGGTCTCCTTCCCCTCCTCCCCCTGAATAGCTCCAGACACAGGGGCTGGTGGGGGCTGCCGCCTCACTAAGTCCTGATGCTGAGGGGCTGGATGAAATGCCTGACCAGCTAACTCAGCGGCAGGAGCGCTCTCTTGATGGGTAGGTAAGTTAGGTCCTTGAAGAGCGGGAGGGGTTCTTAGAGCAATGAAACATTCACTCGGACACTGTCCACAGCTCCCGAGCCAGAAGTCTCTAGTACTGTTTCTCTGTGCAGGGAAGGGAAGGCCAGTGGAGAGTCCCTGTGAGCGCCGTACTTAGGCACTAGCGGCTGAAGTGGTGGAAATCTCTATGTGGACCACACCGTAATGGCTTTACCAGGGCCTGTGGGAAAGAGATGAACGTGAGAAAAAGCTCTAGCCACTACTTCAACATTGTTTCTCATGTCGGTTAGCCAATATGGTTGGTTGGTTGCAGACAGCCTACATGCTTTCAGTTGATGTGTCAAATTCAAAAAGTATTCAAAGAGAAAGTAAAAATAGTAACAAGTGTGTTACATAGATAAACTATTTTCTATATTTCCCTCTCTTTTTTGTTGAATTTTACCCCCTTTTTCTCCCCAATTTCGTAGTGTCCAATTATTAGTAGTTACTATCTTGTCTCATCACTACAACTCCCATACGGGCTCGGGAGAGACGAAGCTCGAAACGTCATGCATCCTCCGAAACACAACCCCAACCAAGCCGCACTGCTTCTTAACACAGCGCGCATCCAACCCGGAAGCCAGCCGCACCAATGTGTTGGAGGAAACACCGTGTACCTGGTGACCTTGGTTAGCGCGCACTGCGCCCAGCCCGCCACAGGAGTCGCTGGTGTGCGATGAGACAAGGATATCCCTACCGGCCAAACCCTCCGTAACCCGGACCTGCCAGTCACGGCCGGCTGCGACAGAGCCTGGGCGCGAACCCAGAGTCTCTGGTGGTACAGCTAGCACTGCGATGCAGTGCCCTAGACCACTGCGCCACCTGGGAGGCCCATATTTCCCTTAAATAAAAATAAAAAATAAAAAAGGCTTCTAGCCAATCTATCTATGGGTAGCAGGGATGACAAGTTATTTGTATTTATTATGGATCCCCATTAGCTGCTGCCAAGGCATGAGCTACTCTTCCTGGGGTCCAGTAAAATTAAGGCAGTTATACAATTTTTAAAAACATTACAATACATTCAGTACAGATTTCACAACACACTAAGTGTGTGCCCACTAAGTGTTATGCTCAACACACTCAGTTTTCCCAACAAAACACCAGAAAATAACCAAAAAGAGTAGAACCAGCGAACTGCTTTCACACTGATTTGACAATTAGATGTTCAATGTTTGTTCTGATTTAGATACATTTTTTAAGGAATAGTTTTACCATATTAAAATGTTACAGGGTTGACCTTAAACCTGAGGGATAAATAGTAATAAATCATTAAATCACGTAAAAAAAATATATTCAAATGCATTCATACAGGAAATAAGACTCTTTTTTTTTTACTCAAATCTTATTTCCTGCAATTCTATATTTAACCAGGTAGGCTAGTTGAGAACAAGTTCTCATTTGCAACTGCGACCTGGCCAAGATAAAGCATAGCAGTGTGAACAGACAACACAGAGTTACACATGGAGTAAACAATTAACAAGTCAATAACACAGTAGAAAAAAAGGGGAGTCTATATACATTGTGTGCAAAAGGCATGAGGAGGTAGGCGAATAATTAAAATTTTGCAGATTAACACTGGAGTGATAAATGATCAGATGGTCATGTACAGGTAGAGATATTGGTGTGCAAAAGAGCAGAAAAGTAAATAAATAAAAACAGTATGGGGATGAGGTAGGTAAAAATGGGTGGGCTATTTACCGATAGACTATGTACAGCTGCAGCGATCAGTTAGCTGCTCAGATAGCAGATGTTTGAAGTTGGTGAGGGAGATAAAAGTCTCCAACTTCAGCGATTTTTGCAATTCATTCCAGTCACAGGCAGCAGAGAACTGGAAAGAAAGGCGGCCAAATGAGGTGTTGGCTTTAGGGATGATCAGTGAGATACACCTGCTGGAGCGCGTGCTACGGATGGGTGTTGCCACCGTGACCAGTGAACTGAGATAAGGCAGAGCTTTACCTAGCATGGACTTGTAGATGACCTGGAGCCAGTGGGTCTGGCGACGAATATGTAGCGAGGGCCAGCCGACTAGAGCATACAAGTCGCAGTGGTGGGTGGTATAAGGTGCTTCGTGACAAAAGGGATGGCACTGTGATAAACTGCATCCAGTTTGCTGAGTAGAGTGTTGGAAGCAATTTTGTAGATGACATCGCCGAAGTCGAGGATCGGTAGGATAGTCAGTTTTACTAGGGTAAGTTTGGCGGCGTGAGTGAAGGAGGCTTTGTTGCGGAATAGAAAGCCGACTCCTGATTTGATTTTCGATTGGAGATGTTTGATATGAGTCTGGAAGGAGAGTTTACAGTCTAGCCAGACACCTAGGTACTTATAGATGTCCACATATTCAAGGTCGGAACCATCCAGGGTGGTGATGCTGGTCAGGCGTGCGGGTGCAGGCAGCGAACGGTTGAAAAGCATGCATTTGGTTTTACTAGCGTTTAAGAGCAGTTGGAGGCCACGGAAGGAGTGCTGTTAGGCATTGAAGCTCGTTTGGAGGTTAGATAGCACAGTGTCCAAGGACGGGCCGGAAGTATATAGAATGGTGTCGTCTGCGTAGAGGTGGATCAGGGAATCGCCCGCAGCAAGAGCAACATCATTGATATATACAGAGAAAAGAGTCGGCCCGAGGTTTGAACCCTGTGGCACCCCCATAGAGACTGCCAGAGGACCGGACAGCATGCCTTCCAATTTGACACACTGAACTCTGTCTGCAAAGTAATTGGTGAACCAGGCAAGGCAGTCATCCGAAAAACCGAGGCTACTGAGTCTGCCGATAAGAATATGGTGATTGACAGAGTCGAAAGCCTTGGCAAGGTCGATGAAGACGGCTGCACAGTACTGTCTTTTATCGATGGCGGTTATGATATCGTTTAGTACCTTGAGCGTGGCTGAGGTGCACCCGTGACCGGCTCGGAAACCAGATTGCACAGCGGAGAAGGTACGGTGGGATTCGAGATGGTCAGTGACCTGTTTGTTGACTTGGCTTTCGAAGACCTTAGATAGGCAGGGCAGGATGGATATAGGTCTGTAACAGTTTGGGTCCAGGGTGTCTCCCCCTTTGAAGAGGGGGATGACTGCGGCAGCTTTCCAATCCTTGGGGATCTCAGACGATATGAAAGAGAGGTTGAACAGGCTGGTAATAGGGGTTGCGACAATGGCGGCGGATAGTTTCAGAAATAGAGGGTCCAGATTGTCAAGCCCAGCTGATTTGTACGGGTCCAGGTTTTGCAGCTCTTTCAGAACATCTGCTATCTGGATTTGGGTAAAGGAGAACCTGGAGAGGCTTGGGCGAGTAGCTGCGGGGGGGGGCGGAGCTGTTGGCCGAGGTTGGAGTAGCCAGGCGGAAGGCATGGCCAGCTGTTGAGAAATGCTTGTTGAAGTTTTCGATAATCATGGATTTATCGGTGGTGACCGTGTTACCTAGCCTCAGTGCATTGGGCAGCTGGGAGGAGGTGCTCTTGTTCTCCATGGACTTCACAGTGTCCCAGAACTTTTTGGAGTTGGAGCTACAGGATGCAAACTTCTGCCTGAAGAAGCTGGCCTTAGCTTTCCTGACTGACTGCGTGTATTGGTTCCTGACTTCCCTGAACAGTTGCATATCGCGGGGACTATTCGATGCTATTGCAGTCCGCCACAGGATATTTTTGTGCTGGTCGAGGGCAGTCAGGTCTGGAGTGAACCAAGGGGTATATCTGTTCTTAGTTCTGCATTTTTTGAACGGAGCATGCTTATCTAAAATGGTGAGGAAGTTACTTTTAAAGAATGACCAGGCATCCTCAACTGACGGGATGAGGTCAATGTCCTAACAGGATACCTGGGCCAGGTCGATTAGAAAGGCCTGCTCACAGAAGTGTTTTAGGGAGCGTTTGACAGTGATGAGGGGTGGTCGGTTGACTGCGGCTCCGTAGCGGATACAGGCAATGAGGCAGTGATCGCTGAGATCCTGGTTGAAGACAGCAGAGGTGTATTTGGAGGGCCAGTTGGTCAGGAGGGAATTTAACTAGGGAAGTCAGTTAATTAAGAACAAATTCTTATTTTCAATGACGGCCTATTAACAGTGGGTTAACTGCCTTGTTCAGGGGCAGAACGACAGATTTTTACATTGTCAGCTTGGGGATTCGATCTTGCAACCTTTCGGTTACTAGTCCAACGCTCTAACCACTAGGCTATGCTGCTGTCTAAAGAATGTGAAAAGCACCCTATTCGTGGAACGACCCATAAGTCAGACATCTTTTTTTTCAGTCAGAAATGCAAATTTAAGGGGGAAATCTATGGCACTGAACAGGCCTGGTTTACAAGACTTCTATGCAGAGCATGTTCTAGGATGACCATGATCTTTTTGTACTATTCTCAAGTGACTCACACCACAGCAATTCATAAGAGGGCATGTCAAACTTGGCATGACTGTAAGCTAGAAAGACCTAGCACATGCTATAAGGGGAAAGGTCTACATTTCGATTGAATAAGACCTGGGTCACATCTAGGTCAGAAAAAAGATAAGCTTAACACAGTGTTCTCGAATCAATAGCACACACTGACAGGGATATGAAGACACATTCTCCAAGCAGGTGTTGAACAGACTAGGTTGCCTCTGAAATGACACCCTGGCTAGCCTATAACTATAATGCACTACTTTTGACCCTAGGCCTATGACTCCAGCCATGATAGTGTTCATGATGCTTCTCTACTCACTGGCAAAAGAAAAACGGCACTGGCAAAACTTGTCACTTCCATGGGCTTGTGTTTCAGAAGACGTGCAAGAAATAACCACAAGATGAGCAGTTTTATTAGTAGAGGTGAGTCATTCAATATCGACTCACTCAATATTATTTTCTGGCACAGAGAGCAACTATGTCACTCCAGTTGTTGGATCCATATAGTAGCAATATGACATCATATCATATTGTATCGGCTTTTATTGCAATATGGTAACAAGACTATTGTCTGTTCATTGCAACCATAAAACAAGACATTTACATTTTAGCATATTCTGGTCTGTAAGATTACAGGCTATGGACCAAAAATGCTATGTTGATATTACATTTAAAATAATATCAAGTTAAACAGACATGATGAATCATCCAACAGTCGGATGCATTTCACCATAATTATTTATCTTATGCCAAGTTGCTGCACCCAATGTTTCACAATAACATTTCATAAGCCAGTGATTAAGCTTCACGACAGTGGTTTTCAACAATGGTGCACAAAATGTGCTTCCCTATATTTGGAAATATTCCATGACAGACAGACCATGGCAGAACAGCAAACTGGTTTCCTGTTCCTTAACAAAATACATTTAGTCAGGGGAGGTGTTTGTGGTTCCTCTGCTTCAAATGCCTTTTTTGGTGTCAACACCTGTGATTTTCCACAGAAATGGCAAGATACAGCAAGGAATGAGGACTATGTGTTAGGTCATTGATTCATCATTCTGATTGGGACTGTATGTGTTAGGTCATCCATTTATCATTCTGAATGTTAATAGGGAACATTGAAGCGTTGCATCATATGAATCACCATTATATCAACAACTTTGGGACTATGTTGTTTATGTCTATGATTCATGTGATGGTATAATTGCTGATGATGTCATGACTAATTCAGTTTCTAACGCCAAGACTAAACGGGCTGAAAAATAGGTTTCTAGCCATGGACAGAAAAAACAAGCCTGATCACATAGGAATTATATTTTCTCTGTGTAATGCAATACTGATGTGTAGTGTGGTAAGCATTGTAGAGCAAACAAGCTACTTTGCATCACAGGTAGACGCAACCCACTGGTGGTGAACGGCCAGGGCGAATTGAGTAACTTCACTACACTACACACAATGTGAACCACAACCTTAAGTCAACCACTTTATCATTGCAACCCGTTTACATTTCATATGACTTTCCTCTCAAATGTCTTTCGGCTTCAAACCAAAGCAATGGACACCCATAAGTGATCTGACCTTATCGTTATTGGTGTAGGCTAGATGAAACTGGATGAGGGGGGAGCTGTCATGAAGCCAATCTAGTGGACAGACGGTTTAAATGAAGGATAAGGGACGAATGATGAGTTATTGGGTTAATCCTTTACTTACCTACTGGCACAGAGACTGAGGGAGGGATGAGGGTGGAAGATTGCAAGGTCTGAACAAACAGGACAAAGAGATAAGGAAAGCGCTAAGGGTCTAATTCCAAAGGGATAAAGGGTCTCTGCCACCTCACATAATGGGTGCTCCAATACTCAACTATAGTCTCCTAAAGAATAAACAAGACCAGTACAGAGCATTGAAATTGTGCATTGGTAACGTTTGAAATGTGCAGTGTATATTTATGCCGGTAATGGACAGAAAAGAGCAAGTTGAGTTTGGAAGTGCATAGGGATCTCTCCAACATACAGTGGGGAGAACAAGTATTTGATACACTGCCAATTTTGACAGGTTTTCCTACTTACAAAGCATGTAGAGGTCTGTAATTTGTATCATAGGTACACTTCCACTGTGAGAGACGGAATCTAAAACAAAAATCCAGAAAATCACATTGGTATGATTTTTAAGTAATGAATTTTATTACATAAGTATTTGATACATTAGAAAAGCAGAACTTAATATTTGGTACAGAAACCTTTGTTTGCAATTACAGAGATCATACATTTCCTGTAGTTCTTGACCAGGTTTGCACACACTGCTGCAGGGATTTTTGCCCACTCCTCCATACAGACCTTCTCCAGGGCAAAACAGACTTTAAGCTCCCTCCAAAGATTTTCTATTGGGTTCAGGTCTGGAGACTGGCTAGGCCACCCCAGGACCTTGAGATGCTTCTTACAGAGCCACTCCTTAGTTGCCCTGGCTGTGTGTTTCGGGTCGTTGTCATGCTGGAGGACCCAGCCACGACCCATCTTCAATGCTCTTAGGGAGGGAAGGAGGTTGTTGGCCAAGATCTCACGATACATGGCCCCATCCATCCTCCCCTCAATACGGTGCAGTCGTCCTGTCCCCTTTGCAAAAAAGCATCCCCAAAGAATGATGTTTCCACCTCCATGCTTCATGGTTGGGATGGTGTTCTTGGGGTTGTACTCATCCTTCTTCTTCCTCCAAACATGGCGAGTGGAGTTTAGACCAAAAAGCTCTATTTTTGTCTCATCAGACCACATGACCTTCTCCCATTCCTCCTCTGGATCATCCAGATGGTCATTGGCAAACTTCAGACGGGCCTGGACATGCACTGGCTTGAGCAGGGGGACCGTGTGTGCGCTGCAGGATTTTAATCCATGACGGCGTAGTGTGTTACTAATGGTTTTCTTTGAGACTGTGGTCCCTACTCTCTTCGGGTCATTGACCAGGTCCTGCCGTGTAGTTCTGGGCTGATCCCTCACCTTCCTCATGATCATTGATGCCCCACGAGGTGAGATCTTGCATGGAGCCCCAGACCGAGGGTGATTGACCGTCATCTTGAACTTCTTCCATTTTCGAATAATTGCACCAACAGTTGTTGCCTTCTCACCAAGCTACTTGCCTATTGTCCTGTAGCCCATCCCAGCCTTGTGCAGGTCTACAATTTTATCCCTGATGTCCTTACACAGCTCTCTGGTCTTGGCCATTGTGGAGACGTTGGAGTCTGTTTGATTGAGTGTGTGGACAGGTGTCTTTTATACAGGTGACGAGTTCAAACAGGTGCAGTTAATACAGGTAATGAGTGGAGAACAGGAGAGCTTCTAAAAATAAAAACTAACAGGTCTGTGAGAGCCTGAATTGTTACTGGTTGGTAGGTGATCAAATACTTATGTCATGCAATAAAATACAAACTAATTACTTAAAAATCATACAATGTTATTTTCAGGATTCTTTTTTTTAGATTCTGTCTCTCATAGTTGAAGTTTACCTATGATGAAAATTACAGACCTCTACATGGTTTGTAAGTAGGAAAACCTGCAAAATCGGCAGTGTATCAAATACTTGTTCTCCCTACTGCATCTACTACAGACCACTTCTTGACATCATTTCCATTTTTTGCTCAGAATACAGTTGGACATTTGGGAGGCCTTTTTCAGACTGTACTGAACAAAAATATAAATGCAACAAATAACAATTAATTTTTTTTTACTGAGTTACAGTTCATATTAGAAATCAGTCAATTGAAATAAATTCATTAGGCCCTAATCTATGGATTTCATATGACTGGGCAGGGGTGCAGCCATGGGTGGGGGAGCCACCCACAGGGGAGCCAGGCCCAGCCAATCAGAATGAGTTTTCCAAAAGAAAAGGCTTTATTACAGACAGAAATACTCAGCACCACCCCGCAGGTGAAGAAGCCTGATGTGGAGATCCTGGGCTGGTGTGGTTACACGTGGTCTGCGGCTGTGAGGCAGGTTAGACATACTTCTCTAAAACAATGTTTAAGGCAGCTTATGGTAGAGAAATTAACATTAAATTCTCTGGCGACAGCTCTGGTGGACATTCCTGCAGTCAGCATGCCAATTGTACGCTCCCTCAAAACTTGAGACATCTGTGGCAATGTGTTGTGTGACAAAACTGCATTTTTTAAAGTGGCCTTTTATTGTACCCAGCACAAGGTGCACCTGCGTAATGATCATACTGTTTAATCAGCTTCTTGATATGCCACACCTGCCAGGTCGATGGATTAGCTTGGCAAAAAATATCCTGCCCAACTAAGCAAATAAGAAATGCTCACTAACAGGGATGTAAACAAATTTGTGCACAAAATTTGAGAGAAATAAGCTTTTTGTGCATATGGAACATTTCTGGGATTTTTTATTTCAGCTCATGAAACATGAGACCAACACTTTACATGTTGCATTTATATTTTTGTTCAGTTTAGATAACCACCGTAATAGCCCTCTTATAGAAAGCTGGCCAATGGCGTTGGCCTTGACTACATGGTATTCTGTCACATTCATCAACTTCTTACCTACATTTTAGTAATTTAGCAGATGCTCTTATCCAGATCAACTTCAGGAGCAATTAGGATTAAGTGCCTTGCTCAAGAGCACATCAACAGATTTTCACTTAGTCAGCTCAGGGATTCGAAACAGCAACCTTTCGGTTACTGGCTCAACACTCTTAACCGCTAGACTACCTGCCGCCTTGGAGAGAATAACACTGCCTTTATTGAGCCCGCTACATTAACAACAAAATCCTTCAGAGCGTGTCACACGTACTTTCCACCAACCACTTCCACAAACCATGCGAAAAGTCGCCCAAATCTTAAATCTGATCTGCAAAGGCAGCCATAAATTATTTTGGTCAAAATTCAGAAAAATCGTAATCCAATGATCTCCTTACTATACATTTAAAGGAATCTGGGGCGTTTTCAATCAAGCACCCAAATTCAGTCATTTTGAAAAATCGGACATAGTGAGTACCCTACTGACTATTTGCTTTAACATAGTCCCGATGGAATGAAACCTCAAACCAGTTTTTATTTAACCTTTTTTCTGCCCGGGCCAAACTGAGCAATCGGGGGAGAAGGGCCTTGGCCAGGAGATGACAAAGAACCCGATGGTCACTCTCGGAGAGCTCAAGAGTTCCTCTGTGAAGATGGGAGAACCTTCCAGAAGGACAACCATCCCTGCAACACTCCACCAATCAGGCCTTTATGGTAGAGTGGCCAGACGGAAGCCACTCCTCAGTAAAAGGCACATGACAGTTCGCTTGGAGTTTGCCAAAAGGCACCTAAAGACTCTCAGACCATGAGAAACCAGATTCTCTGATCTGCTGAAACCAAGATTGAACTCCTTGGCCTGAATGCCAAGCGCCACATCTGGAGGAAACCTGGCACCATCCCTACAGTGAAGCATGGTGGTGGCAGCAACATGCTGTGGGGATGTTTTTCAGCGCCAGGGACTGGAAGACAAGTCAAGATTGAGGGAAAGATGAACGGAGCAAAGTACAGAGAGATCCTTGATGAAAACCTGCTCCAGAGGGCTCATAACCTCAGACGAAGGTTCACCTTCCAACAGGACAATGACCCTAAGCACACAGCCAAGACAACGCAGGGGTGGCTTGGGGACAAGTTTCTGAATGTCCTTGAGTGGCCCAGCCAGAGCCAGGACATGAACCTGATCGAACATCTCTGGAGAGACCTGAAAATAGCTGTGCAGTGACGCTCCCCATCCAACCTGACAGAGCTTGAGAGGATCTGCAGAGAAGAATGAGAGAAACTCCCCAAATATAGGTGTGACAAGCTTGTAGCGTCATACCCAAGAAGACTCGAGGCTGTAATCACTGCCTAAGTACTGAGTAAAGGGTCTGAATTCTTATGTAAATGCGATATTTATTTATTTGATAAATTTGCTCAAATTAAAAATGTTAATAATAATTTGCTTAGTCATTATGGGGTATTGTGTGTAGATTGGGGGGGGACCAATACATTTTAGAATAAGGTTGTAACGTAACAAAATGTTGAAAAAGTCAAGGGTCTGAATACTTTCCGAATGCACTGTATATTTACTATAATTTGTTCATGTGTTAATCACTTGCGATTAATATAATGTTAAGAAATTTAACAACCTTTATAGCAGTTTATCTAATTCCAAGAAATGCTTATTTCCTACCTTTCACTTTAACTTTTGCAGTTTTTCTAAAAATCTCCATTGTTGCCCTTTCAGAAACATGGTTGACTGAAGAGACAACCATGCTTTATGACATGTCTCCTTATAATGCTGTTCACCAGTGTAGAACATCAAGAGTGGGAGGATGAGTGTCCATTTTTGTTCATAAACATTTTAAATTCTTTGTAAGAGAGGACCTCACACATCTGAAAACAAAGTATAAGAACAAATTTACTCACCTACTTTGGATATCCCCCAAAATATATTTGACTAACAAATTCCAAGAAACCTTAAATAATGTAAAGTACTTGGTAAATCCTCAATCAACAGTTGAATAAGAAAAATTTCAATTCTCAATTTATTTTTGGAAATAAGACCTATAGTGATCCTGATGTTATTTCATGTGAATTTAATAACTTTTTTGTGAATGTGAGTTCTTCTCTGTCAAAGAAAATTAGCAAAACTGATGGAAATGGGGCCTCCTGAGTGGCGCAGTGGTCTAAGGTATGCATTGCAATGCTAGCTGTGCCACTAGAGATTCTGGGTTAGAGTCCAGGCTCTGTCGCACAATTGGCACAATGTTGTCCGGGTTAGGGGAGGGTTTGGTCGGCAGGGATGACCTTGTCCCATCGCGCACTATTGACTCCTGTTGCGGGCCGGGCACAGTGCACGCTGACACGGTCGCCAGGTGTACGGTGTTTCCTCTGACACATTGCTGTGGCTGGCTTCCGGGTTAAGTGGACATTGTGTCAAGAAGCAGTGCAGCTTGGTTGGGTTGTGTTTCGGAGGACGCACAGCTCTTGACCTTCGCCACTCTCGAGTCCATACGGGAGTAGCAGCGATGAAGCAAGACTAACTACCAATTGGATACCACAAAATTGGGGAGAAAAAGGGGTAAAAAAAATACAAAAATAAAATACTAATGGAAATCCCTTGGATTATATTAAGGGACATTTCCCTTCTCTGCTCAGTTTGACCCTCCTGATGTAATGGAGGTGATGGAGGTAATTGGTAACTTAAAGATATCAGCAGCAGGTCATGAGGAGAGTGGTGCCTCTATGGTGAAATCAGTGTCTTCCTTGATTACTGAGCCTCTAATCTATATCTTCACCAAATCTATGATATTGTTCCTAAAGATTTGAAAATTGCCAAAGTTATCCCTATCTATAAAACTGGGTATCCAAGATCTTTTACAAATTATCGGCCAATATCTGTACTACCGTGTTTTTCTAAAATCCTAGAAAAATTGTAAATGTTGAAACATTTAAATCAACACTGCATTCTATATGAGCACCAATATGGTTTTCGTAAAAACTACTCCACAGGTATGGCTCTTTTGCAACTTCTGGATAAAATATTTACAGCCCTTAACAATGAATAAGCTCTGGGCATCTTTTTACATGTATCCAAAGCGTTTGAAACGGTTGATCATGAAATATGACTTTATAAATTGCATTATTACGTGTTTCATGATTATACATATAATTTATTATAGAGAACAATTTGTTTATGCAAACGGATGTGCATCTACCAAGGCCAAGATATCCAACGGTGTGACACAGGGTTTGATAATTGGACCTTTGTTATCCCTAATCTATTTCAATGACCTTGCTGCTGTGTCTTCTACCGTACTTCCCATTCTCTTTGCTGAGGATACCAATTTTATTTTATCACACAAGAATTTTGATTAACGAATTAATGAAGCCAACTCAGGCATGGCCACATTTTCTGAATGGTTCCAGATAAACAAATTATCTTTAAATGTAAAAAAAAAAATCCAACTTTATTGTATTCGCTAGTAAGAAATATTGTAAATATATTGTGTTAAGTGTTTCCTCCAAATAGCTAAACTCTTACACATTTAAACAAAACAACCAAAAACAATTCTTGTGATTACTGATCATACATTTATAATTAGTAGGTTTTATTATCTGTTTTAACAAATATTTATGTATTGTATATTGGGCTTCCAACCACACCTTTTTAAAAAATGTATTTGTTTTTATCTGTATTTTTATCTGTATTGTTGTTTTCTTTGGCAAATAAATTAAACTTCTCCACATTTAATTTTCCCCACAGGGGATTTTAGAAACATTTAGGGGCGTCAGGTAACCTAGTGGTTAGAGCGTTGGGTTACGGACTCCATCCTAGCTGGAGGGGTGCTCTCATCTTATCTACCAACATAGACAGGGCTCTAACTCCTCTAGCTCCACAATGAAATAGGGTGCAGGCCAGGCAGCAGGCTGTTAGCCAGCCTGCCAGCATAGTGGGGTCTGCCACTAGCACAGTCAGTGTAGTCAGCTCAGCTATTGAGACCGTGTCTGTGCCTCGACCTAGGTTGGGCAAAACTAAACATGGCGGTGTTCGCCTTAGCATTCTCACTAGGATAAAGACCTCCTCCATCCCTGTCATTATTGAAAGAGATCATGATACCTCACATCTCAAAATAGGGCTACTTAATGTTAGATCCCTTACTTCAAAGGCAATTATAGTCAATGAACTAATCACTGATTATAATCTTGATGTGATTGGCCTGACTGAAACATGGCTTAAGCCTGATGAATTTACTGTGTTAAATGAGGCCTCACACCTCCTGGCTACACTAGTGACCATATCCACCGTGCGGAGGTGTTGCTAACATTTACGATAGCAAATTTCAATTTACAAAAAAAAAAACTGACGTTTTAGTCTTTTGAGCTTCTAGTAATGAAATCTATGCAGCCTACTCAATCACTTTTTATAGCTACTGTTTACAGGCCTCTTGGGCCATATACAGCGTTCCTCATTGAGTTCCCTGAATTCCTATCAGACCTCGTAGTCATAGCAGATAATATTCTAATCTTTGGTGACTTTAATATTCACATGGAAAAGTCCACAGACCCACTCCAAAAGACTTTCGGAGCCATCATTGACTCAGTGGGTTTTGTCCAACATGTCTCTGGACCTACTCACTGTCACAGTCATACTCTGGACCTAGTTTTGTCCCATGGAATAAATGTTGTGGATCTTAATGTTTTTCCTCATAATCCTGGACTATCAGACCACCATTTTATTACGTTTGCAATTGCAACAAATAATCTGCTCAGACCCCAACCAAGGAACATCAAAAGTCGTGCTATAAATTCACAGACAACACAAAGATTCCTTGATGTCCTTCCACCTAACGGAGGAACTTAATTTAACCATGCGCAATACCCTAGATGCAGTTGCACGCCTAAAAACTAAAAACATTTATCATAAGAAACTAGCTCCCTGGTATACAGAAAAGAGCCGAGCTCTGAAGCAAGCTTCCAGAAAATTGGAACGGAAATGGCGCCACACCAAACGGGAAGTCTTCCGACTAGCTTGGAAAGACAGTACCGTGCAGTATCGAAAAGCCCTTACTGCTGCTCGATCATCCTATTTTTCCAACTTAATTGAGGAAAATAAGAACAATCTGAAATTCCCTTTTGATACTGTCGTAAAGCTAACAAAAAAGCAGCATTCCCCAAGAGAGGATGGCTTTCACTTCAGCAGTAATAAATTCATGAACTTCTTTGAGGAAAAGATCATGATTATTAGAAAGCAAATTACGGACTCCTCTTTAAATCTGCGTATTCCTTCAAAGCGCAGTTGTCCTGAGTCTGCACAACTCTGCCAGGACCTAGGATCAAGAGAGACACTCAAGTGTTTTAGTACTATATCACTTGACACAATGATGAAAATAATCATGGCCTCTAAACCTTCAAGCTGCATACTGGACCCTATTCCAACTAAACTACTGAAAGAGCTGCTTCTTGTGCTTGGCCCTCCTATGTTGAACGTAATAAATGGCTTTCTATCCACCGGATGTGTACCAAACTCACTAAAAGTGGCACTAAAAGCCTCTCTTGAAAAAAACAAACCTTGACCCAGAAAATATAAAAAACTATCGGCCTATATCGAATCTTCCATTCCTCTCAAAAATTTTAGAAAAGGCTGTTGCGCAGCAACTCACTGCCTTCCTGAAGACAAACAATGTATACGAAATGCTTCAGTCTGGTTTTAGACCCCATCATAGCACTGAGACTGCACTTGTGAAGGTGGTAAATTACCTTTTAATGGCATCAGACCGAGGCTCTGCATCTGTCCTCGTGCTCCTAGACCTTAGTGCTGCTTTTGATACCATCGATCACCACATTCTTTTGGAGAGATTGGAAACCCAAATTGGTCTACACGGACAGGTTCTGGCCTGGTTTAGATCTTATCTGTCGGAACGATATCAGTTTGTCTCTGTGAATGGTTAGTCCTCTGACAAATCAACTGTAAATTTCGGTGTTCCTCAATGTTCCGTTTTAGGACCACTATTGTTTTCACTATATATTTTACCTCTTGGGGATGTCATTTGAAAACATAATGTTAACTTTCACTGCTATGCGGATGACACACAGCTGTACATTTCAACGAAACATGGTGAAGCCCCAAAATTGCCCTCGCTTAGAAGCATGTGTTTCAGACATAAGGAAGTGGATGGCTGCAAACTTTCTACTTTTAAACTTGGACAAAACAGAGATGCTTGTTCTAGGTCCCAAGAAACAAAGAGATCTTCTGTTGAATCTGACAATTAATCTTAATGGTTGTACAGTCGTCTCAAATACAACTGTAAAGGACCTCAGCGTTACTCTGGACCCTGATCTCTCTTTTGAAGAACATATCAAGACTGTTTTAAGGCCAGCTCTTTTCCATCTACGTAACATTGCAAAAATCTGAAACTTTCTGTCTAAAAATGATGCAGAAAAATGTGTCCATGCTTGTCACTTCTAGGTTAGACTACTGCAATGCTCTACTTTCCGGCTACCCGGATAAAGCACTAAATAAACTTCAGTTAGTGCTAAATACGGCTACTAGAATCCTGACTAGAACCAAAAAATGTTATCATATTACTCCAGTGCTAGCCTCCCTACACTGGCTTCCTGTCAAGGCAAGGGCTGATTTCAAGGTTTTACTGCAAACCTACAAAGCATTTACATGGGCTTGCTCCTACCTATCTCTCTGATTTGGTCCTGCCGTTCATACCTACACGTACACTATGGTCACAAGACGCAGGCCTCCTAGTTGTCCCTAGAATTTCTAAGCAAACAGTTGGAGGCAGGGCTTTCTCCTATAGAGCTCAATTTTTATGGAATGGTCTGCCTACCCATGTGAGAGACGCAGACTCGGTCTCAACCTTTAAGTCTTTATTGAAGACTCATCTCTTCAGTAGGTCCTATGATTGAGTGTAGTCTGGCCCAGGAGCATCATTTATGAACATTTGAACATCTTGGCCATGTTCTGTTATAATCTCCACCTGGCACAGCCAGAAGAGTACTGGCCACCCCTCATAGCCTGGTTCCCCTCTAGGTTTCTTATTAGGTTTTGGCCTTTCTAGGGAGTTATTCCTAGCCACCGTGCTTCTACACCTGCATTGCTTGCTGTTTGGAGTTTTAGGCTGGGTTTCTGTATAGCACTTTGAGATATCAGCTGATCTAAGAAGGGCTACATAAATACATTTGATTTTATTGGTGGACAAATGACATGGCTCGTCCCACAGTAAGGGTTTCCACTAGTTACCACAGCCACAGTTAAAATTGGCTATATTGTACTAATTCATAAAAACAAAAATTTGCTGTTTAGTCTTTACTTAAGATTAGTCATAAGGTTAGCAGTGTGGTTAAGGTTAGGTTTAAAATCAGATTAAGAAGATAAATGGTAAACATAGGCGGGGTTTATTACTTTGTGGCTGTGGAAACTAGTGACAACCCACAGTAAGATCCTGACCAAGGCTCCATTCCACCTACAGTATGTCACTATCTGCAAGCCGGGATTCCCCCATGTCTCAGACTAAAAGAGTGATGTAGTGATTTTCTTATTTTTTTGGCAGGAGAAACAGAAAATGCTTCCATGCCAGGAAGACACTTAGGAATTTGGGTTTTGGCAAAGCAACAGATGAAAACGAGCAAACTCACAACACTTTCCCCTTAAAATGTCAAGGAAACTAGAGGAGTGAAGTTTACAGGCAGGCAGGTGGGAACCAGACACACACAATAGTAATAGAAGATGACATACGATATTAAACGTATTGAAGACAACAGGAGCCCGCATGTCCATTTATAGTAGCAAATCTGGGCAACAAGATTATGACAGTATGATCACTACAAATAAAGCTCTCAGTTCAAGCCTAGAGTATTTGACAGAATCTTATTTTAAAACAAATACTTATTTCATTGGCCTTGTGGTTACCGTTACTTCTTGACATAACTCTGAGCAGGCTTATTCAAATTGGTTACTTCGGGGTGGTTAGAGTATTAGGCCAGTAACCGAAAGGTTGCTGGATCGAATCCCCCGAGCTGACAAGATAAATATCTGTTGTTCTGCCCCTGAACAAGGCAGTTAACCCACTGTTCCCTGGTAGGCCGTCATTGTAAATAAGAATTTGTTCTTAACTGTTAAATAACAAAAGACTCATCTGCTATGAATGTTTTGCAAATATCATGGGATGTAATTCAGCAAAGTTAAGTGGATTTAGATAGGACTGTCAACATTTGTGATATGAGAAACCAATTACACTTTTGTGCAGCAAAACCCCAGCTTCAATCTTCAACATACGGTACTTCTTCTTCTTCTTCTTTAGCAGCACGCTACTCGGCCTACACCGTTTAAGCTAGAAACGCCGTTCAAACATTATAATGTGCGGAATGGTCTCACTCGAGTTGCTTGTAGACAACCTTTAATATATTTTATACTTTTTACTTTTTACGTTATTCGTTTTTTTTTGTCCTCCATCTGCTTGTTATGGCATTTCCTCAAAATTCTAAAGCTCCCTTTTGTGACATCATCACTTCCAACTGACATTCTCTGTAAATGCAATAATACAACTTTTGACACAAATCAGCTAACAACTTAGAACAAAGTTTGAGCGTTTACATCATCGTCTACTTCTCTGCTACTCAAATCTGCCGTTTGAACCAAAAAATATGTATATATTTGTTTCATTAATGTTTATTCAAGAGCACATAATGAACATGTACCATAAATACACAATATATATTTGCTGTTTTTTACAAAAAATCTTTCAAGAGTCTAAATAAGAATACAATTTGTATAAAGCCACAGAAAAATAACAGAAAAAAATGACAGAATAAGACCAGTACGATATGTACTGACCAGACACCTTCATACCTATGCTGCAAGATTGATGTAATTCTCTCCAAGTCAGCAAGTTCCCCGTATAGACCTAACCACATATCTTTTGAGGGTGCATGATTATTTTTCCAGCATTTTGTTACACATTTATTTCCTTTCTGCTACTGAAAGATAATCAATTTAAATGGAGAGGATTGGAATATATCCACAGGAACAATACCAAGAAGGAGATGACATGGGTCTAGTTGAATAATAATACCTGTGATGTCCTGAATAACATGGAGAATTTCAGACCAAAAATACTTGGACCAAAAATGATAGTCTGATAAAAGTTACAGCTGTTTGAGTAACCACATCAACATTTTCTGTAACTTTTTTGACCACTACCCCAACAATTTAGACAAAAAGTTAGAGGGTATGAAATCTTCCTCTACTTCTCTGCTATTCATATCTGTTTGCGGAACCAAAACATTCACTACAGATCTTACGGTACAGCTGTTTTAGTAACTGCATTACTAAAACACATTTTCTGCCAACTTTTTTCAAACAACCACCATTTTGACGACTAACCTAACAAGTCAGATAAAAACAATCAGATGTATGAAATCTTGCCCTACTTCTCTGCTTGTCAATCTGAAAAACGGATTAGGAGTAGTGTCTACCAATCTGTAGATAGAGCTGTTTTAGTAACCCATCAACTACTCTCTTTCTAGCTGCAGTAAATCATGTCAGAAGCTAGCAGATTAATTATTTACCAACAACAGCTGCAAATTCCAATAAACCTGTAATCGAACCCACAAATGCTGATGCGCCAGATACACAACTAGTCTAAAGAAGGCCAGTTTTATTGCTTCTTAAATCAGAACAACAGTTTTCAGCTGAGCTAACATACTTGAAAAAGGGTTTTCTAATGATCAATTAACCTTTTAACCCTTTCACACGTACCATCACACGGGTGTGATCGTTCTACAGTGGTCCCTGAAGCGTACGATCACACATGTGTGATTAGAACACTCATTTAGAATGCTCGTTTAGAACGGCCAGTTTCGAATGATGCAACAATCAGCGTTTGAGCTGGCCACACTTTTTTCAGAAACTATTTACACAAACACAGTCCTTGCAAAATTATGTCCAGAATGTGAGCAGTTTATTTTGGGATGCAATGTTCAGATATTCACAGAAGTACAGTATATATAGCATAACACAATCATCCTAACCGGAAAAATGTAGGCTACAGTTGTTCTAGCGCTAACTGAGCAAAGATTGACCCCACACAAGCTGTCATATTTTCTAGCTCTAGGCTGACATAAACTACAATATGAATTTGCTAATAGCAATTACTATGTATAATTAATCACATCACGGGTGAGCTCACCATTGATCGAAATAAACTATGTAAAACACTTTATAGAAATCGAAAGTAATCCGAAGATTAGTTTCAGCGCGCAGCCATGCATTTTTTTCCTCACAGAAACCGAAGATAATAAGAGAAGACGAGATGTGTTTGGTCTGTTTATAGTATGCATGTTGAAGGGGTGTCATCTACTGTCGTTCACATCCCACCAGTAATTTCCGGAAGTCCTCAAAAATTTGTGAACTCTTACCTCATTTTGCTATAGCATCTTTGGTCCGACAGACGATCAAGTGAAACCCAGAATGCATTGTATGTCAACAAACATGGCTCCACACACATAGCTGGAATTAGCTTAGCTCATAATCAGTACGACCTTCAAAACATTATTTTACACAAATACTATGTGCCCTTTACAATCTATGCAAAAATCGGAATGCATGATTTTATCACCGGTAATTGAAAAACGTGAATAAAATAGTAAATATAGGAACACTACACAAAACATTTTCTGATAGTGATTTATTGATACAAATGGCGCGTGCAGGCAGTCAATCACGTAACCTCCCGCTCTGAGCCATTCAACTCCCTTCTTTGCCACCCTCTTTTCCCATGACTGCTTTCTAGTTCTGCTGCTATGACTGCATTTCATCAACAACGCTACTGCCATCCTAAATGACCCGTTATACAAAATAAAAAATGTTAACAGCTGGCAGTAAAGTTCCATGACAAACGAGACGTCCATGTCCTCTCCTCTGTCCATACAGCAACCATGTCAGCCACAGGGAAGTTGGACCACCTGACGGGAGAGAGAAACAAACCAGACAGAGAAACATCAAACCAGACTGCGTGCTTGACTATAACCTCAAAATGGGGGCAGTGGATAAGGCTGACATGATAAACAGCTTTGGGGAATGCACTCAGAAAACGACCAAGTGGTATAAGATATTTCTAAATTTTTCCAGGGTAGCGTCAAAATACAACATCTTCTTCTGATGCATTTAGCATTGTTTTACAGAGCTAATAGAAGAATGTAACTAGCTACATAAGCACAATTTAATATAACACCATAAAAGGTGAGTAACGTTACCTAGCGTGTCCGCGGTTATAAGGAATATACACAAATATATTATGTTCCATACACACAGTGAGCTACAGTAGACACAGTATAACACGACACACAGAAACTATTATAACGTAATAAGGCACTTACTTTGATAGAAATGCAGTCGGGATTTGAAGATGGGTGTCTGTAGTGACGCCTCTAGCACGGAGACGCTGTGCCACTTGGGAGTCATAAAGCCAGGGTAGCTTCAAAATACAACACATGCTAATACTTCCCTGACGCAATTAGCATTGTTTTCCAGAGCTAATAGAATAATGTAGCTAGCTACCTAATCATTGAGTATAACACCATAAATGTTATGAAATGAGTAACGTTACATTGCGTGTCCACGGTTATAAGGAATATACCCAAAATATTATGCTACAGTAGAAACGACATGCAGAAACTATTATAACGTAATAAGGCACTTTGATAGAAACGCACACATTTCCAAAGTTATTATTGGTAACGAAAACAACTTTGATTGCGATGCAGGCGACAGGTGGAAACCATGAACACGTGTGTGCAGGACGGCAGATGAGCAAATGTCTGCAGACTTGAACTGCACAAACAATTGAGAAGTGTTTGGGGAATTTTGTCCGGGTCAGAAATGACAAAAAAAATAATTGGTCCGCAAAAGTAAAAATGACTACTTGTATGTGAATGAATGAGGCGGAACACACCTCATTTCAAACTGTTATTAGAAATAAAAAAACTTATTAGAAAATAATTTAAAATTGACAAATAAAAACAGGCTGCGTGCTTTGGTTTGAGGGCAGCGCCGATTAAATGTACTGTTACGTATCAATCACACTCTGGAATGGAGAGAACGTTCTAACATCACGTGCATAAAAAAACTCACGCTGGGGTGACTGTTAGAGATATTTGGAACTCACGCATGAAAGGGTTAAAAGGATAAACTTGGATTAGGTAACACAACCTGGCATTGGAACACAGGAGTGATGGTTGCTGACAATGGGCCTAAGTACGCCTATGTAGATATTCCCTTAAAAATCTGCAGTTTCCAGCTACAATAGTCATTTACAACATTAACCATGTCCACACTGTATTTCTGATCAATTTGATATTATTTTAATGGACAAAAAAAAAGGTTTTCTTTCAAAAACAAGGAAATTTGTACGTGACCCCAAACTTTTGAACAGTAGTATACATCACGTTTTGAAGTTCACTTTCCTTGCTTTGTCTAACAACACTATCATGAATCTAGCAAATTAGTTTTGTGGGTCAGAGTGCAGTATTTAGTTCATATTAAAGCACAAATTTACTGTATGTTAGCATGTTTCCTCACACTTGCTTGAGCCAGAAGAGAGCAGTGTTGTCAAGGCTACTGTTGCCTAGCAA
The DNA here is from genome assembly GCF_018296145.1 of Oncorhynchus tshawytscha. NCBI lineage: Eukaryota > Metazoa > Chordata > Actinopteri > Salmoniformes > Salmonidae > Oncorhynchus > Oncorhynchus tshawytscha. The sequence continues at coordinate 17,080,721 of NC_056434.1, read as the reverse complement.
TGCTTGACTGCTGGAATGAATGTCTTTCATAGCTATTCAAATTCTCATGATTTGTCAATCTGTTTCAGACCAAACAAGCTAGTGTTAAGATTAAGAATACTTTCCCAGTCTGGACGACCTGGAACGATAAAGAGAACATTTCTAATGCTTACTAGCTTCATCCTCCTTTTCCAGGATCATGCTCCGTGCTCTAAATAACTCAACTGGCTAGTTCAAGTTATCTTTATTGTTCCAATTGGGAAATTTGTTCTGCAGTCAGTAAAAAACAACAACAAACATTAAAAACAGTGACGACCATACAACTGATATACACATAACATGAAACAGAGAGACGGATAAAAAGGAGCAATCATTGTGCAAAAGTGCAGCAATAGACATTTCATTTCGTGTGCAGATTCAGAAAGTTCATGGTCTGTGGGATAAAATAGTTATTGTATCTGTTGCTATTGAGTTTGGGAAATCTAAAACGATGACCTCAGGGGAGAAGCTCAAAATGGTCAAGGAGGGGGTGATCAGGACAGTCTAGGATACTGTTAACTCTCCTCATCACCTGCGTTCTGAATGTCTATGAGTGCTGTGCCTGTTGCACACCGATGATCTTGCTGGCCACCTTAACCACCCTGTCCAAACTATTTTTGTTGCAAACATTAAGATTGCAAAACCACGCCACCATCGAGAACATCAATACGGATTCAATAAAACTCCTGTAAAACAGTTTGCTTGTCTCTAAAGAGAAGAATGGGCTGTACCCCTCCGATTGGATAAAGCGGATTAGGAATAGCTCCAACCAATAAAAAGTTACAGCTGTTTGTCGGAGTTTAGAGTGAAAGTTGCTAGCTGACGTCTCTGTGTCATCATTGAGCAGCCTAAACGGAGCCGTTGCTATGGATACATTGTAGGATTGTAGGATTTTTTATGAATTTATTTGCAAAAGTATTTGGTCAATAACAAAAGTTTCTCAATACTTTGTTATATACCCTTTGTTGGCAATGACAGAGGTCAAACGTTTTCTGTAAGTCTTCACAAGGTTTTCACACACTGTTGCTGGTATTTTGGCCCACTCCTCCATGCAGATCTCCTCTAGATCTCCTCTAGAGCAGTGATGTTTTGGGGCTGTTGCTGGGCAACACGGACTTTTAACTCCCTCCAAAGATTTTCTATGGGGTTGAGATCTGGAGACTGGCTAGGCCACTCCAGGACCTTGAAATGCTTCTTACGAAGCCACTCCTTCGTTGCCCGGGCGGTGTGTTTGCCACAGTGATCATTGCCATGCTGAAAGACCCAGCCACGTTTCATCTTCAATGCCCTTGCTGATGGAAGGAGGTTTTCACTCAAAATCTCACGATAAATGGCCCCATTCATTTTTTCCTTTACACGGATCAGTCGTCCTGGTCCCTTTGCAGAAAAACAGCCCCAAAGCATGATGTTTCCACCCGCATGCTTCACAGTAGGTATGGTGTTCTTTGGATGCAACTCAGCATTCGTTGTCCTCCAAACACGACGAGTTGAGTTTTTACCAAAATGTTATATTTTGGTTTCATCTGACCATATGACATTCTTCCAATCTTCTTCTGGATCATCCAAATGCTCTCTAGCAAACTTCAGATGGGCCTGGACATGTACTGGCTTAAGCAGGGGGACACGTCTGGCACTGCAGGATTTGAGTCCCTGGCGGCGTAGTGTGTTACTGATGGTAGGCTTTGTTACTTTGGTCCCAGCTCTCTGCAGGTCATTCACTAGGTCCCCCCGTGTGGTTCTGGGATTTTTGCTCACCGTTCTTCTGATCATTTTGACCCCACGGGGTGAGATCTTGCGTGGAGCCCCAGATCGAGCGAGATTATCAGTGGTCTTGTATGTCTTCCATTTCCTAATAATTGCTCCCACAGTTGATTTCTTTAAACCAAGCTGCTTACCTATTGCAGATTCAGTCTTCCCAGCCTGGTGCAGGTCTACAATTTTGTTTCTGGTGTCCTTTGACAGCTCTTTGGTCTTGGCCATAGTGGAGATTGGAGTGTGACTGTTTGAGGTTGTGGACAGGTGTCTTTTATACTGATAACAAGTTCAAACAGGTGCCATTAATACAGGTAACGAGTGGAGGACAGAGGAGCCTCTTAAAGAAGAAGTTACAGGTCTGTGAGAGCCAGAAATCTTGCTTGTTTGTAGGTGACCAAATACTTATTTTCCACCATAATTTGCAAATAAATTCATTAAAAAATCCTACAATGTGATTTTCTGGATTTTTTTTCCTCATTTTGTCTGTCATAGTTGAAGTGTACCTATGATGAAAATTACAGGCCTCTCTCATCTTTTTAAGTGGGAGAACTTGCACAATTGGTGGCTGACTGACTACTTTTTTGCCCCACTGCATGTCCAGCATAAGAAACAATGCCTTTTTTTGCAACCTTTTCTAATCCTAATTGCACACCTCATGTAGCCTTGCCCATATTCCTATATGTTTTAATAAGGTTTGTATCACAACTAAAGTGGCCAAATAACTTCTTAAAATTAAGCACATTAATCCGCTTTACAAGGGGTGTAGAGCCTAACTGACATACATAAGCAGCGTGTGAATTTCAAGTTTGGGGAACTTTTATAATAAACACCTTTATAATAAAAGCATTACATGCATAATTGCATTTGCGGTCACTTTTGATAATGGTGTTTTCCGCTAATGGAACATTTGTGCTTATAGCCTACTACCATGTGTGCATTGCTGCACTTATAATGTGAAGAAATAGCCTAATAGTTTATCAACATTTTAACCTAAACGTTCTGAACTGTTGCATCAGCCACATTGCACAAAAAGTTTTTTTTTATGCTAGTGGTTGTATTCACTTGGGATCTATCGCATCCCACAACTGTCCCGATCGTGACAGAGAGCCATGTGAGTGAGAGTAGCTTCGGAATACGCAGCACTCAGGGCCGCAAAAGGCATGGATTTTTTTTAGGGTGCACCAAAACCAGACACGATTAGGACACGCAGGTTGAAATATCAAAACAAACACTGAACCAATTATATTAATTTGGAGACAGGTCGAAAATAATTAAACAATTATGGCAATTTAACTAGCTAGCTTGCTGTTACTAGCTAATTTGTCCTGGGATATAGACATTGAGTTATTATTTTACCTGAAATGCACAAGGTCCTCTACTCCGACAATTAATCCACAGACGAGAAAGGAATTCGGTTTACCGTTTTGTCATCTCTCCTCCTTCCTCAGGCTTCTTTTTTACTTCTTTGGACTTTATATGGCGGTTGGCAACCAACTTTACTGTGTATTACTACAGAGGACTGGAGTGTGGATGTCAGTTCACCTTTCAATCACCCATGTGGGTATATGCTCCTAAAGACCAACGAGGAGATGGGAGAGGCCGGACTTGCAGAGTGTTGAGCGTCACAAATAGAACCTATTTCTATTTTAGCGCCTGGCCACGCAGATGCTAAAGATGTTCTGATGAAGATGAAAATATGCTTTACAGCGTAAGCAAACCAAGCGTTTGTGTAAGTTTATCGATCGCTCGTCAAAACATTATGAACACCTAGCATCAAAGTAGCTTGGTCACGAAAATCAGAAAAGCAATCAAATTAATCGTTTACCGTTGATGATCGTCGGATGTTTTCACTCACGAGACTCCCAGTTACACAATAAATGTTCCTTTTGTTCCATAAAGATTATTTTTAGATCCAAAATACCTCAGTTTGTTTGGCGCGTTATGTTCAGAAATCCACAGGAAAGAGTGGTCACGACAACGCAGACGAAAATTCCAAATAGTATCCGTAATGTCCACAGAAACATGTCAAACGTTTTTTATAATCAACCCTCAGGTTGTTTTTAAAATATATAATCGATAATATATCAACCGCAACTGTCTTTTTCAGTAGGAGAGGGAAAGGCAATGGCTGCCCAAACTCTGTTGCGCATACAAAACGTTGCTGGCACCCAGCCATACAATGACGCAATGTTATCTTTCTCGCTCATTTTCGAAATAAAAGCCTGAAACTATGTCTAAAGACTGTTGACACCTTGAGGAAGCGATAGGAAAAGGATTCTGGTTGATAACCCTTTAAATGGAGCAAAGGCAGGCTATGGAACATGGAGTTTTCAAAATAGAGGCCACTTCCTGATTTGATTTTCCTCAGGGTTTCGCCTGCAATATCAGTTCTGTTATACTCACAGACAATATTTTGACAGTTTTGGAAACTTTAGAGTGTTTCTATCCAAAACGAATAATAATATGCATATATTAGCAACTGAGACTGAGGAGCAGGCCGTTTACTTTGGGCAACTTATTCATCCAAGCTACTCAATACTGCCCACCAGCCATTAGAAGATTTAAGTGGAAATACTGAATAATTCTGTTATAACACCAAATTTACAGTTGAAGTCAGATGTTTACATACACTTAGGTTGGAGTCATTAAAACTAGTTTTTCAACCACTCCACAAATTTCTTGTTAACAAACTATAGTTTTGGCAAGTCGGTTAGGACATCTAAGTACTTTTTCCAACAACTGTTTACAGACAGATTATTTCACTGTATCACAATTCCAGTGGGTCAGAAGTTTACATACACTAAGTTGACTGTGCCTTTAAACAGCTTGAAAAATTCCGGAAAATTATGTCATGGCTTTAGAAGCTTCTGACATCATTTGAGTCAATTGGAGGTGTACCTGTGGATGCATTTCAAGGCCTACCTTCAAACTCACTGCCTCTTTGCTTGACATCATGGGAAAATCAAAAGAAATCAACCAAGAAAAAAAATTGTAGACCTCCACAAGTCTGGTTCATCCTTGGGAGAACTTTCCAAATGCCTGAAGATACCACGTTCATCTGTACAAACAATAGTATGCAAGTATAAATACCATGGGACCACTCAGACATCATACCGCTCAGGAAGGAGACACGTTCTGTCTCCTAGAGAAGAAGTACTTTGGTACGAAAAGTGCAAATCAGTCCCAAAACAAGAGCAAAGGACCTTGTGAAGATGCTGGAGGCAACAGGTACAAACGTATCGATATCCACAGAAAAACGAGTCCTATAGTGGGGCAAAAAAGTATTTAGTCAGCCACCAATTGTGCAAGTTCTCCCACTTAAAAAGATGAGGCCTGTAATTTTTTATCATAGATACACTTCAACTATGACAGACAAAATGAGGGGAAAAAAATGCAGAAAATCACATTGTAGGATATTTTATGAATTTATTTGCACTATGGCCAAGACCAAAGAGCTGTCAAAGGACACCAGAAACAAAATTGTAGACCTGCAACAGGCTGGGAAGACTGAATCTGCAATAAGTAAGCAGCTTGGTTTGAAGAAATCAACTGTGGGAGCAATTATTAGGAAATGGAAGACATACAAGACCACTGATAATCTCCCTCGATCTGGTGCTCCACGCAAGATCTCACCCCGTGGGGTCAAAATAGTCACAAGAACGGTGAGCAAAAATCCCAGATCCACACGGGGAGACCTAGTGAATGACCTGCAGAGAGCTGGGACCAAAGTAACAAAGCCTACCATCAGTAACACACTACGCCGCCAGGGACTCAAATCCTGCAGTGCCAGACGTGTCCCCCTGCTTAAGCCAGTACATGTCCAGGCCCGTCTGAAGTTTGCTAGAGAGCATTTGGTTGGATGATCTAGAAGAAGATTGGGAGAATGTCTTATGGTCAGATGAAACCAAAATATAACATTTTGGTAAAAACTCAACTCGTCGTGTTTGGAGGACAAAGAATGCTGAGTTGCATCCAAAGAAAACCATACCTACTGTGAAGCATGGGGGTGGAAACATCATGCTTTGGGGCTGTTTTTCTGCAAAGGGACCAGGACGACTGATCCGTGTAAAGGAAAGAATGAATGGGGCCATGTATCGTGAGCTTTTGAGTGAAAACCTCCTTCCATCAGCAAGGGCATTGAAGATGAAACGTGGCTGGGTCTTTCAGCATGGCAATGATCCCAAACACACCGCCCGGGCAACGAAGGAGTGGCTTCGTAAGAAACATTTCAAGGTCCTGGAGTGGCCTAGCCAGTCTCCAGATCTCAACCCCATAGAAAATCTTTGGAGGGAGTTGAAAGTCTGTGTTGCCCAGCAACAGCCCCAAAACATCACTGCTCTAGAGGAGATCTGCATGGAGGAATGGGCCAAAATGCCAGCAACAGTGTGTGAAAACCTTGTGAAGACTTACAGAAAACGTTTGACCTCTGTCATTGCCAACAAAGGGTATATAACAAAGTATTGAGATAAACTTTTGTTATTGACCAAATACTTATTTTCCACCATAATTTGCAAATAAATTCATTAAAAATCCTACAGTGTGATTTTCTGGATTTTTCCCCTCATTTTGTCTGTTATAGTTGAAGTGTACCTATGATGAAAATTACAGGCCTCTCTCATCTTTTTAAGTGGGAGAACTTGCACAATTGGTGGCTGACTAAATACTTTTTTGCCCCACTGTCGCTGCTATGAAAGTGAACTGTTTTTACGCCTGATTAGAGGTGTAAGTCATTCTGCCGATTCCGTTGAAAAACGTTTCTGTTGGACTAATGATCACACCCTTGATCAGCTAGATGCAGGCAAGAGTGTGCAAGGCAGTATTGAATGTGTCTCTCTCTGTCCATGTGTCACTGTCTGTCACCTACATTTCTTCTCTCGACCTGTGTGCACCTATGTTGGAAATGTTTATTCGTAGACTAGGTTGTAGAAACCTCATGAAGGGAAAATTCTAGTATCATGTATTAACCTAAACCTATTTATGTTACATTGAACTGGGTGAATAGAATATCAATGTCAGTCATTTAATATGCTGTAATAGAAATAAGGCCATGCTCATGAAAAAAACTAAATAGTTTTCCCTCATCTTAAACGCCTCTGACCGCCACTGATTTATAGCCTACTGTAACTCAGCATCCCATACACATCCCTTTTCCAATGGAGGGCAATTTTCCTTATTTGCCTGCAATGAGACCTCTTTAAGAAAAGGGGGATTTGCTCAGTGATGATTGGACCTCTGTGGATTATAAACGTATGGTAGGAGATCAAGTTCAGGTCTTAATACCCTGATGTCTTTGCATAATGAATGCAGTCTAATGAATAACATGCCTTGTTAAGGCAGAGTTTACGTTACTGCTGGCCACTGTTGTTGTATACAGGAAATTATGTTTGGAATGTGCTCAGAGTCCAAGCTGGGCTCACCAAGGGAGCGCTTTTGTAGTATAACTGAAATTGTGAGTAGGAAACAAGCAGGTACTGATGGTTTTACATGTGCCATTTATTAAAAACTCAGCAAAAAAAGAAACGTCCTCACTGTCAACTGCATTTATTTTCAGCAAACTTAACATGTGTAAGTATTTGTATGACCATAAAAAGATTCAACAACTGAGACATAAACTGAACAAATTCCACATACATGTGACTAACAGAAATTGAATAATGTGTCCCTGAACAAAGAAGGGGTCAAAATCAAAAGTAACAGTCAGTATCTGGTGTGGCCACCAGCTGCATTAAGTACTGCAGTGCATCTCCTCCTCATGGACTGCACCAGATTTGCCAATTCTTGCTGTGAGATGTTACCCCACTTTTCCACCAAGGCACCTGCAAGTTCCCGGACATTTCTGTGGGGAATGACCCTAGCCCTCACCCTCCGATCCAACAGGTCCCAGATGTGCTCAATGGGATTGAGATCCGGGCTCTTCGCTGGCCATGGCAGAACACTGACATTCCTGTCTTGCAGGAAATCACGCACAGAACAAGCAGTATGGCTGGTGGCATTGTCATGCTGTAGAGTCATGTCTGGATGAGCCTGCAGGAAGGGTACCACATGAGGGAGGAGGATGTCTTCCCTGTAACACACAGCGTTGAGATTGCCTGCAATGACAACAAGCTCAGTCCGATGATGCTGTGACACACCGCCCCAGACCAGGCGGACCATCCACCTCCAAATCGATCCCGCTCCAGAGTACAGTCCTCTGTATGGACATTGCAATTTATTGACCTGGCCACATCTGCAGTCCTCGTGCCTCCTTACAGCATGCCTAAGGCATGTTCACGCAGATGAGCAGGGACCCTGGGCATCTTTATTTTGCCGTTTTTCAGAGTCCATTGAAAGGACTCCATTTTCATAACTGTGACCTTAATTGCTTGTAAGCTGTTAGTATCTTAACGACCGTTCCACAGGTGCATGTTCATTAATTGTTTATGGTTCATTGAACAAGCGTGGGAAACAGTGTTAAAATCCTTTACAATGAGGATCTGTGAAGTTATTTGGATTTTTATGAATTATTTTTGAAAGACAGGGTACTGAAAAGGGACGTTTGTACATAGTGTAGTTTAGAGATAATGGCTTTTTCTAGAAAGCCGAGGAGTTAGCTGATCTTTCCATTGTGGAAAATATTCCTGGCTCCTCCCTTTATTTCTGCACATTGTGTCTTGAATGCTCAATATACAGTTGAAGTCGGAAGTTTACATGCACCTTAGCCAAATACATTTCAACTCAGTTTTTCACAATTCCTGACATTTAATCCTAGTATAAATTCCCTATCTTAGGTCAGTTAGGATCACCACTTTATTTTAAGAATGTGAAATGTCAGAGTAATAGTGGAGAAAATGTATTTATTTCAGCTTGTATTTCACATTCCCAGTGGGTCAGAAGTTTACATACACTCAATTAGTATTTGGTAGCATTGCCTTTAAATTGTTTAACTTGGGTCAAACATTTCGGGTAGCCTTCCACAAGCTTCCCACAATAAGTTGGGTGAATTTTGGCCCATTCCTCCTGACAGAGCTGGTGTAACTGAGTCATGTTTGCAGGTCTCCTTGCTCGCACATGCTTTTTCAGTTCTGCCGTCTTTCTATAGGATTGAGGTCAGGGCCTTGTGATGGCCACTCCAATACCTTGACTTTGTTGTCCTTAAGTCATTTTGCCACAACTTTGGAAGTATGCTTGGGGTCATTGTCCATTTGGAAGACCCATTTGTGACCAAGCTTTAATTTCCTGACTGATGTCTTGAGATGTTGCTTCAATATATCCACATAATTTCTCTCCCTCATGATGCCATCTATTTTGTGAAGTGCACCAGTCCCTCCCGCAGCAAAGCACCCCCACAACATGCTGCTGCCACCCCTGTGCTTCACGGTTGGCAAGGTGTTCTTCACTTGCAAGCCTCCCCTTTTTTCCTCCAAACATAACGATGTTCATTATGGCCAAACAGTTCTATTTTTGTTTCATCAGACCAGAGAACATTTCTCCAAAAAGTACAATCTTTGTCCCCATGTGCAGTTGCAAACCGTAGTCTGACTTTTTAATGGTGGTTTTGGAGCAGTGGCTTCTTCCTTGCTGAGCAGCCTTTCAGGTTATGTCGATATACAGTGGGTCAAAAAAGTATTTAGTCAGCCACCAATTGTGCAAGTTCTCCCACTTAAAAATATGAGAGAGGCCTGTAATTTTCATCATAGGTACACTTCAGACTCCGGAGACGGGCACATCGTGCACCACTCCCTAGCATTCTTCTCGCCAATGTCCAGTCTCTTGACAAAAAGGTTGATGAAATCCGAGCAAGGGTAGCATTCCAGAGGGACATCAGAGACTGTAACGTTCTTTGCTTCACGGAAACATGGCTCACTGGAGAGACGCTATCCGAGGCGGTGCAGCCAGCGGGTTTCTTCACGCATCGCGCCGACAGAAACAAACATCTTTCTGGTAAGAAGAGGGGCGGGGGCGTATGCCTTATGGCTAACGAGACATGGTGTGACGAAAGAAACATACAGGAACTCAAATCCTTCTGTTCACCTGATGTAGAATTCCTTCCAATCAAATGTAGACCGCATTATCTACCAAGAGAATTCTCTTCGATTATAATCACAGCCGTATATATCCCCCCCCAAGCAGACACATCGATGGCTATGAACGAACTTTATTTGACTCTTTGCAAACTGGAATCCATTTATCCGGAGGCTGCATTCATTGTAGCTGGGGATTTTTAACAAGGCTAATCTGAAAACAAGACTCCCTAAATTTTATCAGCATATCGATTGAGCAACCAGGGGTGGAAAAACCTTGGATCATTGTTACTCTAACTTCCGCGACGCATATAAGGCCCTGCCCCGCCCTCCTTTCGGAAAAGCTGACCACGACTCCATTTTGTTGATCCCTGCCTACAGACAGAAACTAAAACAAGAGGCTCCCACGCTGAGGTCTGTCCAACGCTGGTCCGACCAAGCTGACTCCACACTCCAAGACATGCTTCCATCAGTTGGCATGGGATATGTTTCGTATTGCGTCAGATAACAATATTGACGAATACGCTGATTCGGTGTGCGAGTTCATTAGAACGTGCGTTGAAGATGTCGTTCCCATAGCAACGATTAAAACATTCCCTAACCAGAAACCGTGGATTGATGGCAGCATTCGCGTGAAACTGAAAGCGCGAACCACTGCTTTTAATCAGGGCAAGGTGACTGGTAACATGACCGAATACAAACAGTGCAGCTATTCCCTCCGCAAGGCTATCAAACAAGCTAAGCGTCAGTACAGAGACAAAGTAGAATCTCAATTCAACGGCTCAGACACAAGAGGCATGTGGCAGGGTCTACAGTCAATCACGGACTACAAGAAGAAATCCAGCCCAGTCACGGACCAGGATGTCTTGCTCCCAGGCAGACTAAATAACTTTTTTGCCCGCTTTGAGGACAATACAGTGCCACTGACACGGCCTGCAACGAAAACATGCGGACTCTCCTTCACTGCAGCCGAGGTGAGTAAGACATTTAAACGTGTTAACCCTCGCAAGGCTGCAGGCCCCGACGGCATCCCCAGCCATGCCCTCAGAGCATGCGCAGACCAGCTGGCCGGTGTGTTTACGGACATATTCAATCAATCCCTATACCAGTCTGCTGTTCCCACATGCTTCAAGAGGGCCACCATTGTTCCTGTTCCCAAGAAAGCTAAGGTAACTGAGCTAAACGACTACCGCCCCGTAGCACTCACTTCCGTCATCATGAAGTGCTTTGAGAGACTAGTCAAGGACCATATCACCTCCACCCTACCTGACACCCTAGACCCACTCCAATTTGCTTACCACCCAAATAGGTCCACAGACGATGCAATCTCAACCACACTGCACACTGCCCTAACCCATCTGGACAAGAGGAATACCTATGTGAGAATGCTGTTCATCGACTACAGCTCGGCATTCAACACCATAGTACCCTCCAAGCTCGTCATCAAGCTCGAGACCCTGGGTCTCGACCCTGCCCTGTGCAACTGGGTACTGGACTTCCTGACGGGCCGCCCCCAGGTGGTGAGGGTAGGCAACAACATCTCCACCCCGCTGATCCTCAACACTGGGGCCCCACAAGGGTGCGTTCTGAGCCCTCTCCTGTACTCCCTGTTCACCCACGACTGCGTGGCCATGCACGCCTCCAACTCAATCATCAAGTTTGCGGACGACACAACAGTGGTAGGCTTGATTACCAACAACGACGAGACGGCCTACAGGGAGGAGGTGAGGGCCCTCGGAGTGTGGTGTCAGGAAAATAACCTCACACTCAACGTCAACAAAACTAAGGAGATGATTGTGGACTTCAGGAAACAGCAGAGGGAACACCCCCCTATCCACATCGATGGAACAGTAGTGGAGAGGGTAGCAAGTTTTAAGTTCCTCGGCATACACATCACAGACAAACTGAATTGGTCCACTCACACAGACAGCATCGTGAAGAAGGCGCAGCAGCGCCTCTTCAACCTCAGGAAGCTGAAGAAATTCGGCTTGTCACCAAAAGCACTCACAAACTTCTACAGATGCACAATCGAGAGCATCCTGGCGGGCTGTATCACCGCCTGGTACGGAAACTGCTCCGCCCACAACCGTAAGGCTCTCCAGAGGGTAGTGAGGTCTGCACAACGCATCACCGGGGGCAAACTACCTGCCCTCCAGGACACCTACACCACCCGATGTTACAGGAAGGCCATAAAGATCATCAAGGACATCAACCACCCGAGCCACTGCCTGTTCACCCCGCTATCATCCAGAAGGCGAGGTCAGTACAGGTGCATCAAAGCTGGGACCGAGAGACTGAAAAACAGCGTCTATCTCAAGGCCACCAGACTGTTAAACAGCCACCACTAACATTGAGTGGCTGCTGCCAACACACTGACACTGACTCAACTCCAGCCACTTTAATAATGGGAATTGATGGGAAATGATGTAAATATATCACTAGCCACTTTAAACAATGCTACCTTATATAATGTTACTTACCCTACATTATTCATCTCATATGCATACGTATATACTGTACTCTATATCATCGACTGCATCCTTATGTAATACATGTATCACTAGCCACTTTAACTATGCCACTTTGTTTACATACTCATCTCATATGTATATACTGTACTCGATACCATCTACTGTATCTTGCCTATGCTCCTCTGTACCATCACTCATTCATATATCCTTATGTACATATTCTTTATCCCCTTACACTGTGTATAATACAGTAGTTTTGGAATTGTTAGTTAGATTACTTGTTGGTTATTACTGCATTGTCGGAACTAGAAGCACAAGCATTTCGCTACACTCGCATTAACATCTGCTAACCATGTGTATGTGACAAATAAAATTTGATTTGATTTGATTTCAACTATGACAGACAAAATGAGAAAAAAAATCCAGAAAAATCACATTGTAGGATTTTTAATGAATTTATTTGCAAATTATGGTGGAAAATAAGTATTTGGTCAATAACAAAAGTTTATCTCAATACTTTGTTATATACCTGTTGTTGGCAATGACAGAGGTCAAACGTTTTCTGTAAGTCTTCACAAGGTTTTCACACACTGTTGCTGGCATTTTGGCCCATTCCTCCATGCAGATCTCCTCTAGAGCAGTGATGTTTTGGGGCTGTTGCTGGGCAACACAGACTTTCAACTCCCTCCAAAGATTTTCTATGGGGTTGAGATCTGGAGACTGGCTAGGCCACTCCAGGACCTTGAAATGCTTCTTACGAAGCCACTCCTTCGTTGCCCTGGCGGTGTGTTTGGGATCATTGCCATGCTGAAAGACCCAGCCACGTTTCATCTTCAATGCCCTTGCTGATGGAAGGAGGTTTTCACTCAAAATCTCACGATACATGGCCCCATTCATTCTTTCCTTTACACGGATCAGTCGTCCTGGTCCCTTTGCAGAAAAACAGCCCCAAAGCATGATGTTTCCACCCCCATGCTTCACAGTAGGTATGGTGTTCTTTGGATGCAACTCAGCATTCTTTGTCCTCCAAACACGACGAGTTGAGTTTTTACCAAAATGTTATATTTTGGTTTCATCTGACCATATGACATTCTCCCAATCTTCTTCTAGATCATCCAAATGCTCTCTAGCAAACTTCAGACGAGCTTGGACATGTACTGGCTTAAGCAGGGGGACACGTCTGGCACTGCAGGATTTGAGTCCCTGGCGGCGTAGTGTGTTTCTGATGGTAGGCTTTGTTACTTTGGTCCCAGCTCTCTGCAGGTCATTCACTAGGTCCCCCCGTGTGGATCTGGGATTTTTGCTCACCGTTCTTGTGACCATTTTGACCCCACGGGGTGAGATCTTGCGTGGAGCACCAGATCGAGGGAGATTATCAGTGGTCTTGTATGTCTTCCATTTCCTAATAATTGCTCCCACAGTTGATTTCTTCAAACCAAGCTGCTTACCTATTGCAGATTCAGTCTTCCCAGCCTGGTGCAGGTCTACAATTTTGTTTCTGGTGTCCTTTGACAGCTCTTTGGTCTTGGCCATAGTGGAGTTTGGAGTGTGACTGTTTGAGGTTGCGGACAGGTGTCTTTTATACTGATAACAAGTTCAAACAGGTGCCATTAATACAGGTAACGAGTGGAGGACAGAGGAGCCTCTTAAAGAAGAAGTTACAGGTCTGTGAGAGCCAGACATCTTGAGGAGATTCCTCAGGAGACCATCCGCCACCTCATCAGGAGCATGCCCAGGTGTTGTAGGGAGGTCATACAGGCACGTGGAGGCCACACACACTACTGAGCCTCATTTTGACTTGTTTTCAGGACATTACATCAAAGTTGGATAAGCCTGTAGTGTGGTTTTCCACTTTAATTTTGAGTGACTCCAAATCCAGACCTCCGTGGGTTGATAAATTTGATTTCCATTGATCATTTTTGTGCGATTTTGTTGTCAGCACATTCAACTATGTAAAGAAAAAAGTATTTTATAAGAATATTTCATTCATTCAGATCTAGGATGTGTTATTTTAGTGTTCCCTTTATTTTTTTGAGCAGTGTATATATTTTTAATTAAATTCACTGAGGAGGATGGTCCTGCCCTTGTTCCTCTGAGGAGCCTCCACTGCAATATGGACAGGCACAAAGTGATCCACTATGGTTTCATCAGGGCCGGCTCCAGTCTCTTATGGCCCCAGGCAGATATCGTTAACATGGCAATTTAATTTTTACCTTTATTTAACTAGGCAAGTCAGTTAAGAACAAATTCTTATTTTCAATGACGGCCTAGGAACAGTGGGTTAACTGCCTGTTCAGAGGCAGAATGACAGATTTGTACCTTGTCAGCTCGGGGATTAGAACATGCAACCTTTCGGTTACTAGTCCAATGCTCTAACCACTAGGCTACCCAATGGGTAGAATTGCAGTAAATAAACTGTAAAACTTTTTTTTTTCTCTGCCCCATGCAAAATAAGTAGAGTTGCATGAAATGTGTCATAAAATTGCACTAAAATATAAGAGGGAGGGCAGAGCACCCAATGACATTTTCATATTTGTCTGGTTAATATGAAATGAAGACATATTAATAACCAGTTATTTAAATCAGCTCTGTACCGCATCGACGTGCGCCACCCAAATGTTGTAAAATGGGCTCCATATATCTCCGCATTGACATGATTGGTTGACGACAAGTGGGGGCGGGAGGTTCAGTATAAACACAAACTCCCTTTCTTGAAAACTTCTACACAACACCTCTGCTCATCAAAGCCCAAGAAGTATAAATGCCTTTACTTCTGCAGAGCCCCTATCGCAGTAAAAGCTGTATGGCAACTGAAGAGATCAAATTGACCATGCAAAGCCTTTTACGTGACGCTCCTCATTCCCTCTCAACTTTTATATATCTACAAAAAGTAAATTCAAAGGCTATGCTGAAAAGGACCAATTAATTATATGCAATCCATCTAATGTAATTCAACTGATAAATATAATAGGTATATCGTTGTTTATGTTTATAACTTTCATGAAACGAATATATGCCCACATATAGAATGATCAACATATGCGTTTCAAGAAATGAGCAACTAAAATTATGTATTTATCAGTCGAGTTGTGGCTACTCTGTAGCCTACTCAAATGACTCACTAAACAAATAGGCTATATTGTCTTAAATGTGGTGGACAACATCAACACAAAAAGCAGGTCAATTGAACGCTTGACAGTTCTATTTAATTTGACTTCAGGAAACGTAAATACCGTTTCCAGAATCTTTTGGCAACTTCCCAATTCCTACACCCAATGTGAGCAACAGGTAGCTAACATAGCACACTAAGCTACGATACAACATATAATAGCTTTCTATATATTAGAAAGTATATGAGTGATGTACTTTACTATTTGCAAATGCAAAATCAACCCAAATTCTAAACGAAAATTTAATTACTTGGCACATCGCCACATATGCGGTGTGAGGTGTTGCAGAGGCTCCCCTGGTAGTGGGCTTTTTAGGACTACTACTGAGAGTGGTGTTCTTACTGGCGCTTTTACAGCCGCCAAAGCATCACCCAGGTGGACGATCCAGCCTACCTACAGAGGAGGAGCTGTGAACATCGAAAACGAGGTGCCGGATGGAGAGCTCCGTGGCCTGTCTGTCAGATGTCTCTTAACTCCCTGCGTACTGTACTATCAATGCTCCATCCGCTCAAGATTTTACCTTTCCGCACAGCCCATCATCTAAAACTGTGGAAGACCATCGACCAAGAACTGACAGATCCTCCTACTTTTGTTTTGTTAAATAGTTTTCTGGTTGTTTTGTTTTTAAAGCGACTTTGAGATTCAACGTGTAATGAAAAGCGATATATAAATAAACATATTCTTAAATATCAAAAGGGGCATGTACACATTGGGCTGTATCCGATTAGTCAAGTTGAATCAGACATGATATCGTATCTTAATTATCCCAGGAACATATAAAACATAATTAGGCAGGATAAGACTCCTGCTTGTACAATGAATTCCAGACCGAGCATGCGAGTCGCAATAAGAGAAAAAAAATACTTACCAAATCAGCTTCCGTTTTATTTTTGCATTCTTGGGAACCGGAAGAAATATTCCTGATTTCCTCCTGAATCTAAGGCGTTCTGGAGGTTAACGATTGTGTATTTCATATATAGTAGTAAACTGATATCAATTGATGGTGGTATTTCTATTACGTTGCACACATCTAATCCGATTTCAATGTATGGCTTGATTCACAGGTTACATTGTATCTTGACTAATTTAAGGCGTGCTCACGGTCGTAGAGTCAAATCATTGGTTGACAAACAGCAATCAGATGCAAATTACCTCTGAATCATTGGGGGCCAACCTATACATACAAAGGGAATGTCGGCAAATGTAAATATATGTGCAGTCAGTGTGGGGGAAAATAATGGCATTGTATTATAATAGCTTCTAAGCTTCATGTTGGTGAAATATGTATGAGATGTTGAAACGTGTGTTCTATACCTCGAGGAAGAGGGAAACTATTTTCTCCCCAAGCACATCTCAACGTAAGAAACTTGGCAGATTGTCCCTTGACATTATAATGAAAGACTACCTACTCCATTTGAGCTTTTGGTGAGGTTCCCTTAGGTAGTGAGTGATTCCTTTTCACCCTACATCAGGTGGGTGGTGCCAATATTCTGCTGCTGGGGTCTGCAACTGGCAGCCCATGGGCCAAAACCAGCCCCACAAGCGATTTATTTTGTTTTGTAGATTTATATATATATATATATATAAAGACTAAAATCACCAGGAATTCAGCTAAAAATTGTTTAATTAAGGAAATGTGTTGCCAAGTATTCCCACAAATAAAAAAAGAGATGTGATCGTGTCTCAATTTTCAAATACAATTTCTTTCTGGGCTTAGTTGTGGTCAATTTGCAATGTTCAAATTATTATAATTATGTTCTGGCCCTCGACCATCAGCTCTGACTAAAATTGGCCTGCGGCTGAATCTAGTTGCCTACTCTGCCCTATTGACTACTGTATGCTCATAGCACACAAAATAAGCAAACTGAATGAAGATGATGAGACCACGCGTCCTAATTATCGCTTATAAATTTCGCCAACTCTTTTGCTTTTTCCCCTCATCAAAATTGCCATGTAATAAATGTTATGGGTGGAATTTCCTTGGGAAATAAAATTACGTAATTATTATGACATAATTCATCATTATTAGTACCATCATTAATGCATAACAGTTATAAGCCGAAACCTTGCGTTTCTGCATCAGTTACTTGTATCAAGGGGTAGCCTATGCATTTTAATCACACAGCAAAGGTCAGCAACAATGCAGCTATATGTTATTATAAACACCAATTAATAAACAGAATCTAATTGAAGCCTAATTTAATTCTAAACAGTATAAACACTTTACCTATTACATATTTGGCTGCATTTAATAAATAAAAAACCCAAATAATTTATTGTAGTTTACTAGTTTCTTATAACACATTAACTGACGCATTACTAACATTAGGCTGCCATCTAGTGGATAGATGCATGAATCATGCCGGCTCTCAAAATAGAATACTCTACTGTATCTCGCAAACAATTTAGTTAGCTATTGCAATGATCACCATCATAAAATATGTTTATTTTCACAATTCAAAACAGGAGTAATTACTGCAAGTAATTGCACAACTGTCACAGGTGTGACTGTGCACCTAGGCTCCTGGCTAAAACATACTATGTTTAAGTGAACATTTAGTTAAACATACACCCTGAGTTTGTGCTTTCTTTGTCATTATTTATAAACTTGACACAATTTAAAGATATACTGTAAAAGCCCACTTTCACGTTTGGATGTTGCAGCAGATCATTTTATTTTGATCCAAGATCTATTGACTAATTGCTCAAAGTTTTAGTTTAGTTCAGGGTTGTAATTGGTAAAAAAAAAGTTTAGTCTTTCACATTGTGGTACCCAAGTCAGAGAAATGTTTTGTCAGAGGTATTGCATTCTTGTGGCATATTATGTGGACATTTCCTCACATTTGAAGCTCAATTACATTCCACATTTCCTGTTATGTAATACATTCTTTAAAGATCCCGTGCAATCACTTTTTTAAAATTACATATTAAGTGTCCATCAAGCAGTAACATTAAATGTAAAAATGGTCAGGGAGTCACACTGCGTCATCATACTGCTCCATCATTGCTACTACCATTTGTCCATTTAACGTTCCAAATGCAAAATGAAGGGATATACTGTACATTTTAAGATGTTCATGAAATACTGTCTGAATCGACGATTAAATAATCGAGTCATTTAAGAGTCATTGAACACTTGAGTTAAGATTTATTGAAATGTGTCTATTCAGAC
This sequence comes from Oncorhynchus tshawytscha, assembly GCF_018296145.1. Lineage (NCBI taxonomy): Eukaryota > Metazoa > Chordata > Actinopteri > Salmoniformes > Salmonidae > Oncorhynchus > Oncorhynchus tshawytscha. The sequence goes on along the minus strand of NC_056434.1, from coordinate 17,062,135 downwards.
ATGGTTTTCGGCACTTTGAGTAAGGATTACGCAACCAACTACCTAGACAATAGGATAAACGTTTACAAACTAAACTACTATATTATCATTTGTTGACTGATATAATTATGTACTGACATTACTTAAGATATACACTCTTGCATCAAACAATCATTGAAGGAAACATCCATTCATATCACTGTAAAAAGCTTTAAGTTAAGAGAATACTACGCAGAAACAGAACTTTTCCTATCCTGTGTTGGCACACATTGAACATGAGTTCAATTAATTAATGTTGGGGCTTAATATTTACAGCACTACTAGTAATAAACAAGCGACAAAGTTGACAAAAACATTGCACCACTACATACATTAGAGGGTAGTTGGTTGTAATATTCAAAAGAAGTTAAGCTTCTCGTATGCATACATTACTTGTGAAATCACAAAAGACATTCATAGTGAGTGGCTGAAAGCCTGAGAAACTAAATGTACGGGCACAACAAACTTTGGTTATCGACACAGATGCACCGGCAGGTCAAGTTTCTTCATACCATTTTTGATAGTACAAATAAAGGTATGGATATTTTAAATAACCTGGATGGAGGCTTTCAAAAAGTCATTAGTATAAATGTATAAATACATACACAAATACATATAAATAGGGTTGCCAAAATTCCTGGAACTTTCAATAAATTCTGTTTTTCCCAAAATCTCAGTTGGAGGATTCCCGGTATCAGGAGGGAATAAGCAGGAAATCCGAATCCATTCAGCCAGGATTTCTGGAAAAGCAGGGAATTTATTGAAAGTTCCAGGAATGCATTCGTAAGGCAAAAGTGCTATTCCAGGGGTGGTTTATGATAGAAAAAAGTGCCCAAGAGGCAAAGCACAGAGCAGGTTTGCTGTCCAGTAAGAAGGTTGTGTTATATTAACTCATTAGTACTGCATATTATCGGTACAGTACTTTTGATTAGACATTCCAAACCAAATAGTTGTTGAAAAAGTATATGAAGAAGCTGTATATTCATTTTTTGAAGTTGACCTGTTTCATTGTCAGATGGTAAACTTATATAATTTGCTAAATGATGTAAAGAATGGGAGAATAACAATGTACCTGCATTCAGTACAGTAGAACACAAGGTCTATCTACGCATGCAAGTATAAAAAGCTGCCAAATGGTGTACATCTTTGACAAAACAATTGAAAAGTTTTCTCTCCCAAATAAAACACAATCATGCAAAGTCAAATCGGAAAGTGCCCAATATCTTTGTGGATAGACTTATATTTTTGCAAGAATGTGAATATTGTTCCAAGAGAGTTTGTAAGTATTTTTTTTTTTACCAGAAGTAACAAAAGCCATAGATATACATACCTCCAAAGCCATATACATTGATAAATTATCATAGTGATGAGTTCTGTGCTATAGAATAGTTCCCGATCACGCTATTTCTGCACTCTCAAGTTATATGAAAAGGTCCAAGGGTTTTAAGCCTGGTCCTACCACTAAAGCTGTTTTATTTTTCAATTCAACGTGGCTAATTAAATCATCAGTACAAACACAGTAGGTGAACTGCATACTCCCTCTCTGGCCCAGTTTTATTCTGATCTCTGCCCCCTTACCCTGGTGGCCATCGATTTTAAGTTCACAGATAGATGAAGATTGGATTGGATAGTTAAGAGCGATATGACATCCACAAAGCACTTGAGTGGACTAGGTAGTCAACACAACTTACTTAAATGTGAACATCCATGTTAGCAACACTGCTGATTTTCATTATAACAAATCATGGACGGATTCAGATTTTTGATACCAATTGAGTGGAATCTCTGGCTAATCAGTGACATCAAACCAGCAGTATTCTGGACTTCCAGAATCGGATTTGAGTACTCCTATATACACACTAACTTATGCCTATCTGTACCTTTCAAGTCTGCACTTATGGGGCTAGGGAGTGAAATGGAACCAGGCCCATCTGTCCAGCGGTGTGACCGTCTCTCAGCTCATGTGCTCCAGGTAGGCAGAGAGCATGGGGCTGGGAGGCTGGAACAAGCCCTCCTGTTTGTTCATGACATCAGTTTGACGAGCACCGTTGCAGTCTGAGCCTGCAGCACAAAGACAACATAAAACGTCTCTCAATACATACGTCATTATAGAGTAACACAGTATGAGTCATAATACCCATAAAACCTAGCGGTCAAACAGGGAAATGGTTCCAATCGTTTTTACACCATTTATTTTTCCTGTAGGGGATTTTAGAAACACACATAATAAGGGCTGTGTATTGTGTAGGCGTACCCTGGCATGACGTTTTGATAACCGTGTAAATCTCTCTAGGACAAGGTTTTATGGGTATTATGACACCTCCACTGTGGGGCTCTATTTTCATGTTACTAACCACATTTCCATCCACAGTTTTTATACGAGTACAGTTATACAGTACATTTTAAAAAATTACGACAGCTGTTGGTGCAATTTCATAAATGTCAACAATTCGTTTGTTCAATATGGTGGGATCTTTTGTGTCTGTAAAATGAATTATGCTACAAAATTCGGGTAATTGTTGATAGAATTAACCATCATGTCGAGGTAAATTTGCAGTCACGCTATGCTATGTTGTGTGGTCTTCCAACTACATCTTGACAAAGCATGCACATTAGGCTACAGATGAAATAGACTGAAATTAACTTCACAAGGTGTTGAAAGTGCATGTGATGAGCTTGTTGCTTCTTTCCAATAAATATTTTGGGGTTTTATTTGTATGCTAGTGACATTATGATCGGTGCTTAGCTGCCAATTAACAAATAAAAATGATCTTGCTCTTATCCATCTCATCATATAACGTAACATGTCCATTATATCAGCGAACTATTGTCTAAAGAGCATGCGCAAAAAACGAGAGTGGGCAAATTTGCCATTTATCGCAACAGTGTGTGTACCAAAACCATCGATAAGAGTGGAAAATGCAATGGAAAGCTTATGTTTTTTTTAATTCGGCACATGAGAACTTTAGTGCAAAAGTTTTTTTATTTTTAAATGTACACTACCTCAACACACACAGCCTTTAAACTGCAACAAGTCAGTTTGATGGAAACAAACCACTGGTGGGAAAATGTGCAGATTTTTTTAAATATTCGCACTCAAAATATTGGAGAAATATGCTATTTTCCACAAGCGTAGGTTAGGTGCCAGTGTCACTTTAAAAGTCATAAATAACTATAGAAATCACATATTGTGGCCTCATGGGTGGCACAGCTGTCTAAGGCACTGCATCGCAGTGCTTGAGGCATCACTATAAACCGGGTTTGATCTCAAGCTGTGTCACAGCCGGCCGTGACCGGGAGTACCATGAGGCGGCGCACAATTGGCCCAGCATCGTCAGGGTTAGGGGAGGGTTTGGCCCACCAGGATTTCCTTGTCCGATCACACTCTAGCGACTCCCTGTGGCGGGCCGGGCGCCTGCAAGCTGACTTTGGTCGCCAGCTGGACGTTTCCTCCGACACATTGGTGCAGATGGCTTCCGGGTTAAGAGAGCAGTGTGTCAAGAAGCAGTGCGGCTTGACAGGCTACGTGTTTCGGAGGACACACGGCTCTCGAACCGTCGCCTCTCCCAAGTCCGTAGGGGAGTTGCAGCGATGGGACAAGACTGTAACTACCAATTGAATATCATGAAATAGGGGAGAAATAAAGGGGTAAAAGTACACCCCAAAAAATGTATTAAAAAAATAAACTACTACTCTACTACTACTCACTTGCTGAAACAAGGTCCATGTACTGGCAGACGGCATGAAGCAGTAGCCTCTCAAAGCTAATAAACGAAACACAAAATCAGTAACATCTGATTCATTCATAATTGGTATCTATACAAGTCCAAATATTAGTCCAGAAGAGCTTCTCAAATGTGTAAAGAACACTTCTGATAATTATGTTTGGGGAACATTTTCAGAGGGAAAAAAGTACCTGCTTCCAAGGTTGGTGGTGTAAACAGAGTGAGGCTGAGCACCAAAGAAACTGAGAAGGTTCTCTTCAAGTACCTCAAGTGTCCCCTAAACCAATCAGAGGGGAGAATGGCAATGAGACAGAGAGATGCTAAAGTGTGTAATTAAGTGTTGATGAGGACAGGTGTCACTAGCACAGATAAGTGTCTTTACTTTAGGTTAAACCATGATATGGTTGATAAGCATTTCTCAAAATCTCATAATGTTGAATGTTGATGCTTACAATGGGAATTTGTTTGCGTTTCAGCGTAGCACGCAGCCTTCGATCAATCCTCTGGAAGTAGTCTTGAGCAGTGAAGGCTGGATTCACGGCAGAGTAGAAAAATGTGATCAGTTCATATCAAATATCCCCAAATCCTGACAATGAGCATGTTAAACCAATGATGCACTCATTTTCATAATTTACACATTTTATTTCATGGCAAACATCGTTGTTCACTGACCTGTAGTGATAAAACACATCAACCGAAACATACGCCTGGTAATGAACTTTCAACAGCATAACGCTACAAGCTTTGTATATAGGGCAGTGCATGTTGGGTGTGTGGCAGGCATTTATCCTGGGCTCTCACCCTCTCTCTGGTCCTTGGGGAGCTTGTTGGAGTTGCTTCTCTTGGCCTCCTCTTCTAGAAGGGCCAGAAGCTTCTCCTGCTCCTCTCCAGAGCGATTCATGAAGTCATTCCATTGCTGACAGACAAGGGGACAATGAGCTACAGCTTAGGGGAAAACATTTAGTTAGGAGTAGTAGTGGTAAAACGTTCAGCGAGTCTCACTTGCAACAAGTGAGGCCTGATTGAAGATAAATTGTTGGGAGCAGTAGAATCCTACCTCCATGTAGTTGCCATTGGTGCAGGCCTCAGTAAAGATGGAAGGGAGGGCAGGGTCACTGCATACCTCTGCCTCGTCTTTGGAGCACTCATCTTTTTCAAGTAGATTGGCAAGGTAGCGACCTTTTTGGGGGGAGATTAAAAAAACCCGAATAGGCAGCATCGTTAAATCATTTTGATAAAATACTGTTTGGCTAATGGCTATGACTATTGAACATGTTCAGACCAGCTGCTATCAAGCTAGTGGGTATTAAGAATATGTGCGGAGCAGGTGTCTTCCATCTACAGCAGAGTGAAATATTCCCACTGACAGACATGAGAACTTACTGTTCTCCTGCCGCCTTTGGCTCTTTTTGCCTTTGGCTCTTGGTGTGAGGTCAGAGTTGCGTATGGCCTGGTTGATGAAGAACTGTTTCTTCTTGGTTGGAGACACACGTTTGGCTGGGGAGTTGGGCAGAGAGGTGCATTTGCGCTCCTCTATCAGGCTGAGAGAAATAGAGAGCAAGAATTATGAGGACTCAATTATTGTGTTGACTTATGTGTTCGGAAGGTGACCTCTTCACAAAATATGTATTTGTTCATGTGTGGCTAGTAGGTAATATTGAATGGCCTTACTAATAGAATAATCTCGCTACCGCTATACTGACAACATAATAGTAGGCTAGATGTAGGTTACATGACACCCCACCTTAAAAAGTGGGTCAGTGGGTTTAAATTTCAAAGCCACGCCCCATTAAGATTCTCGAGCTCTGAATGGTCGATTTTCACTGTTACCACTTTTAGACCAGACGGCAGCATTGTAGTTAACGTGCTATCGTAATCATTGCATCATACAGAACCAACAAATTGCTCATGCATATGAGTTGCTTGATGATCTGTCATGAATTAAGTGTATTATTGGTTACATTAGTAACAGCTATGTGTGTGTAGAAGAGGCCTCGTCAGAGAATATAACGATTGGCTACAAATATTTTTGCATGAGTAGAACGAGAGCAGCAGAGGTGTAACAAACAACTCAAGCAAAAAAAAAATCCTGCTAACCAGTTTTACCTGTTACTAACTAGGGTCAGCCACTTGAAATGGCGTAAATGTAACATCTACACAAGCCAGTTGTGATAAGCTTAGTTCACCTTCATCAACGGAAGCCGGCAAACCTACACACATATGTTCGATGTGTACCACCAGCTTGCAAGCTTAGCTTGCTAACATTAGCTAACAATAGTGTAGCGTTAAGTCCAAGCATATTAATATAGCATTCATTTACACAAATGTGCCTGATATCTAAACGGGCAAAATCTACGATACAGACTAAATTAGCTATCAAATATTAAATGTTTGAAAACAATGACTAAAATGTGCTTGTCGATTGCTACTAGCTAACGTTAGCTCTCAAGTTCCCACTTTAGTTAGACTTTTTCACTCACATAATATCCTGTTCCTCATTATTATTTGTCAAAACAACCATCTTACGCAAAGAACAACGAACGAGGGGTGAGTACAAAAACAAAAACAGTAGCTACGATACACACAACTAGCGTAGGCGTTCAGTTAGCCACTTGCTAGCTTGGCGCTGTCAGAGCAGGTAGACAGACAACAGCAAAGCTGATCCCCGCCCTTCACAAAACCGAAAACGAGGCACGAGCTCTAGGTCATTGGAATCTTGATCGTCCACATCAAACCAAGTTTTGACGTTTGCTACAAAATAACTATTTTTCTCGCCTTAACGTTTATTTTTTTTATTAGTAGCGAAAAATACATGCAGGCTCTATTTCAATGACATCTGAACATGTCTCGTAAAGTTCAGGTTGTAGACGTTTCCATAACAGCAATGTTTAACTGCCCTTCCAGAGGCAAGAGAGTCAATTTACAAGCCAGAGTCCCAGACAGTCCCATCCGGCTAAACAGTCAGTAGCCTACTGTTCTTTCTTGTTGTTCCTTGTTTGGGGATAGAATTGGGAAAAGGCTACTTTTATATTTTTGATATCTTTCTCAGGTATGTCCTGGTGTTTTCCTTTGTAGATTAATACTTATACTAGTATCAAATGTTTTAGAAAAACAGCTTTTGCTTACATAATATTAGAGCATCATGTTTACATTGTGAACTTTTATTTAAGGCCAAATTGTAGACAAGTAGACATAGGAATGGGCCGGAGGAACAAGCCAAGGGCAACAAGACCAGAAATAGGTGATAAATTGGTAACACCTGACCCTCATCCAATGGTTGTGGGAGCAGTGAAATGTGTACTACCCAGGAAGACTGCCTTAAACTTACTTAAGGCTTGTGAAGTAACCACAAACATCCGAAGTCCTGTCTCCAATACATATGAGAGATTAGATAATAGAGTGGTGAAAATCTGTGTCAATCTATGGCCTGTCCTGGCTTCAGCAAAAGAGCCTGTAGAGGAAAGCAGTAGTTCGCTGGATGAAGAGGAACCTGGGACCAGCACAGATACAAGGACCTTCAACACATCAAAGTCTGGTGAGCAGCGTCCGAGAGACCAAGAAAGGAGACCCCATGTTAGACAAGAATTGGACAGGGCTAAAGCAAGCTGTCTAGTGAAGCCTATTTTACTACCCATAAGTAAACTATCCCTTACAACACGACTAGCACATTCAGAGTGCATGGGAATGCCAGTGCCACACACATCTCTGCCACAGATATGTGTATCAGACCAAGATGCCTTGGTCAAATCCTCCAAGGGGACAAAAGCCATTGAGAATAAGGCACCATTTCCCATGATCCTATTGCAGAAGACCAGCACTTTGATGGACAGCACCATTATCTCCCAATGTGTAAGGATCAGCTGCATTTTCACCACCTTTCAAGTATTACACAATTACTTAATTGGTAAACAGAGCATCAAACCTTGTCAAAATCCACTATAAATGTACCTTATAATTTATTACACAAATGATCTAAGGGAAATAAAAAAAGTTATCCATTGTGCATCAAATACTGAATGAGAAATTACATCCACAATTGAAGCAGTTACATCTAAATCTTCATATTGTCTCTATTCAGAAGTCTGCCCAGGTTCACCTCCCTGAGATCTCAGTGTCCAGTATAGAAGGCCTGCTTCAGAGAGTTACAGAGCGAGTGGGAAGGAGAGAGAGAAAGAGGGATGAGACATCGGGACTGACCAATCCTGATCATCTTCTCATGGCTGGCGCGCTGCGAAACCTGAGAGAGAAGAGGCTCCAGCATCGGGGAGACTATAGCTCAGAGTACTGTACCATAAATAGTGCTTACAATGGGAAGGTTATCCTTTAACAATTTGACATTTTAGTCATTTAGCAGACACTTATCCAGAGCGACTTACAGGAGCAATTAGGGTTAAGTGCCTTGCTCAAGGGCACATCAGATTTGTCACCTTTCTGGTTCTTGGCCCAACGCTCTTAGCCTACTAGCCGTCCCAACAATCAGCACAGAGACCCGTCATAATTCATGATCATGGTTGTTCTATTGTGGCAATTGATTGAGCTGAAGCCCCTTTTAATGGCTATAACTAATTTATTTGAACCTTTCCCAGGGGAGCGGTAAGATGTCCAGAGGTCAAGCCAATCGGTGGACAGAAAGGGACCACTCTAGTAACAGAGAATGGAATGCAGAACCCTGCCTCCCTCTGCAATAAAACCAAACTGCCTGTCATCCTTAGTATGACCAAAGGAAGCCTTTGAACATGGATGAATCACCATCAACAATAGATAAATTGTACATGTTAATAAAGTTGTTAGAACAAAATACCCAAGATAGACGTATCCCCATTTAAAGGTTTATTACTATATGTTCTGTATACATCTAGTTATATGTACACATAAATAATCATACACATAATCAAGTATGAATGTTCAAGCATAATATAGTACATCATAAGACCATACATTCAATTGTATGTATAGATACACATACCTATCAGTTATTGTATCTCTCCAATACGTCAGACTGCAGTACAGCACAGTAGTAAACTGCTTTGGATTTACAGCTACATTGTTTTTTTTTCAAGTTCCATACAGTATAATATGAGCCCAATTAAAAAGAGATTTTTAAAAAATGATATAAAAACAGTTTACCTAATGAAGGCAGTGTTTGGAGTCTGGTATGCAGTCTGGTAACTGTACATCTCAATGTTGTGCCAGTGCAAATAAACCATGTTTTAGCATCAAATAAATGTGACTGGACATCAGAAAAATATATATTTTTCTCTCTGTGCAAAACATGAGACCAATGTGAAAAGATATTGATGATTTTGTTGCCCTGAACATTTTCAGTGATAATGTAACAATCATTGTGTGCAGCATTTCTCAGTTAAAGTGCTTTAGGCAAAATGCAAAGATATTGAAAGACTCGATGATTGACCCATGATGAATACCACTATTCCATCATTAATTTTCAAAACATTTGGAAATTGAAATGACAAATAAAAAGTAAATAATAAGCAAAAGACCTGACCCATGAAAGTGCCTGTATGTAATTGGAGGTGAATACAATTAGTTTGGATATATATATATATATATATAGCACTACAGTATAGCTGTGATGGAGAATGAACAAGGCACCACACCCAGAAATTAGAGGAGCTATCCGGTAGTACTTTCCCCCCTCTCCTAGAGGGCACAGAGCTCCCAGTCTGTCCATTAAGGGGGCTGTTGCCCAATAACTTTACACACTGCTGTCTTGTGTGCTGCTACCCACTAGGAACAGACTGGTCGGATCCTTACTGCCTGAAGTCTCCCTTGTGCCCTTGGATCCATTGGCAGACGATTCCTTGCTTGACCTCTGACTACTCAACTCTCTCCTGCTCTCTCCCCTGCTCGACTGGGGCTTCTCCTGTGGCCTGCTGGTCATCGCCATGCCACTGTCTGGTACCCCGTTTGGCTTGGTCTCTCTGGGTCTGCCGTCTGAGGACTTGACAGACTGGGGAGGCTTGGTTGTTTGAGCTGGTTTGGCTGTCTGCCCTGGTTGGGTGGGCTGGGCCACTCTTCTGGGTTGAGGTGCTGGTGTCCCTCCGTTGACTGTCACTTCCCTCAGCAGGTCGTCATCGCTCTGCTCTTTGGCAAAGTTGACAAACACCTGCAGGGTGGGGGAGAGGAGGTAATGCACATACATCGAAGGGTTAACACGGGCATGGTTTAAGATGAGATGCAAATGGAAGTAGGTGCTTGGAGGGAGGAAGAAGTGCCCTGTTCAAGTGCCTCACAGTGAATAAGTAGAAAATGAATTTTGAAGTGTTGTACAGGTAACTACCACAATAAAGGAGACACTTGAGTAAATAAGGGATACAGAGTTTATTGAAGGCAGGTGCTTCCACACAGGTGTGGTTCCTGAGTTAATTAAGCAATTAACATCCCATCATGCTTAGGGTCACGTATAAAAATGCCCAGTTGTCCATTATTTTGGCTACCATGGCAGAGAGGAAGTGAGAGGTTTTAATCTCTCATAAATCTGTCCAAAATAAGTTTCTATGGGATTATTTTGGACCTGAACTTGTCACCTGCCATCCCGCCTTTGGGACAATGACTCCCATTATTAGGGAGGAGACATGAGCATCTCTGACCATGGCTAGAAGAAGAGATCTCAGTGACTTTGAAAGAGGGATCTTAAAGGGACATAGGGGGTTTAAAGGGTGTGTCTCTCAGTCACCAGATCTGAACCCAATTGAACATTTATGGGAGATTATAGAGTGGTGCCTGAGACAGCTTTTTCCACCACCATCAACTAAACACCAAATTATGTAATTTCTCGTGGAAAGATGGTGTTGCATCCCTCCAATAGAGTTCCAGACACTTGTAGAATCTATGCCAAGGAGCATTGAAGCTGTTCTGGCGGCATGTGGTGGCCCAATGGGCTATTAAGATGCATTATGTCAGTGTTTCCCTTATTTTGGCAAACAACTGCTAGCCTCTTCAGTGTAATTGACATTTTATAACCTACTTCTTCCCTCCCCACATTAGAGTCTTTGCTACTGATTCTATGAAGGAAATCCCCCAGCCTCAAAGTTTAACCATCCCATGTGACTGACACCTGAATGACCTCTACCTGGTCCAGGGTGGTCTGCGACACTGAGTAGTCGGCGATGCCCAGCTCCTTGTGGTTGTTGGAAAGCACATCGAAGACCCGAGCCAAGGAGCAGGAGTGGGAGGGCAGCTGGTACTGCAGCACGTTCTGGTGCCTCTCCTTTAGCTCGATGCCCGGGAAGGAGCCCTTGATGTAGGTGTCCACTGTGCACGGATCCTCGGGAGGCTTGGTCCCTGACAGGCGCAGGACGATCGTGTAGCCGTCCCCGAACCTGTGGAAAAGATGACAAAGTGGAAATAGGGAGAGGTGAGGGATTTGAAAGTCTTAAAAGAGTGCCAGTTTAGATACTGTATTAAATGTGTATGGAGATTTGTATTGTGTGTTAAATTGTATAACAGGTTAGGTATGTATCATAATGATATTGGCGAGTGAAGGCCTATAAAAAGGACAGCATCACTGAGTTTAGGCCAATCTGAAGTGTAATCATACCTATACATTGACAGTGATCATGTGTGTTACACTAAGATACCTTATAAAGACAGTCAAATCAGCAGTAAACTTGTACCTGTTCTTAAGATGTTGAACGGAGCCCAGACACTGGAACCTTCCGTTCACCATGATGGCCATTCGTGTGCAGAGAGCTTCACATTCCTCCATACTGCTCACACACACATACAGCAAAACACCCCATTGTTAGCCAATGTTCATACCATACAAGTGTTAAGACGTCAATTAAATAGACCAAGTTTGAGGCCTAGGAGGGTGCACTATTGGCATGAATAGCACCACTTACCTGTGGGAGGTGAGAACAACGGCCCTTCCCTCCTTGATGACGCTCAGGATGCAGTTCCACAGGAATCTCTTGGCCTTGGGGTCCATGCCAGTGGTGGGCTCATCCTATAAACAGGAGTGCAGACGTAACTGTAGGTTAGAGGCGATGTGAGAAATGGAAAGAATCATCTGTTATTTTAGAAATCCACTCACTCCTTTCTCTCATACCTACCAGGAATATAACAGGGGGAGCTCCGATCAGGGAGATAGCAGTGGAGAGTTTGCGTTTGTTGCCTCCACTGTAGCCTCCGGCCTCTCGCTCTGCATACTGGGTCAGCCCCAGCTTCTTCACTCCCCATTGAGCCACCTTAGAGGGACACAAGTTACATTTGTCAGGACATTTTCTAAGACAAATGCTATGGGTGAATTGCTACCCTATTCACTTGGTGTGTAGTTGGTGTTTGTGTGTGTTTTTGTGTGCGTGGGTGTTAAGTACCTTAGCCACAGACTCCTCTGGCACCCCTCGGAGCCTAGCGTAGAACTCCAGGTGCTCCCTGCCAGTCAGCAGGTCGCAGATGGCATCAAACTGGGGGCAGTAGCCCATCAGCTGGTGGACCCGCTCCATCTCCGTCAGCACACTACATATCACATAGTACAGGTATAATGTAGGGTTTGTGCGGTAGGAATTATCATTATGGATACAATGAATGTGAGAACAGCAGTTCTAGACTCACTTTCACTCCCTCTTATGTCATTGAAAGTAATTTTATTTCTTGCACGATAAATTCTATTTATTACTTTCTTTTTCACAGCTACTAAGCATATGAATAATGTCTTAAAATAGCAGGAAGGAAAGCGCAAACATGTTTGGTATATCTATGGAGTAAATGGTGACCGCTTAATCAAACTGGTCTTACTTACCTGTGATGACTGAGAAATGCTTCTCCATAGGTGATCGCAGTGTCTCCAGTCAGCATGCGAAACGTGGAGGTCTTCCCAGCCCCATTTACCCCCAGCAGGCCAAAGCACTGACAGGGAGAGGCAGAGAAAATACAACACTCACAGTCACACCTATCTAAAACATGTATAGTGTGCTACTCAATGCCCTCTCTAAGTGCTCTATAGAGCCTACAGTAGATTTGTGGCTGACAGAAACACAGCTCTCTCACCTCACCACGAGGAATACCCAGACACAGACGATCTACTGCTGGCTTCTTGCCAGCTTTATACACCTGCAGAAACACAAGGTAATCACTCTAAACCCCTTAGAGATTATATCCCATGCATTTAAACCTAAAGTAGATGACCCAACTTTTTAATCTACAAGTCCAAAGTTTGTTTTACTTGCCTTACTCAGGTCCATCATGGTGAGTATATCAGCTTGGGCTTTCCCACTCTTCACTCTCTCTCTCTCCCTGGCGATGTCCTCATCCTCCGGGCCAAGAGGAGGCAACTCAGGCTCAGAGCAGGGCCTGGAAGAATAGACTTATGAGTAAGATGACCTGAGAAGTACTGAGCCAATAACATTTTTATGATTTCACTGATCTGACACTATGGAGAAGAGGTGGCATGGGTTTCACTGTAAAGATTTCACCTATAATGATAGCAATACTATAGTAATGTGTTTGTCGCTTTTTTCACTAGGTCTTAAAGTGCTTTTGCATTGTGTCGGAGTGGCTCACTCAATATAGCTAATCACATTGTGATCAGTAATAATTTTGAGCAAAAAATGAGGAAAGATGCATTTGACAAGCACAGTATTTGAAAAGGGATCTATGAATGAGATTCCATTTTACCAACTGAAATACCAGCAGCAGAGGTCACAGTACCTACCTGCAGTTGACAAAGAACTTGTACTGTAGCAGTATTGTGAAGAGAAAGAACACGACACCCTCCACAGCCATGGCAAACAAGTTCTTCCCCACAAAGTCCCATTCCAGGGGGTCCAGGGTCTGCTTTGCGCCTGTGGACATGGGTACCCACATGGAAACAATGAATTCACTTCAAACCAGATGATGTCGTTGGCACTGATTTGATGTTGACAATTTAGACAAGAGTATTATCATTAAGAACTCTTCTTCTCTCAACAGAGAAAGCCACATTTTACTAAACTATATGGAAGTTTTAAGAAGGTCATACACAGATCATTTAGCTATATGATTTAGAATTTTAAGACCCCTTCAGGTATTAAAAAAAAGATCAATGAAACATTTTTTTTAATGAAAATTGTAATTTGGCCTTCAATTTACTATTAGCCCATACAAAGTCATTGAATTACAGATTCACTACAAGGAACGATAGATACTCCTCCCCAAATATCTAAAGGAAGTTTGTTCTGAAGTGTCGGTTTTATATCTGAGAGATGTTAGTAAGATCAGGAAACATGTTTTTATTTTACATGCATTTAACCCCTTATTTCTGGCACTAAACTATCTCTATACAGTACCTGTCAAAAGGTACCTACTCATACCAGGGTTTTTCTTTATTTTTACTATTTTCTACAAGTGTAGAATAATAGTGAAGACATCAAAACTATGAAATAACATATATGGAATCATGTAGTAACCAAAAAAGTGTTAATCCTTCAAAAGCAATACATGGGCTTGCTCCTACCTATCTCTCTGATTTGGTCCTGCCGTACATACCTACACGTACGCGACGGTCACAAGACGCAGGCCTCCTAATTGTCCCTAGAATTTCTAAGCAAACAGCTGTAGGCAGGGCTTTCTCCTATAGAGCTCCATTTGTATGGAATGGTCTGCCTACCCATGTGAGAGACGCAAACTCGGTCTCAACCTTTAAGTCTTTATTGAAGACTCATCTCTTCAGTGGGTCATATTATTGAGTGTAGTCTGGCCCAGGAGTGTGAAGGTGAACGGAAAGGCTCTGGAGCAACGAACCGACCTTGCTGTCTCTGCCTGGCCGGTTCCCCTCTTTCCACAAGGATTCTCTGCCTCTAACCCTATTACAGGGGCTGAGTCACTGGCTTACTGGTGCTCTTTCATGCCGTCCCTGGGAGGGGTGCGTCACTTGAGTGGGTTGAGTCACTGATGTGATCTTCCTGTCTGGGTTGGCGCCCCCCTTGGGTTGTGCCGTGGCGGAGATCTTTGTGGGCTATACTCGGCCTTGTCTCAGGATGGTAAGTTGGTGGTTGAAGATATCCCTCTAGTGGTGTGGGGGCTGTGCTTTGGCAAAGTGGGTGGGGTTATATTCTTCCTGTTTGGCCCTGTCCGGGGGTATCATCGGATGGGGCCACAGTGTCTCCGGACCCCTCCTGTCTCAGCCTCCAGTATTTATGCTGCAGTAGTTTGTGTGTCGGGGGGCTAGGGTCAGTTTGTTATATCTGGAGTACTTCTCCTGTCTTATCCGGTGTCCTGTGTGAATTAAAGTATGCTCTCTCTAATTCTCTTTCTTTCTCTCTTTCGCAGGACCTGAGCCCTAGGACCATGCCCTAGGACTGGGACTAGGCTCTCGACCTGAAACCTGCCTCTCCGCCTGCCCTACCGGAAGCTGGTGTCGCAATGTGTGGGGCCATTTAAAGTCCTGAGGAGGATAAACGAGGTGTGTTATAGGTTACAGCTTCCTCCTTACTATCGCATTAACCCCTCGTTTCATGGGTCTTTCCTCAGGCCGGTGGTGGCTGGTCCCCTGCAGGAGGTCCCTCCGCCCCCTCTGGACATCGAGGGGTCCCCGGCGTACACAGTACGTGCGATTCTCGAGGGGCCTACAGTACCTCGTGGACTGGTAGGGGTACGGTCCGGAGGAGAGGTGCTGGGTACCAGTGGGGGACATTTTGGACCCTTTATTACTGAGGGACATCCACCACCTCCACCCGGATCACCCTGCGCCTCGTCGCCCTCAAGGCCGGTGGAGGCACGCTGCGGGGGGTACTGTCACGACTCCCACCGAAGGTGGCTCCTCTTCCTGTTCGGGCGGCACTCGGCGGTCGTCGTCGGTCTACTAGCCGCCACCGATCCCTTTTTCATTCCGTTTAGTCTTATTGGTTGCACCTGTTTCATTTCTTGTTTTATGTCTATTTAAGCCTGTTAGGTCCGCCTAGGTTTGTGCGGGATTGTTACTCTGTTGGTTGTGGATGTGTTTTCGGGTTTGTTTTCGCCGGACTGTTTGGTCCTGTGTTTGGGCTGGTATGTTTTATGCGCCCTGTATTTTGGCGTGACCATTTTGTGCTGGAGAATAAATGACGATTTACCGAACCCTCTGCGCCTGACTCCAACCCACCAGTCCTAGTAAACTCTGACAAACCATGACAGGGAGACATAGTGGACTGGTAACGCGCGTGCAAGCAGTTGCTCCTGATGCCACTTGGGTACACTGCAGCATCCACCGAGAGGTTCTTGCTGCCAAGGGAATGCCTGACAGCTTGAAATACGTTTTGGACAACTTTGTTAAAGCAAAGCCCCTGAACTCTTGTGTATTTTCTGCACTATGCAATGATATGGGCAGCGACCATGTAAAGCTTTTACACATACAGAATACGCTGGTTATCAAGGGTCAAAATATTGACACGTGTTTTTGAATTGAGAGATGAGCTAAAAGTTCTTTACTGACCATAAATTTCACTTGTCTGACTGCTTGCATGATGACGAGTTTCTCACATGACTGGCCTATCTGGGGATGTTTTTTCTTGCCTGAATGATCTGAATCTAGGATTACAGGGCCTCTCCGCAATTATATTCAATGTGTGGGTCAAAATTGAGGCTATGATTAAGATGTTGGAGCTTTTCTCTGTCTGCATTAACAAGGACAACACGCAGGTATTTCCATCATTGTTGGATTTTTTTGTGTGCAAATGAACTCAAGCTTACGGACAATGTCAAATGTGATATAGCGAAGCACCTGAGTGAGTTGGGTGCGCAATTACTCAGGTACTTTCCCGAAACAGATGACAAACAACTGGATTCGTTATCCCATTCATGCCCTGCCTCCAGTCCACTTACTGATATCTGAACAAGAGAGCCTCGTCGAAATGGCAACAAGCGGTTCTGTGAAAACTGAATTTAATCAGAAGCCACTGCAAACTTTCTGGATTGGGCTGCGCTCAGAGTATCCTGCCTTGGCAAATCGCTCTGTTAAGACACTGATGCCATTTGCAACCACGTACCTATGTGAGAGTAGATTCTCGGCCCTCACTAACATGACAACTAAATACAGCCACAGACTGTGTGTGGAAAATGATTTAAGACAGACTCTCTCCAATACAACCCAACATTGCAGAGTTATGTGCATCATTTCAAGCACACCCTTCTCATTAGGTTTCACCCTTCTCACAGGTTTCATCAGACCAGAGAATCTTCTTTCTCAAGTCTTTAGGAGTGGCTTCTGTCTGGCCACTCTACTATAAAGACCTGATTGGTGGAGGGCTGCAGAGATAGTTGTCATTCTGGAAGGTTATACCATCTCCACAGAGGAGCTCTGTCAGAGTGACCATCAGGTTTTTGGTCACCTCCCTGACCAAAGCCCTTCTCCCCCGATTGCTCAGTTTGGCCTGGTGGCTAGCTCCAAGAAGAGTCTTGGTGGTTCCAAACTTCTTCCATTGAAGAATGGAGGCCACTGTGTTCTAGGGGACATTCAATGCTGCAGACATTTTTTGGTACACTTCCCCAGATCTGTGCCTCGACAGAATGTTGCCTTGGAGCTCTATGGAAAATTCCTTCGATCTCATGGCTTTGTTTTTGCTCTGACATGTACTGTCAACTGTGGTACCTTATATAGACATGTGTGTGCCTTTCCAAATCATGTCCAAGCAATTGAATTTACCACAGGTGGACTCCAATTAATTTGTTGAAACATCTCAAGGATGATCAATGGAAAAAGGATGCACCTGAGCTTAATTTCGAGACTCATAGCAAAGGGTCTGAATCCTTATGTAAATAAGGCATCTGTTTTTAATACATTTGCAAACATTTCTAAAAACCTTTTCGCTTTGTCATTATGGGGTATTTTTTTATTTAATCAATTTTAGAATAAGGATGTGCCGTGGTGCTACTCCAGTTTCAACTGCTCTGCCTGAGACTATGGAACCCTAACCTGTTCACCGGATGTGCTACCTGTCTCAGCTGTTTTCAATTCTCTACAGACAGCAGGAGCGGTAGAGATACTCTGAATTATTGGGTATGAAAAGCCAACTGACATTTACTCCTGATGTGCTGACCTGTTGCACCCTCGACAACCACTGTGATTATTATTATTTGACCCTGCTGGTCATTTATGAACATCTTGGCCATGTTCTGTTATAATCTCCACCCGGCACAGCCAGAAGAGGACTGACCACCCCTCATAGCCTGGTTCCTCTCTAGGTTTCTTCCTAGATTCTGGCCTTTCTAAGGAGTTTTTCCTAGCCACCGTGCTTCTACACCTGCATTTCTTGCTGTTTGGGGTTTTAGGCTGGGTTTCTGTACAGCACTTTGAGACATCAGCTGACGAATTTGATTGATACTGTAACAAAATGTGGAAAAAGTCAAGGGGTCTGAATACTTTCCGAAGGCACTGTATATGGAAAGTTAACTTTTTATGGCTGCAGGGGCAGTATTGAGTAGCTTGGATGAAAAGGTGCCCATATCAAACGGCCTGCTCCTCAGTCATAGTTGCTAATATTTGCATATTATTATTAGTATTGGATAGAAAACACTGAAGTTTCTAAAACTGTTTGAATGATGTCTGAGTATAACATAACTCATATTGGCAGGCAAAATCCTGAGTTGAAATCAAAACAGGAAGTCAGAAATCTGAGCTTGCATGTATTCACCAGAGTCCCCAATGAAATCCCCTTGAGATATGAATGATGTTGCACTGCCTAGGGGTTCCACTAGATGTCAACCATCAATAGAAATTATAATGAGGCTTCTATGTTGTTGTGGGAGTGAATGAGCGCAGAATATATCAGCTGTCCATCAAGCAGCCATTTTGTGATTGCGCTTTTTCCTCATGGTACCCACTTGCGTTCCATGGCTCACGAAGACGAGAAGGAATACTCCGGTTGGAACTTTATTGAAGCTATATATTAAAAACATCCTAATGATTGATTCTGTACTTAGTTTGAAATGTTTCTTCGGCCGGTAATATCACTTTTTGAAGTTTTTGTCCGATATAACGCTGACCAGAATTAGCGTTTGGATATGTATACCAAACGCTCTAACAAAAGAAGGTATTTGGACATAAATAACGGACATTTTCGAACAAAACAAACATTTATTGTGGACCTGGGATTCCTGGAGTGCTTTCTGATGTAGATCATCAAAGGTAAGGGAATATTTATCATGTAATTTCTTGTTTATGTTGACGCCATCTTTGCGGCTGTGGTGTTTTTAAATTGAGCTCCGTCTCAGATTATTGCATGCATTTTTTTTTCTGTAAAGTATTTTTGAAATCTGACACAGCGGTTGCATTAAGGAGAGGTATATCTACAATTCCATGTGTATATTCCACTATATTATCATCTACATTTATGATGAGTATTTCTGTTGAATGATGTGGCTATGCAAAATCACTTGATGTTTTTGGAACTGGTGAATCTAACGCACCATTGTAAAGTCAGATTATTTTTATATAAATATGAACTTTATCAAACAAAACATGCATGTATTGTGGAACATGAAGTCCTATGAGTGTCATCTGATGAAGTTAATTCAAGGTTAGTGATTAATTATATCTTTATTTCTGGTTTTTGTGAAGGTTATATTTTGCTGGAAAATGGCTGTGCTTATTGTGGTTTGGTGGAGACCTAACAATCGTTTGTAGTGCTTTCGCTGAAAAGCCTATTTGAAATCGGACACTTTGGTGGAATTAACAATGAATATAGATTTAAAATGATATAAAACACATGTATGTTTTAGGAATTGTAATTATGAGATTTCTGTGGTTTGAATTTTGGCGCCCTCTATTTTCACATCGATCCAGGTATCGGGATTCCAGCCATAACAGGTTAAACAATCTTGGAAAAAGGGAAGGACGTAGGAGAACTATCCGTACCAAACTTTAAATGGTATTTCCAGCTATGATGGCCTACGGAGTCCCTGGGAAAACCCAACTACTGAACCATCCAATGATGTGATTTATAAATAAATTATTCTGAAAGGACTGATCTCTATAATATATAAACTACTTTTGGAACGCTCATATTATGAGACAGCCATTAAAAAATTATGGTCCACAGATCTAATTGAATCTGAACAACTCTGTAACTGGAACAGAATATGGAAAAATATGACCTTGGCATCCCTTATTCCGAACCATCAATTTATACATTTTAAGTTTGTTCACAGACTATTTAACACCAAGGAAACATTTTACGAAGAAATGGAGAATGCGGACTGTTTTTTGTACCTGTAGCCCCTCCCTCTTGGAAAAAATACTAAACTAAATAAAAAGTTGGTCACAATAAAATAAAAAAATATTATACCCAGTCTCTGGAAAGCATCCAACATAGCCTGGTTCTTAGCCATGTCGATGAGGCCTCGACCCAGACAGAAGTGGGGGAAGATCAGGAAGACTTTCTTTAGGATCTTGTTGATATCGTTCAAGTGCTGAAAAGCAGACAGACGAGTTAATGTCTGAATACCATAGTAAAAGAACATTCAAATCTGATTTGTTAATCTGCAGCCATGTTTGCTTCTAGTAACACTGGCAAACATTTTGCAATTGTAGTGGTGCAAGCAAGTTGAAAAAACAACATTTAAAGTAGTACACTGTTGTACCATGTAACCAGACACCCTCAGCTGACCAAGTGTTGGTTGTAAATCTAAATATCAGCAGAGCCCTGAGACTAATCAGTAGCCCTGATATAATATCATAGTCAAGTGCATGACCCACCTGATCTACGAACAGCTCCAAGACAAAGGTGGCTATGCTGCCGTTGATGCCGATGAAGAGGTTGATTGAGGTGAGGACAACATAAGCAGTGCTGGGGACACTGAACAGGAAGGAGGCTGGATACATGAGAGGAGTGATAGACCAGCTGAAATGGAGGATAGAGAAATTCTAATCAGTAAGAAGGAATTTGTTTCGCAATGCACCCTGAACTTTGCTAAGAACAACTCTGTGACATTCTTTAAAGAAGACCTCAGCTATTGAAATAAAGTAAACAATGATATGACCACTCAAGCAAACATACTGTTGTAGTGATGTTTGAAAAGATCATTTTGAATTTTTATAATTGTTTATTACTGAATGTAATAAAGTGCACATACAACATCATTAGTTATGAGTGCAATGATAACAAAGCCACCCGTGTCCATGGCCCTTACCCATAAAGCAAGAGTAACAGGACCAGAGCAGGGAGGTTGGTTTCAGACACATAGGACTGTTGCTGGAAACAAATGAAGATGAGGACCACCATAGTGGCCGGGACTGTATAGTTCAGCTGGAAGAAAGTAGAAGGCCAGTTAAGTACAATTCAATAGAGATGAGACTTATCCCCTGGGTCCAGTTTTTCAAAAGTTATCTATCAGGGATTTCACATATCGGATATGGTTAAATGCATAGAAATATAATGAATAGAACAAGTCAAGTCAATGATTCGGCCATTCTATTTCTATGCATTTAATCTAATCCGATAGGCGAAATCCAGATCGCTAACTTTTTTAAAATTGTGCCCTGGAGTTACAGTACATGCCACTGAATGATAGAGGCACAAGGTTTGAAAGGTGACGTTTTACTGTCAACATTATCAGGCTTCTGAAACATAGACAATACATGCCTACATTCATTCCCCTTTTGTCTCTTTTTTATCAGTTATATTATTCATAAATTATTTATCTTGCATGTATTGTTTTCTATGGTTAGGTATTAGTGCACTGTTGGAGCTAGAAACACAAGCATTTGGCTACACCGGCGATAACATCTGCAAAATGTGTACACAACCAATAAAATTGTATTTGATATGATTTGATATAAAGTTGATATTTGAGCCAAAACCCAAGGTAACTAGTGAATAAGGCTCTGGAGTGTACATTTTATATTAGTGCTAACAAAACAGGTATCAGTTAAGCCTATCAGGATGGTAGGAGACTAACCATGTCCCAGGTGAAGTTAGCCAGCCAGTAGAGAATGGGCCGGACTCCGCTGACAAACTGAAGGTGCTTGGCTTTGCTGACCCTCTCCTCGATGAGAAACAGCACAAAGCTGGCCGGCACAAAGGACATGGAGAAGATCACACAGATGGACACCAGAACATCTACTGAGGTGGTCATCCTGAAAACAGAGAGGCAATGAGTATGGTAAGCACAATTTATTCTGTATTTTGTTGACAGAAATTATTAGTCACTTTTAAGGCCAGTGTGGTATCATGTTTTCCTACCTATCACATTTTCATACTAACAGTACTCAACCTGCTCTGTACAGTACAATTATTGTCTAATAGTGCTTACAACAAGCAATTCCAAAAAGAGGGATTTGATTCACTCCGACACACTAAGCTTAGGCTTAATCAACAAGGAGACTTATTGGTGTGAATTGAATAGGAAACTAGAGAGAAAGAGAGACAGAGAGCTTACATGGCAATTTCAGTGAGCTGTTCCTTGGTGAGGTTGAGAGGGTGGTTGTAGGCGGTTATGCCATACTTCATTCGCTCTGGCCCTGGGGGCAGGCTGGCACGGAGCAGGCCATTGTTCATGACATTGACAAACGATGCCATGGCGTGCCAACCTTTGTTGTTATACCACACCTAACAGGGGTGAGGTAGAGCTTAGGTAACGGTGAAACAAAACACACAGATGCACATGCATACACACACCCACAGGTGCTCACACACACTCATCCTTTGACCTCTCACCTTAACATTGTTCTGACTATTCAGTCCACCCAGAAACTCTGGTAGGCGACCCAGGAGCTGATCCAATGAGCTATTCTGTGAGAAAGAGAGAACCAGACATTAAATAAAGACAACAAAGAAACTAAGAGGAAACCTGACATTGAGGGTGTAAAAGATTTCAACTCCTACCTGTGCCACTTTGTAACGTGACCGTATAGACATGACTGAGTCCTCCATTTGGTAGGCCTGTGGGACAGCCTGAGTACCTCTGCCCCCCAGAGAGAAGCCCCCATATCTATAACAGAAACAGACATCACATTTACATCAGAGTAGATGGACTGTAATGTATTAGTAATCTCTCTTGGACAGCATCTGACCAAATTATGCAAGATTTTAGTTCTGGGTTAACCGAGATTAGGGCTGTAGACAAGTGATGTCTATGATTTTACATGGTGAGTAAGTATCCCACTCCACTTACCTAAATTCATTGATCCACTTCTTAGTGGCTGAAGTTAGGCTGAAACCGTAAGAGTGTAAGAAGAAATGAATTTGTAAGGTGGAAAAACACAGATTTAATCACAGTAATACTTTCCAACAAAGATAATAATCAAGCGAGTGGTGTAAGGGACCTTTTCTTCATTATCTGAGGGTAAGTCTTGACCAGGTAGTCCGAGATATTGCGGCCGGTCATATTCTGCAGGATATCCCCTGTCAATCTCTGGACCTGTGGAACAGAGAAACAAGTTCCAGTACACACAACAGTATGTGGACATTTAGGTATTGGATATATATTTAGGCAGGTAGCTAAGTCATTGAGAACAAATTCTCATATTTTACTGAAAGTCTGTCATAGGAGATTAGTTACAGTACCATTATTTATGCAATGTTTAACCACTGAGAACAAAGTAACAGCATATATAATGCAATGTTTAACTATAAAGAAGAATAAAGTAAAAGTAGTTATTATGCGGTATTGACCTGTGGAGGGGGGATGCCTCCGGCTCCTTCAGGGCAGTCTGGTAGCATCCTGCGGACCTCCTCAGAGCTGCACTCACAGTCAGGAGATGGCTTGTCTGCAGTCCAGTTGCCCCTGTTGAAGAGCTGCCAGGTGGAGTAGAGAATCTGGGGCCTCATGAAAATGCCTTCCTCCTCCTGCAAACACTGAGGATCCCTGCAGGGGACACATCCTAGCGTGAACATGCAAAATATGCCACGACACCCAATTGAGGAAACATAGGCCCAACTTAAATCTCTTACGTTCATGCTAATATGCACTGTCCCTCCAGAAGTGTCCTTGAGAAAAGTCAATAGCACTAAGTCACAAGTAATGTGGGGAAACTGGTGAATGACAGGTCCATAATAGAATGAACCCTCTCTCATAAAAACACACCTGTACACGCAAACAAACTGAGAATACATTGAGACAACAGAAAAAACCTTGTTGGTAATGAAGATAATGGTTTACACTTTAAAATAATAACACATAGGTAGGTGTCCGCTTTCCTTTGTGGTTGCAGCTGGACTAGCCAGGTAACACAGTGTTGTGTTTCTACAGTACGTGTTGCTTTAGTAGAGGAGAAAACCGAGGAGAAGGCCTTACGTGCTGTTTTCCATGCACTTGGTTCCAAATCCAGGCCGGTCCAGAAGGGCATCCAGCAGATTCTGAATGGCAGGATCCCCAGGGGCATCGTTGCTGGAAAGAGGACACCACAGATAAGGTTCAATACAAACAAAGAAAAATAGGAAGACAAAGCAGAATCTGGCAACATGGGAACAACTGACTCCTTGAAGCTCCAGTCCAAACATTTATTAGAATGTTAATCTGATAATTGCCATTCAAGACTACAGATGTAGGATCTTAATCTGATCACCTTGTTGCAGGAGAACTAAAACTTGTAGTATATTTGAGGTTAAAAAAGGCTTCTGTGGCCTCCTGGGTGGCGCAGTAGTCTAGGGCACTGCATCGCAGTGCTAGCTGTGCCACCAGAGACTCTGGGTTCGAGCCCAGGCTCTGTCGCAGCCGGCCGCGACCGGGAGGTCCATGGGGTGACGCACAATTGGCCTAGTCGTCCGGGTTAGGGAGGGTTTGGTCGGTAGGGATATCCTTGTCTCTTCGCGCACTAGCGACTCATGTGGCGGGCCTGGCGCATTGCACGCTAACCAGGTAGCCAGGTGCACGGTGTTTCCTCCGACACATTGGTGCGGCTGGCTTCCGGGTTGGATGCGCGCTGTGTAAAGAAGCAGCGCGGGTTGGTTGGGTTGTGTTTCGAAGGACGCATGGCTTTCAACCTTCGTCTCTACCGAGCCAGTACGGGAGTTGTAGCGATGAGACAAGATAGTAATTGGATACCACGAAATTCGGGAGAAAAGGGGGTCACTTTTTTTTTTAAGAAAAAAAAGGCTTCTGTAGTTTGTCATTTTCAGACTTGATTTTCCCTTACGAAAAATGTATTACATGTCCATTAATTATAATCCACATAATAATTCACATTTCCTGTTGCTGCAGGATTATTTTCCTGCTGTAGAAAACTGGCTCACATTAAGATCCTACATCTGTACTTGAAATCAATAGATGTAGGTCTTTACCTGAAGAAGGTGTACTGTTCCCCGTACATCCAGGGCTGTAGCTGGAGCGAGGGGTACTTTCCGAACGGAGGGACGATGAGGCTGAAAAGGAGAGCGATCAACACAAACACAGCAGGCAGCACGATCTGAAACACAAGGACATGGTGTCACAATAGCCTGTCATTGGTCTCTCTTCATTGTATCACATGCTTGTATTTTAGTTCATATCGGACCTTTTATTTGATAAGGACAATTGATTGAGAATAAAGTCATGTTTATGAGTCTGCACCTGAGCGAAGAAGCCCCTGCGACTGCGGAGGGCATACAGCCACCTCTTGATGAAGAGAGCACGGAGCTGCTGCCACGTCAAACCCCAACCAGTCAGAGGGACACCGCCATGGCCATCCCCACTCAGCAGGTCCGTCTCCTGGGGCTCTGTGTGCAGGAAAGGCCCAAGCATGGAGTAGAGAAAGAAACACATTGTTCATTGAGCCAAACGACTCTTATTCCAACTGCTGCAGTTAGTGTTAGGGGTAGAGAGCTGAGCTTCTGAAAAAAGGAAGTTAAAGGCCCAGTACTGTAGGTACCTTGCTTCCGAAGCCGTTTTCTTCCTGGCAGCAGTGCAAAGAAAGAGTCAGAAAGGAGGACAGACCATGTTAAATAACAACACAGGAAGACTGTTTCTAGGCGTGTTTCTATGTGTGTGTGATTATGTTTTCCCTTGTGTTTACCTGGATCCTCAGATGGCTCTCCAGACAAGCCCTGTCCTTGACCCTGCCCATGGGGTGTGTCAGCTTGTCCTGGGCTGTCCTCTGGGTCCACGTCCACCCCTGTCTCCTCAGCCACTCTCAGAAAGATCTACAGGAACAGATGACATTGTTAAACATCTTCTGCCTTGTGTGTTGGAATCAATTAGATAAATGTAATGTTTCAATTAAGCAATAGGGCCCAAGGGGGTGTGGTATATGGCCAATATATTACGGCTAAGGGCTGTCCTTATGAACGACGTAACGTTTTTTGGCCATATACCACAAACCCAGAGGTTGGGGTAGGACCATATCCCAGGACTACCTGGCATGATGACTCCTTGCTGTCCCCAGTCCACCTGGTCGTGCTGCTGCTCCAGTTTCAACTGTTCTGCCTGCGGCTATGGAATCCGGAATTGTTCACCGGACGTGCTACCTGTGGCTATGGAATCCGGAATTGTTCACCGGACGTGCTACCTGTCCCAGACCTATTATTTGACCATACTGGTCATTTATGAACATTTGAACATCTTGGCCATGTTCTGTTATAATCTCCACCTGGCACAGCCAGAAGAGGACTGGCCACCCCTCATAGCCTGGTTCCTCTCTAGGTTTCTTCCTAGGTTTTGGCCTTTCTAGGGAGTTTTTCCTAGCCAACGTGCTTCAACACCTGCATTGCTTGCTGTTTGGGGTTTTAGGCTGGGTTTCTGTACAGCACTTTGAGGTATTAGCTGATGTACGAAGGGCTATATAAATACATTTGATTTGAGGTGCCTTATTAGTATTATAAACTGGTGACCAATGTAATTAGAGCAGTAAAAATAAATGTTTTGTCATACCTGTGGTATACAGTCTGATACACCACGGCTGTCAGCCAATCATCATTCAGGGGTCACAGTTTATAATAACTAATAGAGAACTCAAAACTCTAACACAAAAATGCAAAACTCTGGGGAGAGAAAGAATCTACTTGGAGCCAACCTACTAACTTATCAAACGGAATCTTTTCTGGTAATCGTGGTAAGCTGGCAGCCTAAGCACATTACCGTGACAGTAACTCCGCAAATATACTATTCCGGGTAAACCCTGCTTAATCTAGTTAAAGCTGAGTTTTAACTGTCCACAAGAGGTTCAATGGACAGCTTGTAAATACAGGTCAGTTTAGTGCAGTCATGACTATATTTAGGATGAGCTTCATGTAACTTTGGCCTGTTACACGCTAGTGTCTACGTAATATAGTGCTTAGAGCAACTTCTGACGCAAAGCCTCTTTAAGCCCTAAATGTGTGTGAGAGAGACTGTGTGTATGCCAATGTGTGTGGGTTATCTGTGTGCTAATGCGTGTGTGTGTGTGCGAGAGAGAGAGAGTGTGTTAGAATGTGAGAGAGAGTAGCCCATTACGAGCAAGCATGCTGACCTCATGGCCTCTTGGCCAGCATGGGCTCCGGTCCAGCCCCCCAGCTGTGCCTTTTGTAGTGTGTGTGTGTGTGGTGTGTGTATATACAGTGCATTTGGAAAGTATTGACTTTTTAATTCTGTTACAGCCTTATTCTAAAATGGATTAAATTAAATTTTACCCAGCAATCTACACACAATACATTTTTGCAAATGTATTAAAATTAAAAACATAAATACCTTATTTACATAAGTATACAGACCCTTCACTATGAGACTCGAAATTGAGCTCAGGTGCATCCTGTTTCAATTGATCATCCTTGAGATGTTTCTACAACTTGATTGGAGTCCACATGTATTCAAATCAATTGATTGGATTTGGAAAGGCCTAAACACCTGTCTATATAAGGTCCCACAGTTGACAGTGCATGTCTGAGCAAAAACAAGCCAAGCGTAGAGCTCCAAGACAGGATTGTGTCGAGGCACAGATCTGGGGAAGGTGCCAACAAAGCTGCAGACATTTTAAGGTCCCCAAGAACACAGTGGCCTCCATCATTCTTAAATGGAAGAAGTTTTGAACCACCAAGGCTCTTCCTAGAGCTGGCCGCCCGGCCAAATTGAGCAAACGGGGGAGGAGTGCCTTGGTCAGGGAGGTGACCAAGAACACGATGGTCACTCTGACAAGAGCTCTAGAGTTCTTCTGTGGAGATGGGAGAACCTTCCAGAAGGACAACCATCTCTGCAGTATGCCACCAATCAGGTCTTTATAGTAGAATGGCCATACGGAAGCACCTCCTCAGTAAAAGGTACCTAAAGGACTCTCAAACCATGAGAAACAAGATTCTCTGGTCTGATGAAAGCAAGATTGAACTCTTTGGCCTGAACGAATGGCGTTGGCAGCATCATGCTGGGGTGATGTTTTTCAGCAGCAGGGACTGGGAGACTATTCAGGATCGAGGTAAGATGAATGGAGGAAAGTACAGAGAGATCCTTGATGAAAACCTGTTCCAGAGCGCTCAGGACCTCAGACTGGGGCGAATGTTCACCTTCCAACAGGACAAGGACCCTAAGCACACAGCCAAGACAACGTAGGAAAGGCTTCGGGACAAGTCTCTGAATGTCCTTGAGTGGCCCAGCCAAAGCCCGGACTTGAACCTGATCTAACATCTCTGGAGAGACCTGAAAATACCAGTGCAGCAACACTCCCCATCCAACCTGACAGAGCTTGAGAGGATCTACAGAGAATAATTAGAGAAATTCCCCAAATATAGGTGTGCCAAACTTGTAACGACTCAAGAAGACTCAAGGCTGTAATAACTGCCAAAGTAGCTTCAACAAAGTACTGAGTAAAGGGTCTGAATACTTATGTTGATGTGAAATTTCAGTTTTTTTATATATATATTTTTTAAAGATTTATATGCTTGTCATTATGGGGTATTGTGTGTAGATTAATAAGGGGACAAAACTATTTAATCGATTTTAGAGTAAGGCTGTAATGTAACAAAATGTGGAAAAAGTCAAGGGGTCTGAATACTTTCCGAATGCACTGCATATGTGTATGCGCGTCTCTTTTCCTCACCTCCTCCAGGGTGGTGTCAGACAGGCCATAGCTAGTGATGCCCAGATCAGCCTGCCTCCTGTCAACCTCTGTGAGGAAGATGGCCAGACTGCTGTCCTCTGCCGACTTCTGGGGCAGGTTGATGACCGCCTCACGGCCCACGTCCTCCACCAGCCGCGCCCCGGGGATGTGACGCTGCGCCAGGGTCAACAGGGCAGCCAGGTCTGCGGGGGAGAGGGAGAATGATAATTATTCTGAGGTTTGAAACTTCACTGTCCGGAAACATGCCCTAACCCCACACTAGATACTTGTGTAGACCTATCTGATACCCTCAGATCAGTCTGTAGGTGGGGGGGGTAGAGGCTCATCATTGGGTTAGCTATGGACGAACAGAACAGCCAAGCAAATGTTTTTTTTTTTCAGGTGTCTGCAATAATGGCGAGCTGTCAACACACAGCTAGCAGGATGTCACTTAGTGACTTTGGGTTGGAGACCCTACCTGAGCCACTAACATCACTACCCAGACCTGTGTCGTCACTCATGGAGGAGTCACTGTCCTGAAATACAGAGGGAGAGCCAATCAGCAAAGGGGTCATAGTTCAGTGATAAAAGTAATGACCTTTAGCATCCCACAGTATACATTGCCCTATTGCGATAGTCTACAATAACCTCCTCATCTCCTCTCTGAAGTAAATTAGTAAAGGTGAGCCACTTTTGACTATTAAGATGCATTGGTAAAATGGTCTTCAGGGCTCATATTCACAAAGTGTCTCAGCGTTAGAGTGCTGATGTAGAATTAGTTTGGTCTTTTAGATCTTAATTATGAGGACAGGGGGACCTGTTCCTAGATCAGAAATCCTATTCTGAGACGCTTTGTGAATAAGCACAACGTATTCCTGAGAAAATCTCATGTGCAGGGGTATACAATCTCTCACTCACCTTTGTGGCAGGGGGCAGTTTGGTAGCGCTGGCACTACTGGGGGTTCGAGTATCCAGTCCCTCCTTCTTGACGACGGTGAGGTAGTAGCCCGTCCCCAGCTTGGCCTTGAGGAAGAGGGGGGAGCCGCAGCAGCACAGCTTCCCTTGGGAGATGATGGCTATGCGGTCTCCGAGAAGGTCAGCCTCATCCATGTAGTGGGTGGAGAGGATGATGGTGCGATCTGATGGAGAGAGAAGGAAAAGGAGAAAAAGAGAGCGATCTAGTAGATAAAACCGTATTCAATTGAATTATATTTCACCTGAATTGACATGAAATGATAAACTCCGCCACCAAGTTAGACCAGGGATTTCTGGAAATCCTGGGAATTTTGGCAAAGTTCACGGAAAATGTTGCAACCCTTGACACAGTTCAGGGCTAACCTTTGCGGTACTTGAGCAGCAGGTCCCAAATGCCTCGACGGGAGTAGGGGTCCACCCCAGCTGTGGGCTCATCCAGGACCACCACCTTCGAACCCCCCACAAATGCTATGGCCACCGACAGCTTCCTCTGCATACCACCTGAGAGTAGAGGCAGAGACAGAGGGCGAGCGAGAAAGAGACAGAGAGAGAGAGTATGGTATTATACACTGCTCAAAAAAATAAAGGGAACACTAAAATAACAAATCCTAGATCTGAATGAATTAAATATTCTTATTAAATACTACTTCTTTACATAATTGAATGTGCTGACAACCAAATCACAAAAATTATCCATGGAAATCAAATTTATCAACCCATGGAGGTCTGGATTTGGAGTCACACTCAAAATTAAAGTGGAAAACCATACTAAAGGCTGATCCAACTTTGATGTAATGTCCTTAAAACAAGTCAAAATTAGGCTCAGTAGTGTGTGTGTGGCCTCCATGTGCCTGTATGACCTCCCTACAACGCCTGGGCATGCTCCTGATGAGGTGGCGGATGGTCTCCTGAGGGATCTCCTCCCAGACCTGGACTAAAGCATCCGCCAACTCCTGGACAGTCTGTGGTGCAACGTGGCGTTGGTGGATGGAGCGAGACATGATGTCCCAGATGTGCTCAATTGGATTCAGGTCTGGGGAACGGGCGGGCCAGCCCATAGCATCAATGCCTTCCTCTTGCAGGTACTGCTGACACACTCCAGCCACATGAGGTCTAGCATTAGGAGGAACCCAGGGCCAACCGCACCAGCATATGGTCTCACAAGGGGTCTGAGGATCTCATCTCGGTACCTAATGGTAGTCAGGCTACCTCTGGCGAGCACATGGAGGGCTGTGCGGCCCCCCAAATAAATGCCACCCCACACCATGACTGACCCACCGCCAAACCGGTCATGCTGGAGGATGTTGCAGGCAGCAGAACGTTCTCCACGGCGTCTCCAGACTCTGTCACGTCTGTCACATGTGCTCAGTGTGAACCTGCTTTCATCTGTGAAGAGCACAGGGCGCCAGGGCGAATTTGCCAATCTTGGTGTTCTCTGGCAAATGCCAAACGTCCTGCACGGTGTTGGGCTGTAAGCACAACCCCCACCTGTGGACGTCGGGCCCTCATACCACCCTCATGGAGTCTGTTTCTGACCGTTTGAGCAGACATGCACATTTGTGGCCTGCTGGAGGTCATTTTGCAGGGCTCTGGCAGTGCTCCTCCTTGCACAAAGGCGGAGGCCCTCCTACGGCCTCCTCCACGTCTCCTGATGTACTGGCCTGTCTCCTGGTAGCGCCTCCATGCTCTGGACACTACGCGGACAGACACAGCAAACCTTCTTGCCACAGCTCGCATTGATGTGTCATCCTGGATGAGCTGCACTACCTGAGCCACTCGTGTGGGTTGTAGACTCCATCTCATGCTACCACTAGAGTGAAAGCACCGCCAGCATTCAAAAGTGACCAAAACATCAGCCAGGAAGCATAGGAACTGAGAAGTGGTCTGTGGTCACCACCTGCAGAACCACTCCTTTATTGGGGGTGTCTTGCTAATTGCCTATAATTTCCACCTAATGTCTATTCCATTTGCACAACAGTATGTGAAATTTATTGTCAGTGTTGCTTCCTAAGTGGACATTTTGATTTCACAGAAGTGTGAATGACTTGGAGTTACATTGTGTTGTTTAAGTGTTCCCTTTATTTTTTTGAGCAGTGTATATGTAGTGGCTGTTGAAGGATATATTATATTGTAAAGTATACAGCTGAAGGCCATATTTGTAATGGATGTTGAGTAGTAGAGGGAGGGAGCCA
Source organism: Oncorhynchus tshawytscha (assembly GCF_018296145.1). Lineage (NCBI taxonomy): Eukaryota > Metazoa > Chordata > Actinopteri > Salmoniformes > Salmonidae > Oncorhynchus > Oncorhynchus tshawytscha. The sequence goes on along the minus strand of NC_056434.1, from coordinate 17,030,330 downwards.
TACCAGACAGGTTCCTGGTCTGTTCGTGGCGTTTGTGCAGCAGGCCCACATCCTCCAGGAGAGTATCCAACTCCTTCCTCACCTCATCGCCTGATAGGCCCTTCAGACGACCATAGAACCACACATGCTCCTCTACGGTCAGACTATACAAGAATAACAAGGTTAAAGTCAGAGGGCTGATTAAGTAACATCGAACTCTTTCACATGTACAGTGGGTAAATGTTTTAAGCTGGAGCCTGAGGGGCAAGAGATTAAGTGAATGGGGCCTTTCAATATCTTGATTGCCTCTAGTGATTATTCATCTTTGTCACTGTTATATCAGTTAAATAAATGTTCAATATGCAGAAATTGCTCCGTCATTTCCTGATTTCTAAAATTCGAATAGTCCGCCCTAATTTCAATTTATGTGACAAAACAATCACTGGACCATCTAAACCTCTGAAATATATTTTCAATAACCAAAATTATTGTATTTTCAGCTGGTGTACAAAACTAAAAGCAAAGACGCAAATACTAAACGTAAGAACGGGAAGCATAGAAATAGCACACATAGAACATATCTACTGATTCTTAGACTTTCTTTCAATGAGAATGACAGATCTATAAATCACATAATGCAGCTTTAACATTACCAATGAATTCATTAATGTTGGAAGATCGAAAACAAGCACCACAGATAAATGGAGTCAACATGGTATACACTACAATATAATGAAATAGGATAAATTACTTAATGACATGTATTCATGAGATATAGAGTAGAAATATTACCAAAAAGGGGATAACTAGTCAGTTGTACAACTGAATGCCAACTGAAATGTGTCATCCACATTTAACACAACCCCTCTGAATCAGAGAGGTGCAGGGGGCTGTCTTAATCGACATCCACATCTTCAGCGCCCGGGGAACAGTGGGTTAACTTTGCTCAGGGGCAGAACGACAGATTTTTAACTTGTCAACTCGGGGATTCGATCCAGCAACCTTTCGGTTACAGGCCCAACGCTCTAACCACAAGGCTACCTGTAGCAGGGGCTTACATGTCAAAAAGGACATTGTGCTGAGGACACACTCCCAAGGTCTTCCTGATGATGTCCATGTCAGTGCGGATGTCCATGCCCTTAATGTACACAGTCCCAGCCGTGGGGGGAAACAAACCCGTTAGGATAGACCTGTCAATGGAAATGAACTGCGTATTATGCATTATAAACAGTGGAGGGTAAACACATGTAAACAACACTTTACACACCTTTTGCTGAAAAATGCATCGAAAGTATAGAAATTACTCACCACGAACGGCAGAGTTTACCCATTTATTCTTTAACTACTACATCACCGATTATAAGTTAGAACCCTACATTAGAGCTTCAAAGCACATTCATAAGCAACTCATAACACCTACATAAGCACCACAAGTACAAGGGCCCTAGATTAGACCTGTCAATGGAAATGAACTGTGTATTTTAGCATGATAACCCTAAATTAGAGGTCCATAGAACATTCATAAGCAATACATAAGCAGTACAATGGCCCTCGATTAGGGCGACAGTATGTACCACATTCATAAGCAATACAAAACACCTACTGTACAAGCACCACATTAATTTCTATGTGTCTAATGTAGGTGCAGGTTTACATGGTGGTGTTGGCTGTTGTACTTCATTTTAAAGCATTCTATATTGATTCAATGGTTCTTAAAGCACAGCCCTTACATGGTGGTTGTTTTGCCAGCACCGTTGTGCCCAAGGAAAGAGGTGATCTGCCCTTCATAGAACTTGAGATTGAGGTGGTTGACCGCCAGCTTGGCACCTTGTTTGTAGATTTTGACCAGGTTGCGGATGGCCACACCGAGTATGAGGTGAGAGGGGTCGGCTTCGATGCGATCTGAGACGGGTACAGAGAGGGAACCTCAGGACCATAAAACGGTGTCCGTTTTTTTACATCATATGTAGTGTGTGTGTGTTTTCTTACCTCCTCCCTGTCCTCTGGGAGCCGGAGGGATGGGCATGCCGGCCTCTAGAGGAATTCCTCCCCAATAGTTCAAACTGAACACGAAGTTCCATGGCCTAGGGACCCCATATTCACCTGGACAAAAGATCCCAACAATATGTGTTTAGTCATAGTTTTGCAGTTTTACTGCATTTTAATATGCACTTCTATACCAAATGGCATGAAACCATAGAGCAGTTAGATAAAAATAACTTAAACCATTAATTTCCTTACCTGGGAAAACAGTTTCAACGTACCATACCTGGCAAAACAGCTTTAATGTACCTTACCTGGGAAAACAGCTTCAATGTACCAGGTGGCCAGAGCGTAGATACATGCATCAATATGCAACATGATTATGGAAGTGGTGAAATTGTAGGTGTCTCCCTCCATGGGGCTGGAGTGCAGGTTGAACCACTGGATGCCCACTCCTTGTTCCTCGTACTGGGAGAAATACTCACAGCCAAAGCCAAAGGCCACAGGAGAAAACAGGCTCTGTTGGGAGAGATGAGAATCTCAATGGATACTGTAGTACTACCAGATTGGATGGGTTCATTTCATATATTTATACAGGTGATACCATTGAGATTCCAAACCTCATTCAAAAGAGTGACTTATCAGCAGCAAGTAATGGGTTTAATACAGTACCATAATCATTCTTCCATAAACAAAAAACGACTCACGCAAACCTTAACAAAACACAACAAAGAGAATGTGTAACATGATGACTCACTGCTAGAACACGGTGTGTGGTGGTGAAAATGTGTATTATAAAGACTCACTGCTAGGACACGGTGTGTGGTGGTGAGAATGTGTATTATAAAGACTCACTGCTAGGACACGGTGTGTGGTGGTGAGAATGTGTATTATAAAGACTCACTGCTAGGACACGGTGTGTGGTGGTGAGAATGTGCATTATAAAGACTCACTGCTAGGACACGGTGTGTGGTGGTGAGAATGTGCATTATAAAGACTCACTGCTAGGACACGATGTGTGGTGGTGAGGTGGTCTCTCCAGGCCACACACAGCACATAGGGCAGGTAGAGGGCGAAGTAGATGAGGCCTCCGCAGGCGGCTGCCAGGTTGGCCCGGGAGAAGAAGGTGCTGATGAGGAAACACTGCATGATGGTGGCCGTAGCGAAGGCCGTCAGGAAGAAGAACACCACAGCCGGGTTGCTGTAGGGCAGGATGTCCCCCCACTGGAGGAAGAGAACAACACAATACAGGAAGAGATGAGGAGGGTGAGACAACAGCGACACATCTCTGTGATGTTTCATTGTCTTAGGGACACACTAAGATATAGTACTAATGCAATGCCTCAAAACTATACAGAGTGCTGTAATGAACCCAGTCATTAATCCAGGGCATTATTCTAGGACAACTGCATAGCTGTGAATACTTTTCAGTCCTGCCAAAAGACTGCAGATACAAAATGGCTTGTAAAAAGCAAAAAAACAAGCTGTGCATGGTCCCGGGCAAAATAAGCAAGTGACTAAATTATCAACACAAGGCCTATCGCTGGTTGAAAACTATTTTCTGCCCCTCCCAAAATATAGAATTTGTAGATAATTGGGACTTTCTGGGACTCACCCACAAACAAGACCAACCCTGGCCTGTTGAGGAGTGACGGACTCCATCCTAGCTTGAAGGGCGCTCTCATCTTATCTACGAACACAGACAGGGCTCTAACTCCTCTAGCTCCACAATGAAATAGGGTGCAGGCCAGGCAGCAGGCTGTTAGCCAGCCTGCCAGCATAGAGGAGTCTGCCACTAGCACAGTCAATGTAGTCAGCTCAGCTATCCCCATTGAGACTGTGTCTATGCCTCGATCTAGGTTGGGCAAAACTAAACATGGTGGTGTTTGCCTTAACAATCTCACTGGAATAAAGACCTCCTCCATTCCTGCCATTATTGAAAGAGATTGTGATACCTTAAATCTCAACATAGGGCTACTTAATGTTAGATCCCTCACTTCCAAGGCAGTTATAGTCAATTAACTAATCACTGATCATAATCTTGATGTGATTGGCCTGAAACATGGCTTAAGCCTGATGAATTTACTGTGTTAAATGAGGCCTCACACCTCCTGGTTACACTAGTGACCATATCCACCGCGCATCCCGCAAAGGCGGAGGTGTTGCTAACATTTACGATTGAAATGTTCTATTTACCAAAAAACCCTGACATATTAGTCTTTTGAGCTTCTAGTCATGAAATCTATGCAGCCTACTCAATCACTTTTTATAGCTACTGTTTACAGGCCTCCTGGTCCAAATACAGCATTCCTCACTGAGTTCCCTGAATTCCTATCGGACCTTGTAGTCATGGCAGATAATATTCTAATCTTTGGTGACTTTAATATTCACATGGAAAAGTCCACAGACCCACTCCAAAAGGCTTTCGGAGCCATCATCGATTCAGTGAGTTTTGTCCAAAATGTCTCCAGACCTACTCACTGCCACAGTCATACTCTGGACCTAGTTTTGTCCAGTGGAATAAATGTTGTGGGTCTTAATGTGTTTCCTCATAATCCCAGACTATCGGACCACCATTTTATTATGTTTGCAATTGCAACAAATCTGCTCAGACTCCAACCGAGGATCATCAAATTCTTGGACAACCCAAAGATTCCTAGATGCCCTTCCAGACTCCCTCCACCTACCCAAGGACATCAGAGTACAACAATCAGTTAACATCTTACACTTCAGTGTTGTGATGCAAAAATCCTAGCAAAATGCTTGGCACACAGAATTAAAAAAGTATTGTCAGATATTATTCTTCCTAATCAGACAGGTTTTTTACATGGACGATACATTGGAGATAATATAAGACAAGTACTGGAAACAATAGAACACTTTGAAATATCGGGGACACCAGGCCTGGTTTTCATAGCTGATTTTGAAAAGGCTTTTGATAAAGTACGACTGGAGTTTATATATAAATGCCTAGAATATTTCAATTTTGGGGAATCTCTTATAAAATGGGTTAAGGTTATGTATAGTAACCCTAGGTGTAAAATAATAAATAATGGCTACATCTCAGAAAGTTTTAAACTATCTAGAGGAGTAAAACAAGGTTGTCCACTATCGGCATATCTGTTTATTATTGCCATCGAAATGTTAGCTGCAAAGATTAGATCAAACAATAATATTAAGGGATTAGAAATATGTGGCCTAAAAACTAAGGTGTCATTGTACACTGATGATTCATGTTTTCTTTTAAAACCACAATTGGAGTCTCTCCACAGCCTCTTAGAGGATCTAGATACTTTTGCTATCCTCTCTGGATTAAAACCAAATTATGATAAATGTACCATATTACGTATTGGATCACTACATTTTTTTTACATTTTACATTACCATGTAGTTTACCAATTAAATGATCTAACGGAGATGTAGATATACTCGGTATACAAATCCCAAAGGAAAGAAATGATCTCACTCCAATACATTTTTATAGAAAGTTAGCAAAAATAGATAAGATCCTGCTACCATGGAAAGGAAAATACCTGTCTATTTGTGGAAAAATCACCCTGATTAACTCTAGTTATATCACAGTTTACCTATTTGCTTATCGTCTTGCCTACACCCAGTGACCTGCTTTTTAAATTATATGAACAAAAAATATTCAATTTTATTTGGAATGGCAAACCAGATAAAATTAAAAGGGCCTATTTATATAACGAATATGAATTCGGTGGGCAGAAATGATTAAATATTAAAGCATTAGACCTCTCACTAAAAGGCATCAGTCATACAAAAGTTATACTTAAATCCAAACTGGTTCTCTAGTCAATTGGTACGAATGTGTCATCCTATATTCAGGAAGGGCCTTTTCCCCTTTATTCAGATTACACCGGCTCACTTTCGGTTGTTTGAAAAGGAAATAATCTCCAAAATATCTTTATTTTTTAAACAATCCTTAGAAAGTTGGTTGCAATTTCAGTTTAATCCACCTGAAAGGACGGAACAAATAGTACAACAAATATCGTGGTTAAATTCAAATATACTAATTGATTAAAAAAAACTGTATTTATCGAAGAAATGTTTTAAAAAGGTATACATTTAGTGAATGATATCATAAATAGGACTGGTGGAGTTATGTCGCACATGCAGCTAACACAGACATATAGAAATGTCTGCTCTACCCAAAATTACAACCAATTAATTGCAGCATTAGGCAAGTAGAAGGGGAAAAAAGTAAGGAACTTGTATGTCGGCCCTGTATTAAAGAACATAAATGGTTAAAGAAAAGTGTGATGAATAAAAACATATCATAATTTCATTTAAGAACCAAAAAACTGACAGCTGTGCCATATAAATTGCAAAATAGTTGGGAAGAGATTTGCGATGTGCCCATTCCATGGCACATGGTTTATGAATTGATACGCAAAACAACGCCGGATTCAAAACTTCACATTTTTCAATATAAATTACTATACAAAATTCTTGCAACTAATAGAATGTTATATATGGGATACAATCTTCCCAGCTCTGCAGATTCTGCTGTGAGGAGGCAGAGTCATTAGATCATTTAATTTGGTATTGTCCATATGTAGCTCATTTTTGGTCACAGGTCCAGGAATGGCTGAAGAATTGCAACATTTGCCTAGAACTAACACTACAGATAGCAATACTGGGTGATTTGAAAAGCCATAGTCAATCAATCAATAATATAATCATTATTTTAGCAAAAATGTTTATTTTTAATTTACAATCTGTAGAAGCTATGAGAATAGGAAGGTTCAATTATTTTGTGAAGCATCACAGCACAGTTGAAAAATATATGGCAAGTAGAAATCCGAAATTGATGATGTTGAGAGACAGATGGGAGGGGTTGAATGGAGCTGAAGGGTGGGACTAATAACAAGATAAACAATGTAAAACATATGGGATCTCTAAAATGTATATAGGTTCGGAACTTTTGTGAAATAGCACAGTTACAAATAGAAATCATTAAACTGGATGGACATCAGAAATAGAGGAAGGACTAAGAACAAACAAGAGAGAACTATTGTAAAGTAGACTGTGTCTGTAGAATGTGTATAAGATGTATGGATTGAAGGTAGAAGCAGAAGTGTTTATTAGTTTACTCCAATTGGGGGATCGGCGGAAGGGTTTGCTATATAGGTATGTGTATGTATATATATGCATGCGTGTATGGATATATATATTTACCCCAAAAATATGGGGGATTGGAAATGATGCAGACAATTACATTGGAAGCAACATTCTTTCCGCAATATTAAACTGATCCATCCTCTAGAGAAGAAAATAAAATTAAAATTAAAATTTTAAAAAACAGTTAACCACCTAACTGAGGAACTCAATTTAACCTTGCGCAATACCCTAGATGCAGTTGCACCCCTAAAAACAAAAAACATTTATCATAAGAAACTAGCTCCCTGGTAAACAGAAAATACCCGAGCTCTGAAGCAAGCTTCCAGATAATTGGAACGGAAATGGTGCTACGCAAAACTGGAAGTCTTCTGACTAGCTTGGAAAGACAGTACCATGCAGTATCGAAGAGCCCTCACTGCTGCTCGATCATCCTATTTTTCTAACTAAAAAGCAGCATTGCCGAAGAGAGGATGGCTTTCACTTCAGCAGTGATAAATTCATGAACTTCTTTGACAAAAAGATCATCATTTAAAACTGCGTATTCCTCCAAAGCTCAGCTGTCCTGAGTCTGCACAACTCTGCCTGGACCTAGGATCAAGGAAGACACTCAAGTGTTTTAGTACTATATCTCTTGACACAATGATGAAAATAATCATGGCCTCTGAACCGTCAAGCTGCATACTGGACCCTATTCCTACTAAACTACTGAAAGAGCTGCTTCCTGTGCTTGGCCCTCCTATGTTGAACATCATAAAAGGCTCTCTATCTACCGGATGTGTACCAAACTCACTAAAAGTGGCAGTAATAAAGCCTCTCTTGAAAAAGCCAAACCTTGACCCAGAAAATATAAAAAACTATCGGCCTATATCGAATCTCCCATTCCTCTCAAACATTTTTGAAAAAGCTGTTGCGTAGCAACTCACTGCCTTCCTGAAAACTGCAATTAAAACTGCCTGCTTTAGATCTTATCTGTCGGAACGATATCAGTTTGTCTCTGTGGATGGTTTGTCCTCTGACAAATCAACTGTAAATTTCGGTGTTCCTATCTGGAGTCTTTCTCCTGTCTTATCCAGCGTCCTGTGTGAATGCAAGTATGCGCTCTCTTTCTCGGAGGACCTGAACTCTAGGACCATGCCTCAGGACTACCTGGCCTGATGACTCCTTGCTGTCCCCAGTCCACCTGGTCATGCTGCTGCTCCAGTTTCAACTGTTCCGTCTGCGGCTATGGAACCCTGACCTGTTCACCTACCTGTCTCAGACCTGCTGTTTTCAACTCTCTAGAGACAGCAGGAGCGGTAGAGATACTCTATATGACAGGCTATGAAAAGCCAACTGACATTTACTCCTGAGGTGCTGACCTGTTGCACTCTCGACAACCACTGTGATTATTATTATTATTTGACCCTGCTGGTCATCTATGAACATCTGAACATCTTGGCCATGTTCTGTTATAATCTCCCCCCGGCACAGCCAGAAGAGGACTGGCCACCCCTCATAGCCTGGTTCCTCTAGGTTTCTTCCAAGGTTCTGGCCTTTCTAGGGAATTTTTCCTAGTAACCGTGCTTCTACACCTGCATTGCTTGCTGTTTGGGGTTTTAGACTGGGTTTATGTACAGCACTTTGTGACATCGGGTGATGTAAGAAGGGTTTTATAAATACATTTGATTGATTGATATTAGACCACATGCCTTGAGCAGAGCAATGAGGAGGCCGGCGCTGACCAGGAAGGGCACCAGGCTGCTGATGAACCAGCTGACCCACAGCTGGCCTGTACCAAGCCCCATGATCCTCATGGTCTCCTTGAGCCGCGCCTCCTTTTCGTACACCACGCCCTTGATGATCATCGCCACCGAGTAGATCCACGCCAGCGTCATGAAAAGGGGCAGCGAGCGGTTCAGCACGCGTAGGAAACTGGAGGAGTATGAGTTAGTATGGGTGGGTAATAGATAGTATGTGAAAACGTTTCATAGAGCATGAAAAAAAGGAAAGTTAAGAGCGAGAGGAGGATAGGTGGGGGAAAAAAAGTTGATAAGGAGGTTGGAGGTTTTTAAATCTCAAAATATTTTTCCAGAGATCCTACCCAAATATGACTTAAAGTCCTACTCACACGTCATCCACGTAGCAGGGGTAGGGCATCTGCTGGATGTAGAGGCCAGTGGACTGCTCCACACCACTCAGCACACGGGCCACAGCCCTCTCCACCAGGTCCTGTACGTACACAAAGCCCCCCCAGATGTAGCGCATGTCACTGAAGGGGTCCGCTGCTGGGCCCGGGTCCCAGAACCTGGGGGGGGAAACATTTCCATGAACAATATATTGGTATTGTAATGCAGCAGCACCATGGTTGTATCTAAAGCAATAGTGGAAGTCTATCAGGTGATAATGTACCCACAATTATTTTAGGCAGGGGGCAACAGAGCTAGCCAGGGTTACCAGCCCTTGTTCTTTGTATCAGCAACTCAACTCAACTCAAAAGAAGTGGGCTAAAAGTCGGGGAAAAACTTTTAAAATCATCATCTGTGGCGTACCGCGGACAAGTCACCAGGTGGAAACTCGGCGAGGCCTGGTGACAGATGGAGTCTACATCACGCGGCAGTGGCTTCCTTTGCTTGACGTGCCAGGTTTCGACGGGTCCCCCGGCTAGTACTAATTGGGGCTGATTGAGGCAAAATTCTCCGGAACCCAGAAGGCAGTAACCTGGAAGAGGTCTTCTGGAGAAGACCGGTTTCTTTTCGTTGCTTTATCGTTTTAAATAAACACCATTGAAACTAAGGATTCACACTAGTGTCTGATCTGTGTAAACATCTTCATCAAACCCCTGGTCTGCCACAAGTGGTGGAGAATACAGGCAAGTCTGACAACGTGGTCAGACCAGGGTTGAGGTTTACACAGTATCAGCATGGATGAGTTCGTTCGGGCCAACACGCGCAACAGGACATTCAGGAACGAAGGCTGGAAGAGCGTCTACAGAGTGTCTGCCTGCTGGAGGAAGTCAGGAAGCTGCGAGGAGAAACACAGACCAAATCTCATCCTAATCAGTTCTTAATCAAGCGGAGGATGACGATGTCAAGACCTACCTCTGCACGTTCGAACAGACAGCACTCCAGGATAGATGGCCCATGGCCCCGTTCCTGTCCGGAGACGCCCAAAAGTCATATTATGACCTCAACACCGAACAGGCGGCTAACTATGACTGTCTCAAGAGTGAGGTACTCAGCCGCTACGGGTACAACCTGGCACGTAAGGCCCAACTGGTCCACAACTGGAGGTTCGTGACCGAAGCTTCCCCCCCGTGCCCAGATGAGCAACCTACTGCACATCACCAGAGCATGACTCCTAACCGACATAGCCACCCTCCCCGTTATCGACAAAGTGGTCATGGATCCCTTCTTTCGGGTGCTACCTTACAACATGAAAAGGGCGGTGAGCCTACGCACGCCCCAGACCTCGGACCTCTTGGGAGCCGTGGAGAAGCATCAGAATACTGAGGCCCTGCTGAAGGGGGTGCAGGCCGAGGCCGGGAACCGTCAAAGGGGACCCCACCACTATTACTTCCCAATTCGACAGTCAGCCAGGCTAAAGGACTGCAGACCCGCGGAGAGACAGCCGGTTGGAGAGTCAAACCTCCGCCGACGATCCCAGGTGGATAAAGACTAAAGGAAGTGTTTGAGTGTTGCGCCCGGGAACACCTCGCATGGAATTGCCAGTTCGAGAGGAGTCGATGCCATCAGCAGGCCACGCAATAAACTACGTCACCTCCTGTTAGGCCCACAGCGAACCACCAGCACCCATGGTCTCGTTGAAAGTCAACGGTCATAACAGCCACATTCTGTTGGATTCCGGGAGTATGGCAACGCTCGTACAAGCGCGACTGCTGGACCATCCGACCGACCGTGGTCTGTGTCCTGTGTCCACGGCGACACCAAGCGGTATTTAACTGGGCAGGCCACCATCGTGATGCCACAATGGTGTTCTTCTGTTCTTCTGGGGAAAAGTGACTAGCGATGTCACTATTTACAAATAAAAAAATAACCTGTTGTATCAGAAGACGCATGAACAGGGGACATTCGAGGGGTGTTTTTGCTGCTGATGAACAGTCAAAACTGTTCTTTAGCTGGCCCACACTCATTTGTTGGGGGCGCACCTGGGAATGGAGAAGACCCGGGAACGGATCCCCACCCGGTACATCACTGGGGCCAAGCTTCCTGCCATCCAGGACCTCTATACCAGGCAGTGTTAGAGGAAGGCCCTACAAATTGTCAAAAGACTCCAGCCATCCTAGTCATAGACTTTTCTCTCTGCTACTGCACAGTAAATGGTACAGAAGCGCTGTACTTAACACTGTACTTTTTACACTGTACTTTGTACTTAACACTGTACTTTTTACTTAACACTTATTGGTTAAGGGCTTGTAAGTAAGCATTTCACTGTAAGGTGAAATATTCGGCATGTGACAAATCTAGTTTGATTTGATGACCCAAAATACAACCAATAGCACTGTTCATATCAAACATTCCCTGAGTGAGTTTACCTGTCCTTGATCTTGTTGGTGCGTGCAACATCGTCGATGTCCATGCGGATCTTGTAGGTGACATGAGGGGGAAGACCGGGTAAAGACGTGTTGGGAAGGAGGAACACTATCCCAGCCCAGAACTCTCTCTCCTCCAGCAGCTCCAAGGCCCTGTCAATCATCTGTCCCTCTGTGGCAGCACCCTCCAGCTTGTTCAGGGAGAAACACTGAAGGATAAAAAAGGACATGAATAATGTTACAGTACAAAACAATGTACAAGATAAACATAATGTAACTCAATGTGAGGGAATGGGTGAAGTTATACACGCTGTAATAAGTACATACACAATGGCTGAAATGCATCACCGGGGGCAAACTACCTGCCATCCAGGACACCTACACCACCCGATGTCACAGGAATACCAGTAAGATCATCAAGGACAACAACCACCCGAGCCACTGCCTGTTCACCCCGCTATCATCCAGAAGGCAAGGTCAGCACAGGTGCATCAAAGCAGGGACCGAGAGACTGAAAAACAGCTTCTATCTCAAGGCCATCAGACTGTTAAACAGCCACCACTAACATTGAGTGGCTGCTGCCAACATACTGACTCAAATCTCTAGCCACTTTAATAATGTAAAATGTAAACAATGTATCACTAGCCACTTTAACCAATGCCACTTAATATAATGTTTACATACTCTACATTACTCATCTCATAAGTATATACTGTACTCGTTACCATCTACTGCATCTTGCCTATGCCATTCTGTACCGTCACTCATTCATATCTCTTTATGTACATATTCTTTATCCCTTTACACTTGTGTGTATAAGGTAGTAGTTGTGGAATTGTTAGCTAGATTACTTGTTGGTTATTACTGCATTGTCAGAACTAGAAGCACAAGCATTTCGCTACACTCGCATTAACATCTGCTAACCATGAGATTGTGACAAATAAAATTTGATTTGAAACCACAACTGTAGACTAGTGAAGCTAACTCAGACACAATGCCAATGAAGACTTTAATTCAGTGGTAGAACAACTAAACTAATTAGACTAATTAACGGTTAAGTAAAAGTTACACTAATCATGGCCTTGACAAGCTCTTCAGAACCAGGGTTGGTGATCACCGATCTACAATACGCAGCATAGATGATTGAGTAGGAGGAGGGGTAGCTACCTGGGTAACTTGAGCCAGAGTGGTGATGGTGTTGTTCAGGTCGGAGTACACGTCCAGCCAGGTAAGGGGCGCTCCTTCTTTCCTGGGTTCATTGGGCGTGGACAGGAAGCGGGCAATGCGCTTGGCTGTCCAGGAAGTGTTCTCCAGCTGCAGATTAACCAACACGGCCACCTCCGGTCGCCTCAGCAGATCCTGTCACACAGAGGAAGTGACACGGTTGGCCAAAGCTGCCAAATGAGGAGGATTTCAATGGCAAAGGCCAGACTAGAAATAGTACCACTCTCACCAGGGAGGCTCTTATTTCTAGAAGTTCTGGCTTGCTGGGTCCTATGGTATGGACTACTTGGCACTTAAGCAATGTTTACAGTAGGCTCTTCATATACACAACATACAATAATAGTGACCATGCACTTTGGTTGAGATGTCATAGCTATAGCCACACAGTATTCACGATGACATTTTCTTAATCAAGACGTTTCCAGGTTTGTTGGCATTTTTAATATGTACAGTACCTGCAGCAGCTGTATCTCCACACTGCTCTCCATGTAGGTCTTGATACCAGGTGCCACCTCCATCCAGGCACCATTCAGCTCCTCTAGGACCTGCAGGTCCTGGAAGGTCTTGTTCACCTACGAGTGAAGACAGGGATCATAGAAGAAAACAGAAAATATTTAATGATTTTTTTTTTGTTACAGAGCAAAGAGAAAATTGGATAAACAATAAATGCAGAGCGAATGGAATGAGTGTGAAAAGACAACAGAGGCTTGATGTACCTCTTTCATGACGTTGCGTACGGCAGGGGTGTCCGGTGTGTACAGCAGTTTGCCAATGAACAGGGGCTTGATACCTCTCCACACGATGCGAGACAATGGGTTGGACTCCAGGCTCTGGATCAAGCTTTTACAGTACGGGGCTGGGAGAACCAACACAACACCCATGTTAGGTAGGTTGTCAGCTCATCAGCTCACCACTTATTCTAAACAATACACCTTTTGAACCTACATCAATTCATCCACCATCCAAAAAGAAAACACAAGTCGATCTAATTATCAAATCCCCTTTCATCCAAGATGATCTACAGTTATGCTAGTTTTGATTTTCATTAGTATTAGCTAATGCTATCACACATAAACCCTATAGATATCTAGTGAACTTTGAAATCTCTCTCTCTCACTTGTGACGTTGTCCTTGTCCATGTCGTTGTTCTCGGTGCCGTTCTTGCCCAGGAATGACTTGATGTCATTGTCCTCGTACCAGTTGAGTGAAGGGATCCTCTCGCCGCCCACCTCAGGGTGGCCACACATAATCCTGGAGAAGGCCCTGAAGCTCTCCCGCGGCAGGGTCGAACGGTTCTCTGGCGAGAGCAGACGCAGCTCCGAGTTCAACTCCCGAAAGCTAGCAAGAGAGGACAGCTAGAGGGAAAAAAGAGCAAGTAAGAGAGAAGAGGAAAAAGAAAGGAGAGCAAAGAAAGAGGGAGATGCAACATTCATGGATTTTCCTGCAGGCAGGTGTGAAGCATAGTTTTGCTACTACTGAGTGAGAATGTGTTTTAGGCAGTGTCACAAAGCTATCAAGGCAGGTATTCAAGCTTGAACGGCTAATTACAGAAATATCTCATTCTCATTTACCTAAGAGATATAAAAGAGAATAGAAGATGGTATTCTTACGTCATCCATGAGTACTGCCAACTCCTTGGACACGGAGGTGACCGCTTGACTGATAACCCGGAGGTCACCGGCGTTGGCCCTCAGTCTGTCTCTCTGAGGAAGGAAAGGAGAGCCAGGATTAACCTTAGGATTTAGCTCGATCTGTTGTCCACATCTAGAGACTCAGAATATCATTGAACACAATAGAATCTTCAATGTTAGTGTTAAGAGTATAATGCTACATTAGCACAAATGCTGTAGTAAATTAGCTTTCTAAAAACCTTCAAACAGTTGTATTCCCCAATACAAATTAATTTTGAGCTCACCTAAACATTTCTAATTAAAGCCACATAATTGCAGAGGGTCCGCTCATATAATAATCTAATCCAAAAGTAAATGGCCAAACTGAACAAGCAATTTACTCCACATTTCTTATAGAATTCAGTGGATTATATAGGCCAGACTATTATTTTCCACTGCTTCTGTGAATTGAGTGCATATTTAGTAAGCGCTTTAATGTAGTCCCTGTAACTAAAGAGTCTTTTGGAAGGTTGATAGACAGATGCTCTTAGCTTGTTCACAGCTAAGAACATGACACGCAGTTGATTCATTAACTTCATGCATACAGTACTTGATTCTTGGAAGACAATAATAAGCACCTGTTGTCAGGTAGAATTAATCTATAAAAGAGCAAGCAGACATACTATCGGACCCATTGTTATAGCATAGAAAAATACATTTTCTTCCAAGAGTGGCTGAATATTTTTGTACATCAAGTTAATTTACATGCACTTCGATAGGAAAACAGCAATATATTTTTCCTTTCACAACAACATGAACAGCCACGGACAGAGAGTGTGCGACCTCAACTGACCGTGAAGAACTTGCTAAAGTCCAGCTGGGAGAGGAAGAGCTGCTCTGCTTGCTGCAGGGTGTCGGCTGGGATGGCACAGAGCTGGCTCTGCAGCTCTGCCATAGAATCCTCTTGATCTACAGTGAGGAACTGGCTCAGCACAGTGACATTGCACACAATGTCCTTCAGCATCACCCCAGTGCCTGCCAGAGACACCTACAAATCAAATTGTATTGGTCACATACACATATTTAGCAGATGTTAATGCAGGTGTAGCGAAATGCTGTGTTCCTAGCTCCAAGAGTGCAGTAATATATATCTAAAATGTAACAGTTCACAAAAATACACACAAACCTAAAAGAAAAATAATGGAATTAATATATAAATATTAGAACGAGCAATGTCGGGAGAGGCATTGACTAAAATACAGTAGATACATATGAAATGAGTAAATATGCAAACATTATTAAAGTGACTAGTGTTCCATTATTAAGGTGGCCAGTGATTCCATGTCTACATAGGCTAGCAGCCTCTAAGGTGGGAGGTTGAGTAACCAGGTGGTAGCCGGTTAGTGATGGCTATTTAACAGTCTGATGGCCTTGAGATAGAAGCTGTTTATCAGTCTCTCGGTCCCAGCTTTGATTCACCTGTACTGACCTCGCCTTCTGGATGATAGCGGGGTGAACAGGCAGTGGCTACAGTGGTTGATGTCCTTGATGATCTTTTTTGGCCTTTCTGTGACATCGGGTGCTGTAGGTGTCCTGGAGGGCAGGCAGTGTGCCCCTGGTGATGCGTTGTGCAGACCGCACCATCCTCTGGAGAGCTCTGCGGTTGCGGGCGGTACAGCTGCCGTACCAGGCGGTGATACAGCCCGACAGGATGCTCTCAATCGTGCATTTGTAAAAGTTTGTGAGGGTCTTCAGGGCCAATCCAAATTTCTTCAGTATCCTGAGGTTGAAGAGGTGCTGTTGCACCTTCTTCACCACACTGTCTGTGTGGGTGGACCATTTCAGATCGTCAGTGATGTGTACTCCGAGTAACTTGAAGCTTTCCACCTTCTCCACTACTGTCCCGTCGATGTAGATGGGGCGTTCTCCCTCTGCGGTTTCCTGAAGTCCACGATCATCTCCTTAATTTTGTTGACGTTGAGGGAGAGGTTATTTTCCTGGCACCACTCCACCAGGGCCCTCACCTCCTCCCTGTAGGCTGCCTCGTCATTGTTGGTAATCAGGCCTACTATGGTTGTATCGTTGGAACATTTTATGATTGAGTTGGAGGCATGTGGCTACGCAGTCATGGGTGAACAGGGAGTAAAGGAGGGGGTTGAGTATGCACCCTTGTGGGGCCCCTGTGTTGAGGATCAGCGAAGGGGAGGTTTTGTTTAATACCTTCACCACCTGGGGGCGGCTCGTCAGGAAGTCTAGGACCAAGTTGCACAGGGCGGGGTTCAGACCCAGATCCCCGAGCTTGATGATGAGCTTGGAGGGTACTATGGTGTTGAAGGCTGAGCTATAGTCAATGAACAGCATTCTTACATACTGTAGGTATTCCTCTTGTCCAGAGAGATACATGAGGTCAAGAATATACCCAAAGACACAGATGTAAAACAAGTGGTCCCGTGTGGCTCAGTTGGTTGAGAATGGCGCTTGCAACTTCAGGGTTGTAGGTTTGATTTCCACGAGGGACCATTATGAAATTGTATACATTCACTACTGTAAGTTGCTCTGGACTGCCTGCTAAATAATGTAAGTAGGCGTGTATATAGTCAGGTTTATGTTCACAGCTGATTCAATTAGGGTTTTTTCTGTGCATATACTAACTTGGTTGAACTCATGAGATACTTTTAGCCTGACTGGGAGTCAACCTGTGGTTTACTGCAGTGCTTACCACCTGAAAGTTCAGGCGAGCCCTGAACAGCTGGTCTAGAGCAGAGGGAGACAGGCTGCCATTGGTCAGGAGAAAGTTGGAGAAGGTCTGATTGGCTCGCAGGTATTCTCCCACAGGAAGATCTATAACGTAAACAAAAAACATGAATCAGGACATAACAGGACAACAAAATAGCAGACAGACAGACACTTCATTGTTTTCTCCTGTTTGAGACAATCCACAAAGAGAATTTGCGGACTACAATGCTCTGATCTGTATTCAGTCTCAAGACAGACACATACTTGGCCAGGCGCCTGGCCTCTCTCCAAGTCTCCGTATAGTATCTAGAAGGTCCTGAAAGCCAGAGAAGGCTGTCTGGTTGCCACTGTAGGACAGGATTGTCTGGGAGTCCAATAAGAGTCGAGAGAGTCTGCAGGAGGAAAAAAACACTTGGGGTGAGATAAAAACAGATTTATGGATTTGTTGTTATACAATTAAAGCTTCATATCAAACAACTCAGTGGCATGCAGTAGGGTTGGAAGTCAACTCCAATTCAGTTTAAATAAAATGTTGAAATGTTCTGGTTCCAACACATGCCCTAAATCATTTACTTTAATTGTATCACATAATCTGGTTTAGAACACTTTTATCAGAACACATTGAAACAGAACTGGCCCAAATCCCTGAAGTTCAACAACCACCAATTAAGTACTTTGGCCACACACAAATACACTGCAGTACACCCACATGGAGTTGTCAAAGTTGCCCACCCGCCCTGGGGTCTCCCCCTGAGTGGGGTTGTGGAAACAGGGGTTGTTGATGTTGCAGATGATCCCTTGAACCCATGGCAGAGTGCCTGCTGAGGGAAGTGCCTTGTTGGGGAAATGACCTGGAATTACACAAACACACACACACGTTAGCTGTGGGATTGGCCTGAGACATGCAAAACACTGTTGAACTGTTGCCCAGTTCCTGTGATAGATTTTGATGTGTGTGTAATAATCACACTCCTTTCAACACAGTAAGATTGGCCTCGTCTCTGAGATGTCTGTCAGAACATGGTTAATCCAATGAGTCCCACCTTCAAACCTCTTTTAAACATTCTGTGTTTGAACTACAGACGATCAGAATCGCACATAGCTGCTTTCAAATTCACCACACAGTTGTCACTGACTAGTTGGATATTAATTTCCCACTAAGTAAACAATTTCTTTACTTACAGCTTTCATATACATTAATTTTTATCAGGTTTTTGCTTTGGCTAACCTGATTTTTAATTGACATTTGTCAATAAAGCTCATGAATGCAACTGTTTATGTCAAATTGTGTTGTGTTCTACTTGGTGCCCTGGTTGTCCTGAAAAGAAAAGGGTAAACCACTTCATTGTGAGGCTAAATATAAGCGCTGGACATGCAGATACATTTATTTGCTATTTAATTAGGATCCCCATTAGCTGTTGCAAAAGCAGCAGCTACTCTTCCTGGGGTTCACACAAAACAAAATAGACAAGAACAGCTCAAAGACAGAACTAAATTAAAAAAACAATTTAAAAAAAAGGCACACTCAGCCTACATATCAATACATACACAAACTATCTAGGTCAAATAGATACATTTAAAGCCCATTTTTGCTGCTGTGTCAAGACTGATAGGATTCATGTGAGAGGCAACCAGTCATGATGTGAACCATGGACAAATGTAAACACTGAGATTGAGCTAAAATACATACAATGTTATGACTGAAATTGACCCACTGCATGACAAAAGTCCACAAATAAGCAAGACAACGATCAAGAGCAGAACAGGCTGGAAAAAGTCTGGCGGCACCCAGAATCACTCTCACCTAGCTAATCAGCTTATGTGGTTGGCTGGAAATTTCTGAGGCAGGGAGGGAGAGCTTAATCTGTGTGTTACAGCAGAGCTGGTAGGCAGTCGACACGAGAGCAACACTGTCAACACAAGAGTAGACTGACTGATGGGCACTCACATTGGCTCTGTTTGTAGGGAGGATGAGAGTGACGCACTGAGATGAGGATGAGGAAGAGGAACAGAGGCCAGACCAGCTCGATAATCAACTGGACCTGGAGGGAGGGATTACATCATCACACACATTAGGCTAATAGTGGCTAGTAGCTACCACTGCCTTTGATGCCTGCCTTATGTTAGGAGTCTTAAGACAACAGATTGCATCTGTAGCTTAATGGTCAAAAAGGCCTAATTAATTTGTGAGGTTACATCATGGATATCAATTTCATTCATGATTTTTAAAGGGGACATGGTCAATAGGAACATTAGAATCAGAAGTGGTACATGGAGACATGTTGGCTTTACATAAGTGGTACACACATACATGTTTGCTCTTTATTACAAGTGATACATAGAGACATGTTGCCTCTTAATATCCTAATTTCATCTGTTAATGTGATGTAGGGCCAATTACTGCTACACCACTGAACACGTGCCAGTTCAGTTCCCACCTTGTTCCTCCTGCGGTAAGTGATGTTCTTCCAGAGCAGGAGCAAGAGCTGAGTCCCGATCCCCATGTTGTGCTGCAAGGTGCTACCAAGCCATAGTGCAGCACTATAGGAACAAAACATGAGGGAGAGCAGTTGGACACCTGTGTCTCGACTAAAAAGTATTTTCTGACCAAAGAAAATGAACTAAACAGCAGCAGTGTGAGCACCTCCACTTGGAAATTTAAAATTAGCAGAAAAATTGGGATATTTGTTATCTTAACATATTCCTTATTGCCACAGTACATGGCTAATTCAGGTGCAGACGGGAGCACACTGTCCTGTAAGTCCCACATCCTCACATGACACTGATAGATCACGACAGGCCAGCTTAATCCAGACAATAAACATTCTCTTTTAACAAACATCTGTACTTCACAGATGCAGTGTAGCTTCAGTTGGAAAACTTTGAGTAATGTCATTTAATGCAGGATAAATATTTAACAAAAACAATGAAATAGCATGAAGATGAGGGTACTATGCTAGTATGTCACAGAGGAGAGAACATTAATCTGCTCAGGGCTCCCTAGGTTGATCCTGCAATCCTCATTATCCCAATTGGTTTACGTGATTCTGAGATTTCTAAATTAACTTTTGCTCAACAAATGTTTCCACGTCTTATCATTTGTTGATAAACAGCATTATGTCATCTAAATGAATTCACCAGCAAACAAGTGTGATTTCACTTGCAAATTCCCCTCACTCATATTTCATAGGCCTATCCCTAGTGCCAAGCTATTATGTGTGCATTCATCTGTGTACAACGATGCATTTTATCTGCAGTAAACCTTTATAACATGCTCACTATCATAATGTGCAAATAAATGAATACAATACATGCTCAATAAGTTCCTTTTCTTTAAACACTTCCACAACAACCAGATCAAAATGGTAAGGCTGATGTCAGACATGGAATTGACTATATCAAACACAATTCAATTGAGAACCCAGATGGGGCCTGGATGAATGACACTAGTAGAGATAGAGATACTCTATTGAACCCTGACCTGTTCACCTACCTGTCTCAGACCTGCTGTTTTCAACTCTCTAGAGACAGCAGGAGCGGTAGAGATACTCTGAATGACCGGCTATGAAAAGCCAACTGACATTTACTCCTGAAGTGCTGACCTGTTGCACCCTCGACAACCACTGTGATTATTATTATTTGACCCTGCTGGTCATCTATGAACATTAAAACATCTTGGCCATGTTCTGTTATAATCTCCACCCGGCACAGCCAGAAGAGGACTGGCCACCCCTCATAGCCTGGTTCCTCTCTAGGGTTCTTCCTAGGTTCTGGCCTTTCTAGGGAGCTTTTCCTAGCCACCGTGCATTGCTTGCTGTTTGGGGTTTTAGGCTGGGTTTCTGTACAGCACGTTGAGATATCAGCTGATGTAAGAAGGGCTTTCTAAATAAATTTGAAATTTGATTTGACTAGAGGTCGGGAAGACAAATAGGCCTACTTAAACCAACCTGGTCTACCCCCATAGAGAATATTAACTGACCTGGGCTTAAATTAAATGCTGCACCCTAAAATGAATAAGAGAGATATTACTAAATGTTTGACAATGGATGACAACATATTTTGAAAGTATTCTCAACATTTCACACAATTTGGGCTACACACCTGAGAAAGAGCGTATGTCAACAACATGCCATACCAGGCAATGCTACACAGCGATCACTCAAATGTAGGCTAACACGTTCATTACTAATGAATTCAATTCCAATTAAAAGGTCGTAATTAATCAAATTATAACTAAATTAAATGTAATCATTTACAGGGCTATATTCCAGTGTTATTCATTCAAACAAGTCAGCAAAAATGTTTGTTAAAACAACAATAAAAGCAGACAAATAATTATGTACATTAAAATAAATGACTGGTTTTACACGTTAACATAGCTACAAAAATGGACAGAATATAACAATTGTACATGCTCTTCTCCCAAAGTGATGCTAACGTGTTTGGGATAAAGCAGCCTACGCAGTATTAAGGACTAAATTAGGTAATTTAGCCGAAAGAGAGGCATCCCAGGACAATAATGTAATAGGCTCACCTTTCGCATGAAAGAGAATATTCCTATTTATCAGTGTATATGTACCAAATAAGTATTTTCTGTACCGCATTGACGTAAACTGTGTGTGTGTAGCTCATGTGTTTGTAATTGGAGAATAAATCTACAGGCTGCACGCCCACTGGTGGATGTTTATTGGCTAAAGGAGGATTATGACAGAGGTTACAGAAACCGGTTTCCTGTCTCATTGGTTGCAACACCGTCAATTCTACCGCTATTTTGGTACACAAATGAAGTTGATTGGCCAGGAGTATGACACGTACAGTGTTACACAAGGTCGATTACTACTACATAATAATGGTGTCTTTCAGAATGATCCATAAGTATTACCCTGCGAATCATTACCTGAAGAAACTAAAAAAATACATTAACATTGATTGCACTTTTTGTGTTGAGCATCTAGAAACAGTTTCGCATTTATCTTGGCATTGTCTACATGTAAAACAATTATGGAAAGATATTCACAGTTTTATAATTGTTACTATTCTTGTTGACTTTTGTTATTTTAATGGGAGAATGTGCTGTTCGGTTTCCTTAACCATAATAAAGATAAAGAAAAACAATTCTCCCTCATAAATCTAATTGTGCTAATGGAAAAATGTCATATTCATAAATGTAAATTCACTAATAAAAAAAACAATTCTGTGTTTTCTATAAGGAATTCGAGCAGTACATTAAGAACATTCAACATTCTTCTAATAAGAAAGCTTTTAAAGCAATCAATGTGTGCTTCTTTTAAGGTCTTTGTATAATCTGTAGTTTGTTGTATCCCCTAGCATATGTATCATTGTCTAGTTGTGTACGTCTTGTATGTATACAGACTTTTCTACATTATATAAAACAAAATTATAATAATAATTTTTTAAAACTACTACATAATAATAACAGAAAAAGGTAGGGGAATACATTTTTAGGTGTAGAATAAAGCAATATAACCCAACATTTCAAAACTAAAATCGAGACATGTATAGACGATTTACAAATATTTTAGAGGCATTATACATTATTAATTTTAATTTTAAATTTTATTTTATTTCACCTTTATTTAACCAGGTAGGCTAGTTGAGAACAAGTTCTCATTTGCAGCTGCGACCTGGCCAAGATAAAGCATAGCAGTGTGAACAGACAACACAGAGTTACACATGGAGTAAACAATTAACAAGTCAATAACACAGTAGAAAAAAAAGAGACAGATACAGTGTGCAAAAGGCATGAGGAGGTAGGCGAATAATTACAATTTTGCAGATTAACACTGGAGTGATAAATTATCAGATGGTCATGTACAGGTAGAGATATTGGTGTGCAAAAGAGCAGAAAAGTAAATAAATATAAACAGTATGGGGATGAGGTAGGTAAAATTGGCTGGGCTATTTACCGATAGACTATGTACAGCTGCAGCGATCGGTTAGCTGCTCAGATAGCAAATGTTTGAAGTTGGTGAGGGAGATAAAAGTCTCCAACTTCATTGATTTTTGCAATTCGTTCCAGTCACAGGCAGCAGAGAACTGGAACAAAAGGCGGCCAAATGAGGTGTTGGCTTTAGGGATGATCAGTGAGATACACCTGCTGGAGCGCGTGCTACGGGTGGGTGTTGCCATCGTAACCAGTGAACTGAGATAAGGCGGAGCTTTACCTAGCATGGACTTGTAGATAACCTGGAGCCAGTGGGTCTGGCGACGAATATGTAGCGAGGGCCAGCCGACTAGAGCAAACAGGTCGCAGTGGTGGGTGGTATAAGGTGCTTTACTAACAAAACGGATGGCACTGTGATAAACTGCATCCAGTTTGCTGAGTAGAGTATTGGAAGCTATTTTGTAGATGATATCGCCGAATTCGAGGATCGGTAGGATAGTCAGTTTTACTAGGGTAAGTTTGGCGGCGTGAGTGAAGGAGGCTTTGTTGCGGAATAGAAAGCCGATTCTAGATTTGATTTTAGATTGGAGATGTTTGATATGAGTCTGGAAGGAGAGTTTACAGTTTAGCCAGACACCTAGGTACTTATAGATGTCCACATATTCTAGGTCGGAACCATCCAGGGTGGTGATGCTAGTCGGGCGTGCGGGTGCAGGCAGGGAACGGTTGAAAATTATGCATTTGGTTTCACTAGCGTTTAAGAGCAGTTGGAGGCCACGGAAGGAGTGTTGTATGGCATTGAAGCTTGTTTGGAGGTTAGATAGCACAGTGTCCAAGGACGGGCCGGAAGTATACAGAATGGTGTCGTCTGCGTAGAGGTGGATCAGGGAATCGCCCGCAGCAAGAGCAACATCATTGATATATACAGAGAAAAGAGTCGGCCCGAGAATTGAACCCTGTGGCATCCCCATAGAGACTGCCAGAGGACCGGACAGCATGCCCTCCAATTTGACACACTGAACTCTGTCTGCAAAGTAGTTGGTGAACCAGGCAAGGCAGTCATCAGAAAAACCAAGGCTGCTGAGTCTGCCGATAAGAATATTATGATATGATATGATTGACAGAGTCGAAAGCCTTGGCAAGGTCGATAAAGACGGCTGCACTGTACTGTCTTTTATCGATGGCGGTTATAATATCGTTTAGTACCTTGAGCGTGGCTGAGGTGCTCCCGTGACCGGCTCGGAAACCAGATTGCACAGCGGAGAAGGTACGGTGGGATTCGAGATGGTCAATGACCTGTTTGTTGACTTGGCTTTCGAAG
Source organism: Oncorhynchus tshawytscha (assembly GCF_018296145.1). Classification (NCBI taxonomy): domain Eukaryota; kingdom Metazoa; phylum Chordata; class Actinopteri; order Salmoniformes; family Salmonidae; genus Oncorhynchus; species Oncorhynchus tshawytscha. Next base: position 17,005,899 of record NC_056434.1, on the reverse strand, counting down.
ACCTTAGATAGGCAGGGCAGGATGGATATAGGTCTGTAACAGTTTGGGTCCAGGGTGTCTCCCCCTTTGAAGAGGGAGTAAAACTGAGACCAAGGTCTCTTTTACATATCAGCCTGAATTAAACAAATTACAGAAAATACACATCAATATAAATACAAAACGCAAGCAAAAAAACACATTCATCAGTAATAAGGTCCTCAGTCAGCTTTCTGAATTACCCTAGAGGCACCAAAACTTCACATTTAAGAACATTTTGAAGATTGCACCTTATTTGTGGAACAAGAACACTAAAAGCTGATTTACCTAAATCAGTAGAGACTAAAGCAATTTCCAGAGTTAACCAATCCCTGAGACCGGGTGTGGTAACTCATATGTCTAAAGTTTAGTAAACATATTAGGTACAGTGGGACTTTTTGTAAAAGGGCTTTATAAATGAAAACATAGCAATGTATCAACCTACGTGACATCAAAGAGGGTCAACCAACTTTCTGCTAGAGAATGCAGCGAGGAGTACTACAATTGTTGCCCGTAATAAAGCGCAGCGCACTATGACACTGTATCTAACTGCTTTAATGAAGAAGCAGCTGCGTTCATATATATGAAAGATAGGAACGTCGACTGAATAATCTGCTTTCTAATATTTAGCGAGAGGCAGGACCTATAGAAGCCCCTTTTTATTCTCAGTTTCTTAACTAACTCATCAATATGCTTTTAAAAGACACCTTCTCATATCCAGATATTTGTAAGCAGGGACACGATCAACATGGACACAATCCAAAGTACATATGCTTAAATAAGTTATTTTTAAATGCTCTAGAGAACATATACATAGTTTTACCTGCATTCAATACTAATTTCAGGTCAATAAAGTTGTTCTGTAATACAATGAAGGCAGACTGCAGTTTAGATAGAGCCTGGTTAACCATGTGGACAAAAGCATACACAAGTGTCATCGTCATACAAGTGCAGGTTAACATTTTTACAGACTAACAATACAGACTTATGTAAACAGTAAAAAGTACAGGACCCCGAATCAACCTCTACAGGACACATTTCTTAATATCCAGGAAACCTGATTTAACACCATCAGTAGATACACATTGAGTTCTGTCAGGTCAAAAGCCTTTGAATTAGCAGTGAGTGACAAACAGTATCGAAAGCCTTTGACAGGTCAATGAAGAGGGCAGAAAAATGTTGCCTTTTATCCATTCATCATTTAGAACTAGGAACACAGCAGAGATAGTGCTATGACCTGGTCTAAAACCCAACTGCTGTACATTTAGAATACATTTCAAAGATAATAAATATCTTAGCTGAGAATGAATCAAGGAGTCTAATATTTTAGCTAGGCAAGAAAGTAGAAAGAGTGACAATTATTTAGGTCACCACCTTTGTGAAGGGGGAGTACATGGGCCGCCTTCCAACTTTGGGGATAGTAGCAGATATAATCGTCAGGTTAAAAATATGGGTTAATGTTTCAGCAATCGGGGGCAGAGCTGCAGCAAAATGGATCAATCATATCTGCCCCAATGGATTATTATTATTATTATTGACATAAATCTTAAGCAAGGCATCTAGCACATCACAGAAAACAGTGATTTACTAGATGTTGAGGGGTTAACTGTTGAGTCAGCCAGAGGCTGGAAGAGGGAAGAGCAGTCGATTGACTGACCAAGGTCAATTAAACCCCAGTTTCTCTCAAACAAAAAGCCTGGCGAGATAAAGTTATGATTAAAAGCATCAGTTATCCAATTCTTCTCAATTATGTTGACAGAGTCAGACCTAACTTTCTTAAGCAGGGAAGAGGAATGTGTACTCTTCAGTGCATTTACTGTTTTCCAAAATTTTGCAGGATCGCCAGAGATTAAAAAGTAGATTGTTTTAGCTTTCTTAAATCGAGATAGTACATCTGTTTCTCAATTGTCTGAAAATAGTTTTTGGGGTTCTATACAGAAAGTGTGTATAAAACCTCTATAAATTATATTTATAATTATATGACAATATTTTATGTTGGCAATAATTCTATTACACAATTTCTAATATATTTACATTCCTTACTTTTATCTTCCTGCATAAGTAAAATCAGGATTATGATGGCTGCCATTCATGCCAATTAGACTGGTTTGGATTTCTCCCTGATCAATATGGCTGCCATTGTCCCCCCAATTCTGGAACTTTGAGGGTTAATGGCATAGCCAATTCTACCTCTATTTTGGCACACAAATGAAGCTGATTGGCCAGGAGTATGACAGGCAGTGTTACACAAGATCGACTACTACTACTCAATAACAGAAAAAAGTAGAGGTAATTTTAGGTGTAGAATAAGGCAGTATAACAAATAGCCCAACACTTTGTTTTTTAGACACCTTCCTATCAAACAAACAAACAAACAAACAGTTACGACGTATTGCATACGCACATTCTTCAACAGGAATTCTGTACACTAAAAATAGTTGGTACTGCAATAACTGATTTCAAAAGTGGATTCAATATTCATCAACATATTTAGTTCACTATTCCGCAACGTTTTGCTATTGTGTGCCCTTATAAACTCGGCAAAAAAAGAAACGTCCCTTTTTCAGACCTTGTCTTTCAAAGATAATTCGTAAAAATCCAAATAACTTCACAGATCCTCATTGTAAAGGGGTTTAACACTGTTTCCCATGCTTGTTCAATGAACCATAAACAATTAATGAACATGCACCTGTGGAACGGTCGTTAAGACACTAACAGCTCACAGACGGTAGGCAATTTAGGTCACAGTTATGAAAACTTAAGACACTGAAGAGGCCTTTCTACTGACTCTGAAAAACAGCAAAAGAAAGACGCCCAGGGTCCCTGCTCATCTGCGTGAACGTGCCTTAGGCATGCTGCAAGGAGGCATGAGGACTGCAGATGTGGCCAAGGCAATAAATTGCAATGTCCGTAAAGTGAGACGCCTAAGACAGCGCTACAGGGAGACAGGACGGACAGCAGATCGTCCTCGCAGTGGCAGACCACGTGTAACAGCACCTGCACAGGATCGGTACATCCAAACATCATGCCTGCGGACAGGTACAGGATGGCAATAACAACTGCCCGAGTTACACCAGGAACGCACAATCCCTCCATCAGTGCTCAGACTGTCCGCAATAGGCTGAGAGAGGCTGAACTGAGGGTTTGTAGGCCTGCTGTAAGGCAGGTCCTCACCCGACATCACCGGCAACAATGTTGCCTATGGCCACAAACCCACCGTCGCTGGACCAGACAGGACTGTCAAAAAGTGCTATTCACTGACGAGTCGCGGTTTTGTCTCACCAGGAGTGATGGTCGGATTCGGGTTTATCGTCGAAGGAATGAGCCGATGCCTGTACTCTGGAGCGGGATCGATTTGGAGATGGAGGGTCCGTCATGGTCTGGGGCGGTGTGTCACAGCATCATTGGACTGAGCTTGTTGTCATTGTAGGCAATCTCAATGCTGTGCGTTACAGTGAAGACATCCTCCTCCCTCATGTGGTACCCTTCCTGCAGGCTCATCCTGACATGACCCTACAGCATGATAATGCCACCAGCCATACAGCTCGTTCTGCGCGTGATTTCCTGCAAGACAGGAATGTCAGTGTTCTGCCATGGCCAGCGAAGAGCCCGGATCTCAATCCCATTGAGCACGTCTGGGACCTGTTGGATCGGAGGGTGAGGGCAATTCTACCCAAAAATGTCCGGGAACTTGCAGGTGCCTTGGTGGAAGAGGGGAGTAACATCTCACAGCAAGAACTGGCAAATCTGGTGCGGTCCATGAGGATATGCACTGCAGTACTTAATGCAGCTGGTGGCCACACCAGATACTGTTACTTTTGATTTTGCCCTATCCCCCCCCTTTGTTCAGGGACACATTATTCCATTGCTGTTAGTCACACGTCTGTGGAACTTGTTCAGTTTATGTCTCAGTTGTTGAATCTTATGTTCAAACAAATATTCACACGTTCATTTTGATGAAAATAAATGCAGTTGACAGTGAGGACGTTTCATTTTTTGCTGAGTTTATTTGCCAGGTACTGACCTGTAATGACCAATGTGGCAAGGCCATATTCCTATCATAGGAATGATGCAGGGCGCAAGACAGCATTGACAGCCTCTCATTACTGTCCAGTCCAGCTCTGTCACTGTGGGGTCAGGCTTGAAACTTATTCAAAATAAGATCCATACATTGAAGAGAACGCACCACCATACTAATACTCACACGTATGAGTATTCTAAGATGTTGATATGTCACAGGTTAGTCTGCACCTTTCTTTGTTGTCAATTTTTGGATTAAATATAAAAAACTGTAGAGGTAGAGCAACAAGACATATCACACAATACCATTAGAGAAACAGCCTAAAATACATGGTTTAGTCACACATATCCCCAGTCCATAATCAATAAACAATGGCAATTGCCAGGGATAGATCGAATTTAATAAAACATCCAAAACTGCAGTCATTAAAAATACATCTAACACTAAAAGTTACCTTTGATTCTGCAAATACAGAAGTCAACATTATGAATTCTTCCAGGCACTGAAATGGGAATAGGGAATGGCATGCAAAATACATCTTTCAGCATTTTAATAGTACACCGTCCGTTCAGAGATACATTGTACTAATTTAAAACGAATTTAGTCGCCAGTTGACGTGCATGTTAGTCAATGACATTGTCTAGCTGTAAAAAAGAGAGATGCGCAGCTTTTTTGACACCACACTCCAAAAAGCAAGTTCTGCAGGCTCTAGTTTTGTCTAATCTTGATTATTGTCCAGTCGTGTAGTCCAGTGTGGCAAGGAAAGACCTAGTTAAGCTGCAGCTGGCCCAAAACAGAGCGGCACATTTTGCTCTTAATGTAATCAGAGGGCTGATATAAATACTATGCATGCCAGTCTCTCTTGGTTAATAGTTGAGGGGAGACTGACTGCATCACTTATTTTTTATAAGAAACCATGTGTTGAAAATCCCAAAATTGTTTGCATAGTCAACTTACACACAGCTCTGACCCACCATACATGCCACCATGGGTCTTTTCATAGTCCCCAAATCCAGAACAAATTCAAGAAAACGTACAGTATTATATAGAGCCCTAATTGCATGGAACTTCCTTCATCTCATTATGCTCATTATTATCATCTCATTATGCTCAAATGAACAGCAACCCTGGTTTCAACCCTGGTTTCAAAAAACAGATAAAGCAACACCTCTCCCCTATTTGACCTAGTTTGTGTGTATACATTGATATGTAGGCTGTGTGCGCCTTTTTTAAAATGTATGTAGTTCTGTCCTTGAGCTGTTCTTGTCTATTGATGTTCTGTATTACGTCATTCTGTCTTATGTTTCATGTTTTGTGTGGACCCCAGGAAGAGTAGCTGCTGCTTTTGCAAAAGCTAATGGGGATCCTAATAAAATACCAAAATAGAATGAGGCAGGAAGCACGAAACAAGAGATATTTTCCTTAAGTAAGGCTTCTCTCCATTAACTCAAGTTCAACGGAGGCACATCTGCAACTAAAGAGCGGTGAAGGAAGACAATTGTACGTACTCATGCTGTTCCTGTTAAGATGCTTAGTATAGTCGAAAAATAACCTCACTTTTCCTATTGCCAATCTTAGTTATCATTTGCTTTAAAACATCTCATAAATATAAACTGCGTTTTATTTAAAAAAAAATCTAAATGTGCTGGATCATCATGTAATTCCAACATACATACATCAAATATTCTGTACAGGTGGAGAACCCCTTTATGTGTATCAATAGCCAGCTGATACAGTACAATTGCATATGGTGAGAAAAAAAATAGAATGAGGCTGCGAGTGAGCATGTGTATAGTTGGAAAATGGCCTGTGTATAGTTGGAAAATGGCCTGTGTATAGTTGGAGAATGGCTTGCGTATAGCTCGTTTGCTTGTGAGCGCAGCAGCACTCTTCTCCATTCTCTCAGAGAAATACTGGCGTATCTTGTCCCGTTAGAAGGCGATATGTAGAGGCTGGCATTGTCTTCAAGTGAATCTGTTCAGAAAGATGAACAGTTATGAATGTCAAAGCTAATAAAGAGAAAGTAGGCTTCTTGAAATTAAAGTAAGTGTTAAATCTAGTGCTTCTGATTTGGGGTGGAAATCCTCTCACCTCCCCGACTGCGTTAGTCAAAATGTGGATGATCTTCTCGTGAGGAGTGGCTACCACACTCTGCCCGTTAATTTCAATGATGCGGTGTCCAACCCGGATGCCACCTCTCTCCGCAATCCCTCCACGCATCAGACTGCAGATCTGCTCAAGGCAACATGGGTATGAGAAAGATATAGAATGAAAAGGTATGAAAGAGAGTTGAGGTGATTGAAGGTTGTGAAGCTATGCAAGTGGGCAATTTACCCTTTTTGCTTTACTACTATGGATTTTCATAAAATGGATGTCGTACAGGTACTATTCAATAAAAAAAATCAGTTTCAGACCACATTGATTTCAGATTAACTTTATTCAAGACCATGTTCGCAGTGAGAAACAAAAAATAATCTCAAATGCATATTACTCACTACTGAATGGACAGGGCCTGACCCAAATAAATATTGACATAAATAAAACATTAATAACCTGAATGTTAGATCCTGACTGGCAGTTGAATACATAGTTTTTATTTTAATAAAAATGTAGAGTAAAATGATATACAAAGTAACTGTCACTTACAATGCCGTCCTCCACACTGAAGCCCAACTGAAATTTTGGGTCCGGTCGCTTGATTATAGCCATGGTGACAGGGGGGCAGTGGACAATACTGAGCTTCACCTCGGCTTGGTTTTTCAAATCCTTTTATAAAAACAAAAAAAAAAAGAAAGGGGAAAATACATCATACAAATACTGGAGAGATTCCTGCAACATACATTTCTATGGCACCTTAAAGTATCCATTCACTATCTAATTGCATTCTGTGCTCCGTACACAAAGAAAGGCATTCACAGAATGGGTATTGTGTGTGTGTGCATCCGTGCATGTGCGGAGCACAGAACATTAGGTGAAGAAATCCAACATCCTACCATCAAGTCCAACCGCATGCCGAAATGATACTTTAGAACGCAAACATTTCCACCAATTGATCTCCCACTCGACACGTCACCTGCATCAGTCTATGCCAGGGATCATCAACTAGATTATTTTCTAGAGTAGATGGTCAAAGGGCCGGGCTGCAAATTGACCGGAAGCCCAAAAATATATAATCTGTTTTTCAAACCTTGATTACATTTGTATATGATCATACACGGAGTATACAAAACATTAGGAACACCTTCTCTTTCCATGACAGACTGACAAGGTGAATCCTGTTGAAAGCTGATGCCATATTGATGTCACCTGTTAAATCCACTTCAAATCAGTGTAGATGAAGGGGAGTGGACCGGCTACAGAAGGACATTTAAAGTCTTGAGACTATTGAGACATGGGATGCGTGTGTGCCATTCAGAGGGTGAATGGGAAAGACAAAATATTTAAGTGCCTTTGAACGAGGTATGGTAGTAGGTGCCAGGCGCATCAGTTTGTGTCAAGAACTGCAAAGCTGCTGGGTTTTTTAAGCTCAATAGTTTGCCGTGTGTATCAGGAATGGTCAACCACCCAAAGGACATCCAGCCAACTTCACACAAATGTGAGAAGCATTGGAGTCAACATGGGCCAAATAAAAATAACCTGTGGGCCACCAGTTGGGGAACCCTGCTGTATGACTTCAGCAATACAGCACCATCTAGTGTGCATTCTACAAACTACATGATAGACAGCCAACAGTCACAGGAACTAATGAAACACAGATGCACAACACAACCCCCTCTTACCCGTATGATACTCTGGCAGGTGGTTATGGGGAGGCCCACAAGGCTGGTGCTATTGACAGACATGATGCGGTCTCCAATGCTGAGGGCCCCGCAGCGCTCTGCAGGGCCACCGTGGAGTAGGTTGGCCACCACCACCGTGGGCAGGATGGACCCCCAGCCCGACTCCACCACCGCCACCCCCACTATCTCCCCGGGAGCCTTGGAGATGGACACCTGGACAGACAGCAGGAAGGTGGTTTAAGAGAAAGATGGAATTTCATCTGGGTGGTGTTCAGTAGGGAAACAAATCTCAAGATGTAAAACAGATGACAAGTTTAGGGAGTACCTAACCCAATTTAAACATGATTTTATCTTAACGCTACACAACATTGATGTACATTTCACTAAAATCATGAAATGTATGGATCTGTTTCATCAGTGTCTTGAGCAAAAGAGTAAGTGGCTGTTGCATAGTGTAAAACCACAAATACCTCTGGTTTATACAATATTATCTCCATGAACAACCAAATGTTAAAACAGATTGTTATCTAGGCAAGTACTTCCCAAAGCTCTCATCAGGGATCACCAGATGTTTCACACATTTGTTGTTTCCCTGAATTGGCAAACCTGATTCGATTAGTTAAGGGCTTGGTGACAGTTGACTAATTGAATCAGTAGTGCCAGTTTAGTGCTACAACCAATATGTGAAAAGTCTGGTGGTCCCCAAGGAGAGGGTTGAGAATCCCTGCAGGGAGGAATACCGCATTTGTAGACCTACATTTAAAAGGACACCCCGGCTGGTCCTAACAACAAGGTGCTGAAATTGAGTGTTACTGTACCTCTCTGATGTTATCTGAATCAGAAAAGTGCACCAGGTCTCCGTTGTAGAGCTCCTGTGTGCCCAGGTAGTCACTGTACTCGCTGGGCTTTAGCTCGCTGGCCTTGATGCCGTTGGCATGGAGGAACTGCTGGTAGGCCACACCGAAGGCCTGGCCAATCGCCTGAGCGATCACCTGTGCCTACATGCAGGAAAGTGACAGTGAGTCAGTGGGCGTGTTCAGACATGTTCCAGACTGGCAGCCAACAGTATGCTAATCCTTTACATACCTGTTCCTTCTCACAGAGTAGTTCAAGTAGACAAAATAGGCTGTGGCTAACGTATTATTAAACCGAACCTTGACCTATAATAATCTAATGAACTGCTAATTAGTGTTTCCTCCTGTTAATCGACTCCTGGCATGGAAAAATAACCTGTGTGCCAGGCTGTTTCTTTCTGTATTCAATAAAGCTGGTTTACCTAGTTGCTTAGGCAAAACAACGACAAGTTGGCTCAAATACTGTAGAAAAAGACTGGCACCGGAAATAAAATAACAGTTCAACCTAATTATTTTCAACAAAAAAAACACAAAACATATTGAACATAAAGTTGTACGGTTTCCACTTGGCTGACTCACATCATCGGAGTTAAACACATGGCAGATCATGCAGCACTTTTTCTGTGGCCCGGGGGAGTTGGCCCCAGTGGGGTTCTCCTCCTGGCCTTTACGGCCCACGGCCGGCTTCCTACGGGCCATCAGGACCACGATGCTGCCGATGTCTGCGATGTAGGAGATCATCTGGAGAGGGTGGTCCATCATGGCCTCCTATAGGAGAAGCAGGAGGGATGAATGTATAGAAACTGTTTACTAACACTTTATTTGGTCTTTTTTAATGATTCTTTATTTAACTAGGCAAGTAGGTTAAGAACAAATTCTTATTTACAATGATGGCCTACCAAAAGGCAAAAGGTCTCCTGCGGGGAAGGGGGCTAGGAATAAAAATGTATTAAATAAAGAATATAGGACAACACACACACATCACGGCAAGAGAGACAACACAACACTACATAAAGAGAGAGACCTAAGGGGCCTCCCGGGTGGCGCAGTGGTTAAGGGCTGTGCCACCAGAGATTCTGGGTTCGCGCCCAGGCTCTGTCGTAACCGGCCGCGACCGGGAGGTCCGTGGGGGCGACACACAATTAGCCTAGCGTCGTCCGGGTTAGTGAGGGCTTGGCCGGTAGGGATATCCTTGTCTCATCGCGCACCAGCAACTCCTGTGGCAGGCCGGGCGCAGTGCGCGCTAACCAAGGTTGCCAGATGCACGGTGTTTAATCCGACACATTGGTGCGGCTAGCTTCCGGGTTGGATGCGCTGTGTTAAGAAGCAGTGCGGCTTGGTTGGGTTGTGTATTGGAGGAAGCATTACTTTCAACCTTCGACTCTCCCGAGCCCGTACGGGAGTTGTAGCGATGAGACAAGATAGTAGCTACTAAAACAATTGGATACCACGAAATTGGGGAGAAAAATTACACATTTTTAAACATTTAAAGAAAAGAGAGACCTAAGACAACAACATAGCATGGTAGAGACCCAACAGCACAAAGGGCAAGAAGGTAGAGACAACATCACGGAAAGCAGCCACAACTGTCAGTAAGAGTGCCCACGATTGAGTCTTTGAATGACGAGATTGAGATAAAACTGTCCAGTTTGAGAATTTGTTGCAGCTCGTTCCAGTCGCTAGCTGCAGCGAACCATAATTTGCAAATAAATTCATTAAAAATCCTACAATGTGATTCTCTGGATTTTTTTTCTAATTTTGTCTGTCATAGTTGAAGTGTACCTATGATGAAAATTATAGGCCTCTCATCTTTTTAAGTGGGAGAACTTGCACAATTGGTGGCTGACTAAATACTTTTTTGCCCCACTATGTTGTTGACGTAAATTGAAAAGAGAGTGGGGCCTAGGCTCAAGCCTTGGGGTACTCCCTTGGTGACAGGCAGTGGCTAAGAGAGATGTTTGGATGTTATACACTGCACTCTGAGGTAGTTAGCAAACCAGACCAAAGACCCCTCAAACACCAATACTTCTTAGCCAGCCCACACGAATGGAATGATCTACCGTTTCAAAAGCGTTGGCCAAGTCAATACATATAGCAATACAACATTGCTTAGAATCAAGGGCAATGGTGAAATCATTGAGGACCTTTAAAGTTGCAGTGACACATCCATAACCTGAGCAGAAACCAGATTGCATACCAGAGAGAATACTATAGACATCAAGAAAGCCAGAATTGATTGACAAGTTTTTCTAACACTTTTGATAAACAGGGCAAAATAGAAATAGGCCTGTAACATTTAGGATCAGCTTGATCTCCCCCTTTAAATAAAGGACGAACCGTGGCTGCCTTTCCAGGTCCATACCGAAACAGTTCGAACTTCTAATTTTAAAAATTAATCTCTCCAGAAATAAGTCTCTCACTGTTGCCGCCTGCTACCGACCCCCCTCAGCTCCCAGCTGTGCCCTGGACACCATTTGTGAATTGATCGCCCCCCATTTTGCTTCAGAGTTTGTTCTGTTAGGTGACCTAAACTGGGATATGCTTAACACCCCAGCAGTCCTACAATCTAAGATAGATGCCCTCAATCTCACACAAATCATCAAGGAACCCACCAGGTACAACCCTAAACCTGTAAACAAGGGCACCCTCATAGACGTTATCCTGACCAACTGGCCCTCCAAATACACCTCCGCTGTCTTCAATCAGGATCTCAGCGATCACTGCCTCATTGCCTGTATCCACTACGGGTCGCCAGTCAAACGACCACCCCTCATTACTGTCAAACGCTCCCTAAAACACTTCTGCGAGCAGGCCTTTCTAATCGACCTGGCCCGGATGTTCTGAAAGGATATTGACCTCATCCCGTCAGTTGAGGATGCCTGGTCATTCTTTAAAAGTAACTTCCTCACAATCTTAGATAAGCATGCTCCGTTCAAAAAATGCAGAACTAAGAACAGATATAGCCCTTGGTTCACTCCAGACCTGACTGCCCTCGACCAGCACAAAAACATCCTGTGGCGGACTGCAATAGCATCTAATAGTCCTCACGATATGCAACTGTTCAGGGAAGTCAGGAACCAATAGACGCAGTCAGTCAGGAAAGCAAAGGCCAGCTTTGTCAAGCAGAAATTTGCATCCTGTAGCTCTAACTCCAAAAAGTTCTGGGACACTGTAAAGTCCATGGAGAACAAGAGCACCTCCTCCCAGCTGCCCACTGTACTGAGGCTAGGTAACACGGTCACCAGCGATAAATCCATGATAATTGAAAACTTCAACAAGCATTTCTCAACGGCTGGCCATGCCTTCCTCCTGGCTACTCCAACCTCGGCCAACAGCTCCCCCCCGCAGATACTCGCCCAAGCCTCCCCAGCTTCTCCTTTACCCAAATCCAGATAGCAGATGTTCTGAAAGAGCTGCAAAACCTGGACCCATACAAATCAGCTGGGCTTGACAATCTGGACCCTCTATTTCTGAAACTATCCGCCGCCATTGTCGTAACCCCTATTACCAGCCTGTTCAACCTCTCGTATCGTCTGAGATCCCCAAGGATTGGAAAGCTGCCGCAGTCATCCCCCTCTTCAAAGGGGGAGACACCCTGGACCCAAACTGTTACAGGCCTATATCCATCCAGCCCTGCCTATCTAAGGTCTTCGAAAGCCAAGTCAACAAACAGATTACTGACCATCTCGAATCCCACCGTACCTTCTCCACTGTGCAATCTGGTTTCCGAGCCGGTCACGGGTGCACCTCAGCCACGCTCAAGGTACTAAACGATATCATAACCGCCATCGATTAAAGACAGTACTGTGCAGCAGTCTTCATCGACTTGGCCAAGGCTTTCGACTCTGTCAATCACCATATTCTCATCGCCAGACTCAGTAGCCTCGGTTTTTCTAATGACTGCCTTGCCTGGTTCACCAACTACTTTGCAGACAGAGTTCAGTGTGTCAAATCGGAGGGCATGCTGTCCGGTCCTCTGGCAGTATCTATGGGGGTGCCACAGGGTTCAATTCTCGGGTCGACTCTTTTCTCTGTATATATCAATGATGCTGCTCTTGCTGCGGGCGATTCCCTGATCCACCTCTACGCAGAAGACACCATTCTGTATACTTCTGGCCCTTCCATGGACACTGTGCTATCTAACTTCCAAACGAGCTTCAATGCCGTATCACACTCCTTCCGTGGCCTCCAACTGCTCTTAAAGGCTAGTGAAACCAAATGCATGCTTTTCAACCATTCGCTGCCTGCACCCGCACGCCCGACTAGCATCACCACCCTGGATGGTTCCGACCTAGAATATGTGGACATCTATAAGTACCTAAGTGTCTGGCTAGAGTGTAAACTCTCCTTCCAGACTCATATCAAACATCTCCAATCTAAAATCAAATCTAGAATCGGCTTTCTATTTCGCAACAAAGCCTCCTTCACTCACACCGCCAAACTTACCCTAGTAAAACTGACTATCCTACCGATCCTCGACTTCGCCGATGTCATCTACAAAATAGCTTCCAATACTCTACTCAGCAAACTGGATGCAGTTTATCACTGTGCCATCCGTTTTGTTACTAAAGCATCTTATACCACCACTGCAACCTGTATGCTCTAGTCGGCTGGCCCTCTCTACATATTCGTCACCAGACCCACTGGCTCCAGGTCATCTACAAGTCCATGCTAGGTAAAGCTCCGCCTTATCTCAGTTCACTGGTCACGATGGCAACGCCCACCCGTAGCACGTGCTCCAGCAGGTGTATCTCACTGATCATCCCTAAAGCCAACATCTCATTTGGCCGCCTTCCCTTCCAGTTCTTTGCTGCCTGTGACTGGAACGAATTGCAAAAATAGCTGAAGTTGGAGACTTATCTCCCTCACCAACTTCAAACATCTGCTATCTGAGCAGCTAACCGATCACTGCAGCTGTACATAGTCCATCGGTAAATAGCCCGCCAATTTACCTACCTCATCCCCATACTGTTTTTATTTATTTACTTCTTGGCCAGGTCGCAGTTGTAAATGAGAACTTGTTCTCAACTAGCCTACCTGGTTAAATAAAGGTGAAATAAAAATAAAATGGGAACCTCCCTAGAGAGAAGATACAGGTTAAAAGGGTCAGAGATGGGCTTGGCGAAAGATAGGGGCAACAAGCTTAAAAAAGAAAGGTCTAAACCATCTGACCCAGTTTAAGGAGCTCCTTTAGCACCTCGGACTCAGTGACTGCCTGCAAGGAGAAACTTTGTAGCAGGGCAGGGGAAAAAGAGGGAGAAGCATTGGGGATAGTCGCATTAGAAGGGGTGGGAGATTAGGAAATGTTGGACGGGCAAGGAGGCATTGCTGAGTCAAATAGGAATCCTGACTTAATGAAGTGGTGATTTAAAGAGCTCAGCCATGTGCTCCTTGTCAGTAACAACCACATCATCAACATTAAGGGACATGGGCAGCTGTGAGGAGGAAGGTTTATTCTTCAGGTCTTTAACCGTTTTCTAGAATTCCTTGGTGTTAGACCCACAGAGAGAGAACTGCTCCTTAAAGTAACTAACTTTGGCCTCCCGGATAGCCTGAGTGCACTTATTTCTCATTTGCCTGAACAAGAGCCAGTCAGCGTGTGCCGAGTCTTTCGCCAAAAGCAATTCTTGAGGTGGAGGAACTCTGCAAGATAACGGTCAACCCAGGGGCTGAACCTTTAGGTGTAAGTTTAACACTAATGAAAAAAATCCATGATAGATCCATTCCCACTGGGTCTAACAACAAAGATGGCCAGGCTAGTTTAACAGTAACCACTATATATCCAGGACCAGCCAGCCATTAAGTAGGGAAAAAGCTGAAAAGCTGTCACAAAATTAACTTGCCTATTCAACTGTACAGGCTGAGTACGACGCAAATTAGAGACACTTTTATTCAAGGAATGACCTTAGCTACTTTGTCATTCATTCAAACCAAACCTGTGTGTCTGCGCTGAGGACTTTGATGCGCTGAGTGGAGATGAAGAGATCCACCTCAGTCATAGGCTGAGACTCTCCCTCTGGGGCCTGGAGAAAGACAAGAGCAGATGTTTTGATGACACAATCTAAAGCAGATCACCGCTTTTTAGCAGAATAATCTGTCTGACCCATTCTGGCACTTATGGCCCCCCCACTTCCCACTTATCCCAGTCAAAGCTGTACTCTATCCTGGCACCCCAATGGCGGAACAAGCTTCCCCCTAACGTCAGGAAAGCACAGTCCCTGCCAATCCTCCGACCACGTCTAAAAACCTACCTCTTCAAAAAGTAGAAGGGAAAAAAACACCCTGCCATTGAACTTGCGCCTTTCTTTTCTTACTAGCACTGACTTTGCAGTCATAGATGCTTTATTGAGGAAAAGTTTAACTGTAGCACCAACCCACAGTGGGGAAAAAAAACAAGGTTCTGCCGCAGCACACTCTAAAGCCTAGCAGTCTCAATCGACTGAGATATGTGGATGTCTTACCTTGCTACCTTAAGATAAATGCACCAAATTGTAAGTTGCTTGGGATAAGAGCATCTGCTAAATGACTAAAATGCCAAAAGTAAACTTACTTTGATCCTGTCCACAGCCTCTTGGGCCTGTTTCATTCGGGCGTTGGTGGAAGGGTTCTTGTCAGACTTGAGCTGGGTGGAGCCCAGGTACTTGGCCCCAAATATGACCCCATCCAGGAGGTCATCTGGGTCACAGGGGCCAGGCACTGACACAAAAACAAAGTGACTTATCAGAAATGTAATACTATTGTTATTACTGCTATTATTATTATTATTATTATTAATATTGAGATTCCAATAAAAGAAGCACAGAAGATTTACATAGCCTATGTTTAGCTTACCATCTTTATAGGCTGGGTGGTCCTCTGTGCCCTGTAAGTGAAGAGGTCAATGATAATTGAACAAAGTAAGAGACACAGCTCATTTGAACCAATCAATCATCAGCAAAATAATTGATACTTTACTAGAGGTCGACCGATTAATCGGAATGGACGATTAATTGGGGCCGATTTCAGGTATATGAAAC
This sequence comes from Oncorhynchus tshawytscha, assembly GCF_018296145.1. Classification (NCBI taxonomy): domain Eukaryota; kingdom Metazoa; phylum Chordata; class Actinopteri; order Salmoniformes; family Salmonidae; genus Oncorhynchus; species Oncorhynchus tshawytscha. The sequence goes on along the minus strand of NC_056434.1, from coordinate 16,990,214 downwards.
ACAAATCGTATAGAGAGAAAGTCCTATAGTAACTACAACCTAAAACTTCATACCTGGGAATATTGAAGACTCATGTTAAAAGGAACCACCAGCTTTCTTATGTACTCATGTTCTCAGCAAGGAACTTAAACGTTAGCTTTTTTTATTACACTTTTACTTTCTTCTCTAACACTTTGTTTTTGCATTATTTAAACCAAATTGAACATGTTTCATTATTCATTTGAGGCTAAATTGATTTTATTGATGTATTATATTAAGCTAAAATGTGTTCATTCAGTATTGTTGTAATTGTCATTACAAATAAATACACATATATTTAAATTTTTAAAATCAGACGATTAATCGGTATCTGCTTTTTTTTGGTCCTCCAATAATCGGCATTGGCGTTGAAAAATCATAATAGGTCGACCTTTATACTTTACCGAACAAAAAATATTGTGAAGTGTTGGTCCCATGTTTCACGAGCAAAAGAAATGATCACAGAAATGTTCCATACACACAAAAATTATATTTTTGAAATGTTGTGCACAAATTGGTTTTTCATCCCTGTTAGTGAGCATTTCTTCTTTGCCAAGATAATCCCTCCACTTGACAGGGGTGGAATATCAAGAAACTGATTAAAAAGCATGATCATTACACAGGTGCACCTTGTACTGGAGACAAAAAGCCACTCTAAAATGTGCAGTTTAGTCACACAACAATATCACAGATGTCTCAAGTTGAGGATGCGTGCAATTGGCATGATGACTGCAGGAATGTCCACCAGAGCTGTTGCCAGAGAATTTAATTTTCATTTATCTACCATAAGCCGCCTCCAACATTGTTTAAGAGAATTTGGCAGTACCTCTAACTGGCCTCACAACCGCAGACACGTGTAACCACAACAGCCCAGGACCTTGGCTTCTTCAAGTGGGAGGGCCTATGCCTTCCCAGGCACACCCATGGCTGTGCCCCGGAGAGTAGGGCCTAATTAATTTTAAAATCGTTGAAATTGTTGCATGTTGTTTATATTTTTGTTCAGTATTATAACACCACCATTAATCATTAATAACCATCTTTCAGCATGTCACACCTACCCGCTCACTGTTCTCTGCATCATTGACCTCCTCTGGAGCCTCCTCCCCTAACTTCATCCACACAGGCTCTGGGACCTCATCTTCGGGGATAGAGTCAATGGAGTCATCTATGTGGCGCAGCTGCCCACTGTTCCCAAAGTGGTCCCAGAACCTCTCCCCGTCCTCCTGGTTGTAGGAGACCGACACCACCGCATCCATCTCTTCTCTCCGGGCCATGTAAGGAAGAACATGGGTATCAGAGGGACTGGGCTGGGGAACCCCGATCTCTGTACACTCCAGCAGCCCTAATAAGTCTCTCTGTTGACTCTCAGAGAACAGCAGCCCCGAGGCCTGGTTCAGCTTCTGCTCTGGTAGGAAAGGGCTGACGTCAGTCAACAGAGATGGGCCTGCGGGGTCAAAGTCCGAAGACTCAGAGAACGCTGATGGTGTAGGGTCAGTGCTTGAGTTCCTGGGGAAAGGGCTTTCTCTGATGACTTGGAGTCGGTTCAACAGGTGGTGGATCCGAGTGTGGTCTTCGTCACCTGGTCTCCAGATGTCAACCTTCTTCTCTTCCTTCACCACTCTTTCCTTTTCACAAGGATCCAGGACCCGTTCAGTTGGGGTTCTATCCTCAGGAGCAAAGTTGATTAGCTCCTCCTGGCTAACTGCCACAGGTAAAGCTACAGTGTCACTGGTGTCCAAGAGAGGTAGGGACTCACCTACTCCATCCACGGCAGATAGGGACTCACCTAGTACATCCTCTGGACTGTCCACAGCGACAGAGGAGGGAGGAAAGCTGGGATCATCCATCTCTTCCACTGACCCTGCTTCACTAGAGTCGTCTGACCTCCAGTCCAGAGGAGGGGGCTCTATCAGGTTAAAGGAGTCCAGGTCCTCTGATTCAGGGTGGGAAGCCTTGGAGGCAGCTTTATGTGACTGGCTTTGACTGTCTGGATCACCTACAGCAGGTCCACCACAAGCAGTGTTCTCCTGTTGAGGTGAGGAATCTGTTTGTTCCACCTTGTTTTCAGCAGGGCAATTATCAGCCTCCATTTTCTGGATAGGAGTACGGGTCATTGGCAACACATCAACAAGTTGACATGATAGAGACTCCACATACAAGCACCTTTCAATGTCTTGTGGGGTGTTTCGGCAAAGGTTGAGCCATTTAAAGGGGTTACTATACTGTTTCACTGTGAAAGTAGACCATTTTAAAAACATACATTAAAATATATTACTTAATGAATAATAATTTATATTTACACCATCAAATTGCATATCGTCTAACACTATCCTACAGTAATGAAAATTGTAAATGCTTTTCACATCCCCCATTTCTTGTGCAGGGGATAATGAAAGCACTCTGTTTTTGTCTTCATTGACCTATGTCCAAGAAAGAAGTGCTGCTATTGCTTCAGGCTCAAAGTACATGTTATGGTCATGTGACACCAAGTCCCCTTTGTGAAACGAGCCTGACAATACGGTATGTTTGTATTCGTATTAAGCTACTGTCGTCATTGTAACATTTTCTCCATATGTAACAAAAAAAGCTGTAACCAATATAAAACAATTATCCTAGCTAACATCATAAGTAATTATGATGGTGAGCTATTTAACACTTACAAATACAAGACACCAGTCTTCCCAATAATGACACTGAAAACATATCATTATGCTTGCACTGCTGTTAGCTAGAGAAATTGCAGTATTACATGCAGACTGAATCACCAGAGCTAATTTGCTAACGTTAGCGTCATTTAGCTTAGCTAACGCGTTAGCAAGTATGGCTAGCTACTCAGCTAACTTTCAGCTAATTTACAGCCAATAAGCTTTAGTAATCTTCCTGCTGGTTTGCGAACAAGTTAAGGACATTTAGGGCGATATTGGCAGTACCACCCTAACTGACATGGTCCAGATGCTCACCCTGTTAAATTCTGGATCCGATGAATGCTTGAACTTTACTGCCACGGATGAAGTTGACGTGGCTGAGAACTCTTTTGCAACGAAACAAGTCGGCAATATAGCAGTGTCTTCGTAGTAATAGCTACACTTTTAACAACACTGTGCTGAGTCAATTAGCAGTACGTCCGTCTCGTGTATGAAAATGCTGCTGTTGTATGCATCTCTACTACAGAGTTACATAAATTGTTTCGGTGGTCTTCTCTCTGCCGCTACAAACTATGTTGACGTAGTGCGCATGCGTAAAACTGAGTTAAGTCATGCTCAATCAATCTATTGTCAAACTGAACTTCATACGGTGCCTTCGGAAAGTATTCAGACCCACTGACTTTTCCACATTTTGTTACGTTACTTATTCTAAAATGGAATAAGCATTTAATTATCTACACACAATACACCATATTGACAAAGCATAAACAGGCTTTTAGAAAATGTTGCTAATTTATTCACAATAAAAAATATCAATAACTTATTACATAAGAATTCAGACCCTTTGCTATGAGCCTCGAAATTGAGCTCCGGTGTATCTTGCTTCCATTGATTATCCTTGAGATGTTTCTACAACTTGATTGGAGTCCACCTGTGGTCAATTCAACTGATTGAACATGATCTGGAAAGGCATACACATGTCACACAGTTGACAGTGCATGTCAGAGCAAAAACCACACCATGAGGTCGAAGGAATTGTCCGTAGATCGCCGAGACACAGATCTGGGGAAGGGTTCCAAAAAATGTCTGCAGCATTTAAGGTCCGTAAGAACACAGTGGCCTCCATCATTTTTAAATGGAAGAAGACCACCAAGACTCTTCCTAAAGCTGGCCACCTGGCCAAACTGAGAAATCAGGGGAGAAGTGACCAAGAACCCGATGGTCACTGACAGAGCTCTAGAGTTCCTCTGTGGACATGGGATAACCTTCCAAAAGGACAACCATCTCTGCAGCACTCCACCAATCAGACCTTTATGGTAGAGTGGCCAGATGGAAGCCACTGCCCGCTTCAAGTTTGCCAAAAGGTACCTTGAAGCCTCTCCGACCATAAGAAACCCGATTCTCTGGTCTGATGAAACCAAGATTGACCTCTTTGGCCTGAATGACTAACGTCACATCTGGAGGAAACCTGGCACCATCCCTACGGTGAAGCATTGTAGTGGCGGCAGCATCATGCTGTAGGGATGTTTCTCAAATCAAATTTTATAGACCACATGCACTTGATTAGCAGATGTTATTGCGGGTGTAGCGAAATGCTTGTGCTTCTAGCTCCGACAGTGCAGTAATATCTAACAAATTACACAACATATACCCAATACACACAAATCTAAGTAGAAATTAATTAAGACTATATACATAGGGACGAGCGCAAAGGACTAAGATACAGAATAGTATAGAAAAACTGTATACATATGAGATGACTAATGCCAGATATGTAAAACATTATTAAAGTGACCAGTGATTTCTCATCTATGCCTATAGGCAGCTTCTTCTAATGTGCTAGTGATGGCGGTTTAACAGTCTGATGGCCTTGAGAGAAGCTTTTTTTCAGTCTCTCGGTTCCAGTTTTGATGCACCTGTACTGACCTCGCCTTCTGGTCAATAGTGGGGTGAACAGGCAGTGGCTTGGGTGGTTGATGCCCTTGAACTTTTTGGCATTCCTGTGACAAGCCAAATTTCTTTAGCCTCATGAGGTTGAGGAGGCTCTGTTGCGCCTTCTTCACAACACTGTATGTGCGGGTGGTCCATTTCAGTTTGTCAGTGATGTGTACGCCAAGGAACTTGAAGCTTTTCAGCTTCTTTACTGCGGTCCGTCGATTGGAGGGGAGGGGTGCAACCTCTGCTGTTTCCTGAAGTCCACAATCATCTCCTTTGTTTTGTTGAAGTTGAGTGAGAGGTTGTTTTCCAGGCACCACACTCACCTCCTCCCTGTAGTCTGTCTCATCATCGTTGGTAATCAAACCTATTGCTGTTGTCTGCAATTGAGTTGGAGGCGTGCTTGGCCACGCAGTCATGGGTGAGCAGGGAGTACAGGAGGGGGCTGAGCACACACCCTTGTAGGGCCTCAGTGTTGAAGATCAGCGGAGTGGATGTGATGTTTCCTACCTTCTGGGGGTGGCCCGTCAGGAAGTCCAGGGTTCAGGCCCAGGGCCTCAAGCTTAATGATGAGCTTGGAGGGTACTATGGTATTGAATGTTGAGCTATAGTCAATAAACAGCATTCTTACATAGGTATTCCTCTTGTCCAGATGGGATAGGGCAGAGGATCAAGGGAAAGGTGAACAGAGCAAAATACAGAGAGATCCTTGATGAAAACCTGCTCCAGAGCACTCAGGACATCAGACTGGGGCAAAAGTTCACCTTCCAACAGGATAACGACCCTAAGCACACAGCCAAGACAACCCAGGAGTGGCTTCGGGACAAGTCTCTGAATGTTCTTGAGTGGCCCAGCCTGAGCCCGGACTTGAACCCGATCTAACATCTCCAGAGAGACCTGAAAATAGCTGTGCAGCAACGCTCCCCATCCAATCTGACAGAGCTTGAGGATCTGCAGAGAGGAATGGGAGAAACTCCCCAAATACAGGTGTTACCAAGCTTGTAGCGTCATACCAAACTAGACTCAAACCTGGAATCGCTGACAAACGTGCTTCAACAAAGTACTGAGTAAAGGGTCTGAATACTTACGTAAATGTAATTTCAGTTTTTTTTTTTTTTAAGAAATGTACTTTGTCATTATGGGGTATTATGTGTAGATTGAGGGAGGGGGAGGGAGGGGGAGGGACAACAATGTAATACATTTAAGAATAAGGCTGTAACATAACAAAGTGTGGAAAAAGTCAAGGGGTCTGAATACTTTCCCGAATGCACTGTATGTGATTTATATATAATAAAAACAGGTACATTATGTAATTTAACTGTCTATTTTATTCTAGGAAAATTATGAACAAAAATTACAATTCATCACTGTTCACAGCAGCTGATATTTTCATTGTTGAGCCTGTTTCTGTGGTTGAAATAGTAGCCACAAATGTTGTGTTGACGTTGTTTGATTGGAAATGTTCATAAAACCATACTGAAAGGGCAATTGCTACTCTGTGATAAAGTTAGGATTATATTTTACAAAAAAATTGGTGCCAAAATGCCAAACAATTAATGTTACAGCAATATTGTTCATATCTAACATTCAGAATTTTGAAAAAAATAGGTTAAAAAGGTTAATTCATTTAATTAAAATGTAATAGATATTCTATATTTTTTCACTTCACATTCCATGGGTTTATGTGAGAAATACTGAGAGTCATAACAGATAATTGGAGTGCCTAGCTAGGAGAAACAGTAGGCCAGCTGAACATGACTCAACTCTAGCACAGGCGGACAGAGCTTCCCATGCTTTACTGTATTACTACTAGTAACAAGTCAACTTAAAATGTGTCTGGGCTTTGGTTTAAAAACAGACAATAGTCAACTGTTGCATCTGGTTGTGGAGCTTTGTCAAGAAAAGAGAAACAAACCATTAATTACCAACACTGGGCACAACGATGTCATCCAGAACAGGGTTTGATGTTGAATGTTCCCCAAATTTCAGTAGATTTTTCAACAAATACTGATTGGGTTATCAAATGTGTTAGTCAAAAAAATAAAAGATTTGTCAAAGCAATTAGACTAGGCACTGACTGCTTGACTGGCACCCATCTGGATCAAGCCAATCAGGGATGACGTGGTGCCCATAAGTCCAACTAGCCAATTGGGAAAGCGTCCTGCCCAGAGGAAACCAGGGGGCATCCAATGAATGGCATTACTCAGATCTGCCATGCTGCTGAGAATACTGAGGACCTCCCCTTGCACCTGCCTCCGGAGCTGAGACCTGCTGGCAACAGTTCCCTCACTGGAGAGAGACAAATCAAACCCAAGATACGTTTATATACACTCATTGGTTTAGCAACACACGTATCTAGTATCCTTACCTGAAATTTCTTCCCAATTGATGTGATGAATATGCATTGGGAACGCCAAGATTCCGTCAATATATTTTACGCAATGGAACACAGTCATTGACACACACACACTGAGACAACACAAGTAAACTGATTCAGTATTGACCCGACTCACCTACTGTCGCCTCGTGTTGACTTCCTTAACTTCTTCTGCAGCAGCATGACAATCCTCATAGACCTAGAATGAGAAGTGTGTATGGTGAAGAAAACTGGCTTATAGCCATTCTACATGCCTCCCCACTGTCACTGAGTGTTTCAAATCCTGTCCAAAGCAATAGGCTACATTCGAAGGAAAGCTCCATGCCAAAATATGTACTGTAAGTATGCCAATGTAATCTCGTCCACCAGCCAGCTCCAAACTGAACCACTCTCTACAGTAGAAATTGAGCCTGGGAACAAGGATAATAGCAACTTTTAGTACTTTGGCCATATGCCAAATAGGCTAGCAGCATTGTAACTTTCACTAATTGAAGAGTGCCTCAGATTTGTTTTGTAGTATGAAACCATCAGTGGAGAAATATTCTTACCTGAAAACACCTAAAAGCAGAGATACTCCCCAGAGTATACCGCTTAGTAGCCACCATTTGTCAGACTTAGCACTGATGATCTTGGCATCGGCAGCCCACGCTATATGTTCACAAGGGTAATACAACTGGTCAGCCAAATTATTCAGCACAGACATCCAGCGCAGTGCAGAATCTTCTTCCTGGAGAGAGGGACATGCATGTCAATCTAAAGAAAGTGTCAATTCTATTCTAAGTCTCTGGCCCTCAATCTCTCACTACGGGAATCTGGCTTTAATTAGTTTCAATTGTGTGTTGACACTGACATGCTTTGATATTGAAGTGGGGCTATTGCCATGTCTTGAGACACAGATGATGGCTGGCTATGTCATTTCAGAAACCTTTCATACAGGGCATTTCTGGTCATAGAAATAGACCAGGGTTTCCCAAACTCAGTCCCCCAAGGCGTGCACATTTTGTTTTTTGACCTAGCACTGCACAGCTGATTCAAATAATCATCATAACTAATCATCAAGCTTTGAACATTTGAATCAGCTGTGTAGTGTTAGGGCAAAAACCAAAACATGCACCCCTAGGGGTCCAGAGGCCCGAGATTGGGAAACGCTGCTATAGTCTCATTGCTCACCCTGGATCCAAGACCATAGCTTTGTGAATATGTGAGCATGGAGAGGTCATCGAAGAGTCGAAGTACAGTCCGACAGTGGCTTAGCTGTGCAGAGAACAGTAGGAGGCTCTTTCCAAGCTGTGCGGATGACAGCCCTGGCTTCTCAGACAGAACCCCACCAACCAGCTGGGACCCATAGCATAGTGTCCTTATCTGCCCACAAATATCCCACATAACACAAGGCCATTCTATTAGGAAGAATGTGGTGGTATGCATATAAATTTAAATAGGGCAATGACTCAACATTTGTCATATTTAAAATGAAATAACTGAATGTTTTGGTGGGACACTTACCACTTTATCTCTTCCTCTGTACGATTCAAGCACATTCACAAGCGACTCCAATGAATTTTGCATTATGTAAACACACTAGTAGCGGTCTGCAAGTCAGGTGTACACAGCTCTGTTCACTCGAATGGAAATCAAATTGATCCTGCCGGTGTTGACTGCAACGTCAAAGCAATGACTGTGCGTCAAAGTAACAAAGATCTGTAAATGCACGTGACAGATGTCATCTTTTTCAGCTCGAAGATCCACACGAAATTGTGTGAAAAGGTACCAAAAACAGGTTTCCTCTACAATCTGTGACAGAAAAAATGGTGTTGTACTTTGAACAGGAAGTGTTCAATGATATATTTACGATATGCAGGCAGTAGTAATAGATCGCATATTCAAAGATGCAATGCCCTTGTGAAAAAACGGAAAAAGTGGGTAGCTTTTGATAATAAATTCCATGGGAATGTCAATAAATGTGTCATCTTTTTAAATCCTTCTTCTAATTCTTGGGAGGATCATTTTTTTGAGTACACTAATAAAATATGAATAATACACAAAATACAACTGGCAAAAAAGTATTTATTATTCAAACTCATCTCAAGAAGCCCAGCCATGAACAAAGCATAGTGTATTAAATAGTTCTACAAGCAAATTCGAGCAAACAACAGTCATGCCATGATTGTTTCAATTCTTAGGACATGTGTGTGTGTGTGTGTGTGTCTCCCTGTGTGTGTCTCCCTGGAAGACAAGCATGAAATTGTCAGTCCAGGATTGGTGATCCATGTTGGTCAGGAAAGGAAAAAGGTTTCAGTGGATTGTGTGATCATAGACATTGTCGTTGTCATAGATATCTGTAAGGAGGAGAGAGGAGGTCAAGAAAGGGGTTAACTCCTTGTACTTTTACTACTTTGCATATATACTGAACAAAACTATAAACGCAACATGCAACAATTTCAACGATTTTACTGAGTTACAGTTCATATAAGCAAATCAGTCACTTTAAATTAATTAATTAGGCGATAATCTATGGATTTCACATGACTGAGCAGGGGTGCTTTAGGCCCACCCACTAGGGAGCCAGGTCCAGCCAATCAGAATGAGGTTTCCCCACAAAAGGGCGTTATTACAGACAGAATTTCTCCTCAGTTTCACCCTTACAAAAAAAGATTGCAGTTTTGAAACTGCAGTAAAGGTGCAGTAACTGCAGTTGACTGTGGTATTTTGGATGCAGTAACTGCAGAATAACTGCAGTGCACTGCAGTTGAGTTGCAGTTGAACTGAAGTTATACTGCAGTTCCACTGCAAAATTACTGCAGTTAAAAAAACAGTGTTATTTTGGACACAGTATTTTCCTGCATACTGCAGTCATATTGCACTCTAACTACAGTTATACTGCAGTGTGCTGCAGTTATACTGCACTCTAACTGCAATATTTTTTCATAAGGGCATCAGCTGTCCAGGTGGCTGGTCTCAGATGATCCTGCAAGTGAAGAAGCCGGATGTGAAGGTCCTGGGCTTGCGTGGTTACAAATGGTCTGCGATTGTGAGGCCGGTTGTACATACTGCCAAATTCTCTAAAACGACGTTGGAGGTGGCTTATGGTAGAGAAATTAACATTCAATTCTGTGACAACAGCTCTGGTGCATATTCATGCAGTCAGCATGCCAAATACACGATCCCTCAAAACTTGATACATCTGTGGCATTGTGATGTGTGACACAACTGCACATTTTAGAGTGACCTTTTATTGTACCCCAGCACAAGGTGCACCTGTGTAACGACCATGCTGTTTGGTCAGCTTCTTGCTATCCCACACCTGTCATGTGGATGCATTATTGTCGCAAAGTAGAAAGGCAGAGATGTAAACAAATTTGTGCACATAATTGGCGAGATATAAGCTTTTTGTACGTATGGAACATTTCTAGGATCTTTAATTTTAGCTCATGAAACATCGTACCAACATTTTACATGTTGCATTTATATTTTTGTTCAGTATATATTACATGAGCTCATCTGGGGTCTGTGACTCCTGATGTTGTGTCCCAAAGCTAGATTCATAATATCACTTCAGAGTCTAAATATAGATGTATTTACAGTAAGCATAATTAATTCAAAAATAACTTACCGTTAATATGATCAACATCGTCGTAAACATCCTCCCCTTCCCTGAAAAGGAATATTGAAAACCATATTAACCAAAACATTATGACACAGTTGTCAGCAGTAAATTATAATACCAGTGACTAACAGAGACTATGGCTATTCTGAATCGATATTCTACCAATAATTGTGTTGAATAAATATATAAGAAACCTACGCCTGAAGAAGAACAACCCTGGGCACATATCCATCTGTGAGAGAATGAAAATTAATGAACAATTAAAATAATGACACTCATGCTGACAAAAGTAATCAAAACAGGGAATTTTCTGCAATCTCTAATTGATTAGGCTGTAGCCTAATCAAATATACAACGGAGTTTTACAGAAACTTTTCACAAGAGGGCGATGTATTCACATACATTTCCCCTGCTCATTGCGACACAGGGCTTTCTTGCCACTGGTGAGTTGAATTATCTCCAGGATCTCTCCTTGAACCACAGCTAGATCCTTGCCTCCTGCCTTCTTGATGCTTGCGTCAACCATCATGCAGTGTAACACCTTAATCGGTCCCTCAAACTGACAGAACAAAATAAAAGTTATGTTTATTTTTTCATATGACTTGGTAGTGGCATATGACTTGGCGACTAGTGATTGTGCTTTCAGAGTAATGTGTGCACATTAATTGTGGTAAAAGCTCTTTTTTACTAACAGTTCAACAGATATGCAAGAAGAGCAAACTAAGATTTACCTTAAATTTTTTTCTGAACTCTTGTTCATCTTTCTCCAGTTTCTTGCTCATTTTTGGATGTAGACTGGAACATAAAGACAAACATGTCCTTTTTTGTCTGATCACAAAAGTAGTTTTTGTCCTCTTTTAGTAGCCAACTTTCTTATTTATGCTTTCTTATTGTTAGCCATTAGCAACTACTTTATTTATATACAGTGCAATACATGCTCTATGCAACAGACAAGTTAAACCGTATACAAGCTTTGATTTTCATTTTCTAAGTAAACATATAGGCCAAAGTTGGAAAGCTATTAAAGCAACACCACACTATGAAAAACCCCAGACAGAGGAAGGCATTTGACTTACTCCCCTGTGTATCGGAAAAGTACAAAAAATGATAATAATTGAATTCAAAGACACTGTATATGAGGAATACCTTATTTTAGGAGGTGGAAGTGGGAAGTCATTGTTTATTCCTTGCACATCATCGTAGTCATCTTGAGAGAGAGCGAGAGAGAGAGAGAGAGAGAGAGAGAGAGAGAGAGAGAGACAGAGAGAAACAGTAACATAAGCATACTACATGAACAACTTAATGGAAAACGGTCATTCACAGCTCCACTTACCCTCCTCTTGAGTCATGCTGCTGTAAGAGAGAAACATATCACTCATATCAATCACTTGCATTCGGGTTACACTGTTTCAATTACAGACAAAGTTAAAGCAACATGGTATATTTGTGCTTGCGAGAGCTACCTGTTCATGTTATCTGAGGAGTCGACATCATAATAAATGTCATTGTCCTCAAAAGAGACGGGAGGTGGAGGTGGTGGTGGTGGCAGTGAGGGGTCAGGGGCTCTGGACAGTTTGAGTTTACGTTTCACTTCCTCATAGTCCACATCCACACATGTGTTAATGATGTAGCCATCTGCAAATTAACACTTCATTACTGGTTTTTGGAAGCTTTAGGTACACAAAATGTGTGGTTTTCAGCATTGTCACAGGAAATATGGACCAAGTATAAAATATGGAACACATATTGAATTGTTTAGGGACAGATCAAAATTTACTGGAATGGGGGGTGGGGCTTGTCCAACTCCAGGTGTCATAAAAAAAAATACCCCCTCCCCAATGTAAATGTTTTTTTCCACTTGTACTGTAAAAAAAAATATGCACACCCTCCCTCCTCATAAAATGAACTCTAAAATAATAATTCATTGTATCGTCCCCAAGGCAATATAAATGTAATTAACTGTATAACGAATAAGTGAGGTGAGCCAGCAAAAAATATATATATACAGTTAAAGTTGGAAGTTTACATACACCTTAGCCAAATACATTTAAACTCAGTTTTTCACAATTCTTGACATTTAATCCTCGTTAAAAAAATCCCTGTCTTAGGTCAGTTAGGATCACCACTTTATTTTAAGAATGTAAAATGTCAGAATAATAGCAGAGAGGATGAGTTATTTCAGCTTTTATTTCTTTCATCACATTCCCAGTGGGTCAGAAGTTAGCATACACCCAATTAGTATTTGGTAACATTGTCTTTAAATTGTTTAACTTGGGTCAAATGTTTCAGGTAGCCTTCCACAAGCTTCCCACAATAAGTTGGGTGAATTTTGGCCCATTCCTCCTGACAGGGCTGGTGTAACTGAGTCAGGTTTGTAGGCCTCTTTGCTCACACACGCTTTTTCAGTTCTGTTCACATATTTTCAATGGGTTTTGAGGTCAGGGCTTTGTGATGGCCATTCCAATACCTTGACTTTGTTGTCCTTAAGCCATTTTGCCAAAACTTTGGAAGTATGCTTGGGGTCATTGTCCATTTGGAAGACCCATTTGCGACCAAGCTTTGACTTCCTGACTGATGTCTTGAGATTTTGCTTCAATATATCCACATAATTTTTCTTCCTCATGATGCAATCTATTTTGTGAAGGGCACCAGTCCCTCCTGCAACAAAGCACTCCCACAACATGATGCTACCACCCCTGTGCTTCACGGTCGGGATGGTGTTCTTTGGCTTGCAAGCCTCCCCCTTTTTCCTCCAAACATAAATATGGTCATTATGGCCAAACAGTTCTATTTTTGTTTCATCACACCAGAGGACATTTCTCCAAAAAGTACAATCTTTGTCCCCATGTGCAGTTGCAAACCGTAGTCTGGCTTTTTTTATGACGATTTTGGAGCAGTGGCTTCTTCATTGCTGAGCGGCCATTCAGGTTATGACGATATAGGACTTGTTTTACTGTGGATATAGATACTTTTGTACCTGTTTCCTCCAGCATCTGCACAAGGTCCTTTGCTGTTGGTCTGGGATTGATTTGCACTTTCGCACCAAAGTACGTTCATCTCTAGGAGACAGAACGCGTCTCCTTCCTGAGCAGTATGACGGCTGCATGGTCCCATGGTGTTTATTCTTGCGTACTATTGTTTGTACAGATGAATGTGGTACCTTCAGGTGTTTGGACATTTTATAAGTTGTTTAAGGGCACAGTTAACTTAGTGTATGTTAACTTCTGACCCACTGGAATTGTGATATAGTGAATTATAAGTGAAATAATCTGTCTGTAAACAATTGTTGGAAAAATTACTTGTGTCATGCACAAAGTAGATGTCCTAACCGACTTGCCAAACTATAGTTTGTTAACAAGAAATTTGTGGAGCAGTTGAAAAACAACTTTTAATGACTCCAACCTAAATGTAGGTTAACTTCCTACTTCAACTGTATATATAGAATAAAATAAAAGTTGAACGTCCAAATCAACTTAAAGCATCTATGAAATTAGTTTTGCAGCGACACAATTCGAAAGGAAGTCTACAGCTGAATTGTTTCCTTTTACTGTTTGTGATTCACAAATTATTATTCCCATAATTTGATTAACTGTGATTTAACAAATGTGAAGAGGAAATCCGTTTATACAGTCAATTAAATGATCCACCTACCACTATTGTCACTATGTATAGATGGGCAAGATAGAGTTGACTGTATACTAGGCGCGCAGAAAAGCGTAGTGCTTAAGGAAAGTACCAAAACACCTTAATAAAGGGGGCGCATTCAAGCAGATGAGGAAATGTGGCTATATGATGTGCAAGTAGAGGTACTGGGGTGCAAAAGAGCAAAAAAATAACAACATGAAGATGAGGTAGTTGGGTGGGCTATTTACAGGTGCAGTGATCAGTAAACTGCTCAAAGTTAGTGAGGGAGATATAAGTCTCCAGCTTCAGTGACTTTTGCAATTTGTTCCAGTCATTGGCAGCAGAGAACTAGAAGGAAAGGCGGCCAAAGGAGGTGTTGGCATTCGGGATGACTAGTGAAATATACCTGCTGGAGCGCGTGCTACGGGTGGGAGTTGCTATGGTGACCAGTGAGCTGAGATAAGGCAGTGCTTTACCGAGCAAAGACTTATAGATGACCTGGAGCCAGTGGGTTTGGCGACGGATATGTAGCGAGGGCCAGCCAACGAGAGCATACAGGTCACAGTGGTGGGTTGTATATGGGGCTTTGGTGACAAAACGGATGGCACTGTGATAGACTACATCCAATTTGCTGAGTAGAGTGTTGGAGGCTATTTTGTAAATGACATCGCCGAAGTCAAGGATCGGTAGGATAGTCAGTTTTACGAGGGTAAGTTTGGCAGCATGAGTGAATGATGCTTTGTTGCGAAATAGGAAGCCGATTCTAGATTTCATTTTAGATTGGAGATGCTTAATGTGAGTCTGAAAGGAGAATTTACAGTCTAACCAGACACCTAGGTAACAAGCAAAATAATACACTAACGTTCCCTTGTGCCCATTAAAAAAATCACACAACCCTCCCCAAATCAAAAAAAGAAGATAGACAACCCCCCTATTTTGGACCAGCCACCTCACCCCATTAAATGTAGAACCGTCCCTTAGTTCTATAGAACTTAACAGTGTTTTACTTACAGGTGCCAGTCTGTGTGCGGGCTAGCCACATGCCCCCAGGATTGTTCTCAACCCGTAAGATCTCCACACTGTCTCCCTGCCGAACAGTTAGATCCTGCTTGCCCCCCTGCCAGTCATGTCGAACCCTGGCCATGTGAAGGACCTCTATGTCCCCAGTCCCCAGCTGTGGAAGGGTACAAATAAACACAGAGGGTTGTAAAGGTGTTCTTTTAGACTGCAGAGATGAATGAGATTTATGTTCTGCATGTGAGATTACATTACTGTATATCTATATTTGGCAAAACACCATATGTAAAAGGCTCACAGAGCTGTATTACAGGTGTGTTCCAGAATTCCCAACCTGGTCTCAGACGTAGCATAGCAAACGTAAATCCGGGACACTTAAATTAGTATGATATGTTACGTTTGGTATTGTTATATAAAACAGATGGCTAATTAAGGCATTTTAGTTAATTAGCAACTTTTGAACTACTTACTACTTTTTAGCTTTGCATTTACTTAGCATGTTAGCTAACCCTAACACTAACCTTAACCCTTTTAGCTAACCCTTACCCTAACCTTTAACCTAACTTCTAAACTTAACCCTAACCTTCACCTCAACCCCTAGCCTAGCTAACGTTAGCCAGCTAGTTAACGTTTGCCACCTAGCTAGAACATATCATACATTTTGCAAATTCGTAATATAATGTACATTTTGCAAATTTGTAACATATATGAATTGTAATTTGCAACATATCATACGAAATGGGTGATAGACATCCACATATAAATACATACCATACGAAACGTAACATATCATACTAAATGGAGTGTCTTGGATTTACATACAGAATAATGAGAAATGCTCTGAGACCAGGCTGCAGCACCATATCCAAGACCCTGGTATCAAATGTAGCAAGTGTGTTATGACAAACATTACTGTTTGGGGGGATTTATGGATTTGTTAGCGCATGGAAATGTGTCAAATCACCTTGAATTTCTTTCTGTATTTGTTTTCCCTTTCCAGTATTTCCTTTTGCTCTCTCCTCTCCTGCCGGCTCAACTCTTTCTGTTTATTCTTATCAGAACTTGTGGTTTTCACCTCCTCTTGGTTGCCTCTGAGATGGCAAAAGACAGAGATGGCAAAAGACATTAACGGGTCAGTGATTATTTGAAGTGGACAGCTATTACGCCTATATAAACACATTTTAACAGATATGTGAGTATCCAAGTGTTTTTTATTATTATTAGCCTTGTGATATTGGCTGTTTAAAGTATGCCATGCCAGACATTGAGTTGTCTACTTGTAAGACAAGCATAAACCGAAGATACCACGTACTGTATGTAGGCAGGGGATCAAAGTTGTATTTCAATACTATACTTACTTATCAATCATATCATAGACCTCACTTTCATCGCTCCCCTGCAGCCAGGAATAAGAACATAAATGTCATGAAAAGCATGTGTATCAAGAACAGTATTTCAGAAATAATTCAAAAGCAGTGTTCTGCATTGATGGTCACTGATGGTAAACATGAATTCTTTCACCTTATCTATTTGTGAAGAACTATTTTCATTCCAGGAGTCTGTAGGTGAAATAGCAGAAAATATCATTCATGACATGCATGAACAAGCAATGAACATTTAAAATACATACATTATGGGATGATGGATTGAGAAACTATTTGTGTATATAATTCAAGCTTTCACATAAATCATACATTCACGATTTAAGAGTCATCATGATTCAGTCCTAAATTCACAATAGCTAGTGAATCTCTTGCATGTGTTCATGGTAATATAGTAGTTATTTTCAGACATACCACTTTTGTCCCAGCTCCCTGGGTGTTTTGGGTTTGGGGGTGGGGGAGGTGGTTTTACATCTAGGCCTAGGCCTATGTCATCATATTCCCCCTGGTCATCCTCAGAATGTCTAACAAGACAACAGGAATCAGAGGGACAAAATACTTAAGTGAAAAATTCAGTTGCCTACAGAGTAATTACAATTTGTGTCCATACTATCACTCAACACTTGACATTTCAAGTGAGCACACTCACACAGGGGTACACTGCCGTGGTAGGCTGCTGGGCTTGGTTGGGAGTCTTGAGGGGCCAGACAGACTGACTATCCCTGGAAGAGACTTACTGCTGCCACCTGAGGAAAATAAACAACCTGCACTGTAGGTCTACAGTAGGTCTTCACCAACTAATTCAATATTAACATATATATTAAAGGGCAATGCTCTGCACCAGCAGCAGCAGTCTGAGAATTTCTGTTGATCATTCATTTCTTACAGAATATACTGTTCCGCATGTATACAGTAGGTCATTCAAAAATACTTTTTAGAGAGAGACGTGTTGAGGTTTTAACTAGTAACTAGATAAAGCACACTGCATATTATACAATTATACAATTATACAATATATTATACAGGTTGCAAGTGAACAGATACCTTTCTTGTGTCATTATGGTGCTTACAGTAAGTCCATACACGTATTCAAATAGAATAGACACTGGCTGGAATGCGGTTTTCACCAACCATCATCCAGGATTAAGACCACACATAGTATAAATGTATTCAAAACAGTCAGTTTTCCATTTTACACTTGTACGGAAGGGGGGCTTTATCAAAGGAAATTAAGGCCTAGATTAAGGTCAGACCCACACTAGCCAACACACGCATAATGGTTGTTTTGGCGGTGTCAGAGGTGGAACTGCATTAGAGCTGTCAAATCCACAAGCGGCTCCCGGAATTATACCTAAAGAGGAAATTGCCATTGGCTGCATGAAGTCGCATTAAGAGAAATCCCATGCAGCCTTGTTTACAAGTTCAAACAGTGGAATAGGAGTTGTAATTACTCCTCGATTAGGCTGATAGAAATCCTTATTAGTTAGTTTAAAGATTTTCAATTTGGGTGTCATTATTTCTATATAACCTACACTTTCTAGTTCTAATGCGATTAGGAAGGGTGTGGCTTTGTGACACGGGCCACACGAGCAGACGCTGTGATTCGACAGCTCTAAAGCAGTTACACCTAGCCTGGTTGACGCAACCCAGGTGACTCACAGCGCAGGGAGAGCTGTGACCACATTGGTCTGGAAAGGAGGCTGTTTGCTAGTGCAATATTCGCTCAGAAATTGTGCAACGGGTTTAATTTGTTCTCTCAAATATGCTTTTTCCCTGTGGCTTTGAGGTGTGTGTGGCTGTGCATTTGGGTGTTTGATTGAGATAGACACAGAGGAAATCCAACACAGCCCCTTTCCTTATCGACGCATTGTGCCAACAACATCAAAGAGTCATACCAGACTCTGGTCGAGAGAAAGAGAGTTACAGTGCGTTCAGAAAATATTCACAACCCTTGACTTTTTCCCACATTTTGTTGCGTTACAAAGTGGGATTTAAATGGATTTAATTATAATTTTTTTTGTCAACGATCCACACAAAATACTATGTAATGTCAAAGTGGAAGAAAAATTCTAACATTTAAAGAAAATGTTTTTGGAAAATAAAACACTAATATACTGTATTCTTTATTAGATAAGTATTCAACCCCCTGAGTTAGAATACTTATCATGTTAGAATCACCTGTGGCAGCGATTACAGCTGTGAGTGTTTCTGGGTAAGTCTCTAGGAGTTTTGCACACCTGGATTGTACAATGTTCGCCCATTATTATTATAAAAAGTCTTCAAGCTGTCAAGTAAGTTGTTGATCCTTGTTAGAAAGTATTTTTGAAGTCTTGCCATAGATTTTCAAACCGATTTAAGTCAAAACTGTAGCTAAGCCACTCCGGAACATTCAATGTCATCTTGGTAAGCAACTCCAGTGTAGATTTGGCCTTGTGTTTTAGGTTATTGTCCTGCTGAAAGGTGAATTTGTCTCACAGTGTCTGTTGGATTTTGCCTGTGCTTATCTCTATTCCATTTATTTTTATCCAAAAATTATTTTTCTTTAAAAAAAGTCCTTGCAGATGAAAAGCATAC
The DNA here is from genome assembly GCF_018296145.1 of Oncorhynchus tshawytscha. Lineage (NCBI taxonomy): Eukaryota > Metazoa > Chordata > Actinopteri > Salmoniformes > Salmonidae > Oncorhynchus > Oncorhynchus tshawytscha. The sequence continues at coordinate 16,971,038 of NC_056434.1, read as the reverse complement.
CCATAACATGATGCAGCCACTGCCATGCTTGAAAGTATTAAGCGTGGTACTCACTGTTGTGTTGTGTTTGATTGTCCCCAAACATATCGCTTTGTATTCAGGACAAAATGTAATTTCTTTGCTACATTTTTTGCAGCATTATTTAAGCGACTTGCTGCAAGCAGGATGCATGTTTTGGAATATTTTTATTCTGTTACAGGCTTCGTTCTTTTCACTCTATCATTTAGGTTAGTATTGTGGAGTAACAAAACTAAATTGTCTGTATCTTTGTTGTGACTGGGTGGTATTGATACACCACCCAAAGCCTAAATAATAACTTCACCATGTCACGCCCTGGTCTTAGTATTTTGTGTTTTCTTTATTTATTTGGTCAGGCCAGGGTGTGACATGGGTTTATTTTGTGGCGTGTTTGTGTATTGGGGTTTTTCGTAGGTTTTGGGATTGTGGCTTAGTGGGGTGTTCTAGCAAAGTCTATGGTTGCCTGAGGTGGTTCTCAATCAGAGGCAGGTGATTCTAGTTGTCTCTGATTGGGAACCATATTTAGGCAGCCATATTCTTTGAGTGTTTCGTGGGTGATTGTTCCTGTCTTTGTGTTAGTTGTCACCAGATAGGCTGTATAGGTTTTCATGTTCCGTTTGTTGTTTTTGTATTGTCGTGTTTATTCGTCATTAAACATGTATCGTATTAACCACGCTGCATTTTGGTCTGACTCTCCTTCGACGGAAGAAAACCGTAACAGAATCACCCACCACAGGACCAAGCGGCGTGGTGACAGGCAGCGACAGCAGGAGCAGCGAAAAGAGGAATGGACATGGGAAGACGTTTTGGATGGCAAGGGTTGTTACACTTGGGAGGAGATACTGGCTGGAAGAGATCGCCTCCCATGGGAACAGGTGGAGGCACTTAGGAGAGCAGAGGCAGCCGGAGATAGGAGCCGGCGATACGAGGGAACACGGTTGGCAAGGAAGCCTGAGAGTCAGCCCCAAAAATTTATTGGGGGGGGGGGCTCAGGGAGAGTGTGGCAGAGTCAGGGTTCAGACCTGAGCCAACTCCCCCTGTTTATCGTGAGGAGCAGCGATCACAGGACTTCTGGACTTGGGAGGAGATATTGGACGGAAAAGGACCCTGGGCACAGCCTGGTGAATATCAACGCCCCAAAGAAGAACTGGAGGCGGCGAAAGCGGAGAGGCGCTGGTATGAAGAGGCAGCACGGCGACGCGGATGGAAGCCCGAGAGTCAGCCCCAAAAATGTATTGGGGGGGGGCTCACAGGGAGTATGGCTACGCCAGGTAGGAGACCTGCGCTAACTTCCTGTGCTTACCGGGGGGCTAAAGAGACCGGGCAGGCGCCGTGTTATGCTACGGAGCGCACGGTGTCTCCAGTGCGGGTGCATAGTCCGGTGCGGTACATACCAGCTCTTCGTATTGGCCGGGCTAGAGTGGGCATCGAGCCAGGTAAGGTTGGGCAGGCTCGGTGCTCAAGAGCTCCAGTGCGCCTGCACGGTCCGGTCTATCCAGTGCCACCTCCACACACCAGTCCTCCGGTGGCAGCTCCCCGCACCAGGCTTCCTGTGCGTGTCCTCGGCCCAGTACCACCAGTGCCAGCACCACGCACCAGGCCTTCAGTGCGCCTCGCCTGTTCAGCGCTGCCAGAGCCTTTCTCCTCTCCAGCGCTGTCGGAGTCTCCCGCCTGTTTAGCTGCTCTCCCGCCTGTTTAGCGCTGCCAGAGCCTTCCTCCTCTCCAGCGCTGCCGGAGTCTCCCGCCTGTTTAGCGCTGCCAGAGCCTTCCTCCTCTCCAGCACTGCCGGAGTCTCCCGCCTGTCTAGCGCTATCAGAACCTTCCTCCTCTCCAGCGCTGCCGGAGTCTCCTGCCTGTTTAGCGCTGCCAGAGCCTTCCTCCTCTCCAGCGCTGCCGGAGTCTCCTGCCTGTTCAGTGCAGCCAGAGCTGCCAGTCTGCATGGAGCAGCCAGAGCTGCCAGTCTGCATGGAGCAGCCAGAGCTGCCAGGCTGCATGGAGCAACCAGAGCTGCCAGGCTGCATGGAGCAGCCAGAGCTGTCAGTCTGCATGGAGCAGCCAGAGCTGCCAGTCTGCATGGATCCGCCAGTCAGCCAGGATCCACCAGTCAGCCAGAATCTTCCAGATCCGCCATTCAGCCAGGATCCGCCAGTCAGCCATGATCTTCCAGATCCGCCAGTCAGCCAGGATCTGCCAGTCAGCCGTGATCTTCCAGATCCGCCAGTCAGCCAGGATCCACCAGTCAGCCAGGATCTTCCAGATCCGCCAGTCAGCCAGGATACGCCAGTCAGCCAGGATCTTCCAGATCCGCCAGGATCCGCCAGTCAGCCAGGATCTGCCAGATCCACCAGTCAGCCAGGATCTGCCAGAACCACCAGCTAGCCAGGATCCGCCAGTCAGCCAGGATCTGCCAGAACCACCAGCTAGCCAGGATCTGCCAGAGCCTACTACCTGCTTGAGTTTCCTCTCAGTACTGGGCTTCCTCTCAGTACTGGGCTCCTCTCAGTACTAGGCATCCTCTCAGTGCTGAGCTTCCCCAGTGCTGAGCTTCCCCTCAGTGCTGAGCTTCCCCTCAGTCCCGAGCTTCCCCTCAGTCCCGAGCTTCCCCTCAGTCCCGAGCTTCCCCTCAGTCCCGAGCTTCTACCTCAGTCCCGAGCTGCCCCTCAGTCCAGTGGGGTCCTTGGTGAGGGTTATTAGGCCAAGGTCGGCGGCGAGGGTCGCCAATCAAAGGACGCGTTACAGGGGGACTAAGACTTGGTTGGAGTGGGGTCCACGTCCCGAGCCGGAGCCGCCACCGTGGACAGACGCCCACCCGGACCCTCCCCTATGGGTTTAAGTGTGCGGCCGGGAGTCCGCACCTTGGGGGGGGTTCTGTCACGCCCTGGTCTTAGTATTTTGTGTTTTCTTTATTTATTTGGTCAGGCCAGGGTGTGACATGGGTTTATTTTGTGGTGTGTTTGTGTATTGGGGTTTTTCGTAGGTTTTGGGATTGTGGCTTAGTGGGGTGTTCTAGCAAAGTCTATGGTTGCCTGAGGCGGTTCTCAATCAGAGGCAGGTGATTCTCGTTGTCTCTGATTGGGAACCATATTTAGGCAGCCATATTCTTTGAGTGTTTCGTGGGTGATTGTTCCTGTCTTTGTGTTAGTTGTCACCAGATAGGCTGTATAGGTTTTCACGTTCCGTTTGTTGTTTTTGTATTTTCGTGTTTATTCATCATTAAACATGTATCGTATTAACCACGCTGCATTTTGGTCCGACTCTCCTTCGACGGAAGAAAACCGTAACACACCATGCTCAAAGGGATAGTTTTATTACACATCTACCAATTGGTTCCTTTCTTTGTGAGGCATCGAAAAACCTCCCAGATCTTTGTGGTTGAATCTGTGCTTGAAATTCACTACTCGATGAGGTAGTCATTCAAAAATAATGTTAACCACTATGCAGTTTACAATGTGATTTGTTAAGCACATTTTTACTCCTGAACTTGTTTAGGCTTGCCATAACAATGGGGTTGAACACTTATTGACTTAAGACATTTAGCTTTTCATTTTTTATTACACTGAACAAAAATATAAACGCAACATGCAACAATTTCAAAGATTTTACTCAGTTACAGTTCATATAAGGGAATCAGTCAATTGAAATATATTCATTAGGCCCTAATCTATGGATTTCACTTGACTGGGAATACAGATATGCAACTGTTGGTCACAGACACCTTAGGGGTGTGGATTAGAAAACCAGTTAGTATCTGGTGTGACCACCATTTGCCTCATGCAGTGCGACACATCTCCTTCACATAGAATTGATCAGGCTGTTGATTGTGGAATGTTGTACCACTCCTCTTCAATGAATGTGCGAAGTTGCTGGATATTGGCAGCAACTGGAACACACTGTTGTGCAAGTCGATCCAGAGCATCCCAAACATGCTCAACGGGTGACATGTCTAGTGAGTAGGCAGGCCATGGAAAAACTGGGACATTTTAAGCTACGAGGAATTGTGAAATCAAATCAAATTTTATTGGTCACATACACATGGTTAGCAGATATTATTGCGAGTGTAGCGAAATGCTTGTAAATTGTGTACAGGTATTTGCGACATGGGGCTGTGGATTATCATGCTGAAACATGAGATGATGGCTGCAGATGAATGGCATGACAATGGGCCTCAGGATCTCTTCACGGTGTCTCTGTGCATTCAAATTGCAATTGATAAAATGCAATTGCATTCGATGTCCGTAGCACAGCAATTGCTAATAACCCATCTGCAACCGCTGATAAATTGAAAATCTGAGGCCTGCACCCAACACTAACCCGCAAATATAGAAAAAATGCGCAATGTGCTAGTCAAAGACAGCAGAACAATTATTTGACAGGGGGTGCAGGATTTTTTTTTGCCTGATTGATATATGTTTCTGCTTATAATTTCTGACATTTTGGTAAGCTATTTGTTAGTCAACTTGTCTATAATTAGACACAGTTAGCTTATTTTTTGTCATTATATTATATGACAGAGACCAATAAGGACAAATTGTCAGGGGTAGTGGTCTCAGGAGAACGCTGTGACATCACAATGGGACTAGGTGGCGTTATGCTGATGCTGGAGGGGTGTGATGTTCTATCGAGGGAACAAACGTGATTGTTATGAATCATTTTCTGTTTTGCTACATACTGTATGCAACAAGATTTGAGTTGCAAAATAATTGTATTCTTGTTAACTAACTTAAATCTAAACTGTACAGTTAGATGTTTACGTCTCTCCATCATACTTATGACAGTTACATAGATCTTTCCACGAGTTCCCTGGAGAACCTCTATGCTCGTCATCGTGTGTGTCCCCAAATGGCATTATATTACCTAATAAGGTGTGCACTATATAGGGAAAAGGGTGTAATTTATGACATAACAATTGAGTGCATTTGATTTAGGCTTAATTTTGGCACACTACAATGATACACTCCGTTCATAGTGTTTCACTTGATTTAGAACTTGTCCCATTTGGAATATAGAATGAATGTTACACTCAGTCCATACTTCGTGAGCCAAATTGCATGCACCCATTGAACTGAAGTTACATTGGCTTTATCCAAAATGGCAACCGATTCCCCATATTGTGCACTAGTCAAAAGTAGTGATATGGTGCCCTTCCCGACGCAGACATTGACTGACCGAGGGCTCCGGAGTGGCGCAGCAGTCTAAGGCACTGCATCTCAGTGCTAGAGGCGTCACTACAGACCCTAGTTTGATTCCAGGCTGTATCACAACTGGCAGTGATTGGGAGTCCCGTAGGGTGGCACACAATTGGCCCAGCATCGTCCGGGTTAGGGTTTGTCCGGGGTAGGCCGTCATTGTAAATGAGAATTTGTTCTTAACTGACTTGCCTAGTTAAATAAGAAACATATATATGTCGTCCTAGAAGACTAAATAAACCCTTGCTCAACAGAATAATGTCATAGATCGATAGAATGAATGCTTCAATAAAGTTGACATCGGTAAAGTTTTCTGTCATCTTTCATGGAGCAAAGACGAAAATAGAACAAATACAGTAACGCAAAAAAAAACGTAAAGATTTCCTGTGCAAAATGTCTAAATGATATCAGTTTGACTGGTTGTAAGGGGGGAAAAAGCGAGAAAAAAAAAGTGCAAGTGACCCATCTGATAAGAGTTCAGTTCATCTTCAATGCATATTTTATGTGGTTAAAATACTATCAGCTTTAAAGATGCTTTTATGATTAAGAGAGCACCTCTACAGATGGTATCTAATTAAGCATTGCATTCTCTCAAGATGCAGAAATAAATAAATCATATTTCTTCACTCCTGTTCCCAAGTCCAAATTTCGCCTACTTTTGGTGTATCGTTTTACTGCAAGAAATGCTTAATTCTGCAGGAGTTATTATTAAGGATATGTGAGAGGTTATTCCGTTTCAATTTAACCAATCTGAAAAGTAGGCTACAGTTTCCTTGACATGCCATTAGGCCAATTAAATAGTCCACAAATGTTGAAGTGTCGAATTTGTATAGTGCCTCACAATCATCACACATAACATAACAGGTGTTGTGCCGAAAATCTCCTCCCTGCCAGAATTCTCCCCCCTTCGCGTTCTTCATTGCTGCAACTTGCTTGCTAGTTGAGATTTCTGCTCTTCACTCCATTGTCAGTTTAGCCTACATTTCACTGACCTTAGTAGCAGAAGGCATTTTTGTCTGCAGTTTTCGGTTTGTATATTTGTTTCAAGTGTATTTGGCGGTTCTAACTTGTATGGCGCCCTGGGCGAACGTCCGCGTCCGGGGCCGCCCCCGGCAAGTTGCTGCCCTGGGCGGCTGCCCATGTCACCCGTACCTAAATCCGCTACTGAATTTTGTATTGGTCTTTAAATAAATCTATTTGCCAAAATTCGTCATCATTCTCAGGTCTTATTCGACTAGTATTTTTGAAAGTGTAAGGATAATAATTCAGCCATAATTGTTTTGAAATGTTTATTGCTTGCCAGCATTTTACTCCCTCCTCTATGTTTAATATAACACACATACATTAATTATTAATTTTGGTTGCCTATCCTGACATGAAGTTTGTTCTGTAGAAAGTATTTGACTCTGATGTGTGTCACAGAAAGTATTTAACTCCAGCCACAAAATTAAGGAAATTAGAGGGGGAGGGATTCTGGCAGGGGGGAGATTTTCGGCACAACACCGGCACTGCCATCGTCCTCTTTTGCCACTTCACAAAATATTATCCAAAACATTACTTCTCTGGCCCTCCCTACACTTTATTTTAAACTCTCCTTTCGCAGCTTTTGACTTATTGCATTACACTTTGACAATGTCCTTTCTTTTAAATCTCCCTTAACGTTTTCTGCCTGTTCCCAAAAACATTATTTGTCGATTGGCTGAGTAGGCTATTTGGCGAGTGTACCGTTAAGCCCTAAAGTTTCGATTTACACCATGCCCAAACCAAACGTGTGCCTGAATACACGTGCGCCATTGTGCTCAAATTGATTTTGTCCCCCCACACCAAAGATCAGGACACACAGGTTGAAATATCAAAACAAACTCTTAACCAATTATATTAATTTGGGGACAGCTTGAAAGCATTAAACGTTTAAGGCATTTTAGCTAGCTTGCTGTTGCTAGCTAATTTGTCCTGGGATGTAAACATTTTACCTGAAATGCACAAGGTCCTCTACTCCGACAATTAATCCACACATTAAATGGTCAACCGAATTGTTTCTAGTTATCTCTCCTCCTCCTCCCACGCTTTTTCTTCTTTGGATTTTATATGGCGATTGGCAACTAACTTTCGTAATAAGGTGTATTACCATAACTGACCTCAGTTCATCTTTCAATCACCCACGTGGGTATAACCAATGAGGAGATGGCATGTGGGTATATGCTTCTAAAAGCCAATGAGGAGATTGGAGAGACAGGGCTTGCAGCGCATTCCGTGCCACAAATAGAATCAACTTCTATTTTAGCACCTGGCAATGCTGTTGCTCGTTGGCGCGACGCAACCAGTGTGGTCAGCATGTTATACACTAATACCCTAAAATAATGAACGACAAACCTCAATGTAGCCGATATAAATTGCACAATAATGATACATTTCTTGATTTTTCTAAAGGTATTGTTTCTCTTTATTCAACAAGCCCGCCACCCACCCCTTCAGCCAATATTCAATGACCCCTAAACCCATCCGCCCCGTGGATATAACCGTGGGGACTGCGGGTTATGAGTCAACCCGCGCATCGCTACTGCCCATACCATAACCCCACCCCCACCATTCTTTTTACAATGTTGAAATCAGAAAACCGCTCGCCCACAAGACGCCATACAATTGAAAACGGGATTCATCCGTGAAGAGTACACTTCTCCAGCGAAGGTGAGCATTTACCCGCTGAAATCGGTTACAATGCTGAACTGCAGTCAGGTCTATCCTGGTGAAACTGTAATGATCATGTTGTTTAGTCAGCTTCTTGATATGCCACACCTGTGAGGTGGATGGATTCTCTTGGCAGAGGAGAAATGCTCACTAACAGGGATGTGAACACATTTGTGCACTAAATTTGAGAGAAATAAGCCTTTTGTACATATGGAACATTTCTGGGATCTTTTATTTCAGCTTATTAAACATAGGACCAACACTTTACATGTAGCATATATTTTTTTGTTCAGTATAATCTCAAATGTTCTTCAAACAAGATTCCACTTTGACATTATGGGGTATTGCGTGTAGATCACAATCAATTTAAAAAGCAGTCTGTAAAAAGCAAAGGGGTGTGAATACTTTCTGAAGGCACTGTCGGTGTTAGCCAAACTAAGTTACACCTCCAACACCGCCAAAACACCAGCTATGCATGCAGGTGTCGGCTATCGCCGGTGACCGCTTGATCTGATCTAGGCCCAAGCTGCTTACCTTCAGTCTTCCTTAACCCTGGGCGCCCTGCAAGGTGTGGTGCCCTGGTGTTTCTCTGATGGGCCTGCAGGTTGACGTGGGGGGGTCGTCTGGGCTTTATGGGTCTGGAGCCCTCAGAGGGCAGGGTCCTTCTCAGGGGGGTTACCTCCGTCAGACTCCTCTGGCTGGGTAGGGAGGGGGCGCTGGCTTGGAAGGGGCGGTGGGTACTCCCTTGTGCGTTAGCATCATATTCTGCAGGCGCTCTCCTGTGACCCTCACCTTCCCTAGCCTGTCAGTGTCTGAGGGTGGGGGTAGAGGTCGGGGCGGCTCCTTGAAGGCTCCATGGGGGCGGTGTGATGGTGGAGGGCGGGGGAAGACACCATGAGGCTTGGGGATGGTGGATATGCCCTCCAGTTCAGCCCTTACAGGTCGTGGTGGTAGTCTCTGAAGGTCGGGTGTGGAGCTTGATCCAGAAAGTGGTGGTGTGGGAACCATAGGCATCAGTTTATGTCGGACCCCTCCATTTGCTGTAACACCGGCATCTGCCAACAACGGGCCTCCTCTACCAAATCCTGGCAGTGGAGATTTTGGAGAAGTACTATCTTGGCTACCTGCCATGTCAGCCTTGGCATGGAACCTGGCCCTCAACGCACGAACATCCACACTCTCCCCCTGACACAGATACAGCAAGGTGAGAATGTGGCTCAGTTTGTAAGCAGGAAGTTAGCAGAATAGCAAAAACAAGTGCAACCACCCCCACACACATTTCTCTTTCTTCACACACCAATACTGAGGCATCATTCAAATGAGGGAATACACACGTCAAATCACTAGCGGTTCCTGATCCTAGCATCATTACTACCACTAAATGACACTATAGGCTCAATAAATTACTTGCTCTGACCAATATAAAGTCTCTCTCAAGCACCAGAGTGAAAATACAGGTACAAGTCTTTCTGAATGTGCTACTATCAGAGAAAGCTGATAAAACTGAAAGCTATTATTTTCTTTGAGACACAGAGAGATATTTCAATAGATGTGTGAATAGTGTTCTCTGAGGCACATTTGACATGTTAGGTGCAACCAAACCAAATGTCACATGCAAGTGAAACTACCAAAGAGCCAGTAAGGGAAGATGTTCTGAGATAGAGGTCATGGAACAGTAATCAATTAGGTCAGATTGTCACAGACAGTGCACTTTTATGATCAATGCTACTTCTCTGAAAAGTTTAGAAAAACCCACACTCAAAAATGATTACTTCAAGAGTAAAGGTCTTTGCTGAATAAAGAGTTAAAAGAATAAAACAATGAAGAGAAACAGGAAGTAACTACAACCACACACCTATTCACCTCTGTATCACTCTGCAATGGTTGCCATAGAAAATGCAGTAGCAGTCTTAAATGGACCAATGAGACGCATGCTTTGCTAGAGATATTTTTCTTGTGACACACAGAGGAAATAAGAAAGACCTGTCTGTGGACCACAACAGATGGAGCCTATCTAGCATTGTTCTCAAGCACTTGCTTACTCAAAACACAACTGCATGCCCTTTAACATGATCATTGACTCCAGAACTTTCCAAAATTATCGAAGAGTTCACATGAGTTATTAACATATAGTTTGTTTATGGCATAGGTGTATGAAGTCTAAAGGAAAATGTGATACCAAATAACAAAACACAGATTAAACAAATATCTAATCTAATAGGAGAGAAAGTGTGTGGATCCATTGTGTGTGGTATGCTGAGTGTTAATAATTAACTGGTTATAACAGTGATCAATAATTCCCTGACTGAATCACCACTTCTTATACAGAGAAATAACAACCAATCAAATAGCTTGAGTGCAATGTTTAAATGTTCAACTTAATTGAGACATTTACAAACTGAAAATATTATTTCCAGACTATATCCTGATGATCAATTCAAATTAGTCCCTTGAAATAACATTATTCAAGACAATATTTCATTTTTTAGGTACTTCAATCTAGGCTAATTCTTTTCACATCTTCAGCATTTAAGTTTGTACATTTTCGTTGAATCTAAACAAAAATGTATTAACATTTTTTTGAATTGGAGAACAGTGAAATCAATCATGTCCAGTCTAATAACAAGTGATTATTGTGTCTCAAGAGTAGATGTGAAAGTCATTCTTCAACCAAAAAATATTGGGGTTGAACATATGGTTTATAGATGCTCGAGCCATTGACATTTCATTTCACGCATGTATTTGTAGAAGCGCAAAAAATGCGACCTCAAATAAGAAACGCGACCTGTTAGATAGAAAACGGGCTACAAAGTTGTTATAGCCTATATATAAATATATATATATGCTGTTTAATATTCATCGTTTGAATTTTTTTTCTGTGTCATTTCAACAATATTTAAGTGATACTTTACCATCTTTGTCCGTTTGGAGTTTAACTTAAATGTATATGAAAATGAAGTGATCCATGTCGAACTGTGTCATTCAAGGATGCTGCGCGACACCGTTCCGTTTGTTACACAATGGATATCTCCAACGCTAAATCAGGAAATAGGTGGGGCGGTTGACAAAATGCTACTGTAAGAGTTCATTTATATCTGAAGGTTACTTATAGGCTATGGATTTTTATTATGAAATGAATGTGAAACACAACAGTCATTTATTTTAATGACTGTCTTTCGATTTGATTACCATTACGAAGCTTCTGTTCCTTTAGTAGGCCTCATACCATTTAATCCAAATTGGAGGTGAGATACTCATAAATGTATTTCACCTTCATTACTTGATAAAAAAATCTGGCAAACATGATTTATGAGCACCCATCATCCATCATTAAGAGATCCACAGCATGCATGGATTTCACATTCTGGAACATAAACAACCACTTTCCCTTGTTTACATAAATGGTGAAAATATCAAATTCAGATTTGTCTGACATTCATGGGCATTCTCAGAATTGTAAACAAGTTCGGTTATGAAATCCCTCCAAAACGAAAGCACTTTGTCATTTTCATACAGCTTACTTATTCAGCTAATAAGCTTATTCACAAAAAGTTGTAAAGACTACTGAACAACCTACAAATAGAATTGCCGTTGAGCTGAAATTCACAAATGTACAACATGATCAAAAAGCAATGTAAAACCGTACCCTAGAAACAGATTCATACCAACACACTATAATTGTTCGTGTACAGTATATTTATTTTTATTTATTATTATTTAACCTTAATTTAACCAGGTAGGCTAGTTGAGAACAAGTTCTCATTTGCAACTGCGACCTGGCCAAGATAAAGCGTAGCAATTCAACACATACAACAACAGAGTTACACATGGAATAAACAAAACATACAGTCAATAATACAGTAGAACAAAAGAAAACAAAAAGTCTATACAGTGGGGCAAAAAAGTATTTAGTCAGCCATCAATTGTGCAAGTTCTCCCACTTAAAAAGATGAGAGAGGCCTGTAATTTTCATCATAGGTACACTTCAACTATGACAGACAAAATGAGAAAAAAATCCAGAAAATCACATTGTACGATTTTTTATGAATTTATTTTCAAATTATGGTGGAAAATAAGTATTTGGTCAATAACAAAAGTTTATCTCAATACTTTGTTATATACCCTTTGTTGGCAACGACAGAGGACAAATGTTTTCTGTAAGTCTTCACAAGGTTTTCACACACTGTTGCTGGTATTTTGGCCCATTCCTCCATGCAGATCTCCTTTAGAGCAGTGATGTTTTGGGGCTGTTGCTGGGCAACACGGACTTTCAACTCTCTCCAAAGATTTTCTATGGGGTTGAGATCTGGAGACTGGCTAGGCCACTCCAGGACCTTGAAATGCTTCTTACGAAGCCACTTCTTCGTTGCCCGGGCGGTGTGTTTGGGATCATTGTCATGCTGACAGACCCAGCCACGTTTAATCTTCAATGCCCTTGCGGATGGAAGGAGGTTTTCACTCAAAATCTCACGATACATGGCCCCATTCATTCTTTCCTTTACACAGATCAGTTGTCCTGGTCCCTTTGCAGAAAAACAGCCCCAAAGCATGATGTTTCCACCCCCATGCTTCACAGTAGGTATGGTGTTCTTTGGATGCAACTCAGCATTCTTTGTCCTCCAAACACGACGAGTTGAGTTTTTACCAAAAAGTTGTATTTTGGTTTCATCTGACCATATGACATTCTCCCAATCTTCTTCTGGATCATCCAAATGCTCACTAGCAAACTTCAGACGGGCCTGGACATGTACTGGCTTAAGCAGGGGGACACGTCTGGCACTGCAGGATTTGAGTCCCTGGCGGCGTAGTGTGTTACTGATGGTAGGCTTTGTTACTTTGGTCCCAGCTCTCTGCAGGTCATTCACTAGGTCCCCCCGTGTGGTTCTGGGATTTTTGCTCACCGTTCTTCTGATCATTTTGACCCCACGGGGTGAGATCTTGCATGGAGCCCCAGATCGAGGGAGATTATCAGTGGTCTTGTATGTCTTCCATTTCCTAATAATTGCGCCCACAGTTGATTTCTTCAAACCAAGCTGCTTACCTATTGCAGATTCAGTCTTCCCAGCCTGGTGCAGGTCTACAATTTTGTTTCTGGTGTCCTTTGACAGCTCTTTGGTCTTGGCCATAGTGGAGTTTATAGTGTGACTGAGGTTGTGGACAGGTGTCTTTTATATTGATAACAAGTTCAAACAGGTGCCATTAATACAGGTAACGAGTGGAGGACAGAGGAGCCTCTTAAAGAAGAAGTTACAGGTCTGTGAGAGCCAGAAATCTTGCTTGTTTGTAGGTGACCAAATACTTATTTCCCACCATAATTTGCAAATAAATTCATAAAAAATCATACAATGTGATTTTCTGGATTTTTTTTCTCTCATTTTGTCTGTCATAGTTGAAGTGTACCTATGATGAAAATTACAGGCCTCTCTCATCTTTTTAAGTGGGAGAACTTGCACAATTGGTGGCTGACTAAATACTTTTTTGCCCCACTGTATACAGTGAGTGCAAATGAGGTAAGTTAAGGAAATAAATAGGCCATGGTGGCGAAGTAATTACAATATAGCAATTAAACACTGGAATGGTAGATTGGCAGAAGATGAATGTGCAGGTAGAGATACTGGGGTGCAAAGGAGCAAAATAAAAAAATAAATACCAGTATGGGGATGAGGTAGGTAGACAGATGGGCTGTTTACAGATAGGCTAAGTACAGGTGCAGTGATCTGTAAACTGCTCTGACAGCTGGTGCTTAAAGCTAGTGAGGGAGACGTGAGTCTCCAGCTTCAGAGACTTTTGCAATTCGTTCCAGTCATGGGCAGCAGAGAACTGGAAGGGAAGACGACCAAAGGAGGAATTGGCTTTGGGGGTGACCAGTGAGATATACCTGCTGGAGCGCGTGCTACGAGTGGGTGCTGCTATGGTGACCAGTGATCTGAGATAAGGCAGGGCTTTACCTAGCAGAGACTTGTAGATAACCTGTAGCCAGTGGGTTTGGCGACGAGTATGAAGCGAGGGCCAACCAACGAGAGTGTACAGGTCGCAATGGTGGGAAGTGTATGGGGCTTTGGTGACAAAACGGATGGCACTGTGATAGACTGCATCCAGTTTGTTGAGTAGAGTGTTGGAGGCTATGTAGATGACATCGCCGAAGTCGAGGATCGGTAGGATGGTTTTACGAGGGTATGTTTGGCAGCATGAGTGAAGGATGCTTTGTTGCGAAATAGGTAGCCGATTCTAGATTTAATTTTGGATTGGAGATGCTTAATGGGAGTCTGGAAGGAGAGTAAACAGTCTAGCCAGACACCTAGGTATTTGTAGTTGTCCACATATTCTAAGTCAGAACCGTCCAGAGTAGTGATGCTGGACGGGCGGGCAGCGATTGGTTGAAGAACGTGCATTTAGTTTTACTTGCATTTAAGAGCAGTTGGAGGCCACGGAAGGAGAATTGTATGGCATTGAAGCTTGTCTGGAGGTTAGTTAACACAGTGTCCAATGGTGGCTCCCTGCAGGGAGACAGCGTGGCGGAGCTGGTCCAAGTCTGCTGGGTCTGTCATGGACAGTTCGTGCTATCATGACACAAGGCGAGACCTAGATGCAGACACAGGAGGCAGATGGTTGGACTCTTACCCTATTGGATTAATAAATATTGTAAGGCAAGAGAATGGTCATGGACAGGCAAATGGGTCAAAACCAAAGGGCAGGCAGAATCAAGGTCAGGCCAGGCAGGATCATCAGGCAGGCGGAAAGTAGTCCAGAGTCAGGCAAGAGTCAAAACTGGGAAGACTATCAAAAAGAGAATAGGAAAAGGAGTGCAGGAAAAACACACTGGTTGACTTGACAAACATACAAGACGAAGTGGCACAGAGAGACAGGAAACACAGGGATAAATACACTGGGGAAAATAAGCGACACCTGGAGGGGGTGGAGACAATCACAGGAACAGGTGAGACAGATCAGGGCATGACAGGAGTTCCCACATATGCTGAGCACTTGTTGGCAGCTTTTCCAAAAACAATTGCTCCTTCTCATCATTCTCTGTAACTTCCTGCAGAAATTGCAGCCGGCAATTTGGGGAGTAACTGCATGTGGGCATTCCTGAATCTGCAGAAACCCCTCTTTATACTTCTATTGGCCCATTTTTAAGCTAGGACTCTGGTACGGAGGCGGGGTCATTCCAGTACAGTAGGTGGCGGTAATGCACCATGACGTGGGACGCCAACTGACAATAAATCCCAAGAGGAAGAAGAAGAGGTGGGGGCGACAATGACAGTATCCTTCGTCCTCGCCTGTCCGGCACTGCTTTCCCGCAGTTCTGTTAGGGACGACGAGGGCAGGTGGCAGGCAGGTGCAAAGGACACTTTGTGCAAGCTGGGAGGCCTCCGGTACAAAGCAGGCAGAAAGCGGGACAACTCAGATAACTCACAGCAGCCAAAAAAACTCAGATAATACTTTTGTTTCCATTTTGACCCGTACAGACCATCAGGGGAATCCAGAATATAAAAAGTGTGACACAAGCATGAAGTAAAGTGTGACAAGTATGCTCAAAGGGGGGCCGTGTTCATACAGGAACCAACATGATGCTCCAGGGCAGGTATTCCTGCAGAGACAAAAATTCCCACATGCAGGAGGGACCGGAATTGTGTGCCGCAATCACGCACTATTGGCAGTGTAAGACAGGGTGGGAAATGTACTTTTTGGTCCATGGATGCCCCAATTTGACCAGCTACTCAAATTTTTTACCAGCCACATTTTCTTACAGAAAATATCCTAATATTTTAGATTAATCTTATGTTAATGTGATTGTTAAAACAACATGTATGTAATGTAATGTTAAAACAACATGTATTGAATGGTTTTGAAATTGATTGAAAGTGATTTCTAAGAACAACACAGAGCATGACAGACAGTAGTGGATACCAGAGTGTCCCGAAGCCACTCCTGCGTTGTCTTGGCTGTGTGCTTAGGGTCGTTGTCCTGTTGGAAGGTGAACTTTTGCCACAGTCTGAGGTTCTGAGCGCTCTGGAGCAGGTTTTCATCAAGAATCTCTCTGTACTTTGTTCCATTCATCTTTGCCTTGATCCTGACTAGTATCTCAGTACCTGCCGCTGAAAAACACCTCCACAGCAAGATCCTGCCACCACCATGCTTCACCATAGGGATGGTGCCAGGTTTCCTCCAGACGTAACGCTTGGCATTCAGGCCAAAGAGTTCAATCTTGGTTTCATCAGACCAGAGAATCTGGTTTCTCACAGTGTGAGAGTCTTTAGATGCCTTTTGGCAAACTCCAAGCGAGCTGTCATGTGCCTTTTACTGAGGAGTGGCTTCTGTCTGGCAACTTTACCATAAAAGGTCTGATTGGTGGAATGCTGTGGAGATGGTTGTCCTTCTGTAAGATTCTCCCATCTCCACAGAGGTACTCTAGAGCTCTGTCAGAGTGACCATCAGGTTTTTGGTCACCTCCCTGACCAAGGCCCTTCTCCCCCGATTGCTCAGTTTGGCCGGGAGTCCAGCTCTAGTAAGAGTCTTGGTGGTTCCAAACTTCTTCCATTTAAGAATGATTGAGGCCACTGTGTTCTTGGGGACCTTAAATGCTGCAGATATTTTTTGGTACTCTTCCCCAGAAGATGGCTTGGTTGGCTTGGTTTTTGCACTGACATGCACTATCAACTGTGGGACTTTATATAGACAGGTGTGTACCTTTCCAAATCATGTCCAAACAATTGAATTTACCACAGGTGGACTCCAATCAAGTTGTAGAAACATCTCAAGGATGATCAATGCACCTGAGCTCAATTTTGAGTATCATAGCAAAGGGTCTAAATACTTATGTAAATAAGGCATCTGTTTTTATTTTTGATACATTTGCAAACATTTCGAAAAGCCTGTTTTCGCTTTGTCATTATGGGGTATTGTGTGTAGATTGATGAGGATTTTAAAAAACAAACATCTTAGAATAAGGCTTTAACGGAACAAAATGTGGAAAAAGTCAGTGGGTCTGAATACTTTCCGAAGGCACTGTATCATTAATTTTTAGTCCCAAAATTAATGTTGCAACTACAGATTTCCCCTTTAAAAATTTAATAATTTTCCCACCAACAGTATCATCTCCCAGGTGGTGATGTCAATAATAAAACAAGTAACAGTCAAAGGTAATAAGGGCTAAACGGGTGTAGAAACACTAAGCTATTTTTATCACATACTAAATAGAATGAAAATGTCAGGTGGTCAGCTCAAAAACACACTGGAACAGTAATACAGAGAGTATATAGAAATGATCAATTTCAAGTGGTAACAGCTTAAAATTGGCTATATTGTGAAAATGAATGAATACGAAAATCAACGTTCCAGTCTTAACGGATGTTATGTTTGGGCATCAGGTTAGGAATATTAAGGTTAGGAAGGTTATGGTTTTCTAGAGAAAAATGGCATTACTTCCAGCTTGAAAAATGTTCCTACTTCCAGCTTGGCCAGATAGTGACAGCTCTGCAAAAGGAGGTAAGTAAGGGCTGTTAATGCAATGTGTCCTTCCTTGATTTATTCAATACATTTGAAAGTTATTTTCATTGCTACCAGTCAAACGTCAGTGTCACCAAAGGAAGAAGGGACCTTTGCACCAAACAGCCCCAAGTCAAAATCAAATCGTACACATATTTAGCAGATGTTATTGCGGGTGTAGCGAAATGCTTGTGTTCCTAGCGCCAACAATGCAGTAGTACCTAAAAACAATTCCCACCAATACACACAAATCTAAAAGTAAAAGAATGGAAGTAAGAAATATATACAGTGCCTTGCGAAAGTATTCGGCCCCCTTGAACTTTGGGACATTTTGCCACATTTCAGGCTTCAAACATAAAGATATAAAACTGTATTTTTTTGTGAAGAATCAACAACAAGTGGGACACAATCATGAAGTGGAACGACATTTATTGGATATTTCAAACTTTTTTAACAAATCAAAAACTGAAAAATTGGGCGTGCAAAATTATGATCACTTTGTCCTTGAAATCAATATGTGCAAATAGCCTGGGGACAAGGTTAGTGTGTAATGAGGTTTCTTCTTGGTGATCCCTTTACCTTTGATGGTGATCCCTTTACCTTTGAGTAGTTGTCCCCCACGATGAATGTAATATTTGTGTTGTGGAGAAATGACCAGGCAGGAGACGGGAGTACAGTTAGTTTTCGTTTAGTCAAAACCCCTCGTGCTCTACAGTTCGCGGCATTCCAGTGCGCATGTGCATTTCCTATTAGGTGTAGTAACGTAACACTGCCGTGATGCATTACTGCTTAGTAACAGCACAGTAACTAATATAAACAGATGTAGATCCCAGATACTACAATGAAATCGAGGAGGGGACTTTGGATCTGTCTCCGTCCGTTAGTACGTTAATCACGCGCGATATCTCAGACAGCACTGGCTCAATTTGGGTGAATGATGGGTCTTGCCATAGCGATCCGGCATTTACAAAATTACACTGAATGGTACTATAACAAGCGATTGAAAAGTCTAACTTTGAAAGGTTATCAAGCTTACACACTATGTGCACACATAGTGCGTGTGGCAGTCTGGCAGACTGCCAAATACTGTTCACATGAAAACTTAAACAATGCCTTCTAAGGAGACCTACAGTCTACAATAAAGACATTGACATGGAGTACAAATGGTTGTCATTTGAAATCTTGACCTGAACACACCTAACTAGGGAATAGGCAACATATTGTATCCCTCAAATGAAACCCAGTGCTGGAGTATGGTCATGACTAGTAACACCTCATGCAGTACCTAGATGTAATGTCCAGTGCTCTATATGGAAGGAAAACGAATAGGCAATTTGGATGCAGGATGTTCATGTCTAAAATCTAAGAAGAATTGGCTTGACTAACTGCTTCTCAATGATTATATCAGTAAGTCATGGTGAGCCCAAACAGTGTATGGTCAGTATCAACGCAAGGAAACTTTTAAACAACACCTTATAGGGAGGCCTACAATATACAGGCTCCCCAGTGGAGCAGCGGTCTAAGGCAATGTATCTCAGTGCTAGAGGCGTCAATACAGACACCCTGGTTCGAATCCAGGCTGTATCACAACTGGCCGGGATTAGGAGTCCTATAGGGCGGCGCACTATTGGCCCAGCGTCGTCTGGGTTTGGACGATTTAGGTAGTCATTGTAAATAAGAATTTGTTCTTAGTTAGTTGCCTAGTTAAATAAATGAATGACATGAGAAATATGGAATAATTGCAGGACTTATTAACAATGACTAACAATTCCAGTCAACATATGAGAAAAAAAAAATACTGTAGCCTACCCTTACTATATCCAACCCAACTCCACTTTTTGCCACTATCATGGTAGGCCTACAAAACTGCGACCCCGTGCGCACACATACATTTTAGAAAAGCAAATAAGGCTACAGAAAGACACTGCATTTTACACCTGTATTTTGAGACTAAAGTAATAAGTTGAAGCCAATATCAACTAGGGCTATACCGTAACTTGTCACTCCTCTGGAGTCCAGAGCAAGCAAAATCATATGGCCAACTTGTAGCTGAAGTTGCAGGATCTAATGGAAAATCATGTTCTGTCTGCACCACACCATCACTTTGGAGGGCAGCTTGCCTGCAGAGTACTCATTGCCATCTGGGTAGCCCTTTTCTTCCTCACAAATATATTAATACATTTGCAAGAATATGTTACATCTTCATCCAATAATATTGAAGGCAGTGCGATGTTACAGCTGTTGTAGCCAGTAGCCACCCAAACTAGGCCCATCTGAAATATGAAAATGATAATTAAAATCGCCAGGTAGCCTATTGTTCTTGCAAAGATGAGTTAGTAGACTGCGAAACTGTATTTGATATGGATAATAAACGTAGGGCCACTGTTTTTGCCAGGAAATGAAATGGAAAAAAAATTCTGGTCCCTAATCTGGATATGCGTGCTAATGTTGATGACTGGTCATTGGGCAACAATCAAGATGTACAAGTTTTTGGTTTTGAAGCATAGGCCTAGATGAGAATTCAAATCAAATCGTTCTTTATCACGAGCAGAATACAACAGGTTCCTCTCTGACTGGAAGGGCAACGGGGATGTGCTCTGCACAGGTGCCTGTAGTAAAGGCATCCCTCGTAGGCATTGTGTTCCTTCTTTTAAGCAGTAGTGGGAAAAGTACCCAATTGTAATACTTGAGATAAAGTAAAGATACTTTAATAGAAAATGACTCAAATAAGTGAAAGTTACCCAGTAAAATACTACTTGAGTAAAAGTCTAAGTATTTGGTTTTAAATATGCTTAAGTATCAAAGTAAAAGTATAAATCATTTCAACGTCCTTATATTAAGCAAACAAAACCGTACAATTGTCTTGTTTTTTTAAATGTATGTATAGAGTCAGGGGCACACTCCAACATTTAGACATAATTTACAAACTTAGCCTTTGTGTTTAGTGAGTCTGCCAGATCAGAGGCAGTAGGGATGACCAGGGATGTTGTCAAAAATATAAATAGTAAAAGTACAGATAACACCCCAAAATACTTAAGTAGTATTTTAAAGTATTTTTACCTGAGTACTTTACACCACTCCTTTTAATGGTTTGAGATATTCATCCTTTGTCATGGGGCTGCATCTATAAACATAATTAGCCATCTAATTAGAAGAAGTGGCATGGCAGGGCACTAAGTTCACTGGCATCCTCATGTTCTCTCCTATCATAGAGGTCAACTTCCCAACCATTTACAGTCATCTTCATTTGAGGTGCACAGCTGAGAATCAGGCTTTGTATAAACTGTGTTCATGTTACTGGGCAGCTACCATGACAAACAAAGCTAAGGGATGGAAGTCTCTTAAAACTGACTGTGAATTTGTTGTTGTTTTGGAGTTATTCATTTTACTTCAAGGTACACTACATGACAAAAAGTATGTGGACACCTGCTTGTCGAACATCTCATTCCAAATTTATGGGCATTAATATGGAGTTGGTTTCCCTTTGCTGCTATAACAGCCTCCACTTTTCTGGGAATGCTTTCCACTAGATGTTGGAACAGTGCTGCGGGGGCTTGCTTCCATTCAGCCACAAGAGCATTAGTGAGGTCGGACACTGATGTTAGGCGATTAGGCCTGGCTTGTGGTCGGCGTTCGAATTAATTACAAAGGTGTTCGATGGCCTCAGGGTTCTGTGCAGGCCAGTCAAGATCTTCCACACAGATCTCGACAAACCATTTCTGTATGGCTTTGTGCACGGGTGTAGTGTCATGCTGAAATAGGAAAAGGCCTTCCCCAAATTGTTGCCATAAAGTTGGAAGCACAGAATAGTCTAGAATGTAATTAAATGCTGTAGCGTTAAGATTTCTCTTTAATGGAACTAAGGGGCCAACCCGAACCATTAAAAACAGCCGATACCATTATTCCTCGTCCACCACTCTTTACAGTTGGCACTATGCATTGGGGCAGGTAGCGTTCTCCTGGCATCCGCCAAACCCAGATTAATTAATCAGACTGCCAGATGGTGAAGCGAGATTCATCACTCCAGAGAGAGAGATTCCACTGCTCCAGAGTCCAATGGCGGCAAGCTTTACACCACTCCAACCAACGCTTGGCATTGCACATGGTGATCTTAGGCTTGTGTGTGGTTGCTTGGCAATGGAAACCCATTTCATGAAGCTCCCTACGAACAGTTCTTGTGCGGATGTTGCTTTCAGAGGTAGTTTGGAACTCCGTAGTGAAATTTCGATTTTTACGCGCCTCACACTTCAGCACTCCCGTTCTGTCAGCTTGTGTGACCTACCACTTCGTGCCTGAGCTGTTTTTGCTCCTAGACTTTCCACTTCACAATAACAGCACTTACAGTTGGCTGGGTAAGCTCTAGCAGGCCAGACATTTGATTAACTGACTTGTTGGAAAGGAGGCATCCTATGAAGGTGCCACGTTGAAAGTAACTGAGCTCTTCAGTAAGGCCATTCTACTGCCAGTATTAGTCCATGGATATGTCCACAACTATGTGCTCGATTTTATACACCTGTCATCAACGGGTGTGGTTGAAATATTTGAAGAGGTGTCCACATACTTTTGTAAATATACAGTTGAAGTCGGAAGTTTACATACACCTTAGACAAATTCATTTAAACTCGGTTTTTCACAATTCCTGACATTTAATCCTAGTAAAAATCCCCTGTCTTAGGTCAGTTAGGATCACCACTTTATTTTAAGAATGTAAAATGTCAGAATAATAGTAGAGAATGATTTATTTCAGCTTTTATTTCTTTCATCACATTCCCAGTGGGTCAGAAGTTTACATACACTCAATTAATATTTGGTAGCATTGCCTTTAAATAGTTTAACTTCGGTCAAACGTTCCAGGTAGCCTTCCACAATAAGTTGGGTGAATTTTGGCTCATTCCTCCTGACAGAGCTGGTGTAACTGAGTCAGGTTTGTAGGCCTCCTTGCTCACACACGCTTTTTCAGTTCTGCCCACAAATTTTCTATAGGATTGAGGTCAGGGCTTTGTGATGGCCACTCCAATACCTTGTCTTTGTTGTCCTTAAGCCATTTTGCACAACTTTGGAGGTATGCTTGGGGACATTGTCCATTTGGAAGACCCATTTGTGACCAAGCTTTAACTTCCTGACTGATGTCTTGAGATGTTGCTTCAATATATCCACATAATTTCCATCCTCATGATGCCATCTATTTTGTGAAGTGCACCAGTCCCTCCTGCAGCAAAGCACCCCCACAACATGATGCTGCCACCCCCGTGCTTCACGGTTGGGATGTTGTTCTTCGGCTTGCAAGCATCCCCATTTTTCCTCCAAATATAACGATGGTCATTATGGCCAAACCAGAGGACATTTCTCCAAAAAGTACGATCTTTGTCCCCATGTGCAGTTGCTAACCGTAGTCTGGCTTTTTTATGGCGGTTTTGGAGCAGTGGCTTCTTCCTTGCTAAGCGGCCATTCAGGTTGTGTCAATATAGGACTTGTTTTACTGTGGATATAGATACTTTTGTACCCGTTTCCTCCAGCATCTTCTCAAGGTCCTTTGATGTTGTTCTGGGATTGATTTGCACTTTTCGCACCAAAGTACGTTCATCTCTATGAGACAGAGCGTGTCTCCTTCCTGAGCGGTATGATGGCTGCGTGGTCCCATGGTGTTTATACTTGCGTACTATTGTTTGTACAGATGGACATGGTACCTTCGGGTGTTTAGAAATTGCTCCAAAGGATGAACCAGACTTGTGGAGGTCAGAAAAAAAATATTCGGAGGTCTTGGATGATTTCCCCATGATGTCAAGCAAAGAGGCACTGAGTTTGAAGGTAGGCCTTTAAATACATCCACAGGTACACCTCCAATTGACTCAAATTATGTCAATTAGCCTATCAGAAGCTTCTAAAGCCATGACATCATTTTCTGGCATTTTCCAAGCTTTTTAAATGCACAGTCAACTTGCTGAGATGATTTTCCATAACGGGGTCAAATTTTGCCAGTAATTCAACCTCTTTTAGGAAGTTTTCCATTATCTGGTTGGAAGAGGTTGTCTGATTAACCCCTGAATGCTTGGTATATTTCACCCAGAGACTGGGTGATACTTATTAAACATGTAAGGACACCCCCACCATCTCTTTCTTTTAGCCTCCAAAATGGTAATTTGTATCTGGTCAAGAGTCTGTCCCAGACTTCGGCGCAGATCAAGTTCTCTCCACTTAATCATATTGTTTGCGTGTTCAGGACTACTCTCATGGGGTTTCAGAATGGCGTTGATATTTGACCAGTCATTCACACCTTTATTATTTTGTAGTCTTTTGTAGAAAAAGCTTACAGCAAAAACAATACACAGCTTTGTTTTTGATTGAGTATGAAAGCAAGCTCCTGGTAATCTTTTCCCCACTTGACAACTGTCTCTGTAATAAGCCTGAATGGAAACCTCTTCTAGACTTGTCTTTAGGGTAAGAAAAATCCAGTCCTGGTTTGAATGGACCTCTGCGCAATAACTCAGTCCTCATAAAATCTGTTAAGACTGGGGGCCAATCTGCTGGGTCATTTTGTGGAGCAGCAACTGTTCTATTAGGGTCTGAGCTGCTTGTATCTGATGCTGGCTGTACACCTCTGGTTGTGCTAGTACTGGCTGTGGCTGCCTGTACTTCACCTGGGTCTGTGTTAGTACTTGCTGAAGACGGCTGTATTGGGTCTATGTTAGTATTTGCTGAAGCCGGCTGGACTGGGTCTATGTTAGTACTGGCTGAGGCTGGATGTGGATCAATTGAGTCTGTGCTTGTACTGGCTGATGATCCAGCATATTCTCTACTGACAAACTTACGCAAAGCACCTGTAAATTATAGATAATACTATTAATTTTATCAGCTGCATCAGGCCCATTCAAACTGGCTCCCCCAGATTTCCTTTTGTACATTTTCAAATATAAAATACTATTTATACTACGGCTTGGCTGAATACTTGATGGTTATTATTTACTGAGAGATGTGCATCCATATTGTCCAGTATGCACAGCTAATCAACTTTTTAAATTCAATATATGAATCAATAGTCAATCCATTGCTTTCCATCTTGCATTAGTCCAGAATGATAACTAAACATTGACTGAGAGACGAGATAATCATGGTCTTGTTTTAAAATAACGTGCGCCTATGAGGAGTGTCATCACACTCATATATTGTCTGGACTGGTCCACACAGAGGTTGCAGCTGGAAAGCGCGAGTTTCATTTTGTGCACTCGCATATGAACGCATGTTCCTGCGCGACGCGTTATCTTTTCCGAGCTGCAGTTTATAAACACCGTTGCCCGTTGGCGTTTATCAAATGTAATAAATAGTTGCATTTCACTTTTGTCAGGCACAAAGTCACAGAACACAGCCCTGGAAGTGGTTGGCAAGCAAGCAAGACACTGACAGACCAAGAGACGCACTGCCCAGCTAGGTTAGCAAGACAGAGACTAGAGAGAGATGTACTGCAAGCTAGCCTATCAACTTAACGTTACTGTTATTTACTGACATCAAACTTGGAGAGGAGAGAACCCAAGTTTACCTGATTGCTGTTCCCGCAATTCACTCTCATGGTGTTTTTTCTGTGTGTTTTTGTGACCAGAAGGATAGTTCCGCTTCATCCTAAGAGAGAGAGAGAGAGAGAGAGAGAGAAAGACAGCTGCATGTGAGCGCTCACATTTTTCAACATTTTTTTTTACAAAAGGATAGATTTGGAGTTAACTCCAGGTCAAAACTCCAAACCTACAACATAATTTTGACCAAAATTAACCCGGAGGGATTACTGCTTCCAAGGTTTTCTTTTCCAAGCTATATGGAGGGTGCTCTAGCTAACAAACAGTAGAGATTTAAGGACACCATCCAACCTAGAACTGAGTGAGTAGTGTTTGGTTTGATGCTAATTAAAAAGCCAAGAAGAAGAAAAAAATAATAATAAATGAAAAATAAAGTATATTACAATGATATATTTTATTTTATGGGGACTGAATGCTGAGTTAAGGCTCCCAGGCTTGCAAGAACAAACCAGATACAAATTCAATTAGCACTAAGGTGTGAGGTAAAAGGTGTCGAGGACTTTGGGCCCAACAAGCGTCAGGAGTCTTTGAAGCGTCCTCTGAAGCCCCCTCGTGCTGTTTAAAGACCATTCATTCACTGGCATTTTACACAAGAAATCTGCCTTCAGAAATAAACACCTACTCCTTTTGCCTGCTGCACTACTGCTTGGATTCCACCTGGTGACCTGTTCACAGTCTGCCCTGGCCTGTCTCCCCCTGTCTGGTACAGGTACCCCCACCCCTCTCTCCAGAGCTTTCGCTCACCTCCAGCACTCACACACTGTTGGGGAGAGTGACTCTGAACTTACAATGGCTAGCCCTAAGTCGTTATATATTTGAGTTCTCATGTGCATTTTGCTATTTGCCTCATGACTCCTGCATACTTTGTTGACTACAAACTTTCTATACCCAACCGTGGGACAGACTATGTTTGTTCCCACACTCAGGACACTGACACTCTATTGGTTACACTGACTTTTGGCCTCCCATCCTATTCTAACCACCTCTCACCAGCTTTGTATTCATGTTACCTGATGAAATTGCTGTACAATATGATCTTGCTGCCATCTGATGCACATTCAGATGTCATAAATCTGCAGCGCTCTCTCTGTCCTATGCCATGATCGTATTACTGTTGATGATATCTGTAAATGTTTATGTACAACCTGGCCCAACTACTGTTGCTAGCCCCAATTCTGACTTGTGCTCTGATATCTACTTCACTGATTTCTGCTCTCGTAAAAGCCTGGGTTTTCTGCACGTTAACACTAGAAGCTTATTACCTAAAATGGATAAATTGAAAGATGTGTTGGTCATTACTGAGACGTAGTTAAGGAAGAGTGTTTTGAATACTGATGTTAACCTTTCTGGATATAAACTTTGTTGGCAAGACAGATCTTCCAAAGGTGGGGGAGTGGCAATCTTTACCAAGGATCACCTTCAGTGCTCGGTTGTCTCCACCAAGTTTTTCCCCAAATAATTTGATTTGCTGGTTTTAAGCATTAAACTTTCAAATAGCTCTTTGTTGACTGTTGCTGGGTGCTATCGTCCTCCATCAGCACCGGCATGTACCCTACCTGCCCATGCATCGGGCCGACAGAAACAAACATCTCTCTGGTAAGAAGGAGGGTGGGGGAGTATGCCTTATGATTAAGGACTCATGGTGTAATCACAACAACATACAGGTACTCAAGTCCTTTCATTCACCTGACCTAGAACTCCTCACAGTCAAATGCCGACCGGATTATCTTCTAAGAGAAATATTTTTGATTATAGTCACAGCCGTGTACACCCCCCCAAGCAGATACATCGTCGGCCCCGGAAGCACCTCACTGGAATCTATGTAAACTGAAAATCCCCAGCTACAATAAATGCAGCCTCAGGATGTATGGTTTCAACAAAGCTACCCTGAGAACAAGACTTCCTAAATTCTATCAGCATATCGAATGCGTGTCACGAGCTGGTAGCATTTTGGATCATTGATACTCTAACTTCCGCGATGCATACAAAGCCCTCCCCCGCCCCGCCCCCAGCAAATCTGACCATGACTCAATTTTGTTGTTCCCAGCCTATAGACAGAAACTAAAACAGGAAACGCCCGTACTCCGGTCTACTCTGGTCTGACCATTCAGATTCCACGCTTCAAGATTGCTTCAATCACGTGGACTGGGATATGTTCTGGATAGCCTCAGACAATAACATTGATGTATACGCTGACTCGGTGAGTGAGTTTATTAGCAAGTGCATCGGATATGTCATGCCCACTATGACTATTAAAACATTTCCTAAACAGAAACCGTGGGTTGATGGCAGCCTTCACGCAAAATTGAAAGCGCGAACCACCGCTTTTAATCACGGCAAGGGGAATGCAAACGGTGCAGCTATTGCTCCCAGACAAATTAAACAACTTCTTTGCTCGCTTTGAGGAAAATACAGTGCCACTTACACAGCCCGCTCCCAAGAAAGCGAAGGTAACTGAACTAAATGACTATTGCCCCGTTGCACTCACTCCTGTCATCATTAAGTGCTTTGAGAGACTAGTTAAGGATCATATCACCTCCACCCTACCTGATACCCGAGACAAACTCCAATTTGCTTACCACCCCAATAGGTCCACTGACGACGCAATCGCCATCACACTGCCCTATCCCATCTGGACAAGAGGAATACCTTTGTAAGAATGCTGTTCATTAGCTATAGCTCAGCATTTAACATCATTGTACCCTCCAAACTCGTCATTAAGTTCGAGACCCTGGGTTTCGATCCCGCCCTGTGCAACTGGGTCCTGGACTTTGACAGGCCGCACCCATGACTGCGTCGCCATGCACGCCTCCAACTCAATCATCAAGTTTGCAGACGACACTACAGTGGTAAGCCTGATTACCAACAACGATGAGACGGCCTACAGGGAGGAGGTGAGTGCCCTCGGAGTGTTGTGTCAGGAAAATAACCTCTCACTTAACGCCTGGTACGGGAACTGCACCGCCCTCAACCCGCAAGGCTCTCCAGAGGGTAGTGCGGTCTGCACAACGCATCACAGGGGGAAAACGACCTGCCCTCCAGGACAGCTACAGCACCCGATGTCACAGAAAGGCCAAAAAGATCATCAAGGACAACAACCGCACAAGCCACTGCCTGTTCACACCGCTATCATCCAGAAGGCGAGGTCAGTACAGGTGCATCAACGCTGGGACCGAGAGACTGAAAAACAGCTTCTATCTCAAGGCCATCTAACTGTTAAACAGCCATCACTAACATAGAGAGGTTGCTGCCAAAATACAGACTCAAATCTCTGGACACTTAAATAAATGGACTTGACAAAGGGATCACTAGTCACTTTAAATAACGGCACTTTAATCATGTTTACATATCCTACATTACTCATCTCATATGTATATACTGTATTCTATACCATTTACTGCATCTAGCCTATACTGTATTCTATACCATCTACTGCATCTAGCCTATACTGTATTCTATACCATCTACTGCATCTTTCCCATGCTGCACGGCCATCACTCATCCATATATTTATAAGTACATATTCTTATTCATCCCTTTACATGTGTGTGTATCAGGTAGTTGTTGTGAATTTGTTTGATTACTTGTTAGTTATTATTGCATTGACAGAACTAGAAGCACAAGCATTTCGCTACACTTGCATTAACCTCTGCTATTAATGTGTATGTGACCAATACAATTTTATTTGATTGGTCTATGAGGGGTCTTTGGGCTGGTTTGCTAACTATCTCTCTCAAAGAGTGCAGTGTATAGTCAGAAAATCTGCTGTCTCAGCCACTACCTGTCACCAAGGGAGTACCCCAATGCTCGATCCTAGGCCCCACTCTCTTCTCAATTTACATCAACAACATTGCTCAGGCAGTAGGAAGCTCTAATCCAGATATATGCTGATGATAGTCTTATACTCAGCTGGCCCCTCCCTGGATTTTGTGTTAAATGCTCTACAACAAAGCATTCTTAGTGTCCAACAAGCTTTCTCTACCCTTAACCTTGTTCAGAACAACTCCAAAACAAAGGTCATGTGGTTTGGTAAGAAAAATGCCCCTCATCCCACAGGTGTTATTACTACCTCTGAGGGTTTAGAGTTTGAGGTAGTCAACTCATACAAGTACTTACAAGTACTTGAGAGTATGGCTAGACTGAACACTGATTTTCTCTCAGCACATATCAAAGCTGCAGGCTAAAGTTAGAGCAAACCAAGGCTAGATTTATCGTAGTCGCTCCTCTTTCACCCCAGCTGCCAAACTAAACCTGATTCAGATGACCATCCTACCCATGCTAGATTACGGAGACATAATTTATAGATCGGCAGGTAAGGGTGCTCTCGAGCGGCTAGATGTTCTTTACCATTTGGCCAACAGATTTGCCACCAATGCTCCTTATAGGACACATCGCTGCACTCTATACTCCTTTGTAAACAGGTTATATTTGTATACCCATTGCAAGACCCATTGGTTGATGCTTATTTCTAAAACTCTCTTAGGCCTCACTCCTCCCTATCTGAGATATCTACTGCAGCCCTCATCCTCCACATACAACACCCATTCTGCCAGTCACATTATGTTAAAGGTCCCCAAAGCACACATATCCCTGAGTCGCTCCTCAATTCAGTTCGCTGCAGTTAGCGACTGGAACGGGCTGCAACAAACACTCAAACTGGACAGTTTTATCTCAATCTCTTCATTCAAAGACTCAATCGTGGGCACTCTTACTGACAGTTGTGGCTGCTTCATGTGATGTACTGGACCCGTACAAATCAGCTGGGCTTGACAATCTGGACCCCCTATTTCTGAAACTATCCGCCGCCATTGTCGCAACCCCTATTACCAGCCTGTTCAACCTCTCTTTCATATCGTCTGAGATCCCCAAGGATTGGAAAGCTGCCGCAGTCATCCCCCTCTTCAAAGGGGGAGACACCCTGGACCCAAACTGTTACAGACCTATATCCATCCTGCCCTGCCTATCTAAGGTCTTCGAAAGCCAAGTCAACAAACAGGTCACTGACCATCTCGAATCCCACCGTACCTTCTCCGCTGTGCAATCTGGCTTCCGAGCCGGTCACGGGTGCACCTCAGCCACACTCAAGGTACTAAACGATATCATAACCGCCATCGATAAAAGACAGTACTGTGCAGCCGTCTTCATCGACCTTGCCAAGGCTTTCGACTCTGTCAATCACCATATTCTCATCGGCAGACTCAGTAGCCTCGGTTTTTCGGATGACTGCCTTGCCTGGTTCACCAATTACTTTGCAGACAGAGTTCAGTGTGTCAAATCGGAGGGCATGCTGTCCGGTCCTCTGGCAGTCTCTATGGGGGTACCACAGGGTTCAATTCTCGGGCCGACTCTTTTCTCTGTGTATATCAATGATGTTGCTCTTGCTGCGGGCGATTCCCTGATCCACCTCTACGCAGACGACACCATTCTATATACTTTCGGCCCGTCATTGGACACTGTGCTATCTAACCTCCAAACAAGCTTCAATGCCATACAACACTCCTTCCGTGGCCTCCAACTGCTCTTAAACGCTAGTAAAACCAAATGCATGCTTTTCAACCGATCGCTGCCTGCACCCGCATGCCCGACTAGCATCACCACCCTGGATGGTTCCGACCTTGAATATGTGGACATCTATAAGTACCTAGGTGTCTGGCTAGACTGCAAACTCTCCTTCCAGACTCATATCAAACATCTCCAATCAAAAATCAAATCAAGAGTCGGCTTTCTATTCCGCAACAAAGCCTCCTTCACTCACGCCACCAAGCTTACCCTAGTAAAACTGATTATCCTACCAATCCTCGACTTCGGCGATGTCATCTACAAAATGGCTTCCAACACTCTACTCAGCAAACTGGATGCAGTATATCACAGTGCCATCTGTTTTGTCACTAAAGCACCTTATACCACCCACCACTGCGACTTGTATGCTCTAGTCGGCTGGCCCTCGCTACATATTCGTCGCCAGACCCACTGGCTCAGGTCATCTACAAGTCCATGCTAGGTAAAGCTCCGCCTTATCTCAGTTCACTGGTCACGATGGCAACACCCATCCGTAGCACGCGCTCCAGCAGGTGTATCTCACTGATCATCCCTAAAGCCAACACCTCATTTGGCCGCCTTTCGTTCCAGTACTCTGCTGCCTGTGACTGGAACGAATTGCAAAATCGCTGAAGTTGGAGACTTTTATCTCCCTCACCAACTTCAAACATCAGCTATCTGAGCAGCTAACCGATCGCTGCAGCTGTACATAGTCTATTGGTAAATAGCCCACCCATTTTCACCTACCTCATCCCCATACTGTTTTTATTTATTTACTTTTCTGCTCTTTTGCACACCAATATCTCTACCTGTACATGACCATCTGATCATATATCACTCCAGTGTTAATCTGCAAAATTGTAACTATTCGTCTACCTCCTCATGCCTTTTGCACACATTGTACATTGTATATAGACTCCCCCTTTGTTTTCTACTGTGTTATTGACTTGTTAACTTGTTTATTCCATGTGTAACTCTGTGTTGTCTGCTCACACTGCTATGCTTTATCTTGGCCAGGTCGCAGTTGTAAATGAGAACTTGTTCTCAACTAGCCTACCTCGTTAAATAAAGGTGAAATAAAAATAAATAAAAATGTATTGTTGTTTTTACCTTCTTGGCCTTTGTGCCCAATAATGTTTGTAACATGTGTTGTGTCGCTACCATGTTGTTGTCATGTTGTGTTACTGCCTTGTTATGTTGTTGTCTTAGGTCTCTCTTTATGTAGTGCTGTCTCTCTTGTTGTGATGTGTGTTTTGCCCTGTATTTATATTGTTTATTTATTTTATCCCAGGCCCATCCCCACGAGGCCTTTTTGTAGGCCCTCATTGTAAATAGGAATTTGTTCTTAACTGACTTGCCTAGTTCAATAAAGGTTAAGTAAAATTGCACAAAATTATCCTCTCATGGAAGTTGTAAACATTAACACCAGCTTTGACACGAGGAGTATGCGGGGCCCTTACGTAATTTGCGGGGCCCTACTCAACTTGCTTAGTGAGCGTATAGGGCCGCCTGGCTCTGCGCCCCACTGGCTTTGATATATCTATTAGGACCAGATTGCTGGGCGTCAAGAGCGCATTTCCAAGTTTTTCCACCCACGGGATATTTCAAAAGGTTGATGTCAATGTAGGCTATTGAACAACAGCAATCATGAAATAGGGATTTTACAAGAGAAAACACATTTGTCAATATCCTGCTTGGATTGTAATGGACTCAAGAAGTAAGTGGCATCTATCTAAAAGAAAGGAACAAATAACGCCCATTGGATAGCTTTCTTTTGGAACGGAAAACATGAACGACACAAGTAATTTCACTACACACACTGTGCCTTACAAGTCAGCTGCAGCCATGGCTTTACCTGTATTTATGTTTGCAGTTGGTATCATTGGAAATATAATAGCAATAGCCGCTCTATCTGGATCTAAGCAAGGTCGCAAGTCGTCCGCGTTCTTCGCCTTAGTTTGCGGTTTGGCTATCACCGATCTTCTTGGGACTTGTCTGGCCAGCCCAATCACTATAGCCACTTACCTCGATAAAAATGTACTCCACGACCGTCATCTTTGTGAATTCCATTCATTTTTGTTGCTGTTCTTCGGAGTGGCAGGACTAAGTATTATATGCGCAATGTCTGCTGAGCGCTACCTCGCAATATGCTGCCCTTACACATACCAAAGATGGGGAATTGGCCCACATTTTGCACGCAAGTGCTTGTTTTGCATTTATCTCAGCAACATTATATTTTGTTGTCTTCCAGTGATGGGTATGACTGAAAGCATGAGCCAGCCCTCCAAAACCTGGTGCTTCATCAACTGGATGGCTCATGAGCCGTTGTCTGCAGCCTATTCGTTTTTATATGCAAGTGTGAGTTTTCTACTCATATTGATGACGATAGTCCTCAACTTTGCAGTTTGTGGCACTCTATTGATAATGCATCGCAGGAAAATCCAACGTCCAGTTACTAGAGGGAGCCCACGGGCGCATTGGACAGCGCTTTCCTCCGGCGTGGAAGCCCAAATGATGACGGTGCTCGTGGTGACCTCGATGGTTGTTTTAGGTTGCTCAGCGCCGCTGGTGGTAAGGAACGTCTTAATATTTTATATGTTAATTTAGTTTGTCTACGAGGAAAGCAGTGGGTCTAATGGGCATATCTCTTGCTTTGCTGTTGTAGGTACGCGTATTTGCTAACCAGATATCACGGGAAGATAATTCCCATGCAGATTTGAAGGCTATACGGATTGCCGCCGTCAACGCCATCCTTGACCCTTGGATCTACATTTTGCTGAGAAGGACTCTGTTCAGTAAAATTCGGAGATTATCTAAACGGGTTTACAGTGGTCGACAAGGCAAATAACCCATGTTGCCAGTCAAATCCTCACAAAGGACTTTCCACTACCAAACAAACACCCATGACTTGCCTAGTTAAATAAAGGTTCAATTTAAAAAACGAATGAATTCACATACCTCTGAAGCACTGTACAGCAGCATCAACATCAATCAACTAACAGCCAGTCTCCCATTGCGCCCACATCACGCAGGGGGGACAAACAGCTAACAAGTAGGGCTGCAGCACCCCCTGAAAAATCAGAATAAAAAAATACAGTACATTCGGGAAAGCATTCAGACCTGACTTTTTCAAAATTGTGTTACCTTACAACCTTATTCTAAAATTGATAAAATATATTTTTTATCTTTATCAATCTACACACAATACCCCATAAAGACAAAGCAAAAACAAGATAAGTATTCAGACCCTTCACTCAGTAATTTGTTTTAGCATATTTGGCAGCGAATACAGCCTTGAGTTTTCTTGTGTATGACGCTTGGCACACATGTATTTGGGGAGTTTCTCCCATTCTTCTCTGCAGATCCTCTCAAGCTCTGTCAGGTTGGATGGGGAGCGTCGTTGCACAGCTATTTTCAGGTCACTCCAGAGATGTTCTAGTCCGGGCTCTGGCTGGGCCACTCAAGGACATTCAGAGACTGGTCCCGAAGCCACTCCCGCGTTGTCTTGGCTGTGTGCTTAGGGTCATGTCCTATTGGAAGGTGAACCTTTGCCACAGTCTCAAGTCCTGAGTGCTCTGGAGCAGGTTTTCATCAAGGATCTCGCAATACTTTGCTCCGTTCATCTTTCCCTCGATCCTGAATAGTCTCCCAGTCCCTGCCGCTGAAAAATATCCCCACAGCATGACGCTGCCACCACCATGCTTCACCGTAGGGATGGTGCCAGGTTTCCTCCAGATGTGACGCTTGGCCAAAGAGTTCAATCTTGATTTTGTCAGACCAGAGAAAATTGCTTTAGATGCCTTTTGGCATCATCCAAGCGGGCTGTCGTGTGCCTTTTACTGAAGAGTGGCCACTCTACCATAAAGGCCAGATTGGTGGAGTGCTGCAGAGGTGGTTGTCCTTCTGGAAGGTTCTCCCATCTCCACAGAGGAACTCTGGTTCTTGGGATTTCGGTCTGACCAAGGCCCTTCTCCCCCGATTGCTCAGTTTGGCCAGGCAGCCAGCTCTAGAGTCTTGGTGGCGCCAAACTTCTTCAATTTAAGAATGATGGAGGCCACTGTGTTCTTAGGGACCTTCAATGCTGCAGAAATGTTTTGGTACCCTTCCCCAAATCTGTGCCTTGACACAATCCTGTCTCGGAGCTCCACAGACAATTCATTCAACCTCATGGCTTGGTTTTTGCTCTGACATGCACTGTCAACTGTTGGAGCTCATATAGACTGGTGTGGGCCTTTCCAAATCATGTCCAATGAATTGAATTTACCCCGGGTGGACTCCAATCAAAGATGATCAATGGCAACAGGATGCACCTGAGCAAAATTTCAAGTCTCATAGCAAATGGTCTGAATACTTATGTAAATAAGGTATTCCTGTTTTAATACATTTGCTAGCATTTCTAAAAACCTGTTTTCACTTTGTCATTATGGGGTATTGTCTGTAGATTTGAGTGAAAAAAATATTTACTCCATTTTAGAATAAGGCTGTAATGTAACAAAATGTGAAAAAAGTCAAGGGGTCTGACTACTTTCCTGAATGCACTGTATATATCAATACAATAAAACAAAACAAAAAAAAGTTATATTAGCGGACCGAAATAGACATCTGTAATGTGACGAAATGTTTTTTTCAGCATCTCTGCTTTGGCAAAAAAGGTAGTTGTATAATTAAGAACAGTATCTTACAGGATTCAATAGTTGGAATTATAAGTTGTTGCCCCGTTGCTTTCTCTGCAATTGTCATTCTAATGAAAAGGTGCAAAGTTATGGGAAAAGACAACATCCACATCAAATAAAATATTTTTCTTGATCAAATAACATGAAAAACACCCACTTTTGTGCAGTATTATTTTACCACTCTTACAAACCACTTAATGTAAATGTATATTACTGTATTGTACCATAGGTTGGACATCTAGGTTTGTACCTGTAGACTTTCCATCACCATGAAGAAAAACAATGCACAATACAGTAATTGAGCACATTGATATATCATGTGGTTTGTGATGATGTGGCTCAGTTGTATGGCATTTGCAATGCAAGGGTTGTGGGTTCGATTCCCACAGGTGAAGAGTATGAAAATGTATGCACTCACTACTGTAAATTGCTCTGGATAAGAGTGTCTACTGAAAAGGAATGAATAAACCATTTCAGTTCTCAAATAGAAATAAGTTACATTTGCAAAGTATTTCAAGCACGCCAATACTTCCCCCAGATTGTCCAATATCAAGTCTCACTGAATGTTGTTGGAATCTGCACAGTCAGCTAAACTTTGAACATCCAGATAAATAAATGATAGATCAGAAGCATATAATATTTGGAGTGAGATCTGTAGAAAGACAGAGTGCCTGTGGAATGTGCTGGGTGGACGGGAAGAGATCAAAAGATTGCTATTGTGGAGGCAGATGGACATCTGTGGACTAGGCGAAGGAGGGGTTGAGGTCAGGAGGTGAGGTCAGATCCCCTGATGGGAGTAATAAAAGGTTACTACCCTCTTCCTGTGGAACCATTAGATGTAAGGATTGGAGAGGAGGAGGAGTGTCTTAAGTGGTATATACACACACGTGTGATGGTGAGAAATGTTTGGTTGTCTGAATTACAGCTGTAAAGACCCTTTGGGAAGAATTAAACTTGGTTAAGCTTCTCTAATGTCTGTGAGTTATTTATTCTGAAAAATAAGAACCTAATAATGTCTTGTGTCGATATAATTGATGACGGTTGGAGATTCACCCGTTTTCATTTATAAAACTTTCAAAAACAGTAGGTAAATTGACTAAATTAACCAGTCAATGTTAACATTTAAATTAAAGATAGGTCAAGTGCCTGAGCCCGCAATGTATTACACCAACAATAATTATCACATTGTGAAGTTAAAGAGACCAAGAGTCCAAGAGTTATAAGTTTTAGAAAACACCAGGTGTGATTAGTGCTGCAAACCAATTCCGACTTCCTAAACCAGGGATAATGAACTCAATTCACAGGACAATTTTTTCTTGAGCGGATGGTCCGGGGACCTGGAACATAATTAAGCAATAAGGCCCGAGGGAGTGTGGTAGTATGGCCAATATACCACAGCCAAGGGCTGTTCTTAGCACGACGTAATGAGGAGTGCCTGGATACAGCCGTAGTCATACCAGTGGTATAAGGTCTGATATAACCACAGCCGTCAGCCAATCAGCATTCAGTGTTCGAACCACCAGGTTTATAATTACAAATAATTTGTAGACTGAAAATTGACTGCAAGACGCCCAAACAGATATGTTTGACTAAAACAATACTTTCAAACCTTGCTTACATTTGTATACGATCACGTGTCTCTCTATTATGGTGGGAATACGTGGGAACAGATTTCTTCAATTAAAATCAGATGCAACTCATATCCTGTGGTTTTTACAGTATTTTCATGTCTAGATGTTTTTACATGTCCAACAATAAATGTAAAAATATATATATATATATATATACATATATACACACACACACACACACAGTGGGGAGAACAAGTATTTGATACACTGCCGATTTTGCAGGTTCCCACTTACAAAGCATGTAGAGGTCTGCAATTTTTATCATAGGTACACTTCAACTGTGAGAGACGGAATCTAAAACAAAAATCCAGAAAAATCACATTGTATGATTTTTAAGTAATTAATTTGCATTTTATTGCATGACATAAGTATTTGATCACCTACCAACCAGGAAGAATTCCAGCTCTCACAGACCTGTTAGTTTTTCTTTATCAGACATGTTAGTTTTTCAATCAGTTCACATATGGTGTCCAGAGCACAGCTGGGGGCAGAGGGTGGTCTATTGCAGGCGGCAACGGTGAGAGACTTGTTTTTAGAGAGGTGGATTTTTAAAAGTAGAAGATCAAATTGTTTGGGTACAGACCTGGATAGGAGGACAGAACTCTGCAGGCTAACACTGCCCCCTTTGGCAGTTCTATCTTGTCTGAAAATGTTGTCGTTAGGGATAAAAAATTCAGAATATTTGGTGGTCTTCCTAAGCCAGGATTCAGACACAGCTAGAACATCCGGGATGGCAGAGTGTGCTAAAGCAGTGAATAAAACAAACTTAGAGAGGAGGCTTCTAATGTTAACATGCATGAAACCAAGGCTATTACGGTTACAGAAGTCATCAAAAGAGAGCGCCTGGGGAATAGGAATGGAGCTAGGCACTGCAGGGCCTGGATTCACCTCTACATCACCAAAGGAAAAGAGGAACGAGGAGGAGTAGGATAAGGGTACGGCTAAAAGCAATGAGAATGTTGAGCTTGGTCTGAGAGAACCTGTTTTTTCTCCATTGAGGCCACATAGAGAGTGACCATTACTTGTTAAACCAATACCCTTGCTGATAGTGTGATTAGTTACTGCATATCAGACCCTTGAGGGGCTAATGGATCAATCTCAAAGGCAGTTAATGCACAAGATGTAAAGTTAAATTTCCTGGATCTACCCCTCACCAATGCTAAAAAAGCAGATGTTTCACAGCAGACACTTTGGTGCCTCTTCTGCAGAGGTGTAAACAACCACAGAGGAGCAGCAGGATGTAACCTGGACTCAAGCATAGACGTAACATAGTAAATGTAAGTTTGTCTCCCTCCATCTCGTAAACGTTGAATATTTAAAACATTAGGAACACCTGCTCTTTCCATGACAGACTGACCAGGTGAATCCAGGTGAAAGCTGATGTCACCTGTTAAATCCACTTAGATGAAGGGGAGGAGACCGGCTAAAGAATGACATTTAAAGACTTGAGACATGGGTTGTGTGTGTGCCGTTCAGAGGGTGAATGGGCAAGACAAAAGAATTAAGTGCCTTTGAACAGAGTATGGTAGTAGGTGCCAGGCGCACCGGTTTGAGTGTGTCAAGAGTTGTAACGCTGCTGGGTTTTTCACCCTCAACAGTGTGTATCAAGAATGGTCCACCACCCAAAGGACATCCAGCCAACTTGACACAATTATGGGAAGCATTGGCGTCAACATGGGCTAACATCCCTGTGGAACACTTGACACCTTGTAGGGTCCATGCCCAGACAAATTGAGGCTGTTCTGAGTGAAAAGGGGGGTGTAACTCAATATTAGGAAGATGTTCCTACTGTTTTGTATACTCAGTGTACGTTACATTTAATTTGGTACAGTATGTATTAATTTGTGGATGTCCATCAACCATTTCATTTGTTACAAATTACAGCTAGTATGATATGTTATGAATTCCTATTTGTTGTGGCCAATGTTAGCTAGGTGGCTAAGTAGTTGCAAAGTAGCAACAACAACAAAAAAGTAGTAAGTACAATAGTTGCAAAATGCTAAAGTGGTCAATGAGATTTGAACACGCAACCTTTGGGGTGCTAGGTGTTCAAGCTATAGGTCCAACCAACCACCTTATTTTAATTTTTAATCTTTCCAAAATGTAACATCATACTAATGAGTTTCCAGGATTTACGTTCCCTGTTACATCTAGTCTATCCCACTGGGCACACTGTTGGAACCAACGTGGAACAGATGTTGAATTGACGTCTGTGTCCAGTGGGATGAGACCAGGCTGGATTTCCACACGTTTTTCTCCTCTAAAACTTTGATTGGACTGAATTCGAAATACTGTGCAGCAGCTATGCATCTCAGGAGTGAAGTTACTCAACAACAAATCTGGCTTTTTGAACTTTTGTCATGGAGGTTGTGGGAGTATGCCTCATCACATGGGAGATGACTAGTTCTCCTGGGTTGTGTTCCTGTTGTCCACCCTTTCACCCAGAAGTGTTCACTTCCTATCATGCTTTATGGACTAGATTACAAAAGTGTTAAATATCAATTAAAAGTATAAGACTGGTGAAAGCAGCTGGAGACTTTCCACCCGTTCCTTTTAAATCCACGAGGGGAAATTTACCGGTGCATACTTTGTGAGAAGGGTAAAGTGGAACAGCAGCCACAAGTCTGTGTGTAATAGTTACTAGATAAATGTAAGGGGAAAGTTTCCATCTCTCCATTACATAGCCCTACCAGCCCCCATGGCACTGTAAACATTAGATAGGTGTAGCAATATGGTGAAAATGGATAGGTGTAGCTACAAAATGGATACAAAGCTAAATTTCCACTTACAGGCTCTTGTGGTTGGTAGTTAATTCCACCAATACAAAGTCCTATTGTCCTCATCCAAGCAATAATCAAATACCCATACCATGCCTGAAAGTTAGATATGGAGGGGAAATATTATTAACTTGTTAAAAGTCTATTCTTATTCTTGACACAAGAGGGAGCACTTGCTTTGTTTTTAAAATTATTTTATTTAACTAGGCGAATTACAGTTAGTGTGATATGTTACGAATTACAGTTGGCAATTGGATAGGCTGAAGCGTTTAGTTTAAATTCATACTAGTCCAAATAAACAATTGAAAACAATGCATTGAACAGATGATCATCATTAGAATTGTTAACAATAGTAATAGATGACTCACCTTCATCCTTTACCAATGTAAGCACCCACCTGTCCAAAGTCAAATAAATATTTACTATGCATTCAATGTACAGCACACCTTTATCAAGAAAATTAAATCATACATTCATTTCACAATGCATTTATTTTTTTAGACATTTAAAAATAGTATTTACTAAACGTAAGCAGACAACACTGTGCATGGTTGCACTTATGTATACTTTTCTGTACCTAGACACCATAAATAAAAATCTATAAACATTGGTTCAGTAAAAATTCAGTTTTTCAAGATTATTTAAAACACAAAAAATTGCATTTATACAACTTTTACAAAGCAAACCCCACATATCCAAATGTACATTCCAGTAAATAACCTCATAGCAAATACCGCCCCAGAACTAACAAAGTTTCTCTAAATTCTCATGTTCAAAGTGTTATCCATTAGCCTACTGTATAGACAAATTAGGCTTTACGTTAAATTAAACATATACATAATGCACATCAGAATTCATCACTCCATGCTACTGGGTCAAAAAATTATAGTAAAAAAAAAAAAATCCTTGTGATGCACTTTGAGCCAGGTAGCGCCTTCCATTTGGCACCTTGCGTAAGGACATGACAAACTCGACCATAGATTTAAGAAGAGACCATGAGACATTTGAACAGAATGACATAAAATAATACAAAATAAGTAACAAAATAATAAAATGGGATCCAAGCTGACTTACCACAGCGCTTCATAACATCTTATGTTAAAGGTGACAGAAAAATGATTTAGTAGAATCCAAATTGTGGCTCCAACATTTGATATTCCTTCCACAAATAAAACATTTGTTATCCAATTACAGATTTCTACAAATAGTTTTTTCTGTAAAGAAGATTCAAAAGACAATGATAGGACAAAGTCAAGTCAAAACTCATTCATGAGGACATGCAGAGAACAGGCATAAGTGACAGTCAAATGTATTCAAATCCCCATAGCCTAATCACCACGCCAGTATGAATTTCATTACGTAAACAGACCAAACCTGCCGAACTAAATGATATGGAAGTTTCACTAAATGGACTATGATAAGCTTGGAACTACCTGAGAATTCCACACAAGCTCACACACAAGAGTTCCTTAAATGTGTAAATACACATGGATCCTCTGTGCAGTCTTCCACAACTATACATCATATACTATAGGGGAATATTCAAATACATTATTTGTATTTATGGTAAACAGCGAAAATGCTTTTTTAAAATCTCAGCTTGTAGTTTGTTGCCGGCCAGTTGCTGAA
Organism: Oncorhynchus tshawytscha; assembly: GCF_018296145.1. NCBI lineage: Eukaryota > Metazoa > Chordata > Actinopteri > Salmoniformes > Salmonidae > Oncorhynchus > Oncorhynchus tshawytscha. The sequence goes on along the minus strand of NC_056434.1, from coordinate 16,929,844 downwards.
CATGCAATAAAATCAGGTTAGATCCAACTTTCCTGCCGTTAAGTAACTTCAAAGAAATTCTCCACTTAAAATGCTTGAATGTGCTGTAGCAAATTGAAACACGCAAACTCAAATAAAAAAGTTGGACTAGAAGAATATTCCTTTTATATTCAACAAGGATAACATTTTGCTAGAGTGTCACACAAGTTAGTTAGTTTCCGTCACATCTTTCATTGATTTGCAAAGTAAATAACCAGTTCAGGTGCGTCACACCAGCTTTGAAAAACAGCTATTGTTCCCTGTAGGCGAAATTACTCACATGCAGGGGGAAATACTACTCCTTAATCAGAACATGATTGTAAGTGTGAATATTAAGAACAAAATGACAAACAGGCAAAACAAGTGGAGTCTACTGACACTTAAGCCTGATCCAGTAAGTCTGCCAATCCTGACCCTTCTACCGACATATTCCACAGCTATTACCAGATCAGATACGAATTGATTAAATGACCGATATGTAAATATGGAACAAAATTAATTAAAAAATATGTTTTTGTCACATACACTGGATAGAGCAGTGAAATGTGTCGTTTCACATTAACCTCCAGAGGTACTACTATGGCTGACAAGGGCCTTGTTCAAAGACACAGACATATTTTTCCCCTTTTTCGGATTGGGTATTCAAACCAGGAACCTTTCTGTACCTACAACCGATTATATACATTTTCATTCCTCCATTACTAGTTACAGACAAACCAGAAAATGTCATAAGGGCAAACGGTTTTACATGTATAGGACAAATGTTGCCAATCTCTGCAAAACATTTATGTAAAATGTTCATGCCTTCTGTGATAAAATTGGGGTCAATGTAACCTTGAGGACAAGCCTGATTCACAAGGCATTATGGGCATGGTAAACATTTCGTGGCCTTTAACTGTATATCAAAGTGGTGAACTATTTATTTTTGAACTACGCTATTGTAGCTACAGTAACAATTATTCCCATGTTAGCGAACTCCCACAGAAGAAAAGAATAAGAACATCCCATATTTTTTAATTAATTTTGTTCCATATTTACATATCGGTCATTTAATAAGAACATCCCTTCCTTAGCAAGCAAACAAAAAGCAAACAGATAGTTCACTCCAAAATCTAAATTTGTCAAACGAGTCCATGTTCCAAGCCATCTGTTTTGTAGATCCAGTGGTATGCATCAATCCAAAATTAACTGGAAAGATTGACACTATCTGCAACAGTTGACGAAGGACAGGGTTGGAAGTGGACAACATTTGGGGTCTGAAAACATCTGACAAACTTTGATTTTGACTTAACTATCCCTTTTTAAGTGTTCATATCAAAATAAATACAACACAAGGAGGTGAAGAGAATATGTTAGAGAACATGTTTGGGACAAAACGCTGGCCAACTCATGACTGATACTTCCCTCTCCGCCAATACGACAGCACTTGCCTTTCTTTTTGTTAGAGGTGGTTTAAGAATTCTGCTGGAAACAAATACAATATGTCCATGGAGAAATCCACCAGCCTAAACCACATACTGGTGGTTGGAGGCACCGTAGTTCATTGTGTAGGCCTGCCGGCTGTACTGGAAGTGGTCGGTCAACACGTTGCTTCGACCATACTGAATGTCTGAACCTTGGGAGAAAGGCACTGAACCATTGGGCTGCGTCTTGTCCAGTCCCAAATTGTCAAAGGACATCATGTCCTGCTTGGAGGAAGGCAGCAGCTTTTTCTTAGCTTCCTTGTTTGCGTCATATTTCGCCTGTTGGCAGTGAAGGGAAGGGAATAGCTTAGTGTAGCACAAAGGATAACAAAAAAAAAAAACACATTGATGTAAATTACTGTGTGATTTCCCAAATTTAAATGTGGTATGTAAACTTTCCACAGTGAGTGGGGGTGGGTTTCAGAGCACGTGAGCACTGTGCAGCATGAGCCATGTCTACCACATGGCCTCACATGTGAATCCTTAAAGAGATGTGTGGGGCTAAAGCTTAAGAGAGTGTGAACGACACTGAACGGGAGTAGACAAAGAAGAGCTCTCGAGTAGGTGTACCAAAACATTCAAGGGCCATTTTCTACAGTTGGGTTACAAGTTTAACAACTTCCAAAGCAGAATTAATTTCATATTGTTCTTCAATTGCAGTGTATGATATACCATTTTCTAGCTGAGTTTATACTTTTATTCAATGTAAAAAATAAAAACTTGAGGCAGTCAGTCACATTTGACATTTTACTCATTTAGCAGACGCTCTTATCCAGAGCAATTTACTATTAGTGCATTCATCTTAAGATAGCAAGGTGAGTCAACCACAAAAACACAGTCGTAGTAAGTACATTGTTCCTCAAAGAATTGATCAGCAAAGTAGGAAAAGACAAATGCAAGGATATGTTCTTATTATATGTGGTTGTCTCACCTCGCTATCTTAAGATGAATGTATGTTGCTCTGGATAGGAGTGTCTGCTAAATTCTAAAAATGGAAAATGTCTTTACGGCTCCCATTGGAGCTACAGTTGAAGTTGGAAGTCTACAGTCGTGGCCAAACGTTTTGAGAATGACAAATATTAATTTCAGTGTCTTTAGATATTTTTTGTCAGATATACTATGGAATACTGAAGTATAATTACAAGCATTTCATAAGTGTGAAAGGCTTTTATTGACAATTACATGAAGTTGATGGATAGAGTCAATATTTGCAGTGTTGACCCTTATTTTTCAAGACCTCTGCAATCCACCCTGGCATGCTGTCAATTCACTTCTGGGCCACATCCTGACTGATGGCAGCCCATTCTTGCATAATCAATGCTTGGAGTTTGTCAGAATTTGTGGGTTTTTGTTTGTCCACCCGCCTCTTGAGGATTGACCACACGTTCTCAATGGGCTTAAGGTCTGGTGAGTTTCCTGGCCATGGCCCCAAAATATCAATGTTTTGTTCCCCGAGCCACTTAGTTATCACGTTTGCCTTATGACAAGGTGCTCCATCATGCTGGAAAAGGAATTGTTCGTCACCAAACTGTTCCTGGATGGTTGGGAGAAGTTGCTCTCAGAGGATGTGTTGGTACCATTCTTTATTCATGGCTGTGTTCTTAGGTAAAATTGTGAGTGAGCCCACTCCCTTGGCCAAGAGGCAACCCCACGCATGAATGGTCTCAGGATGCTTTACTGTTGGCATGACACGGGACTGATGGTAGCGCTCACCTCGTCTTCTCCGGACAAGCTTTTTTCCCCTGATGCCCCAAACAATCGGAAAGGCGTTTCAGAGAAAATGACTTTACCCCAGTCCTCAGCAGTCCAATGCCTGTACCTTTTGCAGAATATCAGTCTGTCCCTGATGTTTTTCCTGGAGAGAAGTGGCTTCTTTGCTGCCCTTCTTGACACAAGGCCATCCTCCAAAGGTCTTTGCCTCACTGTGCATGCAGATGCACTCACACCTGCCTGCTGCCATTCCTGAGCAAGCTCTGTACTGGTAGTGCCCCAATCCCGCAGCTGAATCAACTTTAGGAGATGGTCCTGGAGCTTGCTGGACTTTCTTGGGCACCCTGAAGCCTTCTTCACAACAATTGAACCGCTCTCCTTGAAGTTCTTCATGATCTGATAAAATGGTTGATTTAGGTGCAATCTTACTGGCAGCAATATCCTTGCCTGTGAAGCCCTTTTTGTGCAAAGCAATGATGACGGCACATGTTTCCTTGTAGGTAACCATGGTTGACAGAAGAAGAACAATGATTCCAAGCACCACCCTCCTTTTGAAGTTTCCAGTCTGTTATTCAAACTCAATCAGCATGACAGAGTGATCTCCAGCCTTGTCCTCGTCAACACTCACACCTGTGTTAACGAGAGAATCACTGACATGTCGTCAGCTGGTCCTTTTGTGGCAGCGCTGAAATGATTTTTTTTTGCGATTCAGTTCACTTGCATGGCAAAGAGGGACTTTGCAATGAATTGCAATTCATTTGATCACTCTTCACAACATTCTGGAGTATATGCAAATTGCCATCATAAAAACTGAGGCAGCAGACTTTGTGAATAATTAATATTTGTGTCATTCTCAACTTTTGGCCACGACTGTACATACACCTTAGCCAAATACATTTAAAGTCAGTTTCACAATTCCTGACATTTAATCCTAGTAAAAATTCCCTGTCTTAGGTCAGTTAGGATCACCACTTCATTTTAAGAATGTGAAATGTCAGAATAAAAGGAGAACGATTTATTTCAGCTTTTATTTCTTTCATCACATTCCCAGTGGGTCAGAAGTTTACATACACTTAATTAGTATTTGGTATCATTGCCTTTAAATTGTTTTAACCTGGGTCAAACGTTGCAGGTAGCCTTTCACAAGCTTCCCACAATTAGTTGGGTGAATTTTGGCCCGTTCCTCCTGACAAAGCTGGTATAACCGAGTCAGATTTGCAGGCCTCCTTGCTCACACACACTTTCAATTCAGCCCACACAATTTCTATAGGATTGAAGTCCGGGCTTTGTTATGGCCACTCCAATACCTTGACTCCTTAAGCCATTTTGCAAGCGTGGGGTCATTGTCCATTTGGAAGACCCATTTGCGACCAAGCTTGAACTTACTGATGTCTTGAGATGTTGCTTCAATATATCCACAATTTTCCTCCCTCGTGATGCCATCTATTTTGTGAAGTGCACCAGTCCCTCCTGCAGCAAAGCACCCCCACGACATGCTGCTGCCACCCCCATGCTTCATGGTTGGGATGGTGTTCTTCGGCTTGCAAGCGTCCCCCTTTTCCTCCAAACGTAACGATGGTCATTATAGCCAAACAGTTCTATTTTTGTTTCAACCGACCAGAGGACATTTCTCCAAAAAGTACGATCTTTGTCCCCATGTGCAGTTGCAAACCGTAGTCTGGCTTTTTTTATGCCGGTTTTGGAACTGTAGTTTTGTCCTTGCTGAGCGGCCTTTCAGGTTATGTCAATATAGGACTCATTTTACTGTGGATATTGATACTTTTGTACTCGTTTCCTCCAGCATCTTCACAAGGTCCTTTGCTGTTGTTCTGGGATTGATTTGCACTTTTCACACCAAAGTACGTTCATCTCTAGGAGACAGAATGCGTCTCCTCCTGAGCGGTATGACGGCTGCGTGATCCCATGGTGTTTATACTTGTGTACTATTGTTTGTACAGATGAATGTGGTACCTTCAGGCTTATGGAAATTACTCCCAAGGATGAACCAGACTTGTGGAGGTCTACAATGTTTTTTCTGAAGTCTTGGATGATTTCTTTTGATTTTCCCATGATGTCAAGCAAAGAGGCACTCAGTTTGAAGGTAGGCCTTGAAATTCATCCACAGGTATTTCTCCAATTGACTCAAATAATGTCAATTAGCCTATCAGAAGCCATGACATCATTTTCCAAGCTGTTTAAAGGCACAGTTAACTTAGTGTATGTTAACTTCTGACCCACTGGAATTGTGATACAGTGAATTATATGTGAAATAATCTGTCTGTAAACAATTGTTGGAAAAATTACTTTTGTTATGCACAAAGTAGATGTCCTAACCGACTTAACTATAGTTTGTTAACAAGAAATTTGTGGAGTGGTTGAAAAACAAGTTTTAATGACTCCAACATAAGTGTATGTAAACTTCTGACTTCAACTGTATATTATACACCTGCATGCTGAATGCTGAGTTTGATATAAATGTTCATCTATTTCATGAACTAAGGTGAATTAGTTGTTGGTGGCCAAAGTGTTGGAAAATTTCAGATGTCTTATTTAAGATCACCTTGTTGTACAGGAAGACGCCCACTATTGCAGTCATCATGCCCATGATGTTGGTGGAGCTGACGGGGTTGCGTAGCATTAGGAGCGATATGCTAATGACCATGATCCTCTTGGTGGCGTTGGCCACGGCGTAGCTCAGCGGGCTGATCAGGTTGAGGACACTGAAGGCGATGACATTCTGGGCAAAGTTACAGAAGCCGCTGACCAGGAGGAGGAGAAAGGTGCCTGTCCATTCAGACATGCCCGTCTGGAGGGATTATGCAGAGGAGGGAGAGAGAGAGGGAGTGATTACTTGGATATTTGGAGAGAACAATAGATTTAGTCATGACTTTCTAGGAAAAGAGAACGTATCCAGGTTGTGGTCTCAATGGGACAATTGAATAAAAGGCAACCGGATACTAAAGATTTTGGGGTGTGGAGGTTAATTTAGTATTACTTATTTTTTTATTTCACCAGGTAGGTCAGTTGAGAACAAGTTCTCATTTACAACTGTGACCTGGCCAAGATAAAGCAAAGCAGTGCGACAAACAGTTACACCTGGACTAAACAAACATACAGTCAATAATACAATAGAGAAAAAGTCTATATACAGTATGTGCAAATGAGGTAAGATAAGGGAGGTAGGCAATAAATAGGCCATAGTGGTGAAATAATTACAATTTAGTAATTAACCTGCTGAGTGTAGGGGGCAGTATTTTGATGTTTGGATGAAAAACATACCCAAATGAAACTACCTATTTCTCAGGCCCAGAATCTAAAATATGCATATAATTGTCAAATTACAATAGAAAACACTAAAGTTTCCAAAACTGTCAAAATATTGTCTGTGAGTATAACAGAACTGATATTGCAGGCGAAAACCTGAAGAAAATCCAACCAGGAAGTGCTGTTTTTGCTGTCCGGTATACTCTAGATTAGAGGTCGACCGATTAAAGATTTTCAGCGCCGATACCGATTACTGGAGGACCATTTTTAAAAAACTATGTATTTGTAATAATGACAATTACAACAATACTGAATTAACACTAATTTTAACTTAATATAATACATCAATAAAATCAATTTAGCCTAAAGTAAATAATGAAACATGTTCAATTTGGTTTAAATAATGCAAAAACAAAAGTGTTGGAGAAGAAAGTAAAAGTGCAATATGTGCTATGTAAGAAAGCTAACGTTTCAGTTCCTTGCTCAGAACATATGAAAGCTGGTGGTTCCTTTTAACATGAGTCTTCAATATTCCCAGGTAAAAAAATTTAGGTTGTAGTTATTATAGGAATTATAGGACTATTTCCCTCTATACCATTTGCATTTCATTAACCTTTGACTATTGGATGTTCTTATAGGCACTTTAGTATTGCAAGTGTAACAGTATAGCTTCCGTCCCTCTCCTCGCTCCTCCCTGGGCTCGAACCAGGAACACAACGACAACAGCCACCCTCGAAGCAGCGTTACCCATGCAGAGCAAGGGAAACAACCACTACAAGGCTCAGAGCGAGTGATGTTTGAAACCCTATTAGCGCACGCTAACTAGCTAGCCATTTCACTTCGGTTACACCAGCCTCATCTCGGGCGTTGTTAGGCTTGAAGTCATAAACAGCGCAATGCTTGATGCACAACGAAGAGCTGCTGGCAAAACGCACTAAAGTACTGTTTGAATGAATGTTTACGCGGCCTGCTTCTGCATACCATCGCTCAGTCAGATACTTAGATACTTGTATGCTCAGTCAGATTATATGCAACACAGGACACATATCATCAACTATGTGTAGTTAACTAGTGATTATGATTGTTTTTTATAAATTAAGTTTAATGCTAGCTAGCAACTTACCTTGGCTTACTGCATTCGCGTAACAGGCAGTCTCCTTGTGGAGTGCAACGAGAGAGAGGCAGGTCATTATTGCGTTGGACCAGTTAACTGTAAGATTGCAAGATTGAATCCCCCGAGCTGACAAGGTGTAAATCTATCGTTCTGCCACTGAACGAGGCAGTTAACCCGCCGTCATTGAAAATAAGAATGTGTTCTTAGCTGACTTGCCTAGTTAAATAAAGGTATAAAAAATGTTTAAATAAATACATTTTTTAAAAATCGGCGCCCAAAAATACAGATTTCCGATTGTTATGAAAACTTGAAATAGGCCCTAATTAATCGGTCGACCTACTCTAGATAGCTAGCGGGCCGCGGCTAGCAGATGGACATTCAGGGGACGTCGCGACGAAGGAGCCAGTTGAAAAAAAACCTCGGGCGGATTACATACATCAGTAGTCATGGATCGGCGGGGCTCCGCATCGGCAATTAAGGGGTACAGGCCAATTGGCAAAATAGATATTGTAGCCCAAGGAGTGGCTGATGGTCCTCTTCAGCTAGCCAGGAGATGGGCTTAGCATAGGCTAGCTCCAGGCTAATTGGTGCTTGCTTCGGGACAGGGACGTAAGCCAGGAAAAGCTCATCGGATAGCAGCTAGCTAGCTGCGGAGATCCAGGTGAAGAGGTTCAGAGCACATTGAGTGAGGCGTGTTGCAGGAGAATATGTTGAAGTTGGGGTTAAGAAAAATATATATTTTTAAATGTGAAGAAAAAAGATAAAGATATATACACGGGACACGACAAGACGAAGAAAAAGACGTCTGACTGCTACGCCATCTTGGATTTTAAATCGGCAAAAGCAAGTGGATAATAAAAGTATGGTACATAATGTGGAAAAAAATGTTCATGTACATACCAGAGGAGGCTGGTAGGAGGAGCTATAAGAGGACGGGCTCATTGGAATGGAATAGAGTCAAACGTATGTTTGACTCCGTTCCAATATTCCCTTCCAGCCATTACAATGAGCCCGTCCTCCTATAGCTCCTCTCACCAGCCTCCTCTGGTACCCAGTGTATGACATTCCTGTGGACTTGTGGATGTTAAATATATCATATGTATGGCACACACACACACTACCAGTAGATGAAACACTATCATATAAGCTCATAAGCCGGACAACAAAAGATCACATTATTTGACGCGTAACATACATGAACCTGCGCATACACTTGACAAAACTGAAGCACGTATTATATAAACTCACAAAATCCCCCTCAACCAAGAATGAGGAGAGGTCCACCAGAACCCACGTAGGCACCATGAAGAAAACAGCATTGAAGCCCAGTATGTTGAGAAGCCTCAGGTGGTGGATCCTCGTGTCCCGCAGCACCTAAAAAGCAATGAATATTAATTCATAGCTTTGCCATTTCTTAGGCCAGCCATTTCAGAAAACTGTTGTGTGTTTACCTTGGAAATCAGTGGGCAGCAAAATAAAGGTTACGCAAAGACACATCGTTATAAATTGAGAGGGCACAAATTCCTTGTTCATTGAATGCTTTGGTTTTCTTCATCAACAGCATGATAGATAGGTAATGTAATCACAGTTGGTAATCAACAAGACATGGATGTTAAACTCTTAACACTACAAATCATTACACAATAATGTAACTGCAGGGTTAGTAATATCAAAAGTAATTCTAGCACTTGTCAGTTTTCATAAAACATTTAACCAAGTAAAAATGTCCAATGGAGGAAATATGTTTTCCTCAAATATTGGTTGAAGGGAGGCCACATCAGCATAGTATAGGACACTACCCATACTGCACATCGACAGTATGTAAAGAACAAATACATTGAAACGATTCACAAGGCTTCACACTCATAGGCCTTGCCCTTGAGTTTACCTTTCGGGTGTTTTCTTGTTTAGTATGAGTGCTGTCTACTATATCTGCACTTGAATATTGCAAGGAATGCTTTTACAGGGTGAATGATCCATTCCTTCAATGGCAATACAGTATTCTATTAAATAAAACAGCTTGAGTTTATTCTCCAACCATTACCCAAACACATAGGTCATTTAAATGTCCACCAAAGTTCAAAATGTGCTCTCCGGCTATACTTTTATCCATCATCTAACAACACATAAATAACAGTATTTTTGAAAGGGTGCAGACTGGTAAGATGTACCTTTTTGGAGAAGATGTTTTGCAGAGAGAAGCAGAGTGTGGCAGCCAGGGCACTGACTAACCCAGATACATCAAAGGACATTTCTGTCATCGTGGCCAGAAGCACTCCTCCGATGATGGGGATGAGAGATACGTACACCTGAGACAGGCACAAGACAGGAGTGCAAAAGAGAAAGGGTTATACTTATTTGTCTGTAGATGCTGTACAGATTGATAAAATATCAACAAACGATCTGTTGATAAGCAACTGCTTGCTAAGGTTACGGTACTTTTAGAATAAGGGTTAAGTTTAGGGCTAGGGTTAAGGTCATGGTTAGTAGATTGTAGTCCATCTGTAGATGCTCTACAGACTATCCAAATAACATGTTACTAGGCCAAAGTCAGCAGGATATTCCTAATCATGGAGGAGTCTCAAAGTACAGTTGAAAAAAAGATGGCCATCCATACACATGCAGTTGTTTTGCTCATTTGTTTTGGGACATGTCACATTTGCCCAACCTCTAAATGCCTATGACACATAAATAGCTTTGTTATTGCGGAACACTACTAAAGCCCCTGCAGTGTTAACATGATGTAAGAAGCGGGGTACATTTTCTGTAAATGCACCTGCAAGGCTGGTAGATATATGAGCCAACATACAGGCTCATATTGTGCCATGTCACCATTGCATGGACAAAATATCTTCCAAAGCAGCTTTGTGTACAATTTTCTGAGTTACTCACTTTTGTTGTTTGCTTCTCCTTCATGATAATCCTTGATAACAACACAACCCATATTGGCATTGTGGCTTTGACTGTGGGGTGAAAAGAAACAAAGAATGTCAGATTGGAAAATGGATAAAAATATCCTGTTCAGTGCATGAATTGAGGACAATGGCTTGAGTGGAACGGGTATTGATTGGAAAGGTAAGGAGCATGACTTTTGAGATAGTGGTTTAAAGACTTAGTTGCCCATGCAACTGTGTCTCACACCTACAGTTTAAGTTTCATTGTGTATTGTGCGTCACAGACACACCCCTGGTAACAACTAACGTGTTACTTTGCATATTGAATCATGACGCCATAGCTTGACATGTCAGTTAGTGAGGTGAGACAGCAATGAGTCAGTTACACTGTATGGGCGCTGACGTGCAACATTGGGTACCTAACTAATTAGGAAGTAAAGGGCATAACACATAGGGATTGACATTAAGTGTTATCAGGGGCCAAGTGAACTGAGCAGTCAGGAAACAGTAATTGGGCAGGTGGAATTTAATGCAAAGATTTTCAGTACCTTAAACAGATCATTCTGGTTCCTCCCAGTTTTTTAGGTGAAAGACAAGTAATGGCATTTCTGTGTGTAAACTACTTCTACATTTTCAATCAAGTGACCATAATCTTCGGTTAACCAAGAAATACTCCTGTCTTGCCCAATGGACTAGTGCTGTTCAGAACTCAATGCCAATCCCTGACACAGTACCTTGAAGTTCTGCTTTCTCATAGTAATGACAGCATAATTCAAATACTCATTGTGAATAATCATACTTTACACTTTCATTTAGAGGTGACAAACTGCAGTCACACACTCCCCTATAGGCTGTCGCTGTAGCAGGTATTAGGCTTAGTACGCTGTAGTTGTAACCATGGACGTCATACATGACAGGCAAGAAAGCATTATAAGGAGTAACACAACATAAAACCTATTGTGAGCAGAAAAACGATGGTTAACGCACAGGTTTAACCATTTACTTAATGATCAACGGAGGTCCAGCCTTACTGTTATTTGCCACTGAATGAGACAACTGTAGTGGCGCAGCAGTCTAAAGCACTGCATCTCAGTGCTACAGACACCCTGGTTCGAATCCAGGCTGTATCACATCCGGCCGTAATTGGAGTCCCATAGGGCGCAGCACAATTGGCCCAGCGTCGTCCGGTGTAGCTCGTCATTGTAAAGAATAATTTGTTCTCAACTGACTTGCCTAATTAAATAATGGTTAAATAAAAGTAACATTACAATTGTAGGCACTGGCTAGGTGGGGCCCTCCCCCAAACAAATAGGTATTCAAATAACCCAGTATGTCGCAAGCTCCTCGGTTAAACGGAACGTGGGTAATACAGTCCCATGCAAAGGAAGCCAATTCACTTAAAGCTTGCCTAAATTGTCCAGCACAAGAAACCAATTCATTGAAGTTGATGTTAGCAAGGTAACGCTAGCTAGCATTCCATGTTGCTAGTTAGAATACCAAGCAATGCTTCTGCGCTAGCTAGCCTAATTCGAAGTTATTGCAATGCTTACCAGTGTGTGCGTAGGAAACCGGTACCTTCCATATACTGAAGTGGGCCGACACAGATGCGAAGTATTTTCCAAAAGCTAAAGGGATAATATACCATTTGAAGTATCTAGTTGGTATTTCTGTTTTGGGGACTCCCCATGCTCGCAGCAACGGTGGAAGGAAGACGACGATTGAGAATATATGAAAAAGCGAAACTGTGACAGGATAAGGGAACCCATTTAGAATAATTTTGTTAACTACGTTGCCTCCCGAACTAACAGTATACCAACAGAAACAGAGTAAAGCTATCCGGACCCCTTCCTTGACTGGGGGACGCTCCACCGCAGCCATCTTCCACTTCGGAGTCACCGGCGGCAGTGTGTGGCAGCAAGGCCAGCAGTGTGAGACGTGGAGAAGCTACTATGCCGCGTTCCAGACAAGTCGGAAACTCGGAATCCCCGAGTTAACATTTGCGTACGTTTTTTTGCAGAGCTTCCTTTTGGTTGATTCTGATAAGTTCCAAGTGGAGAAACTCGGACATTAACTTTATACAACGAGATTCCATGTCGGAAAGTTCCAAGTTGTCATGAATGCGGCAGTATGTACAATGTTGAGAAAATACTCGTAGACCGGGTTCGAGAGCATCAAAACCGTGATGTGTCGTGGGTAAATTCTTACTATCTACAAATAATAATGAGTCGTTATGTATGATACAAGGCGATGTGTAGATCTGTCAGTCGGCTGCACTGGCCGTGCTCGAGAGGGTCAAACCGTAATGTCTCATAGGTCAAATGTGACTGATTTACAAAGAATAATTAGTAGTTATTTATGATGCAAGCCCATTGTCGGCTGCAATGTCAAACAAGCCCATAGACTTCTTGCTAATTGCGTCACTTCCTGCAATCAAACCGCCTCCAAAGATGATAATCGCAGACAAGTTGCACCGGTTTTGCACTACTCAGACAGTTGCACCGGTTTTGACTAGATACAATACCGGTTATGTCAGAATGGACTTTTCGTAGCAGCCGCAGGTTAGGATAATTTACGTAGCAGGTTAGGATAATTTACGTAGCAGGTTAGGATAATTAGGTTAAGGCTAGGAAAAGGGTTAGTTAAAAAGCAAAACAAAAGTCAACCTTAGAGGTCAATATGGCAATCTGTATCCCATCATTGTGGAATGAAGGCTGAGACAATGGTTCCGTGTCACTTCATTGACTGCAATCGGGCACCAGATTGCTATGACTTATCCTCTTTTGTTTGTTGATATTTGTTAATACATTTATTTAAAAAAAAGATTGTTATGTGCTTAGCTGATAAATAAAATACCTATCCAGGCGTTGTAAGATCTGACAGTCGTCAGCAACGTCTGAGCAGAGGACTGCAGAGGAACGCTCCCTCAGTATGTTGGTACAGCAGAGGTCCCACATAATTTACACATTGTTCTGATTGATCAAAATACCAATTATTTTAAAAATATATCAGAATTGGGCTTCCTGTGTAAATGCAGCCATATAGGCCAGTGGTGTCAAACTCATTCCATGGAGGGCCTAGTGTCGACAGGTTTTAGTTTTATCTTTCAATTAAGCCCCAGACAATCGGAGTTCCTTACTAATTAGTGAACTTAATTCATCAATCAAGTACAAGGGAGGAGCGAAAACCCACAGACAATCGGCCCTCCGTGGAATGAGTTTGACATCTATTATAGACATATTTATCATGCACAATTAAACACTTCCACGTTGAATCATGTACAGTTAATTTGATTGTGCAAAACAAACATCGTTTATGTCTGGCTGTCCATACCAATTTTTACTGTTAAAGAAATCTCCAGTGTTGTAGATATTTACAGAATTAAAAAAATGTATATTTATTTTGCACACCGTTTTTATTGGTCCAACAGACATTTCCACCTGCAGTGCAGAGCGATAGTAGATCCTCCACCAGAGGGCGTTCTATACTAGGGACTCAGAAATAGAAACTTGAGAAATGATAAAAACAAATGTCATCTGTATAGCGCATTGAAGTCCAATGTATGTTGTAGGCTACTTTGAGAAAGACGGGCTCAAAAAGAGAGTTCATTTAACTGCTTACAATGTGGATATTGAGTTTAAAATTCGAGCCATTGTTGATGCGCTCGTCTGGCCTGAGATGTTTGCAACAAGATACAGTTATATCGAAAGAATACTATAGGTTGGAACGCCGTTTGGGTTTTGTCATGTCAAATAACAGTTCTAATATAGAATGTTGTGTGTTCTGAATTTACACGTGCAAGCCAAGCGCAACCACTACTATCAGTAACAATGTCAAAGCTGTACAAAAAAGTCTGCAAACACCTGCGATGACAAATCGTTCATCGCCGGTGTTTACAATACCGCTTAACCGGGCATGTACACGTTAAATTACCGCTTATTGTGATTCGCTTGTGGGCGTGCTGGCAGTATTTTGACCGTGCGTCAAAAATTCAGCATAGCAAGTTTGTATGAAGGTCTGATTTTTAAATGAGTAAATAGTTCAATAGTAATATCCTCAAACGCTCTGGTGACAAACTTTGCTACCCTGTTTCCAATTGTCGACATGGCTGGGAGAACCTATTCAAGTAAGTAAATATATGTCGAAAATGTTAAATGATGCATTATTAGCTAACTAACTACAGTGCAGGCTAACTTAATTGAGCAATCTAACGTTAGCTATCTAGCCAACTTCACATACTCTATAGATGGCTAGCTAAATTAATTACATTTCACCAGCTACCTAACTTCATATTAGCTATCTTGATGTATTTATCATTGTAAAAAACAAACTCCAAATGCATTTGTAGCTAGCAGCCCCAACTGTCAAAGTAAGAAAGTAGGCTATTCTGGATAGGACAGGTACTTTTGTGTTGTTCCTGTCCCTAGAAGTGAGGACAGAGATAATAGTAACATAACATTCAGTGCGTTGAAATTTGAGTATAATGAAGTCGTGTGAGGTTTTCTGTTCTCGGATAAAGAGCTATGAAGAGCAGTGGTTCTCAGTGCTGGGGACTCAGATTCAGCTGATTCAAATGATCAATTCTTCAAGTGGTATTTATGTATTCATTTGTGATGCTATCCTTGATATGATCCTGTAATTGTCACATGCTACACGTGTGCCCATGCATCTGTAGCAGTGTGATGTTATTCCCCTAGATTATGCACCAAATTGCACACAAGGACCAATTCAAATAGGCCAGGTCAAGAGGGGATGTTAATAATTTGATAATAATTCAGTGTTTTAAAAAATTACAGCTGCATAGCTAATGTTTTTCTTTGGTGTACAAACACTTTTTCATATCAATATTGTACATACATGTGATTGAAAAAAGTGTTGTATATTTTGGTTTGGTCCATCGCGGGTTACCTGTATTTCCTTACCCCCTTAATGTTCTCTTTAGCCTGACCTTCAGATAGCAAGGTATGTTTTCCTTGGCTCCGAAATTGTTTAATATAAAACCGTCATAATGTTACACAATGGACTGTTATGCTACCATAAGTTTGTTACAATGTGGATAATATAAAGATTTATGTTAACAAGTTACACAAAGCTCGCTAACTAGGGTATCTATTGTAACTTGTGAGTACTTGGGACAGTGTTTGAGTGAGTGTCCATGTGCTTGCGCAGGTGCCTGAGAGCTAGGACCGCGCCAAGGGTTAACATAATGTGTGTTGTCTCTTCGTGTGCAGGGCAAATAAAAATAATTCAACTAGCAGACCTTCAGTTGTGGCAGCGTCCTAATTAAAAGTACACAACGCAGAATGAACCACGCTACACATCTATCAATCCAATGTTATAAGGGATATTATACTTTAGTAATCTACAATGACCTGGTGATGTAAAAGTCTAATTACATTGTCTTCCATATTCCTACAGATACCTTGTAACAGGAGATTCCTTCAAAACGATTGCCTACAGTTAACATGTAGAGCACTGCAAGGTTGGGTGACCAGGGCCACCAGGGACTGGCTCCTGGAGGAAATTCAGGTGTGTGAAGGCTACTTGTGTCCTGCATAACTTCATGAGGATGGACACGAGGACCAGGAGGGGATCTGCAGCTCGCCGCCATGTGCCAGAGGGTAAGTCTGCTCCCTGCAGTATGTTTCAAGGATGGGGTCCAACAACGCAGCAAGAGAGGCAATCTGTGTGCGGGCGATCTTCACCTCCTACTTCTACTAAGAGGGTGCTGTTCCCTGACAATGCCATAGACTACACTATGCACAACCAAAGGCTATTTTAACAGCCATTCACATTGCAATAAGAGTATTCTTCCATTTACTTAGCTATGTCAACTGCAGTTATTAAATTCCCACTTTCTCTCCCTTTGATTTCAACTTCAGGTGAGGGTGCTGTTTAGG
The DNA here is from genome assembly GCF_018296145.1 of Oncorhynchus tshawytscha. Taxonomy (NCBI): domain Eukaryota; kingdom Metazoa; phylum Chordata; class Actinopteri; order Salmoniformes; family Salmonidae; genus Oncorhynchus; species Oncorhynchus tshawytscha. The sequence continues at coordinate 16,913,484 of NC_056434.1, read as the reverse complement.
TAAGTGTGTGATGCCTGTACAAAAACAAAACAAGCTAGTTTAAATCAACCATATTGGAAAAAATGTAGAACAATTAGACATCCTATAGCCCAAACGCATGTATCAATCTGATTGATGAATTGTGTTGTGCAGTAAGCAGGCTCAGGTGTATAACTGGCTCCTTCCACCTTTAAAAAATAGGCAAGGCCAACCATGGAGAATAGTAAGACACTTCACTATTTCTATAACTACGCTATATTGTTTGTCCTCGTGTGTCCGTTCATGTTTTTCAGCATAAAATACTCTGTAACCACTTTGTGTGGACACCAGGTGAGGCCACACGCACAAATTCCTATTGAACACTGTCTCTAACTACCTTATTTTCTCAATAAGTCTCTCCTTCACTTCATCCCTCTCTTCTTCCTAAATCCTCTAGGTTATATCAGCTATGTAGGTGAACCCCTCCCGCATCTGACCTGGCGACATAGAGGGCACAGCATGGTGAGGTCACTTGGTCAGGTCAACAGGAAGTATTATTAAAGAGATGCTTTAAATTGGAACTACAGCATCTCAGTATTTCAGAGTTAATTATCGAAGATCAGTTTTGTATTTCACTTCCTGGTGATTGATGACTAACAATGTTTGAATAAAAAAAATAAAAACAAGGTTTAAACATGCTCTCTCTCTCCATCTGGCTCGTCTGCAGATATACACTGCTCAAAAAAATAAAGGGAACACTTAAACAACACAATGTAACCCCAAGTCAATCACACTTCTGTGAAATCAAACTGTCTACTTAGGAAGCAACACTTATTGACAATAAATTTCACATGCTGTTGTGCAAATGGAATAGACAACAGGTGGAAATGATAGGCAATTAGCAAAGACACCCCCAATAAAGGAGTGGTTCTGCAGGTGGGGACCACAGACCACTTCTCAGTTCCTATGCTTTCTGGCTGATGTTTTGGTCACTTGAATGCTGGCGGTGCTTTCACTCTAGTGGTAGCATGAGACAGTCTACAACCCACACAAGTGGCTCAGGTAGTGCAGCTCATCCAGGATGGCACATCAATGCGAGCTGTGGCAAGAAGGTTTGCTGTGTCTGTCAGCGTAGTGTCCAGAGCATGGAGGCGCAACCAGGAGACAGGCCAGTACATCAGGAGACGTAGAGGATAGGAGGGCAACGACCCAGCAGCAGGACCGCTACCTCTGCCTTTGTGCAAGGAGGAGCACTGCCAGAGCCCTGCAAAATGACCTCCAGCAGGCCACAAATGTGCATGTGTCTGCTCAAACGGTCAGAAACAGACTCCATGAGTGTGGTATGAGGGCCCGACATCCACAGGTGGGGGTTGTGCTTACAGCCCAACACCGTGCCGGACGTTTTTCATTTGCCAGAGAACACCAAGATTGGCAAATTTGCCACTGGCGCCCTGTGCTCTTCACAGATGAAAGCAGGTTCACACTGAGCACGTGACAGAGTCTGGAGATGCCGTGGAGAACGTTCTGCTGCCTGCAACATCCTCCAGCATTACCGGTTTGGCGGTGGGTCAGTCATGGTGTGGGGTGGCATTTCTTTGGGGGGCCGCACAGCCCTCCATGTGCTCGCCAGAGGTAGCCTGACTGCCATTAGGTACTGAGAGAAGTTCCTCAGACCCCTTGTGAGACCATATGCTGGTGCGGTTGGCCCTGGGTTCCTCCTAATGCAAGACAATGCTAGACCTCATGTGGCTGGAGTGTGTCAGCAGTTCCTGCAAGAGGAAGGCATTGATGCTATGGACTGGCCCGCCCGTTCCCCAGACCTGAATCCAATTGAGCACATCTGGGACATCATGTCTCGCTCCATCCACCAACGCCACGTTGCACCACAGACTGGCCAAGAGTTGGCGGATGCTTTCGTCCAGGTCTGGGAGATCCCTCAGGAGACCATCCGCCACCTCATCAGGAGCATGCCCAGGCGTTGTAGGGAGGTCATACAGGCACGTGGAGGCCACACACACACTACAGCCTAATTTTGACTTGTTTTAAGGACATTACATCAAAGTTGGATCAGCCTGTAGTGTGGTTTTCCACTTTAATTTTGAGTGTGACTCCAAATCCAGACCCGCCATGGGTTGATAAATTGGATTTCCATTGATAATTTGTGTGATTTTGTTGTCAGCACATTCAACTATGTAAAGAAAAAAGTAGTTAATAAGAATATTTCATTCATTCAGATCTAGGATGTGTTATTTTAGTGTTCCCCTTTATTTTTTTGAGCAGTGTATTTTGACATGAGGATGCCAACCCCTGGTCCCACCATTGCCACCTTACCCGCTCTTAAGATAACCTTCGGGCCGACTAGAAACACTGTAATTTTGATGAACTGAGAGAATATTTGGGTAGCACTGATTCATTAATCATATGCTGCATTCCCTGCTCTTACCACTTTCCCTTTTATGCCTCTTCCTCTGTTTATATAATGCACAACAGATGTGCATTGAAGTACAGATTAAACTTGTATTTATATTACAATTATATTTAATGCATGTATTTATAACACTTGGATAATGAACTTATTTCAATAAAGCATTTCACAATTCTCTACTGGTTGAAATTAAGTCTCATTTGATGAAATATTATACCTATCCTGTGTTTATCAAATCAATGCAGATGAAGGGCATTAGATATTGAGATGAATGGGTTTTAGAGTATTTACAAGTTAAATCCTGTTTCTAGTCTTAGTTACAATGTGTAACCATTGATGTCCCAGAACCAAGATTGGTAAACACTGTTGAAGTGTGTAATTGTAATACATACATGCAGACACGCATCATTCAAAGACTGGAATTTCATCTCCTGGTATTGGATATGACTGAAAAATAATCAGGCATTCATACCTGAACTGCACCTTTATTTGCCACGGTAGAGTACATGATCATTGAATATATTAAATATAAGGCTACAATGTGGGGATCTCATGCATGGTAATAACTACATGTATATACGACTTGCATCCTTGGCACAAAGTTATATTCTACTGAATCCTTAGGCTTCATTAATGTCATTGACGGTTTTGAAGTTAATACAAATGGCTATGATAGCTTGGTTCTGAACAAATATGTATACCAAACGTTTGGGTCCATACACAGATCGGCTAGATAGCTAGCTACACATCCATAGGCATATACAGGTATTTTTTTTATCCTCCACTGCACAATAAGCAAGAACGTAGCTAGCTATCTCCATTGCATGGCAAATATCAGCAAGGCAAGCTGAACAAATTTTACATTCAATTTGCAGTAAATGCTTTAGCTAGCTACTAGATTCTTTACATCCACTGTTTCACAAGACGACAGCCTGGTTTGCGGGTTGTTTCAGGAGTCCCTAAAACAAACAACCATAATTTCATACTCATGTCACAACATAAAGCTAGCTGGCTAATGTTAACTTTATGATTAAAAGAAAATGCATAATCTTTTCTCTACATTAACTAACATATTACTGTCAACTACATTTTTTTGGATGATTCGTTAACGTTTTAATCACTTACATTTGCTTCCGTCCTAGTATTTTTGTCAGCCATCTTTGCTGAAGAACGTCTCTAGCCTTGGGACGCATAGCGTCAAATTCGTCATGGGACGAACCACTCGATATGATTGGTCATCGCCCAGTGGTCGTCTCTGGTGATTTGCGTAAAGTTGAACTTTTTCACCGCCTCCCACCATTGAAATTAATGGGAAGCGGTGTTTGGGATAACTAGCTTTAGCTTGGTACCTAGCTAGCACAAATACAACCAGCCAGAAAACTATGACCAGTAGAAACTGCAGTAATTTTCATTATTCTTAACAATGATTTAGGAATCCTTGTAAGTATTAGCTGGGTAGCCACTTGTTGTTCGCCAATTGGAACTGAACTTAGGTTCATGAAAATAAATAGCTATCCAGCTACTTAACCCTTTTGCCCAAAGCTAACGATATAAGCAGCCAGCTAGCTTCATCTGGCTAGTGGGACTCAACCGGACAGGGTTGTGTTGTGAAGCTAGACACAATTAGGATTAGTCACAATAGTGGAATGTGCGGTTTGTCTTCAAAATAAAAGTACCTATTTGAAAGTGTTGCAGAAGGTTACAATTGGTGGAATAATGGAATGAAATGGGGCATCAGTCTACTCGGTGACACCCACACAACACAACTGTGAAGAGTTTATACAAATAATAGCATTGTAGCGCTTATCGCAGGACTGTGACTGTGAAATCACCTCCCCAGTCAGCCTATTGTGTCATTCATATTGCACTGTACAGCTTTACCTACAGATTGGGGATCAGTCTACTCAATACACAAGATATTTTTTCCCCAACGTCCTCAAAGCTATCAGACTCCAAAACACAGTATTGTTTTTCCTCTGAAATAGTGTTCAATACACATAGGTTGACAATAAATGTGGCTCAATTCACAGTTGTTTCAGAGTCCCGCAATGAGAGCTACGACGCTAATGTTCTCTGGGTGTCACGGAGTAGACTGATACCCATGTCATTGATCCATAATCCATAGGCAAGGCTGTACAGTGAAGTATGCACCCAATGCAATTCTAAAGTAAAATACATCCAGTGTGATTTCAACATTTTTGTGAGATTAACAAATAGTCTTTTGTTGATTTTATATAAAATTTGTTAGAGGCTGCGTCTTTCGAATCCGGTATCAGGAAGAATAAAAGTCAGAATCTGTTGTTAATTATCTTTAATTAAATTCAAGCAATAAATGGTAAATTCAATTTTCGTATATACGGGCTCTCTGTCCCACCTCACAGGGCAAACAGAGAACTGACAGGATGTACGTAAACAGCTGTTCTTATACTGTGATAGACATAGGCCAACAGATGGGTTGGAACTATGACAGTAGAGGCTGAGCGTGGTTTAGACTTGCTCAGCCTATCGCAGGCTCTCAGACTAGTCCTAGCCTCTTGGCGCTTCTTGGAGTTCACCCTCTGTCGATGTATAGATTCTCACTGTTCTGGTATCACATCCTAGTTGTAACAGTTGCTCAGTTCCTGCTATTGTGTTGTTCAGTATTTTTCCATCTCAGTTAAACCTTGTGATGACCACCCCTCCCTATACCTGATTACCACAACTTTGTAACATGCAGCAAGTCACACCATGTGCTCAATATTGTCACACACACAGACAGTTCAAACAATTCAATCTTAAGTAATATGATAGCGGGTTTAAAATGCATTAATCCTAAATCCTGACACATTCCAACCTCGTTTAGCCTGATCTATTCAATTATGGCATAATTCTACTATTTGTATTAATTTGCATCACAGTCAATGATATACTTTTACTTTGAAGGCTAACCGCAAAGTCCACTATTGTGGCTAACTTCACATAGATGTGTCCGACGACAAATCAAATAACGCTTATTTGACGTGAATATTTGACACGCAAAGACCCAAACGGCTTTCCACATGAAAGGGAGAAAGACACTCACGATATGTTTTTTCATTTTTTATTAACACATACTGTATCAACGTGTCCATTTAAAAATGACTAAGTAGCAAATATGTTCTCCTCTGCATTCCCGAACACAAAAAGGCAAATTTCTGTACATTCACTAAGGCTCCGTTTGAGGAAACATTGTTTTCCATAAGGCAAACAATATAAAGGAATGGGAACAAGTATATTTCCAGCATAAACATTTTATTTTTCTGTTTTTCCTCATAGTTGCAATGTTGTAGCATCACCTGCTTTGCCATTAGAATTCATATTTTACTACCTAGAAACAGGAAAAAAGGAAAAGCTAAAGAAAATGCTATTAACTCGCACATTTCCATAATGTGTCATTTTGCAGATAGTTTCCCTGTATATTAAGATTTTAGTGTTGGTGCAAGAACCGTTCTAGTTGTAAGGTGGTATGGAATGTTGCTACTGCAAACAATTTGTGAGAAAATATGCAGAACACAGTTTTACCTTATCTGACAAGCAGAACTGATTGAATAAGTGAAGTGTATTATTTTATTTTATGTAACTAACAAAATTAAAGAAAATAAGAGATAAATAAATGCATACATGATATAACCACACATTTCATTCTTTTTGCCAGCATGTACATGCCAAACAGGTTCCATACTTGAAGTTACTGAGCACCTTAAACTCTTAGCTTTTGGCAGACAATGTATGGACCCATTCCACTCAAAGAACTTCAGTGATGCTACAGCTGAGCTCTCTCCCATCGAACACTGATCAACGTTTGCTTTTTATGGGAGCAGCACAATTAGCAAGGCCTCTCTTACACCACCTATGCAAAGGAGTGAGCAGGTTCTTCCATTGATAATTGCCTTTTTGCACTCAGCCAAGGAAGGTGCCATTTTTCCCTCTTGAAGCCACAGCTCATTAAACTCAGTCTAGGCAGACATATGGCAGGATATTCAGCTTGGCATCATCCCCATGTGAGTCTAAGGAAATGCAATCTGTCCATTCATACCAGTTGTCCTTGGTGTCATAGCAACCATTCACCCCAGGCCAGTGCTCCTTGTGTATTCTGTTGAGATCCTCGTTTGTGACAGCTCGGCTCACCCCTGGTAAGTCCGTATCAGGGATATTTGGTACCAGCATGTGTTTTTTTCTGCCCTCTTTTATATGATGTCCCTCTTGTTTCAAGTACTCAGACATGAAAAAGTGTGCCCCTGAGGTTTGAGCCCCAGACAATGTGAGCACGTTGCTTTGACGGTTAAGGTAGGACTGGATGATTTCATTCCTTGACAGCTCTTTCCAGTTGGTCTGTTGAAACGGACTGGGAGTAACAGGGCTATTCTGTGCACAATGGTTCTGCTTGAGCAGTTCTGTCCGAGGAAGTTCTGGTGTGACCGGAGCCACTGTAGCCTCCCGTTCCGGGTAAGACTCTTTGAGGGTTGAGGGTTTGATCTGCCCTGTTACAGGGTCAAACGTAAGTCTACGGTCTTTTAACCTACATGGCATTGTGGTCTCTTTCGTGGGCTGCCCACTCAAGTTCACTGTATAGTCTCTGGACCTGTATTTCTTTCTCCTCTTTCTCTCTGTGCTAGTGACAGAACCATCACTCTCTGCCTTCACCTCGCTGTGGGACGAGGCTTTGGAGTGCAGAGAGTCAGGTCTCCCGGTGCTTTGTTGAAGGCGTTGGTCCATGTCTGCCGGTCCGTCCCAATGAAGGGCAGACTCTGTAGGCAGAGGCCCAACAGTGAGGGAACCCTGCATACATGGAGTTAAAAGGTGTGGAGAACGCAAAGGAGAGGGCCCCAGTCCAGAGCTGTCCATGACCCTGGGGCTCCGAGCAGGGCTCAGTAGAGTCGTTGATTTGGTCATAGACAGTTTAACTACCGCATCCTGTTTTGTACTTCTGGGACTATATGAGTTGCTTCGAGGGTGTTTGGGCTGATGCAGCCCCCCTCCTGAGACAGCCAGGTCCATTTTGCCATGCTGTTGCAAAACAGCCGTTTTGAGCAATGCGGAAGTGCTCAGAGGTTTGGGTACTCCCGGTGAGCTAGGGTGAGGTTTGACAGCATTGACAGGGATATTGTTGAGCCTGTCCATGTCAAGATGCGCAGCACCATCCTTGTCGGATTTAAGATGTGGACCACATGTGTCCGTAAAAGCCTCAAGACTGGCTCCAATTCCATTTGTTGGCAGTCGTGAGTTGTGTGTTCTTTCATAGGCGGTTATTTTGGAAATTTTCATTGGTATGTGCTGCCTGTCCCTCTGTTCCCCCTTCCGTTTTCGGTTGCCTGACTTTTCCGCTTTGGGGGAGTAACGGTTGTTGAAGTCATTTCTACTCTTGAGCTCCGGAACCATTTTACCTGAAGGCGGGATAGCAGCTGGAGGGGAGACGTCCATCCGGCAGAGATGCATACCACCGTTGGCAGCGCCTGGCGGACCCATATGCCCCTTGGATAGTGCCTCACTCTGCCCAGGCTCAATTAGCTTCTGCCATGTGCGCAGGAGCTTCTTTGCACGCTTGGCGAGATCCTCATCCTTCGTCTTTTTCCTTACGTCGTTGATCAGCTTGCCAAGGCGGGTTTCCTTGAGGAAGAACAGGAAGTTTTCTTTAGTACAAACCCCATCTTCACAACATCTATTTCCAAGAGCTGACATATTATTATGGATATTTACCCCTAGTGTATCCTACCTCAAGTGCTTCCTTGGTGATGGGATATTTCTCCAAATAGGAAATTACTTCCATTACAGCTACCATGTTGCAGATCTGCTGGAAAGTAAACATCAAATCATGTTAAAACTACTCATAATAAAGACAGAAAATGTCCATAGGAAAACCCTCAATTACTATTTACAAAGACAGATGAGGCATTTGGATATTTGTAAATAAAGAGCTTTGAGTGTATATAACAAATCATTGAATCATTGGATTCAAAACCACACACTGACATCCATAGAGTCGGTGGCTTAGATCAGGTGTTTAAACTTTTTCACTCAAGTCCCCCCTTCCACCATTGGGGAACATCCCGCATGCCCCTGCACACCACTTCTATTTCTATGGGCACAAGAACTGTTCACACCCCTCTTGTTGGCGGAGAGAAAATGTTGCAGGTTTGAAGCTTATTTCCTGCAATTCTACACATTGTCATGGGGTGCAGAGAACATTTAGCAGTTTTAAAGCTCATGTTCTTGGAATTCTATACATATTGCCAAGTGTAATGTGTATTCATGTGATATTTGAGTGACTTGAACATTACTACAAAATCTTTGGGATAAAACACCTAGTTAAAAAATGCTACCTGACATGGGCTAGTTGATCTGGACATTTCTGATAAGTTCTAAATAGCCATCTAAGGCAGTGTTTCCCAACCCTGGTCCATGAGTACCCACAAAAGTACAGTTTCGTTGCCGCCCTTGACAAACACACCTCATTCAACTCATTAAGGGTTTGATGATTAGTTGTCAAGTTAAATCAGGTGTGCTTGTCCAGGCTTACAATAAAAACATGTACTGTTCGGGGTATTCGACTAAAATGACAAAAGGAAAACTGATTTCGAAATGGCACCTCGTGAATTCTACTATTACAACTTTCTAGAGTAAGTTGCAAGCCAGACGGAGTTCCTTAAAAAAAATGTTTTTTTAATTGATGAGGCCTAACGGATCATTCCCCAGATCAATGGATGTATAGATGTTGACAGTCAGCTACTGACCTGTGGGCAGAGGCCATATGAAAACAAATAACATGTTCACCAACAAGTCATGTCTGCAGGCAGCAGCAGTACTACAATATCTTTAACTAAGTTATTCATATCATGAGTCTCTCTCTGGCTAGCTTCTTGGTAGCTCCCCTCCGTCTGACATTTGTAGTTTTAATGTTTTTCATCTCAAAAAACAATATACAGGAGTAGTTAGATACTGATGTTAAGGCCTACTAGCCTCTAATAAAATGTCACCCCCCCAAACATTAGCCTACACAGCTTCAACCACTTGTACAATGCAAATAGTAGTCTGTCAGCAGCTAGTAGTCTGTCAAGATTTCCATGGTGTAGCCATCTCTGTTTAACAGAAATCTCACTGATGATGAATTGTGTTGTTGATCAAATACAAATGGATGTTATTCAGATTAGCACCCCACAGTGATTTCCCCTGTAAAATGTGGAGGACAAAAGCATATGGCTAAATTTGAATGGACTTTCAGATGTGCACCTGTACCGGGGATGTAAACCGATAGCAGTTTCAAGTTTGAGATGACAAAACTGAGAATACACATGCAAATGTTAGCCATTCTAGTCATACCAGTAAGGAGCATTAGGCTAAACCTAACCAATCCACTAAATCTGACTGGCTAGATTTATTCATATTCAAAACTTGACTCAACAATAAGGGGGTTTTGTGCAAGATATGTTCAACTAAAACTGTTTACACACACAATATATATAACAACCCAAATCAAATCTCAGCTCTCAATTGGCTCAATGAATATTATGCTGTAAGCCTTGGCAGAGAAAGGTTATTTTCAGCAGTGTATGCCTATTAGTGCTGAGTGAATAAATGACATTTCAGGGGGGTTTTCAGTTATTAAACAAATCCTTTTGGGAGGGGCCTATCACACCATTTCTCAGACATGGCTAGAAAGATTCCAGCTTTTATCAAAGCCAGTGGTGTAAAGTACTTAAGTAAAAATACTTTCAAGTACTACTTAAGTCATTTTGTTATGGTATCTGTACTTTACATTTTTATTTTTGACAACTTTATTTTCTTTAAGAATGTAGTGAAGCAAAAGTATGTACTTTTTACTCCATACATTTTCTCTGACAGCTAAAAGTACTTACATTTTGAGTGCTTAACAGGACAGGAAAATGGTCCAATTCACACACTTACCAAGAGAACATCCTTGGTCATCTACTGCCCCTGATGTTGCGGACTCACAAAACACAAATGCTTTGTAAATTATGTCTGAGTGTTGCATTGTGCCCCTATCTATCTGTAAATTTAAAAAACAAGAAAAGCTGGATCCCTTTTAGCCATGACCCCATTCTCATTCATGAGAAATTAAGTTAAGATATGGGACGCTGGGCTGAGAGTTGTAGTTTTCCTAAAGCAAATGTTCAACCTAGTTCAGCGCATAAACATGGTAATTAACTACAATGGTCATAATCCATTGCGGCTGTTATTTTCCGAATCAAAGTAGATACACTTTTACGCCTGCTACGTTAGGGTAAGATACACACAGACCGCAAACACCGCCGCATGAGAGCGGAATGTACACAACACTACTACGAGAGAGACGGATAGAGACAGTTTGTGAAAGTCAGTGGTAGAAAAAGTACCCAATTATCATACTTGAGTAAAAGTAAAAGTACTTTAATAGAAAATGACAAGTAAAAGTGATTCACCCAGTAAAATACTACTTGAGTAAAAGTATTTGGTTTGAAGTATACTTGAGTATCAAAAGTAAAAGTATAAATCATTGCAAATTCCTTATATTAAGCAAACCAGCACAATGAGTTTAAATTTACGGCTAGCCAGGGCCACACTCCAGCATCATTTACATATTAAGAATTTGTGTTTAGTGAGTCTGCCAGACCAGAGCCAGTAGAGACATCTTCTTTATAAGTTTGTGAATTGACCATTTTTCTGTCCTGCTAAGCATTCAAAATGTAACGAGTATTTTTGGGTGTCTGGGAAAATGTATGGAATAAAAAGTACATAATTTTCTTTAGGAATGTAGTGAAATAAAAGTCATCAAAAATAAAAAATAAAAATAGTAAAGTACAGATACCCCAAAAATCTACTTAAGTATTAATTTACACCACTGTTGAAAGTATGCCTTATGTTTGTTTTTTTAAACTAGTAAAATGATCACCTGACAGCTCTGCAGCATACAGTACTTAGGCAGGCTAGCCTAGCTAAATAGGATGACTAAACACAGTACAGTATGGGGAGAACAGAGTAATGTTAGATGGTTGTCTGGCTGGCTGCTTCTGCTGCCTGAGCAGAGATGAGATTACTTTAAGGAATGAAAAATAATCAAATTAAATAAAACGAAATATACACAACTGAAATTTTTCAATATTTCATAGTAATTTCCTATTTGTCTATGTGGACCTGAGAGACAATGGAATATTTAAATTTTTTGCCAATTAAATGTTAACTATTTTGGGCTTTGGAATTTACATTAAAAAGCTCTTATCATTTTACGGTCATCATTTCATAATGCATGTAAAAAATAATGTTAACTGAAATTTAGGACTTAAATTTTTTGTTTTTTTGTTGATAATCAAACAGACTTCAAAAATCACTAAATTGCTCAGCACTAATGCCTATGATAGGTAGGCCCACAAGTCTTGACCAACAGACTTGGCAAGCATCCTTGCAATGTGTTGTCACTTCAACAACACATTTGGTTACCTCAGACATTTCTTTCAAGGGAACACTTTGTTAATATCAAATAGCATAAGTAGTTGGGCCTTTGACTGATGGCACCCATACTAAGCCTACACTACAAACTGATCCAAGTCTGGCTGTGCTGAATATGTTTAGTGCGCTTTCAATTTAAAACATTCTTGTCTGTCAAATTCTCTTTACTGGGTAATAGGCCTAATCACTGACTGTATGTGTGAATGCTATAGGTAGCTAATTACCATTATTGCTGACGTTGGTGCTAGGTTAAGAGTGGTCAGGTCATTCTTCCATTTAGTTAGCTAGCTACAGTGCCTAGTAAGCAGTTAGCTGAATGTCCACACTCGCCAGTCTACTTGGTCCTAACTTAAAATCAGTAAAGGGGTGGCGGACTAAACTCCAGTAAAGTCGCAGTTTTTATCAAATCAAATTTTTATTTGTCACATACACATGGTTAGCAGATGTTAATGCGAGTGTAGCGAAATGCTTGTGCTTCTAGTTCCGACAATGCAGTAATAACCAACAAGTAATCTAACTAACAATTCCAAAACTACTGTCTTATACACAGTGTAAGGGCATAAGAATATGTACATAAGGATATATGAATGAGTGATGGTACAGAGCAGCATAGGCAAGATACAGTAGCTGATATCGAGTACAGTATATACATATGAGATGAGTATGTAAACAAAGTGGCATAGTTAGTGGCTAGTGATACATGTATTACATAAGGATGCAGTCGATGATACAGAGTACAGTATATACGTATGCATATGAGATGAATAATGTAGGGTAAGTAACATTATATATATCTGGTTAGCTACAATAGTCATAGGCAACGGTACTGTTTGCATCTTTAAATATACTTAACAAAAATAAAAACGCAACATGCAACAATTTAATTGATTTTACTGAGTTACAGTTCATGAGGAAATCTGTAAATGTTAATTAATTAAGCCCTATGCCACACCTGTCAGGTGGATGGATTATCTTGGCAAAGGAGAAATGTTCACTAACAAATTTGAGAAAAATACGCGTTTTGTGGGTATTGAGCATTTCTGTGATCTTTTGTTTCAGCTCATAAAACATGGGACCAACAATTTACATGTTGCGTTCATATTTTTGTTCAGTGTAGTTAGCTTGCTTGCTAGTTAGCTAACATTAAGTTTCGAAATCAAAACTAACTAGCTAGCTGTGCTAAATGACAGGTAAGCAGATAGTCATCTTATTAGAATAACTGAGACAGGTTGAAAACGCTGAGGTATAATAACGGTTGAGAATAATGATTGATTTATACTATTGGTTGAGAACCGAATATGTCAACATACTAGCCTCACAAGGCTCCTGATCTCGCGAGTTTACATGAATGGTTCATTACCAGCAACACCGCGGTATTGTTTATACGAAGCTATCAACATGCTGGGGGTCAGTCCAGAGTCCAGTGTGTTTAGCTAGTTACTACACAGCTAATTAACTAGCTTAGTATCTAGTATTTACTTAGCTTAACAACAAACTCTTAGATCTACCTAGCTACCAGGCTTACAGCTAACGTTACTGTAGTTAGCTAATGTACGCTGTCGACGTTAGTCATAAGACAATCACAATAGGGGACCATTGCAATTGTGGGCACAGACACTTAAAATTAGTGGAAAAGTTAACTAGTTAACTCACATTGCTTTGGCCATCGATGGCCTGCATCAGCCGGTCTCTCATCTCCTGCGGAGTTGCCGTAGCCGATGTCATTGCCTGGCAGTGGTGCGGATCAGTACAGTAGACGAGGGCGAGGAATCCTCCGAAAAGACGGGTGGGTGACTTAGACACTCACAGGCCTTTTGGGAGATGTGTTAGTAAATAAAGCCCCATATTCTATGGGGCTTTATTGTTTGTCCAGGTGTATTCATGTATTTTGCAATGAATAACTGTCTCCAGAGAGAGGATCTTCCGAATATTCATGTATCAAACTGCCTCTTCGGCAGTAGCCAACGCTGTGGCAGTGGTCTTTCAACATCGGTTTCTCTGCTGTTGAAAAACGCTCTCCTGGTGCATGGTGGGAAATGTAACACAGAGACGTCAGACGTGTCACCACGTACACTGCCATCGACTGTGAATGGAAATGTGTAAACATAAGGAGATATTTTTTTGTATACCTTCAGTTTCATTACTGGGTTATCATATTTCAGTATGGATGTGTAACCAAACACTAGCTGGACAACGTTGTCTCAGAGCAGTTCTTATTATTCTGTACGTATACTGAACAGTAACGTAAACGCAACAATTGACGATTTTACGGAGTTACAGATCATATGGAAATCAGTCAATTGAAATAAATGCATTAGGCCCAGATCATATGCATTCCACTTGACTGGGCAGGGGCGTAGCCATGGGAGGGCATCTAGTCTTAGACTAAACATTATGTAGTCTCAATTCAATACATTTAGCATGAACAGTAAATACATTCTGATAAATGTCAAAACTGTAGCCTATATAGGGCTATGCTCATTCATTTAATTGAATGAAGACTTAATACACAAATGTTTTACATGCTTACACAGGTGAGTGAGTGTGTTAAATACACGATTAAGTACAGCAACCAACTAAGGTCGAGAATCACTGAAACACTACTCAAATACCGGAATAGAAAAGGAAAAAAGGTATGCTGAAAACACCAGGTGCATTTCAGAGTAAAGGTTTATTATACAGAACTAGGTTATAGATGTGACGAAAGTACACAACGATGAATTGAAGTCTGACTGCTGGTAACATCAGGAGGCCTATGTAAGAAACACATCAAACATGTCTAAAATGGTTGGGGATTTACATATTTTTTCATTGTATTCACAAGTTTTAGAAGAAAATGAGGACTATAAATAACAGGTCAGCAACCCAAATAAGATAGTAAAAGCCTGAAAGGAACAGAAAATTATGAAGAGAACAGCCAAGAGTCCAATGTTTCGTATATTCACAGTTGAATAAACATGGAGGTCCAAATATAACATGTACAAATGTGTTTTAACTAACTTATACATGTAGTAGTAAGTGTTATTGTGCAGAGTACTCTGCTTACTGAAAATTACAGGCAAGACATTGAGATATATAAATACAAACTAAATGCACAGAATGGTCACAAGATCTGACACAAGAGCAACCCATCAAAGTATCAACTCGAAAAAGATTTAATATTTGTTAAATTTTTCAGCAGGGGTCCCCAATCCAACAACGAAGTTGATCATGAGCCAAACAATCTGTAAGTGTAATAGATATGGGCAATAAATACATTAGTCAATAAGGAGTATACCTTTTGAGGCACAGAAGCACCTCAGTGTGAACATTACTATTATAAACTGAGTGGTTTGAGCCCTGAATGCTGATTGGCTGAAAGCTGTGGTATATCAGACCATATACCACAGGGATGACAAAACATTATTTTTACTCTTGTAATTACATTGGTAACCAGTTTATAATAGCAATAAGGCACCTCAGGGGTTTGTGGCATATGGCCAATTGTGCGTAAGAAGAACACTTAGCCGTGGTATATTGGCCATATACACCACACCCCCTCGGGCCTTATTGCTTAAGTAGATTAGCCTCTACAAGATGGCAGATACTTACAGAATCATGCAAAACATCATGAAGATGTTCCATAAGGCAATGAAGATCCGGAAGTAACGTAGACTCAGGAGGAACTCCCTGATGTTGTCACCTAAAACAAATACACCATGACCTAATTTCAGCCCTTCATTGTGTTTTATTGGTCCATCTAGCCTGTTTATAGATGCTAACTACCTTTATCGCCTATTGACGATAGTATCTTAGTATCTTCTGGCTGGGGGAGTTTTGTTAAGAGTCCCAACGCTTGCTCTAAACGTTAAACACACATCGCTTGCAGTACGGTTTTGGAAAGGAACTTAACTTTCATATCAGCAAGAAATCATTTTCCCCAAAAATGTAAATTATCAAACACACCTTTAAAAGGGTTAGAGTTCCCACATGGCCATATTCCCATTTTACATCGCTTGTTTAAGGAAAACAGACGGAAGAGAGTCGACTACCTGTGCTAATTAGCTATCTGCGTCGCCGAACACATGTGTGTAAACGGAAGACTGACACCACAAACATGTTGTCACTGAAAAATACTGTTGGATGCAACTGTTAAAACAGTGTACAGTAAGTATATTTTGCATTTGTGAAATTAATTTGATGTGATATGAAAGTAGAGCGTTTTATGTTTCTAGAACCGTACAGCAATTGAGAATCAATTCACATTTAGATGGAGTATGTGGATGTTTTGGTTGCCAGAGACAATTCGCCTCAAAGAGAACATGTAAACTCAGAACTATAAGGATTAAGGTTAGGCTCCTTTAGTCCAATATTGGGCTACTGTCCATCATGCAATGCAGCGTACCAATCATGCTTCAGTCTGACTCAAAGGCAGAGGGGAAGGTATAAAACATTGCAGAAACAGACATAGCTGTCTGCAGCCTAATGTTATTGAAAAATAGATTCTCTCTCAATGCAGACCACTCAAGTGTCCCCACTTTTTCATGGATAGTTACCCTGTGAAGTTCTCACGGGTGAGGTTTTTAATACACTCATGTATTACACACCTGTAGTTGGACCACGAGGTTCATCTCCAAATCCTCCATGCGTCTCCTTTCTCTTTCTGTAATAGAGGACAGTGTTGTTTGTCTTGTATTGATGAGATAGTAAAAATACGTGGTTGAGCAATATTGGTTACCAGTGTATCAGTTGTTATAATACTTTGAATTTCACCAGGTTCATATATTAATATAGCATGTTGATTTGTTATTACGCATTCCTGCATCCTGGGGAATTAGGAGAGCGCATACTTATGTTTTGCCCTGTGTGCTCGTGCTCAAATAACTGATGCACTAGTAGAGGTAGGTATGCTTTTTCTGTCATCTTCAGAAAAAAAGTTAGATTAAGCACAAAGTCAGTGTTTTGTTCATGAATAATGATGTATAGTTTACTCATAAGTGGATGGTATTGTCAAGATGTATTTAACATGTGGTTACTAGCTAGCTAAGGTATTGTATGTGTGAACGATGGCAAGGTCCTCGACTAATCCCAGTCCTTTGTATTGTCCGTCTGTTGTACAGAGAGGCGACGATTGGCAGAACGTATTTGTGCTCTACAAATGTTTTGTCTTCTTTTGGATGCAGTTATGGTTTTATCTATGTAAAATGTACATTGTGTTGATACATTACAAGGAGAGGCTGTACTCACTTTTCTATTTTAAAATAATTTTGATGCACTAGGAGAGCGAGAGGCAACGATTGGCAGGACCTATTTATGCTCTACAAATGTTTTGTATTTTATTTTGGATGCAGGATAGAGAACTCTGATACAATAAAACAAACTGATCTCTGAAGTCAACGTTTTTAGTCTCAATCAATCACACAGCGCAGAGCTACAGTACCGGTTACACATGCACAACGTCTTCAGGGTAAGACTCAAATTGTGTCATACTCACAGTTTGAAGTTTAACACAGCACCAGCATTCATGAGTAAGGTCCTAAAAAGGAGGACACAGACAACTAGAAATGATCACTTCTAATGAAGCACATGCCATGGCACAGAACTCCAACTTTGTCACGAAGCAAGTCTAAACTGGGCTACTGTAGCTAGCTAACGTTAGTGAGCTGGCAAAGAAAATAACTAACTAGGCTTGCTCAGCCACACAGGCGTAGCTGGTAGTAGTTAGCTTTCTTTTACGCCTGCTAAGCGTTAGCTTGCTAAGAACAACAATCAAACTACACACTGGCTGGTTGAAACAAAATACCACTATTGCTTAATATCACATTACCTATTTTTTTTAAATAGCATTAATCTTTTCATTAAGTCGTTGATTTGTTTCAATAACACAATTTTAAAAAGGAGAACATTACCCGAATATCAAGAGATCCCCGATCATTTTGTCCACATCAGAGGCGCTATAACTTCCGTAAACGTCATCAAAATAGTGTCAAAAGGCTGAAGGGAAATCCTGGGTTATGTTCAGTAGAGAAAACGTTTTGAAGAGAAAGCCACATTAGAAATATGATCAATCACGTTGGGCAGGGGTGTCAAACTCCTTCCATGGAGAGCCTAGGTTTTTCTTCTTTCATTTAAGACCTAGACCAGGTGAGGGGAGTTCTTTACTAATTAGAGACCTTAATTCATCAATCAAGTACAAGGGAGGAGCGAATACCCGCAGACACTCGGCCCTTCGTAGAATGAGTTTGACACATGTGACGTAGGGGGGAATGAATGGAAACAATCAAGCACCACCTTCATCCAATAAATTTGAGGAGTCTTCGAGGAATTAAATTACGTTTTAGGTTTTCAGTTAAATAGACCCTACATTTCTCATCATTAGGCCAGTTAAAAGACCGAGGTTCCATGAATATAATACATTTATTATATTCCATTTTAGCGTATGTATTGCAAAAAAGAAATGGGAGATAATATCTAGATGCTTTTTATAGTGGAGATCAAGTTTATACATTTCCAGGGTTGACGAGACAGTGGATTGCGCAGTGAGATGAAACAGAGTGAATCAACATTTTGACGTCATAGATTTAGCCAGCGGTAACTTGTGAAATAGACACCGGCTGGAAGGCGGTTTTAACCAATCAGCATTCAGAATTAGACCCACCCGTTGTATAATTTAGCCTGTGTATTGCAAATGGCTTTATTGTTGGCCACCAGATCCAGTCAGTGGAATTGTATTTCTAAAGAAAGACACATATTAATCTGTCATAGTTTCTATAAGCATATCCATACGATTCAGTACCGATTTTTCACATCAGGGTCCAATGCCAATTAAATTAGGCTACCCACGATTTAGGCCTATATTAAAAACGTGTCATAGTAAAATAAACCGCAGTGTCGTGCGCATCGTCTGTCCTTTCACTTGTCTCTCTCTTTGTCTTTGTGTCATTTGCAGAGCACTACAGTACATCGTCAATATCTTTCTTAGGCCAGCTGACCTTCAAAGATTTGATTCAATAATTTATAGCGATGCATATCTGATTTAAAAAATCGGGATTCGAAAAGAAAAGCCTATCTGTCATTTTTCAACAGCAGCGACGAGTTTGGGAAGTCCTTTAAATGGAGTTGACAAATAAAACCTGTTGGCTTAGAAAAAACGCCCGGCTGAGAACAAATTATAAGGCTGTGCAGATGAGGTATATTAATAGGTTGGCTTGAGTGTCAGTTTTTACTCGTGAAGACTAGGGGCTTAGTGGCGGGTCGCGGGACAACTGACATTCTCGTTACGCAGTGATCATATAAAATACATGCGGTAGGGTTATACATTTTAAATCATGGACGTGTTGGGAGTCCTCAATTTGGGCGATGTTGCCCAAACTTTCTCAAAAATTGGAATGTTTCCAGTTTTTGATCTTGCTTATTACATCGTGTCCATACTCTACCTCAAGTATGAACCAGGTAAGTTCTTTTTTTATCCCTATAAATGCACGTTCAAAAATTCAACAATGATTGTGAGGTTGAGAGTAGCTTATAATTATGTAGGCTATAGAATATAACACAGGTCAACGTTGAAATAGATGGCTATATTGACTAGGTTATAACCAATATGAGTTGTCAACCTCTGGAAAGTATAACACCTATAAATACATGCACCTATACAAGCAATACTTTGGCAACTGATAGCCATACTATGGAAGCCATAATACACTTTTGCTAAATTAATTAACCCATTATGTGTCTCATAGATAACATTTGCAGCAGCAGCTTGGCATATACCTTGAGGGAAGAATAAAGAAACCACAACAGGAGTTAGATTAACCCAGTTTTCTTTAATACCTCACATTTCCCAATATTTAACCCTGTAAACAGACAGGGTCTATTGTATGAAATCTGATAGAGACTCGTTGCATACCAAAGCTTTGGCCCCTTTGCAATAAATAGAATGTCCTTAAATAGAATTTCAGTGGGCTACACACTACATAAATTATCCTCTGCTTTAGAGCAGGCTTGTTCATAGACCTTTTGTAATGGTGCATGTTTGTAATACCTCATTGACATTGTATTAGTCAGAAGTGAAACCCACAATACTCAATAATGTTTTCAGTCGAGTCTCTTAGAAACAAAGAATATGGGCAAAAGCACTTATGTTGTCCTCGAAATGAATATGTTTAATGAAATCCCAGCACTAATCCACCCTTCTGGATCTCCCTTGTTCACACACAGAATGGTAAACTGAATTGGAATTGCACATGTTAGTTGATAAATTACTTTGAAATATTTTATTATTTACTTATTGACACCGTTTTGTCTTAAGTATATTATAGTGGCCTATAAAAACTTGTGTAAAAATACTCTGATTCCCTACTTTGACTCTTTGGACAAACATTAGCCAAATTATGGGTTAGTTAATCTCCAGTAATGGTCTGAAAAAAAAACGAATGAGTTCCTAGATCTAGACCTATGTAAACCAATCTCTGAGAGACATGTTGGAAGTGGTTCCCTGGTTCTCACTATATGGTGAAACCCATGAATGAGTTTGGGGGCTGGGGATGTTAAGGGTCAAAGTTAATGTCAAGCCTACCAGTTGCTTTGCGAGGCAGGAAAATAAATAGAGCAATGTGTATTTTTAGGCCACATTTCTAGGGATCAGTTTTCTGTCAAACAGCAGGCTAATCGCTCCTCCACCCAGAATCACATTTGTTCTTTTAGATCTTCACAGTTCTGACTCACATATCCTGATTTACTCCACAATGTTGCAACGATCCATAAATGGTTCATTTCATCTTTGGCCTTTTTAAGTTACTTGATTGTAGTGCAAGACTTGATTCCTCTTTCCTCATGACCAGTAACACTCATGAGTAAAGTTAATGAATAAGTGAGTAATGGATGAGTTAAAGGATCAGAGACCTTCTCTGCAACTTTGTCCTTGAGTAACTCAATCAATGTTGGGAGTTGGTAGACATGTGATATGGGGATGAGAGCTAAGGAATAACCAACCAAAAGATAATAGTACACACACCGTAACACTTTATAATATCTTTGATTTACATTGACATTTTTGTCATTTAGCAGACGCCTTTATCCAGAGCTACTTACAGTTAGTGCATTCATCTTAAGATAGCTAGGTGGGACACATATCTCTGTCATAGTTAGTACATTTTCCCTCAATTAAGTAGCTATCAGCGAGTGTCCTGTGTAGCTCAGTTGGTAGAGCATTGTGCTTACAGTGCCAGGGTTGTGGGTTTAATTCCCACAGGGGACCAGTACAAAAAAAGTAGGAAAATGTATATACTCACTACTGTAAATGACCAAAAAAAAGAAAAACATGCTGTGGGATTGTTTAAGATATTCTTTGAAGAGGTATGTTTTCAGAAGATGGGCAGGGACTCTTCTGTCCTAGGTTCAGGGGGAAGCTGGTTCCACCATTGGTGTGCCAGGACAGAGAATAGCTTTAACTGGGCTCAGCAGTGGGCCTTTCATCCAAGCTGAGATATCTGCCAGGCACGCAGAGATGCGTGTCGCCACCTGGGTGTGAGAAGAAAATAGTTGAATGTCATCTGCATAGCAATGATAGGAGTGGCCATGTGAGGCTATGACTTGGTGTATAGAGGAGAGGGCCTACAACTGAGCCCTGGGGGACACTAGTATTGAGAGTTCGTGGTGCAGACACTGATCCTCCTCACGTCACCTGGTAGGAGCGGCCTGCCAGGTAGGCTGCAATCCAAGAGTGTGGAGAGCCTGAGACGCCCAGCCCTAAAAGGGTGGAGAGGAGGATCTGATGCTTCATAGTGTCAAAAGCATCGGATAGATCTAGAAGGAGGAGAACCGAGGAGAGAGTGTCAGCTTTGGCGGTGCGGATAAGCCATAAAACAGTCATGAATAAGCATTAAGGAACAATTGATAAACTATGAATAAATGTGTGCTTCTTTACTAACATTTAGAAACATTTGTAAGCATTATCAGCATTACAAATCATGAGTATTTATTACATTTCAAATCATTTATGAAGCGTTTATAAACATTTATAGTGATTTATAATGGATTATTTATGAAAGTTACTATGAGTGTTCCCGATGTATAATCTGGCTTCATGTGAAGAAAATTATCTAAATTGTTATTCCTCTGCAGGGTCAGTGGAGGTGGCTCGCAAGAGCCCTGTGGCCTCTTGGCTTTGTGCCATGCTCTATTGCTTTGCGAGCTACATCTTAGCAGACGTTTTGCTCGGAGGTTGCCCCCTGGACTATTTTCAATACAACAGCCACATCCTCCTAGCCTCCATTATTTGGTAAGATCTTTAAATGGTTAAGGTTCTAATCTTCATCATTGGTTTAGTTTTTGCTTGAGAAACTGCAAAAACGATGTCTGTATATGCCTAGGATTGTTGAAACAGGTCAAATTCAATTCGATAGAAAATATTTTGAAATTATTTTTTAAATGTTATTGTTAAGTAACCAAACCACCACCTCAACATTAAAGATGTACTCTTTTGTTTCTTGTTCACTAAAATGTAACAACAGGTACCTCATCTTTTTTTGCCCACTGAACCTGTTCTACAAATGTGTGGCTTTCCTGCCTGTAAAGCTTGTGCTGGTAGCCTTAAAGGAGGTTGTCCGTGCTCGTAAAATTGCAGCCGGCGTGCACCATGCCCATCATGCCTACCATAACGGCTTCCTCATCATGGTCATCATCGGCTACGTCAAAGGTTGGTGTCTCACTGCACTTCCCCCCATTGCTACAGCTGCGACCTGTAGGCCTTTCCTTGTGTGTGTTCATTTTGCAGAGCGAGGAAGGCAAAACGAAGATAAGACCAGTGAAGCGAGATACAGACCTTTGTCCTAATTATTTGTACCTTCTATTTATATCCTCTCAGGGTCAGGAGTAGCTCTCATTTCCAATTTTGAGCAACTGCTTCGTGGTGTGTGGAGCCCCGACACCAATGAAATCCTCAACATGTCATTGTGAGTTGGTTTCCCTTACAGCTCTGTGGTTTATGTCAGCCGCCGATATGTGTTGCCGTCTCCTCTCATGAGAGATTTATTTTAGATGTCTGGTTGTTAGTAACCTAAGCTGTTTCAGGGCGGCTCAGGTTATTAAAGCTCTAGTTTTTTAAGAACTTTTTTTTGTAATTTGGGCTGAACTATCCCTCTTAAAGCTGACCAATGGATAATAATGGATAGTTTTTTTAATCAAGAGAAGTTGTGACTTTGCTTTATTTTCATAAAATGTTCCCTCTCCAGCCCTACTAAAGCCAGTCTGTATGGAGCCATTCTGTTTACACTTCAGGAGGCACACTTACTTCCCGTGTCCAAGAGCACCCTCATCTGTCTTTTCACTCTGTTCATGGCTACTACCAAGGTAGGTCCTGAAGTCCATACTAGTGAGTGAACACCATACTTTTACTCAGGGATTCGGGCAAATATGCTTAAATTGTGCAAATGAAATAACAATAATGTTTCTGGAAAATAATTGTCATTTTCCAGTTCATGGATTCATTAGCTGCCAAGAAAAGGAAACACCAACATAAAGTGTCTTAATAGGTCTTTGGGCCACCAAGCCAGAACAGTTTCACTGTACCTTTGCATAGATGGGTTAACTGACGACGTCACAAAAATTATGTGCGTGCTTCCATGGGGCAGAAGTCAGCGCGTTGTGTTGTTGTGATTCTGGATAGCCAGACTGATAGCAACAATGACAATAAACTATTATGTGGGGAATCATAAGTGGCTCGTTTCAACTCCTTTGATCTTATTCTTGATTTTTGTATAGAATTTTTATTTAACCTTTATTTAACTAGGCAAGTCAGTTAAGAACAAATTCTTATTTACAGTGGTGGCCTACCCCAGCCAAACCCAGACGACGCCGGGCCAATGGGGTGCCGCCCTATTGGATGCCCAATAACGGCCAGTTGTCATACAGCCCCTTGATACCATGTCTTATTTTGAGGTGTTTTGACAGAGCTAACCAACCAACCAACAACTGTAACAATGTATTTAAGAGACAACAAGTATTCATTGTGGAAACGGAGTTATGTTTTCAATAAACATTGGAGGCAAAATATATATTTTACTTAACTAGGCAATGACGACCTACCCCGGACGACGCTGGGCCAATTGTGCGCCGCCCTATGGGACTCCCAATCACAGCCGGATGTGATACAGCCTGGATTCCAACCAGGGACTGTAGTGACGCCTCTTACACTGAGATGCAGTGCCTTAGACCGCTGCGCCACTCGGGAGCCCCAATATGTTACTCTCGGGGTGAAAACCTGAGTTAAGGCTGACCGAGACCCCCAGACATCCTTGAACGCCCTCCAGACCCTCAACGTGAACTGGAGACCCCGATCAGACGCTATTTCCTCAGGCACCCCGTAGTGCCGGAAGACGTGAATAAACAGGGCCTCCGCAGTCTGTAGGGCCGTAGGGAGTCTGGGCAAAGGGAGGAGACAGCAGGACTTAGAAAACTATCCAAAACGACCAGGATCGTGGTGTTACCCTGTGAAGGTGGAAGATAGGTTATGAAATCCACCGTCAGGTGCGACCACGGCAATTGTGGAACGGGTAAGGGTTGTAGCTTACCTCTGGGCAGGTACCTAGGAGCCTTACACTGGGCGCACACCGAGCAGGAGGAAACATAAACCCTCACATCCTTAGCCAAAGTGGGCCATCAGTAATTCCCACTAAGACAGCGCACCGTCCGGCCGATCCTAGGATGACCAGAGGAGGGTGACGTGTGGGCCCAATAGATCAGCCGGTCGAGGACACCAGACTGAACGTAGAGATGCCCAGCTGGACACTGAGGGGGAGCAGGCTCTGCACGTGACGACCCGCTCCATGTCCGCGTCCAGATCCCACACTACCGGCGCCACCAAGCAAGAGGCGGGGAATATGGGAGTGGGATCGATGGGCCGCTCCTCTGTGTCATACAGCCCGGACAATGCGTCTGCCTTAACATTCTGAGAGCCTGGGCTGTAAGAAAGGGTAAACACAAAACGGGTGAAAAACATGGCCCACCTTGCCTGGTGAGGGTTCAGTCTCCTCGTCGCCTGGATGTACTCCAGATTGTGGTGGTCAGTCCAGATGAGAAAAGGGTGTTTAGCCCCCTCAAGTCAATGTCTCCACGCCTTCAAGGCCTTGACGACAGCCAACAACTCCCGGTCCCCCACGTCATAGTTTCGCTCCGCCGGGCTGAGCCTCCTCGAGAAGAAGGTACAAGGGCGGAGCTTCGGTGGCGTACCCGAGCGCTGAGAGAGCACAGCTCCTATCCCAGCCTCGGACGCGTCCACCTCCACTATGAACGCCAAAGAGGGCTCCGGATGGGCCAGCACGGGAGCCGAGGTAAACAGAGCTCTCAGGTGACTGAAAGCCCTGTCCGCCTCAGCTGTCCACTGCAAGCGCACCGGACCCCCCTTCAGCAGTGAAGTAATGGGAGCCGCTACCTGACCAAAACCCCGGATAAACCTCCGGTAGTAGTTGG
Source organism: Oncorhynchus tshawytscha (assembly GCF_018296145.1). NCBI lineage: Eukaryota > Metazoa > Chordata > Actinopteri > Salmoniformes > Salmonidae > Oncorhynchus > Oncorhynchus tshawytscha. Next base: position 16,888,196 of record NC_056434.1, on the reverse strand, counting down.
AAAACCCTAAGAATCGCTGCACCTCCTTTATCGTGGTGGGAGTCAGCCAATTACGCACGGCTGCAATGAGGTCACTCTCCATCTCCACCCCTGATGTGGAAATGCGATACTCTAGGAAGGAGACGGACTGTTGGAAGAACAGGCATTTCTCAGCCTTGATGTACAGGTCATGCTCCAACAGGCAACCAAGTACTAGGGACACATGCTCGGCGCGTGTAGCGGAGTATATCAAAATGTCATCAATATACACCACTACACCCTACCGGTGCAAGTCCCTGAAAATCTCGTCTACAAAAGCTTGGAAGACTGATGGCTCATTCATCAACCTGTACGGCATGGCGAGGTACTCATAGTGCCCAGAGGTGGTGCTGAAAGCTGTCTTCCACTCGTCTCCCTCTCAGATACGCACCAGGTTGTAAGCGCTCCTGAGACCTAGTTTGGTGAAGAAGCGTGCCCCGTGCATTGACTCTATCGCTGTGGCTATGAGCGGTAGCAGGTAACTATACCTCACAGTGATCTGATTTAAACCCCGGTAGTCAATACACGGACGCAGACCTCCCTCCTTCTTAACAAAAAAGAAAGGAGGCGGGTGAAGTGGAGGACCGAATGTACCCCTGACGCAGGGATTCAGTGACATATGTTTCCATAGCCTCCGTCTCCACCTGTGAGAGGGGATACATGTGACTCCTGGAAAGTGCAGCGTCTACCAGGCGATCTATCGCACAATCGCCCCGTTGATGCGGTGGTAATTGAGTCGCCTTCTTTTTAGAGAAGGCGAGAGCCAAATCGGCATTTTCAGGGGGAATGCGCACGGTGGAGACCTGGTCTGGATTCTCCACCTTAGGTGCACCAACGGAAACCCCTAAACACCTACCTGAGCGCTCTTGCAACCACCCCTTGAGAGCCCTCTGTGGCCAAGAAAGAGTGGGACAAACTAACCAGGGTAGGCCCAGCACCACGGGAAACGCAGGAGAGTCAATAAGGAAGAGACTAATTCTCTCCGTATCACCCCCCCCGTCACCATGCCCAAAGGAGCGGTAACCTCCCTAATCGACCCTGACCCTAATGGTCGACTATCTAAGGCTTGAACTGGGAAAGGCACATCCACGGGAAAAATGGGGATCCCTAAACTATGGGCTAAAGCTTTATCAATGAAATTCCCAGCCGCGCCTGAATCGATGAGCCCCTTATGCTGGGAATGCGGGGAAAACTCAGGAAAAGACACAAACATATGTGCAACAGAGGACTCTGGGTGAGGATGGTGCCAGCTCACCTGGGGTGACGCCAGAGCGCCCTGCCTGCTGCCTTGATTCCCACCCGGCACCAACCGTCAGTGTGATCTCTGCGGCCACAGATAGAGCACGAGCGGGAACCCCCTCCGGTCTCCCTGCGCACCGCCCCTCCCAGCTCCATGGGTATCGGAGAGGGGGTGCGGGAGGATGGAACCACCAGACCACGATCTGAACGTCCGCGAGTAGCCAGCAGGTTGTCCAGACGGATGGACAGGTCCACCAGCTGGTCAAACGAGAGGGCGGTGTCTCTGCAAGCCAGCTCCCGACGGACGTCCTCACGTAGACTGCAGCGGTGATGATCGATCAGGGCCCTGTTGTTCCATCCTGCGCCGGCAGCCAGGGTCCTAAATTCCAGGGCGAAATCCTGGGCGCTCCTCGTTGGGCGCCTGGGCGCTCCTCCTGCCTCAGAGGGTAGAGGCACTCACCCGCTGCTCTACCCTCAGGTGGGTGGTCGAAGACTGCCCGGAAATGGAGGGTGAACTCCTCAAACTGGTCCAATGCCGCATCTCCCTCTCTCCACACGGCGTTGGCCCACTCCAGAGCTTTCCCGGTGAGGCACGAGACAAGGGTGGACACCCTCTCACGGTCCGATGGAGCTGGGTGGACCGTGACCAGATAGAGGTTTAATTGAAGGAAGAACCCCTGGCAGTTGGCAGCACTCCCTTCGTACTCCTGTGGCAAGGAGAGACAGATTCCACTGGGTTCAGGCGGGAAAGGGGCGCTCAGGGGAGACCCCGGTTGTGCTGGTGGAGGCGCTGGAAGAACTCCCTGTCTCTCCCAGCGGTCCATTGTCTGGACAACGCTGTCCATGGCGGCACCAAGATGGTAAAGTATTACTGCATGCTCCTGGACGCGCTCTTCCACCTCCATGGCCGGGGTACATTCTCCTGCTGACTCCATAGGGTAACAGAGACCAGTTGGTTGTTGTAATTGGTGCGTGTTGGTGGCAGAGAAGTCAGGCGCAGGAGAACGAACTTGGTATAAACGGAGTCGTTTAATAAAAGTTAACAAAACTCCAAAAACCAAAATATATAAAATAATCAAAGTGGGTAGAAAACCCATTGCGCACCAACACATAACTTGCACAAACATACAATCAAACAATCACCAACAAGGACATGAGGGGAAACAGAGGGTTAAATACACAACATGTAATTGATGGGATTGGAACCAGGTGTGATGGAAGACAAGACAAAACTAATGGAAAATGAAAAATGGATCAGTGATGGCTAGAAGATCAGTGCCGTCGACCGCCGAACACCGCTCGAACAAGGAGAGGGGCCGACTTCAGCGGAAGTCGTGACATTTGTACCAGAGACCAGTTGGTTGTAACAGAGACCAGTTGGTTGTACCAGAGACCAGTTGGTTGTACCAGAGACTAGTTGATTGTACCAGAGACCAGTTGGTTGTAACAGAGACCAGTTGGTTGTAACAGAGACCAGTTGGTTGTACCAGAGACCAGTTGGTTGTACCAGAGACCAGTTGGTTGTACCAGAGACCAGTTGGTTGTAACAGAGACCAGTTGGTTGTAACAGAGACCAGTTGGTTGTACCAAAGACCAGTTGGTTGCACATTTTAGAGTGGTCTATTATTGTCCCTAGCACAAGGTGCACCTGTGTAATGATCATGCTGTTTAATCACCTTCTTGATATGCTACACCTGTCAGTATTATCTTGGCAAATGAGAACAAACAAACAAATAAACAAATTTGTGCACAAACTTTGAGAGAAATAAGCTTTTTGTGCATATGGAGAATTTCTGGTATCTTTTATTTCAGCTCATGAAACATGAGACCAACACTTTACATGTTGCGTTTATATTTTTGTTCAGTATACTTACCTCTGAAATCCTATTATTTACTATTAGTATTAGCAAATAAACACAATTGATAATGATCATAAACTATGGTTATTTGGTTGTCTCAACTAGAAATTACGCAAACTAAGCAAATATTTTCACACTGATGATTTGTAATTTTCTTAGGTGATCTTGACCGCCCGCCACTCTCACGGCTCTCCATTCATCCTCATCGAGTCTTGGGTGTGCCACTTGCTCTTTGGCTCCCCTCTTGGAGGTGGTGAGGAGGAGCACCACGCCACACTTGCCCCAGCCCCTGTCGCCCCCGTCTCACCAGTCAAAACCAAGGAGGAGCTCAGTGAAGGCACTCGCAAAAGGAAGTCCAAGAAAGCCGAGTAGAACACAAACTACTACACCAGTGAAGGGGGGAAAAAGGTCCCCCATCAATTAACTGCATCTGATTTCGTCTCATAGTCCAGCCTTCTATTTAGACATGATGGAGTCTCCATTCCTTGCTGTGGTAAGGGGCAGTTTGATGTTTACCAAATGAGCAAATGAGTAAATCTATTGAAGCAAATGGTGCTTTCTATGACATATTACACAGTATGGGGATTCTGTAAATTGCTCACCGAAGTCAAGTCAAACACTTAAATCTTCCTTCCAGCTAGTACATACAGTATAAACATATTTATTTCCATATTTATTTTTCATCTGTGAATATCTCTAACTGTGTGCAACAGCACGAGGTGAACAGTGAACTGCAAGTTACTTGATTGTTTGAGGATGGCCTTTGTTACAAGTACTTCTTGCCGTAAGCTATCAATGGGTTTTTGGTTTAAACCCTGTCAGACCTATTTCAGTAATGTAAAGAAATTGGATCAAAAGCACAATCTGACAGAATGAATCAGACAATACAACAGAATATGAAGTAAGTAATATAATGTGAAGAATACATGGCTGCTTTTTACAAAGTAAACAAGTGAAATGCATGTCCTTTATAAATAAAGGCATGTGAAAATTCATACGTGGTGACACTTTGATTTATTTGTTTAGTAAATGACATTGTTATATGTTGTTAAGGGTTACCATATAAACAGAAAGTATGAGGTGGAAAGCTATGCATTCATACAGAATTGTGCAACATAGTAAGGAATTATTTTATAAAATGTTGTTTTTATATTGAAACGTAAAATAAATCAATAAGGGCAAATTGCCACTGTACCCATATACAACACATTAAATAAAACAAGTGACCACACAAAAAAACACAACAGAAATTCAGGTATTTAAGGAGAAAGTTGCATGTCTCTATATACTTTTCCATGAAGAAATGTAACTTATTCAAAAGTGAGCAGTGTCATTACAAAAGTATCTTCAAAGGTTGTCATACTGAACTCAAAATGGTGTTGAAACCTTAAGCTATGTCTGTGTTTGTTTGCACTTGTCTCACTTCCTGTCCTTTGTAGTACGGCTAATGAACCATCACTGATAAACTTTACAGAAGGTCACAACCCCTGACCCCTGACACGTACATACCCCACGACAGCAGAAGAGATCACTGACCAAGAACAAGCATTCCCTTTATTTTCCCTCTTCATACAAATTCTAGCTTATTTTGTATGCACCTCAGTCCCATCTCACATACAGAAAACAATGCTCTTTTTCAAGTGAAACCAAAAGTCATCACAGAGAGCTAAGGACACCTTGAAAGATTCATTGTACTCTCAGTTTTGTCAGCCTGGCTAAAAGTTTAAATGCACAACTAGAGAAAGGTATTAACGTTTTTCCAGAGTTGGACTTGGATCATCAAAGGAGACTTCTAAGGGAACAAGTCATGCATCACCTTGTTTCCTGACAAACTTTGAGTCCATGTCCAAAAATCCCAAAGAAACATCAACATCTTTGGAAAGAGATGCCTTGAAGCCAACCCCATGCCTTCCCTTTTTCTTTACCCTCTGACTGATAACTGTTTGTAGAGAGAGGCAAAGACACAGTCAAATGTAGTGTAGTTTTGTTTCCCTTCTGAGATCACTATTGAAGCATTCAAGCTAGTAGTGAAGACAGAAATCAGGGCTTCTTGATGTGTTTTTCCAGCGAGGGACCAGGAGGAAACTTCTCTATTGTAGAGGGTTTAGGAGGGAGCTAGGATAAATGTACTGGATGTGATGAAAGCCAGTCAAGGTGCATGCATCAGAAAGCCTCAGGGGTGCCTGCACTGGAATGCAACCAACATCTGTTGGTTCCATCACTGGCAAACAAAACATATAACACAAACCCATGCTTCCCATGCAATCAGTTGTAAATCATGGTTCAAGCAAATACTGGAGTTGATCTGGGTCCCCATTTTATTTTGACAAAAGTTGTGATGTCCAAGAGGTGTACCCAATAGACAACCTGATCAGAAAAAATACTAATCATTCAAATTCATTGTAACTTAGTAGAGGATTGAAGACTTAAGACATGGTTAGTTTCAGTTTGTGCTGCTTATTGGTTTCTCTCTTAATGCTTTATTTGATGAGCTGATAAACTGACTAGGCTTACTAGCAGGCAAAACTTGTTGCGATGACATCATTATGATGGTCAGGTTGTATATTGGTCATGGTTAGATAGTATACTGGTTGTATTAACAAAGACCATTTGGTTGTAACAGAGACCAGTTGGTTTTAACAGAGATCAGTTAGTTTTAACAGAGACCAGTTGGTTGTAACAGAGTGTTAAGCCCTGACCATAGAAAGCTGTTTATTCTCTATGTTGGTAGGGGCGTGATAGTGACTAGGGTGGGTCATCTAGGTGTTTTGTATTTGTATGGTGGCCTGCTATGGTTCCCAATCAGAGACAGCTGTTTATCGTTGTCTCTGATTGGGGATCATATTTAGGTAGCCATTTCCCCATTGGTATTCGTGGGATCTTGTCTACATTTAATCAAAGTTGAGAGGACTCTGTCCGAAAGCACCATGATTTTGGGCCAGTGGGCTTCTGTGTTACGTGGGCATTCCAAAGTGAAGGGTTCCAGAGGACCTTCTGGGCGGAGGTGATGTCACTCTAGGAGAGATGTATAAAAGACATGCAGGAGAGGAGACAGATCCCACTCTCTCTGACTCTCCAAACCCTGCTGCAGGAGCCTTCCCTGGTCCTACTTGAAGACGGGGCAGAATTTGGATAAACAACCTGGTTGAACCACACCAGACTTCACACAGTGGCTCCAGACTTCACATACCTTTACTTGTCAGTTGCCGTAGAGAAGTCTAAGGGAAAATAAGAACATGCTGTGGATCCTGGTGTTGGTGATTTCTCTCAGTGTGAGCAGTGAGCTAGTAGCTGGTCAGAGAGGTATGTCTATAATCACTTTAGTATCTTTAGTGAGAACTTAATATATACTTGTAGGTCAAAAATGTTGGAGAGATTTGAAAGTCTGGTAACACCTTATAATAACAGTGTCATGAATAAGGCATTTATAAATTAATGATTATAAATTGTATAAATGATTATGAATTGTAGTGCTTAAATGCTTATACATGTTTATACATGTTTACAAATAATTATTTGTATACATGAGTTATTATTAATAGTATATAAATAGTTTATTAATGCTAACTTCTTGGAAGTTATTATAAAGTGTCACCACCTTTACAGATCAAATTCTTTTGGGAGCCTGTGATAAATGTAAAATAAATGTCTTGTCAATGGCACGTAAAATTATATTTGTCTAAAATGCTACGTTTATATGATAATCATCACAATTGAATGTCACTGTTTTTATTAAGCATATTCCTTATTTTCAGCATTCATATTCAGCATTCATTTACAAATCTGAATTGCTAAGTCCTATCATCTCCATGGCCAATGGGCTGATTCATTCAGCAGCTTATGCTGTTGAGCAACTTGTCAAATCACACTGGTAGTGTCATCGTAGTGTTCACACCATTATTTCTGGAGCCTGTTTGCTAGGAATTCATACAGAAAACATTTCAGCTCCTAATGTGAAGACCACACTTCCGCTCCTCCATGCTCAAGAGATGTTGACACAACACAGATCCCTAAGGAGTTGTCCTAGGTCAAATAATATATCTAGTAGGTTTCTGTTGGAGCAGCACGACAGTCCCCACATACCAGGTTATCCCAGCATCCTATTCATCTGGAACACTTATTCCTGGGTAATTAAGCCTTAAAGTGAGTGACCTTGCCATGATTCTTGCCAACAACTGTGAAACTTAACCAGACTCCAGTATAGTATCTGCTCTGTTCTTTCCAAGCTCCTATTCGATATCTTTCACATTGAAATTAGTGTGAAAAATTCAATGAATTCCTTATCAATCCAAATTTGAGACAAATTGGTTTTGCAGCAGTAGGAAAAAGCATTTGGCACAAACCCCACGACATGTAAGTCTCTGTGTTTGAGTATGCATGTAATTCAGGCCAACGGATAGTCTTGGAATGCCAGCTCTTGTGGCAGGGGGATAGTAGCGCAGAGGCAGAGAGCCCACTCAGGTAGTAAAGATGATGAATGGGGAAGTGGATTATGTTGTTTTATAGAAGGACATCTGCATAGTTCATCCCCAACTCATTGCTCACTGGTGACTTGAGTCCAACACAGATGTGCTTCCAAAACAATGTCACAAGAAGAGGAATGAGGTAGAAAAAAAGGTTTCTGAAAGGTTTCTTCAGCTGTCCCCACAGGATAACGCTTTTTGGTTCAAGGTAGAACCCTTTTTGGTTCCAGGTAGAACCCTTCTGGGTTCCATGTAGAACCCTCTGTAAAAAATTATTCTATATGGAACCCAAAAGGGTTCTACCTTAAACCAAAAAAGCATTATTCAAAGGGTTCTCCTACGGGAACAGCCGAAGAACCCTTTTAGGTTCTAGATAGCACTTTTCTTTTTTAAGAGTGTACGAGCAAGAGCTTTGTGATGTGATTAACATTCTGTTGCAACATGAGGAGGACTTCGGTAGGGTTGACATTAGTTTGAGTTGATCTTGGCATCCTATGATGATAACACCCCATTCACTTAAAATGTCTATTCTTACTGTCAACTGACTCGTCCTTTGACTTTGGTTGAAACGTAGTATACTGGAACAGGAAGTATGTTCTGTCCATTGCTAATGCGTCGCTAATACAGTATTATGAAATATTTAATTTTCAGATGGCGAAATCATCAATCAGATCAAGGGAACAAATCAAGCTCTGGCTGAGATCAAAGAACTGCTGAAACAACAGGTAAAGCCACTGTTTGGACTTACAGGGCATCTCTCTGTGAGGATGTCAGGTCCAGTACACGGTCCCATACAGTTTAATAATGTGAACTAATAGTGTCTTTGTACCTCCATGCAGATCCAAGAGATTGTGTTCCTGAAGAACACAGTGATGGAGTGTGAAGCCTGTGGTGAGTAGCCTAGGCCAGCCAGCAGAAATAGATATGCCAGTTGGATGGCAGTAAATACTGTGGTGTAATCAGTGTGGTCTTCACATTAGGAGCTGAAATGTTTTCTGTATGAATTCCTAGCAAACAGGCTCCAGAAATAATGGTGTGAACACTACGATGACACTACCAGTGTGATTTGACAAGTTGCTCAACAGCATAAGCTGCTGAATGAATCAGCCCATTGGCCATGGAGATGATAGGACTTAGCAATTCAGATTTGTAAATGAATGCTGAATATGAATGCTGAAAATAAGGAATATGCTTAATAAAAACAGTGACATTCAATTGTGATGATTATCATATAAACGTAGCATTTTAGACAAATATAATTTTACGTGCCATTGACAAGACATTTATTTTACATTTATCACAGGCTCCCAAAAGAATTTGATCTGTAAAGGTGGTGACACTTTATAATAACTTCCAAGAAGTTAGCATTAATAAACTAGCTCCTTCAGGCACATAAAACAGTTACTGTATTTTGAATACAGTACATACATGAATAAGTACATAAGTACAGGGGGGATGAATGAGCCAATTATGTTTCATTGCCTCCAGTAGATGGAGACATTGTACGGGAGAGCGCTACAATTCAGAACATTAATTCAGGTGGTCTACTTGGCTGATGGATGACTTATCACCCTCTTCCCCCCCTAGGCATGCAAGGTCCCTCTCGCCCCTCCTGTGACCCTAACCCCTGCCACCCGGGGGTAAAGTGCATTGAAACAGCTGGCGGCATCAAGTGTGGCCCCTGCCCTGAGGGCATGGTGGGCAACAGTACCCGATGCATGGATGTGGACGAGGTGGGACACTTGAGCAAACACCCCCACCCCCCCAAAAAAAACAAATTCACCTAGTATTCTGTAGTGTGCCTAAATTGAAACATGATCATGTACTCATAGTATGTGTTATTGTGTATTGCACAAGTTATTGTGTACGTTGGTTTTAAATCAACTGTTAAAGTGTCTGATTTCACGATATCTCAATGGCAAATTCTAATATCTATTGAAGAGTCACATTTCGAACATATTAATACACTCTCTCTCCTCTGCTCCTGTGTAGTGTGTGGTGAAGCCTTGCCACATGGGTGTGCGCTGCATAAACACGTCCCCAGGTTTCCGCTGTGGCCCCTGTCCAACTGGCTACACTGGCCCTCAGGTGCAGGGAGTAAGCCTCTCCTACGCCACTAAAAACAAACAGGTAGGCATTTTGGCTCAAGCAAAAAGCTTATGAGCTTGGCATTGGCAACATGTAAGGTTTTGTTTGAAGATATATGCATTATGGCTTTCTTTTTTTGTATTTGAATTCTACTCAGGTCTGCAAGGACATCAATGAGTGCGAAGGACCCAAGAATGGAGGTTGTGTGGAAAATTCCAATTGTGTAAACACACCTGTAAGTATAAATAATAACCAATCAATGCCACTCAATACTGTATATTTGAAAATCCAGAGGTCTTTCCTCTGAGGTCTTGAGGAACTAAGTTTATAATGTGGTGGCGGTGTTTGTTGTTAGGGCTCGTTTAGGTGTGGCCTCTGTAAGGCAGGCTATGCTGGGGATCAGCGCAAGGGCTGTAAGCCTGAGAGAGCATGTGGTAATGGCCAGCCCAACCCCTGCCATGCCAGCGGAGAGTGTATTGTCCAACGAGATGGGAAAATAGAGTGTCAGGTAATGGGATACGATTATGTTGCAATGGATCAATGTGAATATGAATACAGCCTAAATGTATACTGCTCCTTTTAATACATGTTGTCTATAGCATTCTGTTGGATGCAGATTGCCCTCTATTGATTCTGCTGAAATGGAATTGAATGTTAATTGACATTTCATGTACAGTCCATAACTCTGTCTTTATCCTGATTCACAGTGTGGGGTGGGATGGGCTGGCAATGGCTACTTCTGCGGATCTGATATTGACATTGATGGCTTCCCTGATGAGAAACAGGAATGCGCCGAGAGGAACTGTGCCAAGGTAATACACTATTATCACCTTGAAAAGACAAAGAAAAACTGTGACTATACTATTTCAAACAGAAAGAAATATCCAGAGCAGAAAAATTAAGTCACAGTCGTGTGCTTTATATAGGATAACTGTCAAACGGTACCCAACTCTGGCCAAGAGGACGCAGACAAGGATGGTATAGGAGACGCCTGCGATGAGGATGCAGATGGGGATGGAATCTTAAATACACAGGTTACTGGTCTCTCTCTCACTCATGCTTACTACAAGTATTTACACCCTATTTTGTATCTTAGTGTAAAGACAGGCTCTGATAAGACTCTGATGCCTCTATGGTAGGACAACTGTGTGCTGGTACCAAACGTCAACCAAAGAAATGTGGACGAAGACGACTTTGGAGACGCCTGTGACAACTGCCGTATGATCAAAAACAACGACCAGAAAGACACTGATATTGATAGACTGGGTGACGAATGTGACGAAGACATTGATGGCGACGGTCAGTATGCATGGACAGTATTTGACCGTGACAAGACTAATTCTGCTGTTGCTGTAATACATGTCAATTGACATATGACAAAGATAATCTTCCCTACTACAGGAATCCCTAACAACCTGGACAACTGCAAAAGGGTTCCCAATACTGACCAGAAGGATCGAGACGGGGACAAAGTCGGAGATGCCTGTGACAGTTGCCCTTACGTTCCCAACCCTGACCAGGTCTGGTTTCGTATTGGCTGTACTTGTACACATTCTAGTCATTACAACATGTTGTACGTAACAGCATAACAAACTTTGGTTTGTTTGAATGATATTTATGTTTCCACAGTTGGATATGGACAACGACTTGATCGGAGATCCTTGTGACACCAATAAGGACAGGTATAGTAGTGTTACTATACAACACTTAAACTTTCATAAACCCACAACAATGAGAACTGTAAAATGGTCTCCAATGCTGAATCCTACCCCAGCTAAATCTCTGTCTTGGTCTCCTTGTGTTTTTCTCTACTATTCTCAGTGATGGTGACGGTCACCAGGACTCTCAGGACAACTGCCCTGCAGTCATCAACAGCGCCCAGCTGGACACGGACAAGGATGGCCTGGGGGACGAGTGTGACAATGACGATGACAATGATGGTATTCCTGACCTTCTGCCCCCGGGACCGGACAACTGTCGCCTCATTCCCAACCCTCTGCAGGAGGACTCTGACGGTGAGTCTAGCCATTTTTCAGCCCAGTTTCAAAACAGTTCTCCAATATATCCGTGTCATTTTGATATTGATGTTATCCTGTGCCTTCAAAGTCACAAATTTCTTTTGATTTTCTTGTTACAGGTGATGGGGTTGGGAACCTGTGCGAGAACGACTTTGACAACGACACCATCATCGACAGCATCGATGTGTGCCCAGAGAACGCTGAGGTTACTCTCACAGACTTCAGGGCCTACCAGACAGTGGTGCTGGACCCGGAGGGAGACGCACAGATAGACCCTAACTGGGTGGTGCTCGATCAGGTTTTGATGCATGCATTAAATCTAATCTAAGTCAAAGGGTGTTACAGTATATACAAATAATTGCCAGGAGACATGTTAACTGCTTAAGTTCCATCATTTTATCTGATTCTCTTTCCACAGGGTAGAGAGATCGTTCAAACTATGAACAGTGACCCTGGACTGGCTGTTGGTAAGAACAGCAATCACACTGTGTCTCACGTTGGATTCATTCAATAAACCAATTTATGTACCTTTAGAAACACACCCTGACCCAAACTCACGCCATTCTCTCAAGGTTACACGGCTTTCAACGGCGTTGACTTCGAAGGGACGTTCCATGTGAATACGGTAACAGACGACGACTATGCAGGCTTCATCTTTGGCTACCAGGACTCTTCCTCCTTCTACGTAGTGATGTGGAAACAAGTTGAGCAGATCTACTGGCAGGCCAATCCGTTCCGAGCTGTGGCAGAACCAGGGATACAACTGAAGGTAAAACAAAATCCTATACGCACATACTATATATGACTTATCCAGTCGTAGTAAAAGTCACGTTCATATACAAATTCATGCCACCACACCACAACTCGGTCAATAGTCTGACCTACACACAACCCATAGGGCCAGTTTCTTAGACCAAGATTAAGTCTACTCCTAGACTAAAAACCAGCTCAATAGAGAATAGATACATGTTCCAGTTTCTTCCCCCTTGAGCTGAAGTATTAAAACACCTGCCCAGATTGATACATTGGAAGAGATCCACAGTTATGTAACATTGGTGCCTATGCAATTGTGTTGACAACTAGGCTGTAAAGTCCAACACGGGACCAGGGGAAAATCTACGTAACTCCCTGTGGCACACCGGAGACACCAGTGACCAGGTGAAGCTGCTGTGGAAAGATGCCCGCAACGTGGGCTGGAAGGACAAGACCTCCTACCGCTGGTTCTTGCAACACAGGCCCCAAGATGGATACATCAGGTAGTAGGCTGCTATTAGACACAAGTCATAGGCGTTTGATGGCCTTTGGCGCAGTTTGACATTTATGACATGACATTGTCCTTTGATAATACACTCAATTTTAATTTGTGGCATTACGTGTACAACTGATTGAACTGACAAGATTTTATAAGACCACATACTGTTGAACTTGAACAACACAAAATTATTTTCATGCATGTTTTCTCTTATCATATTATCCAAATGGTATTCTTTACCACAATAGGAAACATCTTCCAGTTCTAACATACAGTACCAGTCAAATGTTTGGACACACATACTCATTCAAGGATTTTTCTTTATTTTTTATTATTTTCTACATTGTAGAATAATAGTGAAGACATCAAAACTATGAAATAACACATATGGAATCATATAACACATATGGAATCTCTGGTGGCTATGGATTCTCGTTCAAGTGCTGTCTGTAAATCCAAATGTTGTAACTCTCGATCTAGACTTGCCATTATCTTGCTGCTTCTATTGTCTGGAAATTGTCTAACCCAGGTCCTGACATTCTTACCCCTATCGAATTAAGTAGTCAGAGTGGCCTGAAGTTTTTGCATATGAATGTAAGAAGTCTTCTGCCGAAGCTTGATTTGGTGGATGTATGGATAAAAACTGCCGACCCTGATGTATTTATGCTTTCTGAAACCTGGCTTAAAAAATCTATTACAGACAAAAATATTGGCATAAATGGTTACAATGTTTTTTTGTACAGATGGTAAATCTATGGGTGGTGATGTTGCTGTATACGTAAAAGACAAGTCCCCTGTGGTTTTCTGATTTCTGTTACTAAAACCTAAGCAATTTGAATATCTGTCTTTCAACCTAAACCTTGGTGCATCTTTAAATATTGTTGTATCTTGTTGTTCTAGACCTCCATCTGCTACTGTTGGCTCTCTGGATTGCATTTTCAAATTGTTATCACAGAATGTTAATTCTGAGTTTGTCCTGATGGGTGATCTGATTCAGGACTGGCTAACATCAACTCAAAATTCTATGCAATACCTATAATCTCACTCAGATTGTAAACAGTGTAACTAGGTTGAATATAAAATATCCTCTTTGATTTATTTGATCTTAACCAATAATCCTCATCATTTTAATGCTTCTGGTATTTTTGCAAATGACAAGTGATCACTGTGCTATTGCCTGTGTGAGAGATGGTAAAATTCCTAAGAAATCTCCACGTGTCATTACGAAAAGAAACTGGAAGCGGTTTGACATTCAAAGTTTTTTACATGATGTATATAGCATTGAATGGAATGGAATTAATCCCTTATGTTGAACTAGCCTTTTCTTACTTCCACAACGCATTCCAGGATGTATGCAATAGGCATGCCCCTGAAAAAAACATCAGTATTAAGGGCAGAGAGAACCCTTGGTTTACTAAGGAATTTACACAAATTATTGTTCTTTTCTTTTTTAGTCAGGTCGGTAAATAAATATCAATTACAGTCTCATTTGCTTCGAACAGTACCAAAAATTAGAACAGGTCATGGTAGAAATAGTTTTAGTTACTTAGCTCCATAGTCCTGGAATTCTCTCCAGAACATTTTAAAATTTGATGATCTAGTCTCGTTGGTGGAGTTTAAACACTTGTTCGATGTTTATATCATAGAAGAGTGTAATTGTCTCTAATGTAGTTGTTGTACTGTATCTGTGTTTATAGTTTTGTTTAATGTTGTGTTAGTGTATGTATGTTGTTTAGTCTGAAACATTGTTCCCCCTGCTGCTATTGGACCAGGTCTCTCTTGGAAAAGAGATGTTATCTTAATGAGAAAAACGTTTATAAATAAAGGTCAAATAATACAATTTAAATGTAGTAACCAAATAAGTGTTAAACAAATTAAAATATATTTTATATTTGAGATTCTTCAAAGTAGCCACCCTTTGTCTTGATGACAGCTTTGCACACTCTTGGCATTCTCTCAACTAGCTTCACGAGGAATTCTTTTCCAACAGTCTTGAAGGAGTTCCCACATATGCTGAGCACTTGTTGGCTGCTTTTCCTTCACTCTGCAGTCCAACTCATCCCAAACCATCTAAATTGGGTTGAGATTGGCTGATTGTGGAGGCCAGGTCATCTGATTCAGCACTCCATCACTCTCCTTCTTGGTCAAATAGCCCTTACACAGCCTGGAGGTGTGTTTTGGGTCCTGTTGAAAAGCAAATAATAGTCCCACTAAGCGCAAACCAGATGTGATGACCTATCGCTGCAGAATACTGTGGTAGCCATGCTGGTTAAGTGTGCCTTGAATTCTAAATTAATCACTGACAGTGTCAACAGCAAAGCACCCCCACACCATCACACCTCCTCCTCCATGCTTCACGGTGGGAACCACACATGCGGAGATCATCCGTTCAATTACTCTGCGTCTCACAAAGACACAACGGTTTGAACCAAAAATCTCAAATTTGGACTCATCAGACCAAAGGATAGATTTCCACCAGTCTAATGTTAATTGCTTGTGTTTTTCTTGGCCCAAGCAAGTCTCTTGTTCTTATTGGTGTCCTTTAGTAGTGGTTTCTTTGCAGCAATTCGACCATAAAGGCCTGATTCATGCAGTCTCCTCTGAATAGTTGATGTTGAGATGTGTCTGCTACTTGAACTCTGTGAAGCATTTATTTAGGCTGCAATCTGAGGTGCAGTTAACTGTAATGAACTTATCCACTGCAGCAGAGGTAACTCTGGGTCTTCCTTTCCTGTGGAGGTCCTCATGAGAGCCAGTTTCATCATAGCGCTTGATGGTTTTTGCGACTGCACTTGAAGAAATGTTCAAAGTTCTTGAACTTTTCCGCATTGACTGACCTTCATTTCTTAAAATAATGAGGGACTGTTTTTTCTCTTTGCTTATTTGAGATGTTCTTGCCATAATTTGGACTTGCTATTTTACCAAATAGGGCTATCTTCTGTATACCAGCCCTACCTTGTCACAACTGATTGGCTCAAATGCATTTGCCAGCAGCATACCACCCTGCATACCACTGCTGGCTTGCTTCTGAAGCAAGCCCTGGATGGGAGACCAGATGCTGCTGGAAGTGGTGTTGGAGGGCCAGTAGGAGGCACTCTTTCCTCTGGTCTAAAAAATATCCCAATGCCCCAGGGCAGTGATTGGGGACGCTGCCTTTTGGAAGGGATGTGAAACGGGTGTCCTGCCTCTCTGAGGTCGTTAAAGATCCCATGACACTTATTGTAAGAGTAGGGGCTTTTAACCCTGGTGTTCTGGCTAAATTCCCAATCTGGCCCTTAAACCATCACGGTCACCTAATAATCCCCAGTTTACAATTGGCTCATTCATCTCTCCCCTGTAACTATTCCCCAGGTCGTTGCTGTAAATGAGAACGTGTTCTCAGTCAACTTACCTGGTAAAATAACGGAGAAATAAAAATATTAAGAAGGAAAGAAATTCCACAAATTGCCTTTTAACAAGGCACATCTGTTAATTGAAATGCATTCCAGGTGACGAATTCATGAAGCTGGTTGAGAGAATGCCCAGAGTGTGCAAATGGTGGCTTCTTTGAAGAATATAAAATATATTTTGATTTGTTTAACACTCTTGGTTACTACATGACTCCATATGTGTTATTTCATAGTTTTGAGGTCTTCACAATTTTTCTACATTGTAGAAAATAGTAAAAATTATGAAAAACCCTTAAATCAGTAGGTGTGTCTAAACTTTTGACTGGTGCTGTAACTATTCTGGTTCAAGATGGTCATATTTTGGCTGCATTTACAGACAGCCTAATTCTGATCTTTGCAGAATTATTGGGAAGATAATTGGTCTGCCTGTGTAAACGCAGCCTTTGTCATATTTTTGTGTTCCTTACTGGTCTCCCTATGTGTTTGTGTGTGTCATTTTCAGGGTGCGTTTCTATGAGGGTCCTCAGCTAGTGGCAGACACAGGCATCATCATAGACACCACCATGAGAGGAGGCAGACTGGGCGTCTTTTGCTTCTCTCAGGAGAACATCATCTGGGCTAACCTACGCTACCGCTGCAATGGTGAGCAGCACACTAATGCTGACCCCCCCCTTTAGAATACCCTTTTAACAAGCAGGAAGTAGAGGAGAATGAGGACCTTAGGGAATCAATTACGGAATGATTGCCTTGCAGCATCCCGATAATATAATTCCTGTATTGAGAAATGGATGAAACTGGTCTCTGGCTAAAGGGGAACTGCATTTACCTATATTTTGTGCCTGCTTCTATGCCTTCACATTAGCATGAAGTGATACCGTGGCCGCATTTATATAGACTCCTACTAAATTACCTCTTGGTACACATACGACTAGTTTGAGGTTTTAGAGAGAAATACATTTGAGGCAATCAGCAGTTAAAACAATGAAGTGTTTTCCCCACCCCTTCTTCGGTTAACAGCTGAGGGATGGGGCTAGAGGAATATAACCACTCCAAATTCATATACACCGCTATGGATGCAAGGACTGATATCCATGATATCAACATTATAGTTTCAAACATGGTTTGAGGCTATATAGTATGTTTACATTTACTTTGTTTATAAACAGAGTAAAACAGGCTTATATTTTGGCTTCTGATGCAGTACGATAGTTGAACTAAGCTTAAGTTCTAAGTTATATTCTTTAAGAATCAATGGGTACATATCCTTAATTTATGAAAACAAATGGATGCAGCAACTGCAGAATGACCCTTTAATGATATTGGTCTGTTGGTCGTGTGGTATTGTAAAGACATTTGGACGTACTACAGACACCAACTAACTTAGAGTATGACTCATTTACAGTAGGTAGGCCTATTGCCATGCACAGATTCCATATTGACTTATCTCACCCTCTCCCTTTAGATACAATCCCTGGGGACTTCGATATATACCAAGCCCAACAGGTCCAGCTGCAGTTCTAACAGGGCACGCACATCTGCCCAAATGAAGACTGAGAAGACAATGCATCTACAACCCCAACATTCCGGAACACATGTTTCCCAGATGAACAGTACAGTGTTGCTTCTTAAATGGCACCCACTTTGTACTTCCGGCGCCGACAGAGATGGCCGCCTCGCTTCGCGTTCCACAAGCATTTCGCTACACTCGCATTAACATCTGCTAACCATGTGTATGTGACAAATAAAATTTGATTTGATTTGATCTCCTATATAGTGTACTACTTTTGACTAAAGACTATATAGGGAATAGGGTGCCATTACAGACGCAGCCAGTGAGATTTCACTCAGCAAAATGGCGGCTGACATATTGATCACCACCAGCAATGAGAGGATTTTCCTGTCTTACATTCGCTCCCCAATAATTCCAGTTCTCAGGGGACTTTTCTGTCTACCATTACTCTGTCACCAATATATTAAAGTGAAAATGTATTGTTTTTTAATAATCAGGGTGTTGCCAGTAAATGTGTTACATTGTGAGGGGACCCTATAAAAATAAAAACATTTGATATGCATTAGATTACATGTGATCAATTATTACTGTTGAGTGCCCTAGAAATAAATGTATAACTATACATCTTTATTTTGCTTTAACATATGCTGAATATATACTGTAAGACTTACTTTTAAGTCAAAACAGTGAAGAAAAGTTCTACTACTACTACCTAGACCGAAACTGTGATGAAATGTTCTACTAACTAGCCCGAAACTGTGATGTAAAGTCCTACTACTAACTAGACTGAAACTGTGATGTAAAGTCCTACTACAAACTAGATTGAAACTGTGATGGAAAGTCCTACTACTAACTAGACTGAAACTGTGATGGAAAGTCCTCCTACTAACTAGACTGAAACTGTGATGGAAAGTCCTCCAACTAACTAGACTGAAACTGTGATGGAAAGTCATACTACTACTAACTAGACTGAAACTGTGATGGAAAGTCCTACTACTAACTAGACTGAAACTGTGATGGAAAGTCCTCCTACTAACTAGACTGAAACTGTGATGGAAAGTCCTACTACTAACTAGACTGAAACTGTGATGGAAAGTCCTCCTACTAACTAGACTGAAACTGTGATGGAAAGTCATCCTACTACTAACTAGACTGAAACTGTGATGGAAAGTCATCCTACTACTAACTAGACTGAAACTGTGATGGAAAGTCATCCTACTACTAACTAGACTGAAACTGTGATGGAAAGTCATCCTACTACTAACTAGACTGAAACTGTGATGGAAAGTCATCCTACTAATAACTAGACTGAAAGTGTGATGGAAAGTCCTCCTACTAACTAGACTGAAAGTGTGATGGAAAGTCATCCTACTACTAACTAGACTGAAACTGTGATGGAAAGTCATCCTACTACTAACTAGACTGAAACTGTGATGGAAAGTCCTCCTACTAACTAGACTGAAACTGTGATGGAAAGTCCTACTACTAACTAGACTGAAACTGTGATGGAAAGTCCTCCTACTAACTAGACTGAAACTGTGATGGAAAGTCATCCTACTACTAACTAGACTGAAACTGTGATGGAAAGTCATCCTACTACTAACTAGACTGAAACTGTGATGGAAAGTCATCCTACTACTAACTAGACTGAAACTGTGATGGAAAGTCATCCTACTACTAACTAGACTGAAACTGTGATGGAAAGTCATCCTACTAATAACTAGACTGAAAGTGTGATGGAAAGTCATCCTACTACTAACTAGACTGAAACTGTGATGGAAAGTCATCCTACTACTATCTAGACTGAAACTGTGACGCCTTGAGCAACTGCTTTGAATGCTGATAAAAAGTTAGGGACTGAAATCACGAACATGCACAGGTATTCCATAAAAAAATAAAAAAACACATACAGAAATACAGATGACAAAATAGAAATAACAGAATAAGGACAATATATATATAGTTCAAATGTCACACATTTAGTAAACCTTGGTGAAAATGAGTTTTATTTGATATTGAGACTATGTACAGAAAAAAGATTCCACCTACATTCAAGTTTCATCTTACAAATGGGCCACATACGTAGTTTCACATAGCAACAAAGAAATACATCTCAGAATATATATGATTTACAGGACAATGGTTAAATATGTGATACCCACTTAAAGCTGACCAAGAATAGATTTTCTTTACATTACTAACTGGAAATACTTTCCAAAAGTGTCATTTTAGGTTTTCCAACATCAACTGTCCTAGAGGAGGCAATTGTATGGATTCATACTAATGCATTTAAAGTATGGGTAACAAAACAGAATTCTTCATTCACTTGAGATTAAGTTCCTTTGCAATTGCTCAATGTTTACCTTAGTTGAGGGAATTTGTGGTGACAGGTCCTCAGGCAGTGACAATATACTTTGTGAAAATCAAGATAACATTCTCACTTCAGTCAGTTGATTTCAATAACTACTGTCAACACAGGAGTCCACATCACCTTATTAGATTTCCACTTCCCATGCATATGCAGAGCAGTATGGTATATTGATCGACAATACATTGAGTGCTATTTCTTTTTTTTGAACATGATGGGAAAACAAGCTGCATTGGAATAAGCCCTTTCTGGTTTTGCATCCCAAAATAAGGAATATGCTTCCAAGTCACATTTAAAATGACCGGCTTTGCAAAAAAAAAAAGAATATACGCTTTCTTCAAATTTGGCGTAAAACAGTCAGCATTGACAGAACAGTCACTGTTCACAAGGCAGGTGACCATAACTAAAGTGAGAAAGCAACAGAATAAGAACGAACACATACAATACAAACATGTTTGTTAAACCTTACATAGAATATGTCTTACTGTATGCAGTCACAGTAACTGATATGTGTTTAGAATTTATTTCAAAACATGCCTCAATTTATGTTAGCTAGCTAGCCATAGTTCATACGCATACTGCTGAAGTCAACATGATAGTGCTGAATCATTTTCAATAAACCTGTATCAGCAATAGGGACTACTTATAACATCTGTCATGTCATGCAACTGACAGTAAGCTTTCTTGACAGTCAAGTTTTACTGCAAATAGAGTACAGTCAAATATAATTTGATAATTTACAATTGAGTGCAATGGAGCAGAATGTTCTCTTTTCAAAATGGTTTGAATGGCTATTTTTTTTTTACCCTGTAGGCACCTGCAACTTACCACAGGTGAAAAATTACACAGTAAAAGAGAAATCACTTGCCTCCAACCAAATTCATTTGAATTTTGAATAATTCAGTCCACCAATTTTTTGACTTAAGTTAAAAATCTCAATTTCATTTTCTCTCTTGGTCATGTGCAGTTGTAAATCAAACAAATACACTTAAACCAACAGTTTTTCCAATTTCAACTTATTTTTTAAAGATCGTAAACAGTGACAAGTTTGACCACTACTGTAAGCGGCATATTTAAGTAGCTATTGAAACTGTTTTTGTTTTCACTCTTGCCAGGCCAGTAAAGTGACAGTTCACTCCAAAATCTAAATTTGTCCGAAGATGTTATATTGTGGTCTAATGTCAAGTGGAGTCCATGGCCCAAGCCTAATGTTCTGTAGCTCCAGCTATTCAGTGTGTGCCTCAGTCTTAAAGGAATGGAAAAGATGCACAACATCTGATTCCATCATTTTTCCCTTTCAGTTCACACTTGTAGCTCAGGAATTTGGGTGGTCATTTGAAGACAAAAAGTTGCATCAAACTAATTACAACATGCATGCTATAAATCACATCAACTATTTGGCTTTTATCCACATCCATCGTTTTGATTTGATTATTTGAGGAGAACGCAATGTGAATTTCCAAGTTCAAGATATGAGTTATCCTGCAATTAAGCCGGTTTCTGATTAGGCTAGAAAACTTTTTCTGCATCAGGAAATTCAAAGTTGATAAGAATTTGAAAGAAGTTGGCTCCTTAACTCATCAACCCTCTTTTTGAAATGGTTTCATCTCAACATTAGACAACTTTGAGAGCTGAAATCTTCAATCTTTGGAGTGAACTACCACTTTAAAAAACGTCTGTTATGAAGATGGGATTCATAATAGGTTCGCCTTACAGGAACAACTATTTAAAACCCACAGTGAAGTGCTACAGTGAAGAACTAGGTTCAAAAGCAATTAACAGCCAATTCAATTGAACAACAAATGGATGGTAGTAAGAGATATTCAAGAAAAATGCTTTTGGCTTATGTCATTTGTTGAAACAGAAATTCCAAGACAAATACATTCTTATTTCAGCAATGCGCTAGCATTATGCATAAATGGAGGCAACACAGTCATCTGAAAAGTAACCATTTACATGAATCATTAGGAACAACTGACACATGCATAATTTTTGATGTGGTGTTTTCTGTTTTTACTACATTGTAGAGCGCAATTTAAATCAAAAACTTTATAGAAAACGAGCATTTCGCTACACCCGCAATAACATCTGCTAAATATGTGTGACCAAACACTTGATTTGAAGGCCTTTTTGAGGGTCACTTCCATTTTTGTCATGCGGTCATTTTGTTTCAGCTATAGCCTATGTACAGGATATCAGAATGCACATTTTGGAAAATGTTCAGACAAACAAAAATGAACAAAAATAATTTGCAGCGAATTAGTCTGGATGGCACTGTAAGAAAGTAGCATACTGGAGTATTGCAGTTTGTCTCAAACAGTTTTTTTGTATAACGGTGCATTTCTACATATTTTAGTGATGCAATGAATGGTATGATTTCTCATTTCCGATTTGCGTAAGAATCAAATATTCTTTCTCAAATATATATTTGTACTTATCATTAACTCATAGTTGGGGAACTATGCCTCTTCCCACATTGGGATTTAGTTAAAAAGTAACATTAACATTCTGTACACACACACACATTACAGTAGAAACATGATCAAACATAGCTACAGTATAAAAATGTCAAATGTTAAGAGAAAAACCAAATGTAATATTGTGTTCTTTATAAATGGTTGACACATTCTCAGCCCATATAAAGGAAACATCCAATTTAGCCAAGTTGCTCTTCACTTCCATCTCACTATATTCGTTTTCAAAACAGAAATGTCAGAATATGAAACAGAGGGGAAGATAGAGTAAAATAAAAAGTTAAAGTATTTCAGCTCTACAAGTTAGCGTATAGACGAAAGCTCTGCCCATTTGAACCTCTTTTGCAAAGTTCTACATGTGTTTTGGGACTCATTTAGCTATGAGCATAAAATTGAATGGTTCAAATAGTTTTCTACCAGCCCCTAATCTGGAGGGAAGAACCAAATATGAATTCTAAGTAACATTGTTTTTTATCATAACAATTGTCTACCAAAATAATTTTATTTGCATTTGTAAGTTTCCCTTTAAGGAGAAGAAAGCCTCCCCATATTTGCACTCTCAATCACAAATTTTAAATCAACATTTCCTTTTTTTACAAAACACCCATAACTCATTTAGAAAGTGTACCAGTACAAAATACAGTACAGTGATTTGTCAAACTGTACACTACATAACCACAAATATTGTCACTGACTAGGATTTAAAATTCCTCTCAAATACAAGAAAATGTTAGAAGTTAAGAAAATACACTGTCACATTAGTTACACTTAAAAACAGTACAATACTCAATATGTAAGGCAAAATCAGGTGATCTCACAGTGACAAGTTCAACAGGTTTCTGAGGAGTTTGTATCCTTCAGATTTTCAGGAGGCATTCAATCTGGATATACATGCAAAGGAGAATTATGGCCAATCTAGTTTGGGTATTTGCATTTTCCATGTTTACATTGTCACATTTGCTTAAGCTTATAAGCATCTGTTGAATATCTTTTTCATTAGTTAAGATACATTTAAAAACAGCATTGGCACAAGATGAAACCCAACGATTGCGGGCCCATGTAAGTGATGAAAACACAATTGCAGATCCTATCCTATATTTTAAGAGGCCTTATCTGATTATATCTAGTGAGATGTCGTTGCAACTGGCAACCGTAAGAGCAAACATGGGGAGGATTTGTACTCCTTAAGTTTAACAGAGCAGCTTAATACATTAATATGTAACTTTAATTAAATAGATCCATAATCAGTGTAGTTTGCACAATACAGTTAGAGCAGAGACATTGGCTTCAAACTCAAACACATTTTGAAATGTAACAAAAAACATTCAACTGAAGTAATAAATATTTGAATAAATAAAAATCCATCATACGCATAACGGAAACATTAACATTTGGTTGTCAATAAAAATAAAGCTTTGAGTGTGAAGTATAAAGCTTATATGGTTGGTAAGGAATGATAATAGGTATGGTGCAGCTCACCTTCCTAGTGGCTTTTTGCTTTTTAAATGCATGTAGATTTGTAGAAAAATAAAAACAAAATAAAAAGGAGATATACAATCTTTTATCAATTGTGACACTGTGGGATATATGGTAAGAAATTAGAGATAGTTAACGCAGCAAGCTAGCAAAGCACTGACCAACCAACAATCTCATTGGAAATGACAACAATTCCATTCCTGACCTTAACAAGCCATTGCATGTCCTTCTCCACAATGGGTTTTGGTGGCTCATCATTTCAAAGGACTTGAGGGTGAGTGCGAGGTTGAATAGCTGAATGGCCATGCCTGGTTTCCCTTTCTTCCTAGGGTTCTTTTTTGTCATTGGCCAATGACAGCAATCTATATTACAGCCTATCCATCCTGAACGTGTCCTCAGTGGCAGTGTCGGCCAGAACCATGTCGGGGTCATTGAGCATGTGCAGACCGTCCAGGGTGAGGGGGTCGATCTTCAGCTCGTCCAATGGGAACGGAGAGTCCGCGTCGAAGCTGACATCTCCCACGCTGGCCAGGGAGTTGGTTAAATCCTTAGAGAGGCTGGGTGGGGACTCGCCTGTCACTAAAACGCAACAATTAGGGAAATATTTGACATTTGTTAAATCAAAGCAGCTGCTAGTTAATTAACAGTATTACTTTAAGTAACAGTCTTCACCCAAAATAATCTGTAACAAGATAAACTAAATACAATTAATCTTACAAAACACTTTTTACTCATACTGGCCAAACTTCAAAACAATTGACTAATCAAGCCAGGATGAACAAATAACTTGAATAGATGTGTACAGTACCCGACTAAGTTGAATTACATGACAGGCTCTCTAATCGACTCAGCGGCTGCTCGGTACCTGTGAGGATGATGTTTGGGATGTTGCCATGGCTACCGTAGCCCAACGGCTGGGACTGGTGCAGACTGCTCCCTGTGAGGCCCATCATAGCTGCTTGTGTGTAGTTGAGGGTGGAGCACTGGCTGTACAGGCTATTAGAGCTGATCGGGTTCTCAATCATATTGAACTGTTCGAGCTAAGCGAGTGAAAAAAACAAACATGTAATAGGTCAAGTTAGGGAATAGAACACAGATCAGGCACAAGTTGTAATATGTGGGGATGTAGTGGCTGTGAAATTCATGGCCTAGTTTGGTGTGGGTTAAGTCACCTGATGGGAGAGAGCGTTGGCCTGCCTTGATGCTAGCTGCTGGTCGTAGAAACAATCCCCAAATATACTGCCCACCACTGGAATGTGCTGAAAGAGACATTGGACATCTGATTAAAGTAAAACAACAACAAAAAAGGTTATGAAATCTAATAGACTTACAGTCAATGGGTAAAGCCTTTTCTTGGGTATCTGAGGGATGTATAAAGGGAACATTACAGTCATGAGACATCACAAAAGGCATGAGGCAATTCAATTACTGTTAGGTAAATGGCTGTTCATGATGGCAAACACCCAACATCTCATAACACTTCATAATGCCTATTCAGGCCCAAAATTACCAGACACAGCATGATTAATAAGAGCCACATCCACATAAATGTTTCATCAGTAAGATGTGAACCCTAACATTATAAAAATATGGCGCAATAGGGCTTCATTTAGAATATAGAAATGTCACAATCACCATCTTGTCATTTTTAGAGGTATGATATTGTAAGCTAGCAAAACAATGCTGAGGCACTAACTAACGACAGCAAATAAATGAAAATGACTTTGGCTAGCTACAGTAGCTAACTTGGCTTCCTGTGGGGTGAGGTTATTTGGCTTCTGTAGTTTCTCTACTCGCAACCCCACTGCTGTTTCATGCCTTCAAAACTGACTAGGTCCAGTAATATTTACCATTTGACACATTTTGTGATGTATCCACTTCCTAAGGATGTATTGATTGTCAAAGTTCGCCAATATAAAACAAACTTTGGCATTCAGTAACACAATAGAAGACAAAAAAACAGCACAATAAGTTGGTGGAAGATTACATTTTTACAGCTAGTTACAGTACATGGAATCGGACACTTTGAGGAACAGAACTAGAAAGAGGTCAAACCTATTTCCCAAATCTCTGGCACTTTTTTGTAAAATATGCTGGAAACAAGGCCACGTAAAACAGGAAACAACCAAAGCTGCTATCAACGTGTTGGACTAACTAAAAATAATCATAATTAAGGTTCTATGTAGGTGCTGCAAATACACAGGACATGCACTGAGTGTACAAAACATGAAGAACACCTGCTCTTTCCATGAATTAGACTGACCAGGTGCATTCAGGTGAAAGCCACAATCCCTTATTGGTGTCACTTGTTAAATCCACTTCATAACAATGTAGAAGGATTTTTAAGCCTTGAGAATATTGAGACACGGATAGTGTATCTGTGCCATTCAAAAAGGGAGAATGGGCAAGACAAAATATTTAAGTGCCATTTGAACAGGGTATGGTAGAAGGTGCCAGGCGCACCAGTGTGTGTCAAGACCTGCAACATTGCTGGATTTTTCGCACTCAACAGTTTCCCATGTGTATCAAGAATGGTCCACCACCCAAAGGACATCCAGCCAACTTGACAACCGTGGGAAGCATAGGAGTCAACATGGGCCAGAATACCCGTGGAATGCTGGACACCTTGTAGAGGTGGGTGGTGCAACTCAATATTAGGAAGGTGTTCTTAATGTTTTGCACACTCCGTGTATATTGGGTTCAAGCAAAAACACAAAAAGCTGCTATGCGACAACTCAAAGACCTGAGCCAATATGATAAGCAGACAGCGAGCAGTGGTCTGAAGGAGAGGAGATGGGGGTGTGATTGCCGACACCATGGAGGGGAGCGAGAGGCTGGGATGAGCAGCAGCTAGACCAATTACAGCCAATATTTGGCAAAAAACCCTCCCCAACAAAGCATCTTGGTGGTTTCGCCCTTACTTGAGGCGAGCCGCCAGGGGAGAAGCCTTGATTGGAGACTGGGGAGGTTGGAGACTGATTGGCCGGAGAGCCAGTCTGATTGCGGTACTGTTGGAGGGAAGAGTGTTAACCGGTGCAGAGTACCATAATCCTAGACACAGAGCACTCAGAAAGGGCCCAAGAGTCTAAGGTGGGCTCTTACACCATCTAAATCACAGACCAGTTCACTCTCCCAAAAAACAGCCACTGCTGAAGGGGACCAATGAACCAAACTTTGTAGGAGCTAGAATTTCACTGGGTATTAACAGTCAAGGTATTGACAAGCAGGAAACTCAATCCAACAGAAGAGACTGTACAGCTCTTAAAGTGCAACTGACACCATTTTAGCTACTTTGCAGATACTGGATGGAAAAAAACAATTATCAGCCCAAAATATCAAATTCACCAACTTCATAAAAGGTTTTAAAAATAGGCTCTATTTGAGTCAAAACTCCATTGCTTAGTCTGACATTGTTGGCAGAATAGATTAATGCCTCAATACATTGCTTGGTAGTCCACTAAATATTGCTGTTCGGTTGTAAATCACAGCTGGCAAGCTACATTATTTGCTGCTTGCCATTCAGTTGGCACCCACTCATAATTTTGGACGAAAATACAAAAAGTCTGGGAATCTCGAACCCATCAAACTCGACAAGGCAATGATCATGTCATAACGTGGCTAATAGGCTAGCTTAACTAATATGTATTTATTTAGCAAGCTAAAAAAAAAAATCAGAGCCTTGTAGCTAGCTAGCTGCTGGGAGAATTTAATGTCATAGTCTGGATGAGTAGGCTGACAGCCTACACACAATTTAATTATTGTTTTCAATAGTACAAAATTCTACTCAAGGCTGCAGTGAAAATATAATTTGAATAACAGCGCAAAAGCGCATTTGGATGAGTTGTGGGTTTACTCAACAGTTTAACAAGTTCTAAAAAGGCACAGCAGCAGGCCAATCTGGCTGTATCTTTACTTCTGATATGGAGATGTCCTGTTGCAGATCCTCACTCTCCCAAGACGTACTATAATAATGTGGCCCCACATGCTCCTGGCTGGCCCAGTTTTTCAGGAAAGCTTAAGGAGTGCACTGCCTCCAATCTGAGCCGCTATTCCTCATGCACCTAGAACCTAACACTTCAATATACCCAAAATATTTACCATTTCACTTTTTAAAAATGTACTTGGTTGTGTTTATGCCACATATAAATCACAATGTTCATCTGATTAGGCTACTTCAAAAGTTACCTGTATACATGCGCACGTCTGTCCAAAATATAATTCCATTCAACCATTTCATACGAGTAAAGTTCATGTCGGATAAAAAAAGGCCAAGACATGAGAAAGCATGCAGTTTATTAGGCTACAGATGAAATATGATGAACTTCACTGGGTGGTGAAAGTACAAGGTGATGAGCTTGATGCTCCATTCAATAAATACTGAGGGTCTTATGTGACAATGATGCTTGGCTGCTGTTAGACAAATTATCTAGCAGGCTTTAACTGCACTGTATCTGCGAGCTGTTGGCTGGAGCACACGTGCAAATACCAGAATGGGCACATTCACTATACCTACACAACATTTTGTGGTAAAACCATCAGTTCGTCTAGAGTTGAAAATGAGATGGAAACCCATTTAACTTGTATTCTTATTCAGTACATGGGAATCTAACCGCAAAAGTTGTGCACTATGTATTTAATAATTTTAAAAATGTAACTAGGCAAGTCAGTTAAGAACAAATTTGTATTTACAATGACGGCCTACCAGGGAACAGTTAATGGTTAACGGCTTTGTTCAGGTGCAGATTTTTACCTTGTCAGCTAAGGGATTCAATCATACAACCTTCCGGTTACTGGTCCAATGCTCTAACCACTAGGCAACCTGCCGCCCCAACATAATGGTTCACCAGCAGCACCAAACATCAACAGAATACTTGAAGCTACAGCCCAGCCAAAACAAGGTTGTAAGAACTCCCTCACACTCATTTGGAAGTCAAGCATCTCTGTGTCTGTAGCTACAGTATGTAATTGTATATGTATTTATGTAAAAGAAAAAAGAAAAAAAAAGGGACTAGAATGGTAATAAGTGTGGTAATACATGTAATGGGTCTTTTTTTAACTGTCAAATAAAAAGCTTTCAAACTGTCAAGCGGACATTTCACGAACAGAAAGAAACATGTTACATAAGACCAAAAAGTAAAATGACATTCGAAGACAGTCAAATCCAATTTTATTTATTTGTCATATGCGCAGAATACAACAGGTGAAATTCTTACTTAAAAGCCCTTACCCAACAATGCTTTAAGAAGTTATACAATTTTTTTACTTAAGAAAAATGGGTTAAGTAAAAAAATTGAAAATAAAAGTAAACAATAATTAAAGAGCAGCAGTAAAATAACAGTAGCAAGGCTAAAGTCGGAAGATTACATACACTTTGGTTGGAGTCATTAAAACTAGTTTTTCAACCACTCCACAAATGTCTTGTTAACAAACTATAGTTTTGTTAAGTCAGTTAGGACATCTACTTTGTGCATGACAAGTAATTTTCCAACAATTGTTTACAGAGATCGTTTCACTGTATCACAATTCCAGTGGGTCAGAAGTTGACTGTGCCTTTAAACAGCTTGGAAAATTCCCCAAAATTATGTCATGGCTTTAGAAGCTTCTGATAGGCTAATTGACATCATTTGAGTCAATTGGAGGTGTACCTGTGGATGTATTTCAATGCCTACCTTCAAACTCCGTGCCTCTCTGCTTGACATCACGGGAAAATCTGCCAAGACCTCAGAAAAAGAAAAAATAATAATAATCTGTAGACCTCCACAAGCCTGGTTCATCCTTGGGAAAAATTTCCAAACACCTGAAGGTACCACATTCATCTGTACAAACAATAGTACGCAAGTGTAAACACCACAAAGCCGTCATACCGCTCAGGAAGGAGATGTGCTCTGTCTCCTAGAGTTGAACGTACCGTAGTGCGAAAAGTGCAAATCAATCTCAGGACAGCAGCAAAGGAACTTGTGAAGATGCTGGAGGAAACAGATCCAAAAGTATCTATATCCACAGTAAAGTCCTATATCAACATAACCTGAAAGGTCGCTCAGCAAGGAAGAAGCCACTGCTCCAAAACCGCCATAACAAAGACAGACTACGGTTTGCAACTGCACATGGGGACAAAGATCATACTTTTTGGAGAAATGTCCTCTGGTGTGATGAAACAAAAATAGATTAGTTTGGCCATAATGACCATCGTTATGGTTGGAGGAAAAAGGGGTAGGCTAGAAAGCCGAAGAACACCATCCCAACCGTGAAGCACGGGGGTGCTAGTATCATGTTGTAGGGGTGCTTTGCTGCAAGAGGGACTGGTGGACTTCACAAAATAGATGGCATCATGAGGATGGAAAATTATGTGTATATATTGAAGCAAAATCTCAAGTCATCAGTCAGGAAGTTAAAGCTTGGTCGCAAATGGGTCTTCCAAATGGACAATGACCCCAAGCATACTTCCAAAGTTGTGGCAAAATGGCTTAAGGATAACAAAGTCAAGGTATTGGAGTGGCCATCACAAAGCCCTGACCTCAATCCTATAGAAAATGTGTGGGCAGAACTGAAAAAGCGTGTGCGAGCAAGGAGGCCTACAAACCTGATTCCGTTACACCAGGTCTGTCAGGAGGAATGGGCCAAAATTCACCCAACATATTGTGGGAAGCGACCCAAAACATTTGACCCAAGTTAAACAATTTAAAGGCAATGCTACCAAATACTAATGGAGTGTACGTAAACTTCTGACCCACTGGGAATGTGATAAAAGAAATGAAAGCTGAAATAAAATCACTACTATTATTCTGACATTTCACATTCTTAAAGTAAAGTGGTGATCCTAACTGACCTAAGACAAGGGATTTTTACTAGGATTAAATGTCAAGAATTGTGAAAAACTGAGTTTAAATGTATTTGGCTAAGGTGTATGTAAACTTCCGACTTCAACTGTATACAAGAAGTACCGATTCAGAGTCAATGTGTGGGGGCACTGGCTGGTCAAGGTAATATGTTCATACAGGTAGAGTTAAACTGAATATGCATAGATAACGCTGCTGCTTCTCTGTTTTTCAGGGTCTTGGGGGGGGGGTAGAAACTTAAGAATCCTCTTGGACCTAGACTTGGCGCTCCGGTACTGCTTGCCATGCGGTAGCAGAGAAAACAGTCTACGACAAGGGTGGATGGAGTCTGACAATTTAGGGCCTTCCTCTGACACCACCTGGTATAGAGGTCCTGGATGGCAGGAAGCTTGGCCCCAGTGATGCACTGGGCCGTGCACAGTACCCTCTGTAATTGGAGGCCGAGCAGTTGTCATACCAGGCAGTGATGCAACCACGACTGTCTTCATGTATTTGGACCATGATAGTTTGTTGGTGATGTGGACGACAAGGAACTTCAACCTCTCAACCTGCTCCACTACAGCCCCGTCGATGAGAATGGGGGCGTGCTCGGTCCTCTTTTTCCTGTAGTCCACAATTATCTCCTTTGTCTATATCACGTTGAGGGAGAGGTTGTTGTCCTGGCACCAAAACGGCCAGGTGTCTGACCTCCTCCCTATAAATCAAATCAAATCAAATTTTATTTGTCACATACACATGGTTAGCAGATGTTAATGCGAGTGTAGCGAAATGGGCTATAGGCTGTCCCATCGTTGTCGGTGATCAGGCCTACCACTTTTGTGTCATCAGAAAACTTGGTGTTGGAGTCGTGCCTGGCCGTGCAGTCATGAGTGAACAGGGAGTACAAGAGCATACATCCCTGAGGGGCTCCCGTGTTGAGGATCAGCATGGCAGACATGTTGTTACTAGAGGTTGACCGATTAATCAGGCATGGCTGATTACAAGTTTTCATAACAATCGGTAATCTGCCTTTTTGGGCGCCGATTATGGCCAATTACATTAAAATCCACGAGGAAACTGCGTGGCAGGCTGACCACCTGTTACATGAGTGCAGCATCAAAAGGACCTTGTGGGTGCAAGGAGCAAAGGTAAGTTGCTAGCTAGCATTAAACTTATCGTATAAAAAAAACTCACATAATAACTGGGGCGGCAGGGTAGCCTAGTGGTTAGAGCGTTGGACTAGTAACCGAAAGGTTGCAAGTTCAAACCCCCAAGCTGACAAGGTACAAATCTGTTGTTCTGCCCCTGAACAGGCAGTTAACCCACTGTTCCTAGGCCATCATTGAAAATAAGAATTTGTTCTTAACTGACTTGCCTGGTTAAATAAAGGTCAAATAAAATTAAAATAAAAAACTACACATGGTTGATATTACTAGGTTAACTTTGACTTTCTTCTCCAACACTGTTTTTACATTATTTATTTGAGACTAAATAGATGTATTTATTATATTAAGTTAAAATAGCAAGGTTCATTCAGTATTGTTGTAATTGTCATTATTGCAATAAATATATATACACATATATATAAATTAATAAATCGTTTTTAATTAAAAAAAAAAAAAAAAAAAAATCTGCTTTTTGGTCCTCCAATAAAATCGGTATCGGCGTTGAAAAAAAACCCAACATAAAATCGGTCAACCTCTAGTTGTAACCTACCCTTACCACCTGGGGGCGGCCCATCAGGAAGTTCAGGATCCAGTTGCAGAGGGAGGTGTTTAGTCCCAGGGTCCTTAGATCAGTGATGAGCTTTGAGGGCACTATGGTGTTGAACGCTGAGCTGTGGTCAATGAATAGCATTCTCACATAGGTGTTCCCTTTGCCCAGGTGGGAAAGGGCAGTGTTGAGTGAAAGAGAGATTCCGTCATCTGTGGATCTGTTGGTGCGGTATGCAAATTGGAGTGGGTCTAGGGTTTCTGGGATAATGGTGTTGATGTGAGCCATGACAAGCCTTTCAAAGCACTTCATGGCTACAGACGTGAGTGCTACAGGTCAGTAGTCATTTAAACAGGTTACCTTTGTGTCCTTAAGCACAAGGACTATGCTGGTCTGCTTAAAACATGTTGGTATTACAGACTCGTCAGGGAGAGGTTGAAAATGTCAATGTAGACACTTGAGTTTTATTTATTTTACCAGGTAAAGTTGACTGAGAACACGTTCTCATTTACAGCAACGACCTGGGGAATAGTTACAGGGGAGAGGGATGAATGAGCCAATTTTAAACGGGATTATTAGGTGACCGTTAATGGTTTGAGGGCCAGATTGGGAATTTAGCCAGGACACCAGGGTTAACACCCCTACTCTTACGATAAGTGCCATGGGATCTTTAATGACCTCAGAGAGTCAGGACACACGTTTAACATCCCATCTGAAGGACTGCACCCTACACAGGGCAGTGTCCCCAATCACTGCCCTGGGGCATTGGGATATTTTTTAGACCAGAGGAAAGTGTGCCTCCTACTGGCCCTCCAACACCACTTCCAGCCAGGACCAACCCTGCTTAGCTTCAGAAGCAAGCCAGCAGTGGTATGAAGGGTGGTATGCTGCTGGCCGAGTTGGCTCTTGCTGCCAAGGGAATGCCTGACAGCTTGAAAGATGTTTTGGACACAACAGTGAAAAAGCAAGGCCCCTGAACTCATGTATTTTCTGCATTATGCAATGATATGGGCAGTGACCATGTAACGCTTTTACAACATGCAGAAGTGCGCTGCTTATCAGGGGGCAAAGTATTAACATGTTTTTTTATTGATAAACAAGCTTAAAGCTCTTTACTGACCATCATTTTCACTTGTCTGACCACTTGCATGATGACGAGTTTCTCACACGACTGGCCTATCTGGGTGATGTTTTTTCTCGCCCGAATGATCAGAATCTAGGATTACAGGGACTCTCCGCAACTATATTCAATGTGCGGGACAAAACTGAGGCTATGATTAAGAAGTTGGAGCTCTTTTCTGTCTGGATTAACAAGGACAACACACAGTTCTTTCCATCATTGTTTGATTTGTGGGAAAATGAACAAGCTTACAGACAATGTCAAATGTGATATAGCGAAGCACCTGAGTGAGTTGGGTAAGCATTTACGCAGGTACTTTCCCAAAACGGATGACACAAACAACTGAATTCGTTATCCCTTTCATGCCCTGCCTCCAGTCCAAGTCAACAAGAGAGCCTCATCGAAATTGCATTCTGTGAAAATGTAATTTAAATTCAGAAGCCACTGCCAGATTTCTGGATTGGGCTGAGCTCAGAGCATCCTGCCTTGGCAAATCGTGCTGTTTAAGACACTGATGCCCTTTGCAACCACGTACCGATGTGAGAGTGGATTCTCAGCCCTTACCAGCATGAAAACTAAATACAGGCACAGATTGTGTGGAAAATTATTTAAGACGGAGACTCTCTCCAATACAACCCAACATTGCAGAGTTATGTGCATCCTTTCAAGCACACCCTTCTCATTAACCTGTGGTGAGTTATTCACAATTCTTGTTGAACAAATACGTTTTTATATGTAAGACATTAAATAAAGAGCAAATATAAAAATTATTTATTTGTGCCCTGGTCCTATAAGAGCTCTTTGTCACTTCCCACAAGCCAGGTTGTGACAAAAACTCACTCATTCTTTGTTTAATAAATGTATTGTATAGTGTGCGTGTTGCAGGCTTACAATGATGGCAAAAAAATAACATTTGAGAGTGTGCGGACCCTGGTGCTAGAGGGAATACGCAGCTGTAGGTTGAATGTTTGAACGGGTACAGGACTATAAAAAAAGTTTGGGATCCACTGATCTAGACAATTGTTCTGACTGAAACAGCGGTCTCAAAAATCATGAGAATTACTACTGGTAATGTCACCTCCCATACTCTTGTGGAAAAGGCTAATCTACTTACACTTAGCAACAATCCCACCTCCAATGTCACAAACAAAAGCGTTTCACCGTGTAGAGCACCATACAAAAAGTCCATGGTAAGTCTCATCAAAACAAGGACTACAACACTGGCTTTTTCTTGGATCTTGTCAGCTCAGTTTTCCACCGTGTCATTGGTCTACAGAGCGTGCGACTCACCGAGTTGATGTTGACAGTCGTCGCGATCTGGCTGACTGGGGAGGACTGGGTGGCTGTGGAGGCAGTGGTGGTGGCCAGGGTAATTAGCCTGATGCCCTGAGGCAGGGCTTGCTGCTGCAGGTCATTGAGCACTTGGGCCTGGGACTGCGCTGTCAGCTGGCTAAAGAAGGCGTACTGGGATAGCTGCTGCTCCAGAGTCAAGGCGTCCATCGCCATTGCCTGTTAACGATACAGGAAGAGAAAAAAGCTTGAACTTAACCTGAAAACGAGGAATTCAACACGTATAACAGAGTTACAGTAGCTAGCAAAATAACATAAGAACGTTTGGTAACTTTAAAACTGTAAATAATTTAAGAAAGCTTGCTAACTAACTTGGGTAACTGAGGTGAAACAATTACATTATATCCAGTTAGTTACCTACCGTACTGCTCTTTGCTGGAAAACGTAACACTGCCAAAACTGATGTTGGCTCAAATAATACTTAAAATGCCTAAATGTTAGCATCATCTTCCCAAGTGTACTATAAAAAATAAAGAGGAAAAATATACATTACCTATATCTAGAATATAGCACCAAGATGAAGACTGAAATTAATGAATCACCTTTTACTGCGTATCCATTTCAATATATTACAAGAGTAGCTAAATATCTTGTTTTCACCCAGCGACGCAAAGGCTTTAATACGTTATAGAAAGATTCTCAGTTCATGGACAAAACAAACATTAGATACTGGTGCCATGGGCAGAGAAAGGTTATCGTTTCATATTTTAAAGCGTCGCACACTGAGCATTGTTTGGGATGTTATGCCTTCCTCGAGCAATTGAAAGCTCCAAATTACTCTGGCGTAGAGGTCGACCGACTAATCGGAATGGCCGATTAATTAGGGCCTATTTCAAGTTTTCATAACAATTGGAAATCAGTATTTTTGGACACCGATTTTTTTTTACACCTTTATTTAATCTTTATTTAACTAGGCAAGTCAGTTAAAACCACATTCTTATTTTCAATGACGGCCTAGGAACGGTGGATTAACTGCCTCGTTCAGGGGCAGAATGACACATTTTCACCTTGTCAGCACGGGGGATCCAATCTTGCAACCTTACAGTTAACTGGTCCAACGCTATAACCACCTGCCTCTCATTGCACTCCACAAGGAGACTGCCTGTTACGCGAATGCAGTAAGCCAAGGTAAGTTGCTAGCTAGCATTAAACTTGTCTTATAAAAATGAGATAAAAATACATTTGTCTGCATAGCCGTTTAGCAAACTCCAGCACCTTTTTCTCTTAGAATTTACCTTGTTGATTAAACAATCGAATTAATCAAAATGTTACATCATGCCTTTGGCCCTTTAAAAACATCAGGGTAAAATTCCATTTTAGTTAACAGATTTACTGAAAGTGATATCTCTATGTTAAAAATGACTTGTTTACAACCTCTGTTAAAGTTCAATAATATCACTGCTGAATGCGACCGTAGAAAAAGCCTCTCACCTGGATGTTGAGAGGGGGCGATAGGGTGGGGGAGAGATGCTGCGGTGACTGCTGTGGGTTGGCGTTTAGGGTTAGGGGGACCAGGGTGGACTGCCTGCGCTGGGCCGTCACGGTAGGCTGAGCGGTGGTTGGGATCCCTGCCAAGACAACAGGACAGGCATCAGTGGCTCTTCTCTGAAATACAGCAAAACTAATTCTGGACATTGCTGTGCAATGTAACATTGCCAGGGGGATTTCACAACTACATTGTACAGATTTTCTAGTGATGTGTGCTGTATATGTTTATATGCATGCATCCACTCAAATGCCAATCCCTAAGTAGGTACCAATCACTAAGTAATAAAGTACCTATCCATCGACCTATCTAGCTTTCAGTAGCTTGACAAATGGCGTTTCTAGCGAAACTTGACACAATCATTCTGTGAAATGTTTACAGTAGTGAAAAGGTTCACCTACTACCTCAGAATCTAGTCTGCATTTTAACTAAAGATGCTCAAGGAGCCATAAATGAATAAGTGGAGCCATCCATATTCCTGCCAGCTATCTGTGCATGTTATTTCAACAGCATCTTTTTCCAGATACAGGGGGGTGGGAAACAGTCTAGCCAAGACGTTCAAGGAGCTCCAGTGTCTGTAGGCAGTTTGATGCAATATTTTGCAGGGTAATGGGAAACACCTTACAAAGACAATATAGTTGTGTCACATGATTACCATTGTAATATCTGCATGGTATACGTTAACAGGTTATTCTGCATGTAGACTATTGCCAAAGTCAGATTTTTGGATGTTATGTCCAAAGAAAATTGGTTTCCTTGCTCAAATGGTAGAAATGGTGCTGCATGGAGTTCAGCAAGGTTTCGTACATAAACCACCAGTAAAACAGTGGATCACAAAATTAACTTTGATACAGAACTTGCTTGTTAATTAAAAACACGTAGAGATTATCCTTGGTTACATTATCAGAATTTCAAATAAATAAATAATATTTATGTATACACTACGATTCATGTTTGGGGTCACTTAGAAATGTCCTTGTTTTTTGAAAGAGCACATGTTTTGTCCATTAAAATTATATCAAATTGATCACAAATACAGTGTACACATTGTTAATGTTGTAATGACTATTGTAGCTGGAAACGGTTGATTTAATGGAATATTCGTGGGTTCGATTAAAGGCTCAAAATGGCCAGAAACAAAGAACTTTCTTCAGAAACTCGGCAGTCTATTCTAGTTCTGAGAAATGAAGGCTATTCCATGCGAGAAATTGCCAAGAAACTGAAGAGCTCGTACAACTCTGTACTACTCCCTTCACAGAAGAGTACAAACTGGCACTCACCAGAATAGAAAGTGTGGGAGGCACCGGTGCACAACTGTGCAAGAGGACAAGTACATTAGCGTGTCTAGTTTGAAAAAGCCACCTCAAGTCCTCAACTGGCAGCTTCATTAAATAGTACCTGCAAAACACCAGTCTCAATGTCAACAGTGAAGAGGCAACTCCGGGATGCTGGCCTTCTAGGCAGAGTTGCAAAGAAAAATTGCAAAAAAAAAGCCATATATCTCAGACTGGCAAATAAAAAGGAAAGATTAAGATGGGCAAAAGAACACAGACACTGGACAGAGGAACTCTGCCTAGAAGGCCAGCATCCTGGAGTCGCCTCTTCACAGTTGACATTGAGACTGGTATTTTACAGTACTATTTAATGAAGCTGATGCTCCAGACTCAAATAGTCTAAAGAAAGCCAGTTTTATTTCTTCTTTAATCAGCACATGTTTTCAGCTGTGCTAACAATTGCAAAATGATTCTCTAATGATCATTTAGCCTTTAAAAATAAAAAAAACTTGGATTAGCTAACACAACGTGCCATTGGAACACAGGAGTGATGGTTGCTGATAATGGGCCTCTGTACACCTATGTAGATAATCCATAAAAATCATCAATTTCCAGCTACAATAGTCATTTACAACATTAACAATGTATCTCTGATCAATTTGATGTTATTTTAAAATGGATAAATATTTGTTTTGCTTTTCTTTCAAAAACAAGGACATTTCTAAGTGACCCCAAACTTTTGAATGCATATAGTAGTATATTTTATATATATTACACACACAAAATGTGCCACATTCATTTTGCCATCGATGGCTTACCGTGGCTGGCAGCACTGATGCCTAGGAGGGTGAGGTTGGTTGTCAGGTTGCCCGTGCTGTTGGAGGTGCTAAGGGAAGGAAACACCAAAGTTTCGCCCAGGTCCAGCGGAGTGGGCAGTGGTGGGGGGAACTGGATGTTGGTCAGATCGGGCAGGGAGCCTCCTGTGTTGAGCGTGGCCGGGATCAATGACGTGTTCACTTCCTGATCAGGAGATGGAAATATACTAGAGGGGAGAAAGAACAGGGATACAAATGACCTAAAACAGCACATGGCAAAGGTAATCCATT
This sequence comes from Oncorhynchus tshawytscha, assembly GCF_018296145.1. NCBI lineage: Eukaryota > Metazoa > Chordata > Actinopteri > Salmoniformes > Salmonidae > Oncorhynchus > Oncorhynchus tshawytscha. The sequence goes on along the minus strand of NC_056434.1, from coordinate 16,849,178 downwards.
CTGAATGATTTTTGCTTGTTTTAATGAATTATGACATTTTTCTATGCCTTGTGTGGAAATGTCAGTTCTGGTGTCATAGGTCCTCTCTCAGACAGACACACTTTCTCTTCACAGAGTAATCTTTGAACATAATTCATTCTAAGCATGGCCTGGATAGTGATCTTTCTCACAGCACCTTTCTACAGTGTACCATATTTAGATTTATGAATGATAGGATGTGCAGTAAGTACTCACTTGATCCCGGGGACTTCACAAGACTTGGGTCTTGAGTCATTCTAAAAGGCAAAGCACACTCAGCATTAAAAAAAAAAATCCCAAAATTGTGAGCAAGCACAGATATAACAACTAGGCTTCATGTTCGCTCCACTACCTTTTTGTTACCCCACTGTGTATCCTTGTCTGCGTGTGATTCAGACTCCTCAGTCCCAGGAACTGTAAGCAGCAGCACTGAATGGTGAAAAATCAGGTAATAACCAACAATTGAAGGCATTAATTTAAAATCAACCCACATTGCTATATTTTCAAAGTAGTACTTTTCCTGTAGTGAAATGAAGCTGCTTAATGGTTTTTAGACACTGTTAAAACATCAGGCACAGCTCAATGGCAGGTAGCTAGATGCTTCCCGTTTTCAGAACACCACACAAATGTGTGTCACCACAATATTATTGATCCGTTTTCCATGCATTCTTGAGTAAAATCAATTATAAGTCAAAATACTACACCAACATTTCCCTCATCAGAAAGCAGTGGTTGGTTGTACACAAGGTGATAGTGACACAGAAAGAGAATATTTGCTCCAACATGGACAAAACCTGTTAGCTAGTGGAACCTGGGATGGAAGTTAAGAATTTCTAGCCAGGGTTCGAAATCTATGCCATGCGATATTTGAAGACAACATGTTACCAGCTGGCGGGCTAGATGGGCACATTTTCTAATAGCCCGGTCTAAAAAGTAGTAGTCAGGGCCTCCCGAGTGGCGCAGCGGTCTAAGGCAGTTGGGCACAGCGTATCATTACCGGGAGTCCCATAGGGTGGTTCACAATTATTATTTTTTTAACCTTTATTTAACAAGTCATTTAAGAACAAATTCTTATTTTCAATGACAGCCTAGGAAAAGTGGGTTAACTGCCTGTTCAGGGGCAGAACGACAGATTTGTACCTTGTCAGCTCGGGGGTTTGAACTTGCAACCTTCCGGTTACTAATCCAACGCTCTAACCACTAGGCTACCCTGCCGCCCCAGCGTTGTCCGGGTTAGGGCATTACTTGGCTCATCATGCTCTAGTGACTCGTTGTGGTGGGCCTGGTGCCTGCAAGCTGACTCTGGTCATCAGTTGAACGGTGTTTCCTCCGACACATTGGTGCAGCTGGCTTCCGGGTTAAGCGTGCGGGTGTTAAGAAGCGTAGTTTGGCAGGTCATGTTTCGGAGGACGCATGACTCGACCTTCGCCTCTCCCGAGCCGGTTGGGGGGGATACTTTATATACATTTTTTAAATAACCATAATAACTAGGATTAATTTCCATCCCTGAGTGGAACCCAACCCACTCATGTAATATATGATTGAGAAGACTGTGGCTTACCCTTTCATGAGGACATGTGGATTCTAGGGATGCGCGATACAGTTGAAGTCAGAAGTTTACACACAACGTAGCCAAATAAATTTAAATGTTTCGCAATTCCTGACATTTAATCCAAGTAAAAAATATCCTATTTTAGGTCAGTTAGGATCACCACTATTTTAAGAATGGGAAATGTCAGAATAATAGTAGAGAGAATGATTAATTACAGCTTTTATTTCTTTCATCAAATTCCCAGTGGGTCAGAAGTTTACATACTGATTGAGTGTATTTGGTAGCACTGCCTTTAAATTGTTTAACTTGGGTCAAACGTTTTGGGTAGCTTCCCACAATAAGTTGAGTGAATTTTCACCCATTCCTCCTGACAGAGCTGGGGTAACCGAGTCAGGTTTGTAGGCCTCCTTGCTCGCACAAGGAGGCAGGGTAGCCTAGTGGTTAGAGTGTTGGACTAGTAACCGAAAGGTTGCAAGTTCAAATCCCTGAGCTGACAAGGTACAAATCTGCCGTTCTGCCCCTGAACAGGCAGTTAACCCACTGTTCCTAGGCCATCATTGAAAATAAGAATTTGTTCTTAACTGACTTGCCTAGTAAAATAAAAGGTAAAAATAAAAAAAACATGCTTTTTCAGTTCTGCCCACACATTTTCTATAAGATTGAAGTCAGGGCTTTGTGATGGCCACTCCAATACCTTGACTTTGTTGTATTAAGCCATTTTGCCACAACTTTGGAAGTATGCTTGGAGTCATTGTCCATTTGGAAGACCCATATGCAACCAAGCTTTGACTGATGTCTTGAGATGTTGCTTCAATATATCCACATAATTTCCATCATGATGCCATCCATTTTGTGAAGTGCACCAGTCCCTCCTGCAGCAAAGCACCCCCACAACATGATGCTGCCACCCCCGTGCTTCACGGTTGGGATGGTGATCTTCAGCTTGCAAGCATCCCCCTTTTCCCTCCAAACATAATGGTCATTATAGCCAAACAGTTCAATTTTTCTTTCATCAGACCAGAGGACAATGCTCCAAAAAGTACAATCTTTGTCTCCATGTGCAAACCATAGTCAGGCTTTTTTATGACGGTTTTAGAGCAGTGGCTTCTTCCTTGCTGAGCGTCCTTTTCGGTTATGTCAATATAGGACTCGCTTTACTGTGGATATAGGTATTTTGTACCCGTTTCCTCCAGCATCTTCACAAGGTCCTTTGCTGTTGTCCTGCTCACTTTTCGCACCAAAGTACATTAATCGCTAGGAGACAGAACGCGTCTCCTTCCTGAGCGGTATGATGGCTGTGTGGTCCCATGGTGTTTATACTCGCATACTATTGTTTGTACAGATGAACATGGTACCTTCAGGCGTTTGGGAATTGCTCCCAAGGGTGAACCGGACTTGGAGGTCTATAATTGTTTCCCCCCCCTGAGGTCTTGGACTGTTTTCTTTTGATGTCAAGCAAAGAGGCACTAAGTTTGAAGGGAAGCCATGAAATACATCCACAGGTACACCTCCAATTGACTCAAATTATGTCAATCAGCCTACCAGAAGCTTCTAAAGCCATGACATCATTCTCTGGAATTTTCCAAGCTGTTTAAAGGCAGTCAACTTAGTGTAAGTAAACTTCTGACCCACGAGAATTGTGATACAGTGAATTATAAGTGAAATAATCTTTCTGTAAACAATTGTTGGAAAAATTACTTGTCTCATCCACAAAGTAGATGTCCTAACCGAATTGCCAAAACTATAGTTTGTTAACAAGATACTTGTTGAGTGGTTGAAAAACGAGTTAATGACTCCAGTCTAAGTGTATGTAAACTTCCGACTTCAAATGTATATCGGAATTGTCCAATATTATCTAAAAATGCCAACATCGGTATCGGCTGATGTCTAGTTTAATGCCCGATGTGTAAAACCGATGCCAAAGCTGACCTGCATATCTATATAATGAAGGTACATGACGCCACATAAATTTTTGCGCTATACGTACAACACAGCATTCCTAAAACTAGCCCACAAAGTCTGCTGTGTGGATCGAGCAGTCAACAAGTCAAGCAGTCATTTGTAAGAGTAAGAACATTTCAGCGAGACAACTCAAAGGTGAAATCCATTAAAGCCAAGATAATGGTATTCTCTGTCCATGACAATCAACTGTTCTCTGTCGTGGGTGATGTTGGCCTTCGCCGACCGGTTAACACTACCAAGTGTGCTATTTTTCCGATGTTGCTCTACCGGAGTCACACAGTAATAGCATAAATGCTATTAGCTTCACGACATACACACATACAATGGAACGCCGTTTGGGTCTTTCCGTGTCAAAAAAAAGACAGTAGCATTGTCAAAGTCGTACAAAAAAAGTCTGGAATCACCGGCCGTGAACGATGTGTTTACAATACCGCGCTGTTAATAAAGTATCATTTATTCGACCGCAACTTCTGGGGTAGCTAGCTTTAGCTTGGTACCTAGCTAGCACCAATACAACCAGCCTGAAAACAATGACCAGTAGAAACTACAGTCATATGAATTATTCTTAACAATGATTTAGGAATCATTGTGAGTAAGTATTAGCTAGGTAGCCACTTGTTCACCAATTGAAACTGAACATCAGTTAATGAAAATAAATAGCTAGCCAGCTATTTAACCCTGTTGCTCAAAGCTAATAATGTTATAAGCAGCCTGATAAAGCTATTTGGCTAGTGATGCTCGACCAGACAGTGTTATATGTTGTGAAGCTAGCCACAATAAGGATTAGGCACAATGGTGGGTTTTGCAGTTAGCCTTCAAAATAAAAAAGTATGTGATTGACAGTGATGCAAACTAATACAAATAGTAGAATTATGCCATACTTTTATTTTGAAGGCTAACCGCAAAGTCCACTATTGTGGCTAGCTTCACATAGATAGGTCGGACTACCATTAAATCAAATAAACTGCATTATGATTATTTTAGATGACACCTAGCGATATAGTTAGCTAGCTAACTAACTATATAGCTGCTGAAACAGACAATGTTTTTGGGGAAGAACATTGTTTGCATCCACGAGCTAGCTATATATGTGTGTGTGTGTGTGTGTGTGTGTATATATATATATATTTTTTTTTTACCAGCATCATAGCATAAATATCGATGAATCGTTATGACATGAAATACGAGTGATCGTGTAATCAATGTGTAAAATTAATGAAGGCGTTAAATTGTGGCATGCAGTATTTAGGTCCTGATCGGTCAACAAACTTATTTGACACCTCGAATAAAAGTGTTAAATAGTATATTTGACATGCAAAGACCCAAACAGAGTTCCATAGAAATCCTGGTTGAGAATGAAACTACTGAACAAATATACAATGAAACATCACAGCAAGTAAGTGAAAGAAATAGGTTTTGATGATGTTTTACTGGTAATGGGGACATACGTAAATGCCAACAAAATAACTTGTTGGTCAGTGTGGTGTGTGTAACCTTTTATTTAACCACACAAATCAGTTAAGAATAAACTCTTATTTATAATGACGGTCTACCCCGGACGACGCTGGGCCAATTGTGCGGTGCCTTATTCGACTCCCAATCACGGCAGGATGTGATACAGCCTGGATTCAAACCAGACTGTAGTGACGCCTCTTGCACAGATGCAGTGCCTTTGACCGCTGCGTCCGTGTGTGTGTGTTTTAACAAGTACTAGAATGCTTACAAGGCCACTAAAATTTTAAATATCAGTATCGTTTTTTTGTCAAGGAAAATATTGGATATCGGTATCAGCCAAAAATGTAATTTCGGTGCATCACTAGTGGATTCATGCATAAATAAAGGAGTACAGGCCTGAATAAATAGAAGCTGTTCCGTGTCCATGTAACCTGGATCCTCCATTACCTTGTTTAGGCTGGAGCTCTTGTGAACCCCCTGTAAATGAGTCCTGGGGCACAGGGTTCATGGCACTCTGGTGTAGAGCTGAGTCGGAGTTCGTCCTGTGGCATTAGAATGAAGAGAAAGATCAACAAAATCTCTGTGGCCCCTATTCCCCAACCATTTATGTGCCATGGTATTTTTCAGACTGGGTCAAATAAATTTAAGTTGTTAAATTAAGCATGCAATTAAAAAAATATATACAGTGGGGGGAAAAAAGTATTTAGTCAGCCACCAATTGTGCAAGTTCTCCCACTTAAAAAGATGAGGCCTGTAATTTATCATAGGTACACTTCAACTATGACAGACAAAATGAGAGAAAAAAAATCCAGAAAAAAATCACATTGTAGGATTTTTTATTAATTTATTTGCAAATTATGGTGGAAAATAAGTATTTGGTCAATAACAAAAGGTTATCAATACTTTGTTATATATCCTTTGTTGGCAATGACAGAGGTCAAACGTTTTCTGTAAGTCTTCACAAGGTTTTCACACACTTTTGCTGGTATTTTGGCCCATTCCTCCATGCAGATCTCCTCTAGAGCAGTGATGTTTTGGGGCTGTTGCTGGGCAACACGGACTTTCAACTCTCTCCAAAGATTTTCTATGGGGTTGAAATCTGGAGACTGGCTAGGCCACTCCAGGACCTTGAAATGCTTCTTACGAAGCCACTCCTTCGTTTCATCTTCAATGCCCTTGCTGATGGAAGGAGGTTTTCACTCAAAATCTCACGATACATGGCCCAATTCATTCTTTCCTTTACACGGATCAGTCGTCCTGGTCCCTTTGCAGAAAAAAAGCCCCAACCCATGATGTTTCCACCCCCATGCTTCACAGTAGGTATGGTGTTCTTTGGATGCAACTCAGGATTCTTTGTCCTCCAAACACGACGAGTTGAGTTTTTACCAAAAAGTTGTATTTTGGTTTCATCTGACCATATGACATTCTCCCAATCTTCTTCTGGATCATCCAAATGCTCTCTAGCAAACTTCAGACGGGCCTGGACATGTGCTGGCTTAAGCAGGGGGACACATCTGGCACTGCAGGATTTGAGTTCCTGGCGGCGTAGTGTGTTACTGATGGTAGGCTTTGTTACTTTGGTCCCAGCTCTCTGCAGGTCATTCACTAGGTTCCCACTGTGTGATTCTGGGATTTTTGCTCACTGTTCTTGTGATCATTTTGACCCCACGAGGTGAGATCTTGCGTGGAGCCCCAGATCGAGGGAGATTATCAGTGACATTGTATGTCTTCCATTTCCTAATAATTGCTCCCACAGTTGATTTCTTCAAACCAAGCTGCTTACCTATTGCAGATTCAGTCTTCCCAGCCTGGTGCAGGTCTACAATTTTGTTTCTGGTGTCCTTTGACAGCTCTTTGGTCTTGGCCATAGTAGAGTTTGGAGTGTGACTGAGGTTGTGGACAGGTGTCTTTTATACAGATAACAAGTTCAAACAGGTGCCATTAATACAGGTAACGAGTGGAGGACAGAGGAGCCTCTTAAAGAAGAAGTTATAGGTCTGTGAGAGCCAGAAATCTTGCTTGTTTGTAGGTGACCAAATACTTATTTTCCACCATAACTTGCAAATAAATAAATATCCTACAATGTGATTCTCTAGATTTTTCCCCCTCATTTTGTCTGTCATAGTTGAAGTGTACCTATGATGAAAATTACAGGCCTCATCTTTTTAAGTGAGAGAACTTGCACAATTGGTGGCTGACTAAATACTTCTTTGCCCCACTGTACATAGGCATTGCATATCCTGAATGTAGATGAAATTGCTCCCAACCCAAGTTTTTCCGAATATGAAGTCGTCGTTAATGGCCTACCTCCTCCAACTGGTATCCGGTGGGGGTGAGAGGTACACTGAGCCATAGGGGCAGCTGTCAATGTGAATCTCAGTTAAGGACACAAAAAATATATATACAAATAGCTGTGAAATATAAATCTATATTTGAATGGTCAAGTTAACTGTCAGTATTCATTGACTAAAGTGCAAAGTCTACCTAAGAATTTTCCAACAATGACAACACGCTGTTTTTATACTTGGTCCCACCTGAAAAAGTTCAAAGTGTCAATTTGGTCAAAAAAAATCTAATTGCTAATTTGCTAAGGCTTATTGGATCAAATAGGAGTTCCGTAATGGGTAGGTTGTTACGAATGAACTGATATGTGGAATTTTGGCAACTTTGGAAAAAGAAAAAAACTACTTTATATTAGAGTTCTGCCTGTTGTTCATGTGCAAATCTGCCCTTTCATTGGCTAGAATGGTCCCACCTGATATCGCTTTACATCTTTGAGGACATGCATTTCCATTGTTAGTGCAGTCACAACTATCTTGTCAATATAATAGATCATCTTTGGCTGAGTGCAGAAGAAGGATATCTGGCGGCCATGTTTGTCCACAGAGAGGGGCCGGCGGTTCGGGGAGGTGATTCGGTTCCGATCGCGGTAAACGCGGTCTACCAGTCCGTGGTGCCTGGTCGACCGACTGCTGTCCAAGGTGGAATTCTGGACAGGAAATGCAAAAATCAACCATATAAGAAATATTTGTCTTTTGAAACATACATACAAAAAAATACAATTTCAAATGTCTTTGTATAATATGGTGCAAATGTATTCATTTAAAAATGGGTCACGCTATGGGCCCTCAAACACATTCTCAAGTTAACAAATATATTTCAAAAATGGAATGCCATGATATAGAAAGCAATGACATAGGCTACTTGTGTCTTTTTAAAGGCCAGTGCAGTCTAAAACGTGATTTTCCCGTTAAATAAAAATACAATCTTTAAAAACGCAACCATTTCAAAAGAGTTACAGATCATACAAGGAAATCCGTCCATTGAAATTAATTAGTCCTTAATATATGGATCTCACATGAATGGGAATACATATGCATCTGTTGGTCACAGAAACCATTTTTTAAAAATTAAAAAATTTAAAGGGCGTGGATCAGACAACCGGTCAGTATCTGGTGTGACCATTTGCCTCCTGCAGCGCAACACATCTCCTTCACATACAGTTGATCAGGCTGTTGATTGTGACCTGTGGAATGTTGTCCCACTCTTCTTCAATGGCTGTGCAAAGTTGCTGGATATCCCTCAACTTGAGACATCTGTGGCATTGTGTGACAAAACTGCACATTTTAGAGTGGCCTTTTATTGTCGCCAGCACAAGGTGCACCCGTGTAATGATCATGCTGTTTAATCAGCTTCTTGAAATTCCACACCCATCAGGTGGATGCATTTTCTTGGCTCATTAACAGTGATGTAAACAAATTTGTGCAAAAAAAAAAGTGTGAAAAAACCTTTTTGTGCTATGGAACATTTCTGGGATCTTTTATTTCAGCTCGCTTTACATGTTGCGTTTATATATATTTTTCCAGTACAATCCTACACTGATGTTGAAAAAAAAAGTGAAAATTATAATAATGCCCTTTTAAAAAGAACACCTGCAATCTCTGCCTGTTTTGGTAGGATGGAGTTTTGGCCTGCCTGGTGACATCACCAGGTGGTAAATTTGTTAATAGACCAATAAGAGAGTTCCAAACCTCTCTTCTCCTCCCCCCCACACACACTCAGACCACTCCCAGACAGTCATTTAAAACAATCAGAGTAAGGTACTTAAATTGTTACCCAGAAATTATTTGATATGGAGATAAAAACTGCTTCATTGGACCATTAATTCAAGATGGGGAGAGGGTTCTGATTCTCAATGTTAGCTTCCTTCTGAGAGATGGTTGGTCCCAGAAAATTCAGTGTATCGGACAAGTCTTCAAAATGGTAAAATACTAAAGTGTCTTGTAATGTTAACAGGAATCCAATTCAAGGTAACACTAGGGTAAAACAGCCCATCATGGAAGCAATCAAAGACTACATTTCCCTCAGGTGAGACTGATTTGCATCATTAAACAAAATTGTTTTTTTTATTTTTTATTTTTAAACCAACTGATAGAGAAGCTGAGAGCTCACCTGAAAAGGCAGGTCAATGTTGCTATTTCCAATCTGATTGACATTGGGCAGTGAGCCTCCATAGTACTGTCCACGATTCTGCCCTAGTTGCAAATACTGGGTCTTCTGTAACTGCAACTGTGCAAAGTAAAATTGCATGAAAGCATGAATGAATGATTAAACTGATAGGCCTATGTGAAGAAAAAAAAAATCACATTCCAAAACAGTTGATATACAAGTTACAGTGCTAAAGATAGAATGGACCACATCTAAAACATTTTTTTTTAAAGGACAAATGAGATAAGACATAGGTTAGCCAGCAGATCCAACACCTTATTCTTGCTTAAAGCTACACTAGAGGGTCAGACAGACCGTTTGCTTAAATTAAGACACCGCGGAACCAGCGCAAGATTTGGCTCAGAATACATACCTCAATCCAGGGATGAATTCCAAAATGGCTGCTGTGGCATCTGCTACCTAGCATGAGGACGAAAAGGTCAGTTTTCGGAAAAACTAGCAGTCATTAAATCTTCTCGGTATAACATTTGGGATAATGGGACAATTGAGTACAACGCATTTCTTATCCCTCGCGCCGGTGCTGCAGTGTCTTAATTTAAAGGGAAATTTCAGGATTTTGGCAATGAATCACTTTATCTACATCCCCAGAGTCCGATGAACTCAGGGATACCATTTGTATATATATCTCTGTGTGCAGTTTTAAGCTCAATATCTAACTGATGTAAGACCAATACTGGAAGTATTTGGTAACTGCTAGCATGCTCCTTTTGAAGATACTCTTCAAAAAGAGGTAGGGTTTCAGATGTCGAAATATGGGCAGGACTCCACTGTCCTAACTTTTGGGGGAAGCTTGTTCCACCATTGGGGTCAAGAGGGGGCCAAGAGACCAGAGGTGGCGGAACAGAGTGCTGCTCTGTAGGCAAGCACCAGGGTCTTGAAGATGCTTTGAACTTCGACGGGAAGCCAGTGGAGTGTGCGGACAAGCGGGGAGACATGAGATGGTTGAACACCAGGGGGGCTGCGGCATTCTGGATAAATTGCAGGGATTTGATGACAAGCAGGGAGCCCAGCCAACAAAGAGTTGCAGTAGTCTAGACAGGAGATTAAATGTGTCTGGATTAGGAACTGCGCCGTTTGAGGTAAGGTCATACTTTACTGATGTGGTAGAGCATGAAACTGCAGGAGCAAGTCACTGCTTTGATGTTTGCAGAGAATGGCAGGTTGTTGTCCAGGGTTACACCAAGGTTCTTTGCACTCTGGGAGAGGGTCACCGTGGAGTTGTCAACCCGTGATAGAGGTCTTGGAGCGGGCAGACCTTTCCAGGGAGGAAGACCAGCTCTGTTTTGTTGAGGTTGAGCTTGAGGTGGTTGGCTGACATCCCCTCAAAGGAGGAAGAAGAATAGTTGAGTGTCTTCTGCATAGCAATGATAGGAGAGACCATGTGAGGATATCACAGAGCCGAGTGACTTGGTGTAAAGCGAAAAGAGCAGGACCTAGAACCGAGCCCTGGGGGACACCAGTAATGAAAACATGTGGTGCAGACACAGAGCCTCTCCACACTACCTTGTAGGAGCGACCTGCTGGGTAGGATGCAATCCAGGAGTGTGCAGAGCCTGAGACGTCCAACCGTGAGAGGGAGGAGTGGAGGATCTGATGGTTCAGTGTGTCCAAGGCAGTGGATATATCTAGGAGAATGAGAACAGATGAGTCAGCTTTGGCAGAACGGAGAGCCTCTGTGACAGAGGAGAGCAGTCTCAGTTGAGTGAGCAGCCTTGTTGCCTGACTGGTTAGGGTCAAGTAGATTGTTCTGAGAGAGAGAGAACGAGAGAGGTCATAGACAGCATACTCAAGTATTTTGGAAAGAAAAGAACTTAGGGATGCTGGTCTATAGTTTCACAGAGGGGTCGAGTGTTGGTTTCTTGAGGAGGGGAGCGACTCTAGCCATCTTGAAGTCATAGGGGACGCAGTCAGTGGTCAGCTGATGAGAGAAGTGAGGAATGGGAGAAGGTCTCCAGAGTTGGTCTGGAGAAGGGAATCAAGTTGGTCAAGCTGGTTGTGGGGTGGCCCGACATCACTAGTGAGAGGAGCGGATGTCATCACCTTTTTTTCAAAGGTGTTGACAAAGTAATCGCAGAGAGGGAGGAGGATTAAAGGAGGTAGAAAGTGGAGAAGAATTTCACAGGATTGGAGGCAGAAGCTTGAAATGTAGTGATAAAAAGCAGCTTTAGCAGTGGATAAAGAGGAAGATAAGATTGAGAGCAGGGAGTGGAAGGATGTTAGGTCCTCCGGAAGTTTTGTTTTCCTCCATTTCCGCTCAGCTACCCGAAGCCCTGTTAGCACGCAATGAGTCACTCAGCCACAGAGCGGGAGGGGAAGGTCAGCTGTGAGGAAAGGGGACAGTGAGTCAAAGGATGCAGAAAGGCATGAGAGTAGGGTCGAAGAGGCAAAAAGTCAGGAGATAGGAGGGAGCAGGATTTAGAAGGGGAAAGAGTAGTGGGAGAGAGAGCACACGTGAAGACTGCAGCTGCGAATAACCATCTGGATAGGGGCTGAGTGGGAAAGGTTATCAAGGTGGCAATCTCATTGAAGAACTCTCCAAAGGCACTTGGTGGGCAATAGGCTAACATGAGCCGCAAACTGTTTATATCTTAATCAATTCGGTATCAAGTTTGTGCAAGGTCAGTACTATGTCCCAAGTCAAGTGGACAAAGTCAGTAGGCCTAGGCTTAATAGCTGGAAGCTGTGTCAATCTCATAAGGAAAGAAGATGTCGCTAGATTTGTCAAACATTGTTTATTTTATTTGTTTTTAAATAAAATAGGCATATTTTAAAACCACAACATAAATCTATCCTGTACTCCTAAACCATTCCTTTATTATATTCACAACTGGTAGGTTCACCACCATATTCCTTTCAATAATTACTGAATGATTTAGTTCACCAATTGCTTTAATAATGAATTGCATTAAGGATGGATTAAACAAAGGCCTGATTTGATGGGGATGAATAAACAGGCTAACATGAACATTTTATACAAACCAGACTGATTGACAGTAACCAACTTTGCATTACACATAATGAACATCTTCAAGACAAGGAAGTAAATCCCATGTTCTCCATCTCTGCCTTAAAGGCTTCGAAGTTTCAAATCTGTCAAACCTCAGCATGCATATACACGTAAATGCTGCGGGATTCTTGGTGCTGTCAAAGATGCTTTGGTACTTTGTAAATATGCAAACCCATTGCATGGCGTGCAAAACTGAATTGTGAATTCTGTCAAAATGGCTTGTCAACATTAGCTTTAACGTTGTATGCATAGCAAGTGACGCTTTAGTTTACAGGTAAACAATTAAAACGTTAGTCAGTGTCAAACGCACCAGTTTGAGTCGAACTGGTAAAAATGTTCAGTCTTCATTGCAATTTCTAGCGGTTAAATCTCTATCTAGCTTACTACACGGAATATTTTGATGTATGGGAATATGAATAGGACCAGGTGCTTGCTAGCAATAACCTAGCTAGTTTTACCTGAGCTTGCCTGGGTGCCTACCATAGCAAACATCAAAGACAGCTCACGGGATGGTTGCGGTTAACAAATTATAAATGCTGGCAAAGTAACGCACCAATCAATGATGGTTATCAGAATACAAATATTTGAATTTAATTGCGAGGGCAGTCAATCTACCACTTATGTTTGCCACTACCAGCTGGCTAAAAACAACTTGTAATAAAAACGTGCAGCAGTTAACGTTAGCTAGCTAACCTTAGGTTACTGACAGTACAGCAGTAGCTAGCTAGCCTAGCAGCAGAATTCATAAACAAAACAAGGCACTTACCCGTGCAGCTCTAGTAATGTTTAGGTCTTTCATCACCTCTTCGAAAGCCGCAGTCTCTTCGGCCTGTTTCTGATTATGTAAAGCGATTTTCTCGCTAAATTTACGTGGATTGTTTGAACTCGCCATCTTCTGCTCTTCTTCTCAATGGGACCTTACGCACAACGCTTGGATACGATGGTTTTGTCGTCATTACGCGCGTACATGTTTCTATTGCATTTCGTGGAATACAAATGAGCATTGTCACATAATTAAATCAGGAATGAACTTGTGTAGGCCTATTTGATTTGTATTACGTGCTCTAAAATGTCAATGACATTTGTTTAAAGGGATAGTTCACTCAAAAACGATGTACATGTCAGCACGACATCAGTCAAGTTTAAGATAGAGCATTTCAGTACCGAGCAAAAACTGTGATATCCGATTTTTCATAGGAAAGGTTGATAAAAGGAAAACAATCTATTTCTTGAAGTTAAGTTTAATTAAAATAAACATCTGAACACCACAATGACACCACCACCTTAACATCTGAACACCACAATGACCTGGGTACTGAACAAGGTACTGTATCACCAGAGGATAACCTACCTGTCTGGAGCAGCACAGTATACTTAAGACATTCAAAGTTCTTGAAATTTTCCAGATTGACTGACCTTCATGTTTTAAAGTAATAATGGACTGTCATTTCTCTTTGCTTATTTGATCTGTTCTTGTCATAATATGGACTTGGTATTTTATCAAATAGGGCTATATTCTGTATACCACCCCTACATTGTCACAAATGCATGAAGAAAGAAATTCCACAAATTATCAAGGCACATCTGTTCATTGAAATGCATTCCAGGTGACTACCTCATGAAGCTGGTTGAGAGAATGCAAAGCTGTCAAGGCAAAGGGTGGCTACTTTGAAGAATCTCAAATAGAAAATATATTTTGATTTGTTCAACACATTCTTGGTTACATGATTACATGGGTTATTTCATAGTTGATGTTTTCACTATTATTCTACAATGTAGAAAAGAGTACAAATATAAACCCTGGAATGTGTAGATGTGTCAAATTTTGACTGGCACTGTATATTTTTCATTGTAAAAAGCAAGATATTGCTCTACCAAAGTTTAAATACCTGTAGTGGATAGATCACATCCTTGGAACTGTATCAAGGTCATGATGTACACAGCTGAACTGAAATATACCAAATGTATCAGTTACCCATTACAGTACACCTATAATTGACAGGAAAGTCAATATTGGGATTCATGTCTTTCGGTCATGACCTTTGTGACATTTAACAATGATGGAGTTGCACAGTATTTTGCAGTGTATGTATGTATACATGTATAAATGCAGTGTATGGTCAAGTAGCACCTCCATATAATCCATACATTAATTATTAATCTTCGTCTCCTGTAAATCGTCTGACATACTTTTAAAACATGAAGCTCTGGAGCAAGGGGTTCTCTCTATACCTTATTCAAATGAATGTTCTGTAAAACTTACAGAAATGACAATTATACCGATTACCAATCACAAAATATTTGCACAATTACAGTACTGTATAAAAACTCATAAAATGAAACATTGTGTGGCCTTGTATTTCAGTTTCACTAATAGAAAATAAAACCTGAACTACGATTGGGAATAAGGATTAACTGGTCTTCAATTTACATTAATCTGCCAATCCATTAACATTTTGTAGGTCTTTGTAAAATGATGCATTCCACCATTGAGACAACACTTGAATACCTTTTTCAGTTCACGTAACATCTTTAATTAAAAGTTATACATTTGGATACAGAAAAGTCTACATTCTCATTGGATTACAGTGAATTCCACTTATAATGCACTTAATAGATAACTATGTGCTTCTGAGTTGGACAGACAAAACATCACAAAAACCCTGTTCCTAAGGCAAACAGGTGACATTTTCAGAACCAAACATTTTTCAACGAGTGCCATGTTGTGCTTCCAAATAAAATTCAGCTCGTCTCAGCATTGCCAACAGTCTAAAATCAGTAAAAGATCAGTTTTGCATACAATTACTGAAATCCTCACAAATAGGCTACTCCTCATAAAACAAAAATGCTACCATCTGCACTGTACTAAAATAAGAAATAGACTAGGGAAAATAATCACATATCACTGCTTGTGTGCTGTGCTGTTCTTTCCATCTATGCCTTCACTTTGACCCTTACGTGAAGTTCAGCCCCTTTGCGACCAGCTCTTTGAGATTCACAGTTCTGTCAGGACTGGATAAGTGAAAGCTGTATGCTTGTCTAGGTAAAATTCATTACCATAGTGCTCACACTGATGCTGTCCTTTTATGTAGGAGCTTGGAGAAAGAACGTGGCACCAAAATATATCTGACCACTTGACCAGTTTCCCCCACAACTAAACACTGCAACAGATGGACAAGACAAAAGCACTTCATTCTGATCTACAGTATATTGATTATACACAGTATAAGAGACTTCAGAATATTCAGGAAGCCTACCTAATACCTACCAAAGGAGCACTAAACACAGATGTTCTCACACACTTACACAAAGGAGTTGAAAAAAATGATTACGGTGCCATAAGAGACATTATCTTGTCAGTTTGGAATACACATTTCATTATGATGACTGTGTGTAAACGTCTCCAGTCAATTGAACAGCCTAATGAGCACATCACCATACACAGCAAAAACAGATGTTCTGAAATAAACATAAAACATTAGGAGAGTCTTCTTAAGTCAATCACTAGTTCTCAAATGGTCCTAAACAGTCAAATATGTCATCCAATATATTGTAAAAAAAAAAATTTTTTACATTTTCTTTTATTATTTGAATGAATATACTTGATTAAATAATCAAAACATGCTTCCTTGATGCATGGCACAAATTTAAAAACTATCCTGCAAATCAGTTAATAGGTTGACTGTGGGTAGTGTTTTAAGTGTTGCTTAAAATACCCTAAAAGCGAGTTTGTCCCGGAAAGCTAACACTTATTTTCCATTAAAACTGCTCATTACAATGCAGCACATGGACCTTAACCATAGGATGGAAAATGAAGTAATACACTGTATATTATAGCAAAATAGTATTCCTATTTCCACTTATTCCCTCAAACACACCCACCCACATTACATCAAAATTACCACTAATATTTCAATAGTTTATGTAATGTGCCATGTTTGTATTAATTTGACAGCTCAACAGTAAGAATGCATGGAATCAAATTGTCAGTCTCTTTGGGCCGAAGGATTACCGTTGCGTGGTGGTTTGTGGAAGTATGATCGGCGTACACGCAATTCCTGCAAAAGACTCAGGAAAGTGCAAATCCCTCTCCCACTCATCAGTCTCTGTGTTGTACACTTGCACAATGCTTGTGACATTATTTAGATGCCAATTGTACCCTCCAACGATATAGATCTTTTTATCCAACAAGCAGCAGCCTGCCTCAGATTGCCCTGTTCGCATGGGGCTAACAGTGGTCCACTGGTCATTCTCTGGAATATAATACTCAACTGCCAGGACGTCAAAGCAGCGATCCACGTGGTCCATGCGACCGCCCAGGCAGTAAACACGGTCTTTGGCACTGATCATAGCATGAAGCACTCTGGGCTCGTTCATAGGCGATTTGAAATCCCATTGGTCAGACGTGGGGTCGTAACAGTGCAGGGTTTTCTTATCATCCACTGAGACACCGTAACCCCCTGAGATGTAGAGCTTGTCACCACAGGGAGTTCCTGCATGGCCCCAGATTCTGCGTTTTAGTGGTTCCACGTAGGTCCACTCGTTTTTCTTAGGACAGTAGCACTCTACGGACGACAGACTTCCAGATCGGTTGCGCCCCCCAGTGGCGTAGAGTTGTCCTTGAAGAGCGTTGAGGTGGAACTGAATACGCCCCTCCTGCATTGGCTGGATACGCAGCCATTTGCTCAGGTGTGGGTCGTAACGGAAGCAGATGTCCACTGCCCCTTCACCGCTGCGGTATTGCAGGTGCTGCCCGCCGACTACGTACACAAAGTTGTCCAGCACTGATACACAGGCGTGGCTGGATCCTGTCTCCATCTCCGTTAGTTCCTTGAACTGACGCGCTGCAATGTCTGGGAGATAGAACACCTTACTGCTCACAGTACGGTCGTTGTCAGTGTAGGGTGTCCCCCCAAAGGTAATTAGCGAAACCACGTCGGAGCGGATCACGGTCCGCGGGGACTGCATCGTGTGCTGACGGAACGGGAGGATCTGGTAATTGAAGGCCTCCAGGAGGTACTGCCTGCACAACACGTCCTCCACCATGATGTCCACCGTCTGCACGCTGTCCACCAGCTCCGAGGAGGGCATGAGGGGGAATCGCACGTGGCAGAGGACCTCGTTTACACCGGCTCGGCGGGCCTCATCGTGCTGCAGCCAGCGGATGGCAGCGTGGAACAGGTCAATCTCGCTGCAGTTCTTCAGCTTGTTGCTCTGTAGGAAGAAGACCAGGCGCTCCATGGGGATGTGCAGGAAGTCTTCCTCCTCGGCAATCTGCAGGAAGTGGCGGAAGGTGAAGGTGTCCACAGACTCCTTGAGGGAGGTCAGGTTGAAGGTGGTGGCCATCTGGCCGATGTTCAGGCAGGTCTCTACGCTCATAGCCGACTTGAGGAATTCTTCGCAGAGGTCAACGACTGGGGCCATCTGTAGAAAGACTGCTGCTCCCAGTACGTCTTGAATGCAGTCCAGGTCAAGCGTGACCTCTGCGCTGTAGGCAAAGTCAATTATGTGTTTCAGGCCGCGGGCAGACAAGCCCTTCAGCTCAATGGTTTCCTGGTTTGACTCCCTCATGCCTCCAGTGAACATGGCTCTGTAAGGCAAGTGAGAAAGTCATTTAAGTAACTGTCATTATGTTAAACTTGTTTAATTGATTTCATCCCATTCAAAACATTCATCCTAGGTAAATTAGACAATTAACAACAACTCATCTCTACTTGCCATGTAACATCAGGATGAGAACATCAGATTATAAATGTAAACATATGTGACCAACCTGCTCGATCTTACATAGCAACATTTTTAATTGTTTTTTAAATATTTTTTTACATTGGATAAAAGTAGAGACTCACAGCTAGAAAATTGTACATCATACACTATAGTTGATGAACAATGGGAAAGTAATTCTGCTTTGGAAGTTGATAAACTTGTCACCTCACTTTTGAGAAAATGTTTTGGTACCTACTGGAGAGCTCTTCTTTGTCTACACCCATTCAGCGTCGTTCACATGTGAGGCTATGTACTAAACAAACAAAGATTTCAAGACTATAGGCTGGTTTATACTACGAGTGGGTTCGTAAATGTTATCTGGAGCACCAGAGTGTGCTCTGTGCGTTCGTAAACTCAGAGCATTGTCAGATTGTCCTTTCGTAAATTCAGAGCGTTTCGCTCTCGGAGCGTTCAGAGTGCACACTGGACGCTCTGACCGAGGAGTATGGTTGATCCGAGCGTTCTGGCCTAACAGCAGCAGTCAAGCACCCAAGCTAACGGGCTAACGTTGGCTAGCTACTTCCAGACAAATTAAAGAAAAACTCACTGACCATTTTACTCGCCCTAGCAGAGCTGGTTTGGCTGTTTTTATGTTATCCAGAGCGTTGGTGACTGCAACTATGCTGCTGGCAACAATTTAATTACGCTTTTTTTTTTGCTAACGTTTACTGACAGGCCATATTCAACGGGTGTTGAGCTTTCGTAAATTTGTCAGTTATTATGCGCTATGGCACACTCAGACGAGAGTGCACGGAAATCGGAGTAGATAAAGTGAATTTACCAGCTACGTCTATTGACAGTTGTCACAGTGACATCATGAACACTCTATTGAAATGGTTACTTGCATAGCTAAACAATGAACCATAATCCAAACTCATAACGTTACTACCCTGCATGAATCTGCAGGTAGCTGACCAACCAGGTTCAATGTTAGCTAGCTAACATTAGGCTATAACTAGCAATGCAAATGGCTCTGAGATATGAATAATATTACTACACAGATCATAGATGTAACGCTAGCTAGCCAGCCAGCTAACGTTAGCTAGCTAACAGAACACTAATTTGAAATTAAAACAACTTTGACAAAATTAGAAACATGTAATATCTGAAAATATAGCTAGCTAGACTATTTTACCCGTATACATGGATGGACGCTTCTCCCTCTCTGTCACAGATGCCATAGTTGCCCTTAGTTTGAAGATGTAATCCGGAGACAGCCTTCTGTGTGTTCTCTTTTGAACTCCGTCTGCATATTTGCAATCAAATGGCAGATTTTTTTTCCATCTCCTTAGTTATCATACTCTTAATTTCCACTGGTTTCAAAACTCGGTTCTCCAGAAAGTGGAGAGCAACACTTATGCAGCTCTACTACGAGAGCTGTGCTAGAAAGGATTACCTACACATACTGACCAGCTCATGATATAGACAGAAGCACACTACATGGCAGACCAATCAGAACTCTTCTCTTGGCATGTCCAGCCCACTCATCATCTCAACCAATCTTGGCTAGCGATTAGGTTGCTGTCTTTTTCCGTGGCTAAACTAACTAGGCTCCTAACTTAATTTTATTCACATTTACAGATGGCATACAAGTTTGTTATTAAGGTACATGAAAGTTCACATGTCCAAGAAGGCATTTCTGCCAAAAAACACAATTTGATTTTTTTTAAATGAAGTTTACGTTCAAATGGCGCTCCTGTGAAGTAGTGACACGTGGCATACGCCTAGTTTCCTGAAACAAGTTACATATTCACATTATACACCTGTAATGTTATTATATCCCTACCTATCAGTTCCACATACTTCAACAATTACTCAGTTCTCTCTACCATACCTCATCTGACTAAGCTTTTGATGTATCAATTATTTCACACCAAAGACTAATTTACCAACACAGTCTCTCAACACTCTTCCCTTCACCTCTACATCTGTATGATGATTTAATTTGTATATCTGACTTTACCTGGGTCTCTCTTTCCAGGTCAGTGCATCTCTACAGTCAAAAAAATACATCCAGTGTCCAGTTGTCTCAAATCAGTGCAGAGGAAAGGAGATGAAGAGCAGAAGCCATGTCGGAGAGACAGCGTCAGTCTCACCTGAAGTAGTCACTGCAGGAGGCCAGCACTGCCTTGTGAACCTGGAAGCGCTCCTCATTGATGGCCAGCACCACATCCAGGAGCTGCCCCTGGGCTCGCAGGACCGACAAGCCCTGTAGGAGAGTGGCGCTATGGCTTGGGGCTGAGAACGTGCAACGCAGGGAGCTATTCTTGTTAGCCATACTGCAAGAGAAAAGGCCCATCACTGTCAGTGTATCAGAATAGGATATTTTAGAAAAAATGTAAGTTAGACTCAGCGAAATTACATTGCCACGAGCAGCACCAGATACAAGACTTTGCTCTCACACAGTCACACAAAGCATCTGCGTATGTGTACTGGTTCGCTTCACGCTGTTCACAGCATGGTAGCCAGGGCACCAAAACAATGGAGAAGCTGAGCCTCGCGCTTCAACGCTCTTAGTTGTTGCAGAAATTGATCCACTAGGCTGTTTACTTTTTGCATCTATGCCATATCGCTGAGTCTACCTTTAAGCTTCTAGGATGCTTGTCAGAGTTTACTGATGTTGTTGTAGTATCAGTGACAATAATGAGCTCTTGCTCTCCTGCACTTTTTCCATCCGTATTTCCCAGCAGCTGCATCATTACCCTCCTCCCAACTCTTTTCTCTTGAATTATTCAGCTGCTTCATGGGGAAAAAAGCTTTATTTTCTATTCAGAGCGCACAACCTGTGATAATGATGATATCCCTTAAACACGGAAGAACATCTTTAATTGTTCACCACTGTCAGGCCACTTTAATGTCACTAGATTTTGAGTGAGGATATGACCTTCTCCATGGATCAAAGCCACCACTGAAAAGTTGTTTACATATATTTGTAAGATATTTCCAATGTATTTTTAAGATGTATCATCAAAATGGAGCGGATTAAATTCAATAAGCCCAGCCATAAAAATGCTTATTTGATGCTGACAAGATAGGGACTAGTATGTAGCCCATTCATAGATGCCAGCTACCATTAGCATCTATTCATGAAGGTATCTTTTGGCTGGGGGAGTTTTAAGAGCCCCGATGCTCGTTCTGAACGTTAACATGCATCGCTTGCGCTACGGTTTTGGAAACATAAGTAGTCTTTCATATCAGTGAGAATTCATTTTCAAAAAACAAAAGGTTACATTTCTACACATCTTTATAGGGTTAGTGTTCCCACACGGCCATATCTCCATGTTACAGTGCTTGTTTTACGGGAGACAGGCGACAACCTGTGCTAATTAGCTATCTAGCCTGCTGGAACACCTGTGTGTAACATGCTGAAAACACCACCCACGTCACGTGCGCTGCAAAATAAATGTACACATACATGTTATTCAATCATTGCACCCACACTGATCACAAGCATCTGCGTAGCCAGGCGCTAAAATAGAACTCACTGCAAGTCCCGCCTCTCCCATCTCATTGTTTTTAGGAGCATATACCCTCATGGGTGATTGAAAGATTAACTGAAGTCCACACTCCAGTCGGTTGTGGTAATGCACCTTATAGTTGGTTGCAAACCGCCATTTAAAGTCCAAAGAAGAGGCCTGAAGGAGGAGAGATTACTAGAAACAAACTCGTTTTAACCTTTTATCTATTGATTAATTGTCAGAGTAGAGGACCTTGTGCATTTCAGGTAAAATAACAACCCAATGTTTATATCCCAGGACAAATTAGTTAGCAACAGCAAACTAGCTAGCTAAATTGCCAAATGTTTAATGCTTTTCGACCTGTCCCCAAATTAATATAGTTGGTTCAGACTTTGTTTTGACATTTCAACCTGGGTGTCCTGATTGTGTGTGGTGTGGATGCACAAAAATAAACATGCGCGTGATTAGCGGTCTGGTCAGCATGTGAGCATAACTGGAGAGGAAGTGTTGCAGAAATGTAGTTAGTCAGCTGGAGACACACAGCAGTATGGATCTGACCTGCTACAGTAAGTGTGTCTTTTTTATTTGAAAGATTATTTCTCACTGATATGAAAGATACCTTTACAAAAAAGATTGCAGTTTTGAAACTGCAGTAGAAGTGCAATAACTGCATTAGACTGTGGTTACACTGCAAAATTACTGCTTCCAAAAAACGGTGTTATTTTGGAATTAAGTATTTGCAGAATACTGGTGTTATACTGTACTCAGACAGCACTCTTTTTCATAAGAGTAAGTTCGATATGTTTCGAAAACCGTCTCGCAATCTATGAATCTTGACGTTTCTAAGCGTTATAACAAAGCGTCTGGATTGTAGTTCACATGGTCCCATTGGTAACGTTAAAGGGTGCTGAGAACCCTTGAGACAGT
The DNA here is from genome assembly GCF_018296145.1 of Oncorhynchus tshawytscha. Classification (NCBI taxonomy): domain Eukaryota; kingdom Metazoa; phylum Chordata; class Actinopteri; order Salmoniformes; family Salmonidae; genus Oncorhynchus; species Oncorhynchus tshawytscha. The sequence goes on along the minus strand of NC_056434.1, from coordinate 16,826,524 downwards.
TAATGTATTGGTTCTCGAAAGTAAGGGACTATGCACCGTGTTGCGCCGTTGCACCTGCTATATTAAACTTTAACTATGAATGTAAATGTTACGAGAGATTGACAAACATATTCCTAACATTCCTTCTTACTCGATACCTTGTCATTGGAAACATTTACAGCCTTCCATTGTAGACTACAATGGATACAATGTACAGTGAATTAATCAATCTGCAACGATGTGAATATTAATGCAAAAAAAATTACCAGTGTCCTCAATGTCTTGATGATCCAAGCGAATGCCTCATATTTATCTAATTCATTCCGTATCCCTAGCTGCCCTTTGGTCAAAATACAGTTTTCCCATATAGATTTCAACACTACATTGTCATCCTCACCTGTTCTGTGGACGATTCGAGGCGAAATCCCCACCATCTGACTCCGCCATCTTCTAGCACCGTGCTGTATGCAAAGGGAATTATTCGTAAATGTAGCAGTGGGTCAAAGGCATTACTGCCCCGTTCATGACAAAATAAACTCATCAATCAATCCTATCGACCTCTAACTATTGAACAACATATGGTGCCTTCCCCCGTGCTGAAAGATGTTGACCTCTGCACCAGATGGAAACGTCCTGTCGTGCGCTGTGTACGACTTCAGTTTGTGCTGAGCCCATGCGCTGCTGCTGTTCACCGCTAGGATGCGCTGAGATTACAATACCGGTCATTTCAATCACTTTGGGACATCTTTCACATAACTGGTGTATTTTGTAAACTCTTAAGTACAAAACTCGAAACAGTTGTAATATCCACTATATTATGTTCAGAACCTTTGATTGTGCATTCATTGAGGGTTCACACATTTTTCACCGCTGAGTCAATCATGCAAAATCAGTTTTCTGTGAAATACCATGACAACATTTTGTTTTGTCACCAATACATCAGATAATGATAGACTCACAATTTAGTAATTTTAACTACCATTTAATCCAATATAAAAATACAAGATACACATTTCAAAACTGTTGTTTTTGGAGTGCTGAATATAATAAATAGTAGAGAGTAAATATATTTTTCCATACAGTTTTGGACTATAACTTGACATGCACAATGTTGTATAATTTGTATCCAATGGCAGGTTGTGAGCATGTTGAGAAAAATGTCAGTCTTACATTTGAATTATCCTGATACAGTACATACGTAGGACAAATCATCAGACATTGGAGTATTGTAAAGCAGTTGGTAACTGTAAAAACGTAGCATGTGTTGAATGCCATTTCAGCCCCATGCAACTTTGTACAAGATCACTTTTTTACGTGACTTGTCAACTGATACTGTATCGCCGTCTCTCTGCTTACAGCGTATCAATGAAATTCAGGTAAGTGGGATAGGTATTTCAGCAGTGCATTGCACACTACAATACAATTACAAAATGGTTGCACATTTCTGACCTTTATTTCACAAATTCGTCTTTTGACCAAACAGATCAGCGCTAAAAAAAAATCGTATGTGAATAGAGCTGATTGGTCAAATGACCAATTAGTAAAAAAGAACATCTGAATTTGGCTGCCTGTGTATACACAGCCTTAGTGACTCTTGAAGAGCACTGGCTGACGGAGAGAGATGACATGTACATGAGATGCATTTCTGTTGTTTGTGGCTTTCCATCAGTTTGTTTGTGAACGAGGTAAAAGTAACGTACATAGTCGTCCATCTCTAAAAATCAAAACCAGACATTATCTTCAGTTCAAGAGAGAGACCAAGATATACAGTATATCACAGTAAGACGAACACAGACATTTCTTATTCTTAAGAAATATATACTTTTCGTGAAGTTCCCCCTTACTTTGTCTGATAGATTTGAGTGTTTCCTCCACTGTTCCATTCATCATTTTTGATATATTCACTTTGGCTGGTTGTGTTTCTCCGTCTGTTAGCTTGTACCATTCCAGACAGGAATTTTTAAGGCGAGGGGTATAATTGCGTGGGATGAGTTTGTCATCAGGCCAAGCTAATTGGAAATGAAATAACAAAATGTTGATTTAAGGAATGAACATCATTGTGTAGAAATAAATGAAGCAAAAGCACAAACGAACACACACACACACACACACAAACGAACACACATACTTACACTTCCTGGCATATGTAAGATGTTTTGCTGGGACAAGGATATGTGTCTGCGATGACTTTCCCACCTTATTAAAGGCAAAAATGTAACCACTGACAGCAGAGTAAGTCACATAAACACTAAACACAGTGGTAGTGATATTGGTGTGGTTCTTTCGCTTTAGTTGGCAAGGCCAAATATGGAGAGAGAGGTTGTAATTCACCTGTCCCACAGAGACTGGATAAGGTGGTGTCTGGAAGACACGGGTACAAATTAAGTTATGCAGCTGTTTAAAACACAATTTGAGCCTAATCGTAATCAGCAGGTTCTAGAATGTTGTTTAATTTTCAACGCTGTGTAACATTCTGTGACTTACACCCCAAGTCAGATTGAGGAGTCGGGTACCATTGTTAAAATCCTCCACTGTCCACTTAACCTCTGTGGGATTTTGGATTTCTGCAACAAAATTACAGTTACAACCAGAAATGGTAAGCCAGGAAAATGTCTCTATCTTGGGGCAGTCAATCAATTCAGAATTCAGACAATATAGAAGATTAAAATGAAATTCATGAATTGAAGAACCGGACATTATTTCCAATCATCATCTACTATAGTAGGCCTATCTACAGTATATATGTAAGAACAGAATTGACTGATTTCAAATAGTATTGCACTTAAACCTGATGAGTTGGACTGTAGGTGGCTGCAGCGAGTGTTACAGTGACTCTTGAAGAGCACTGGCTGACGGAGAGAGATTATGTATTATTTACAGCCAAGTTTGGTTTACCTTCCAACATAAATTGATGTCAAATTGATACATTTGAGGTAAAAATATAGAAATGTACAGTGTTCAGCAGTTATCAAACTATATACGTTAACTAAGCACTATATAATTTTGGTTCAGTAGTTATCAGTTTTGAGCAGTTTGATTAAATTATAGTTAATCTTATTGTTAACAAATGACAAGAAAATCATATAAAATGTAAAGTGAATATTGCATTTTGAAAAGCAGATACTTAGTGAATATGTATACACGTTGGTAGTGATTTGATGCAGTGGACAAGTGAACCAATGACTTAGTGAATTTATTTGCTGTACTCAATTGAAAATGTGCTTAGAGTTTTGAAATGAGCCATTTTGATGATCTGTTTAGATTTTCATGCTTAGAGTTGTGAAATGTACAACATGTTAAATTGCACCAAATTGAAATTATATAGAAACAAATTGATTCAACTAGTGTGCGCCCAGTGTGAAATGATTGAAAAAAAAACTGTAATAATATCAGCCTATTGCAGCTTAAGCCTACTATCACTAATGACAATAGTGATACATCAATAGGGTCTCCTGATGTTTATCAGGTAGAAATGTAGTATGAAACCCAATTATGATTTTCATGAAGTGAATGCACCACCCATGGGCAGCAGTTGTAGGCCAAGTTGTTAAGGTAAAACAGTAGGCATCATATCATTTCTTGTTGTTTCAATGCAGCCTAGGCCTCACTCCCACTTCTCAATCACCTCTCCTTCACCTTCCTTTCCCACCTTGACCAAAGATGAGTGGCTCTAAAACTATTTCTGCAGGCCCTATGTTAAAAAAACAAAATACGTAGAGACAAAACCATAGGGAAGATTTATTTTTTATTTTAATTATCCCTTTTTCTCCCCAATTTCGTGGTATCCAATTGTTAGTAGCTACTATCTTGTCTCATCGATACAACTCCCGTACCGGCTAAGGAGAGACGAAGGTTGAAAGTCATGCGTCCTCCGATACACAACCCAACTGCTTCTTAGCCGCACTGCTTAAGTCAGATGGTTTTTAGGATCCCCAACTCCATGCTGGTTCATTTTGTGATTGATGGTAGACATCATACAGGCTCAGAATGCCCACTCCGCAAACAGATTGTCTTTCTATATCGTTGAATGAGATGGATCATTGTGATGAAATCATTAAGAAATCAGGCTTTGACAGAATATACATTTTGACAAGTGTATAGGCCTGTCCTCTGTGTTCAAACTCTGGTACTTTAGGAAAAATGTAATTAGGTGTCATATGAACAGTCATTGCAAATATTCTGTGAAATTGTTTAGTCTTTGTATTCATGTATTCTGACACTGTCTAAAATATCTACACATGATACATGATTGTTACGCAGAGTGGAACCCAAGAGCAGACTCAGATGAGACTAGGATGAAGTAACCAAGGTATTTATTGAAACACGGGGGAGATGGAGTGCAGGTCAGGGGAAGCTTGGGCGGGTTGCTGGAAACCAGGTGCGGAGGCTGAAGCGAGAGGGGTTGAAACAGGGTAAGCAGGTCCGGAGGGGAATCCAAGGGAGTAGTAGAGTGGGGAATCCAGGACAGAGTAGCAGGATGACGAGACGTGGGACTGGAGACAGGGACCAGAGTCAGAGTGGGCGGAACTGTAGCGGAGAGGAAAATAGCGGCAGGCAAGGAAAACAGGCCCAACAGGATCGGAATAGTAACAAATGGCTAGAAGCATAGACTGACTGAGCAGAGATTACGATCTGGCAGTGTGGAAGTGGCAGGTGCTGAGTATTTGTAGAGGTCTTGATTATGGAACAGGTTGCAGCTGGTGGGGATCTGCTCTGACTCCAGCACACCTGTCTCCACCCACACAATCACACACACACAGAGAGAGAGAGAGAGAGGGGGAGAGAGTACTGGGGGAGTGGCGGCAGGTCAAGGAGACACAGGATGAGCAGTAGAGGGCGTTGCAGGAGCAGATGTGACAATGGTTACATTCTTCTGACATGGCTCTTTTCTTTGTCACATTTATATTCTAGTATGATACGACAGTGTCCCTTCTCCCTCAGGAGGCTGAAACGATTTGGCAGGGCCCCTAAGATCCTTAGGAACTTTTACAGCTGCACCATCTGTCTGGTATGGCAACTGCACTGCCTTCAACCGAAAATCCCTACAGAGGGTGGTGGAGATGGTCACACAGGGGGTGGGCTCACAGCCATCCAGCATGTACATGCTAGAGGGTGTCCGAGAAAGACCCGAAAAATTGCCAAAGACTCCAGCCCACTGAGACATGGACTGTTCTCCATGCTCCTGTCCGGCAGGCTGTACCAGCGCATCAAAGCTCAGACCAACAGACACCCAAACGGCTTCTATCCCCTGGTCATAACACTAAATGATTATTGATTAGACTTATTACTGGCACTACACTGCTGTTCATTGACTATTGATTGCCATGACCATTAGTATCTATCTATTTATCCTGCTACTGGTCACTATTACTCCTGATTACATGTATACAGTATATACCATAGGTATTTTACCATAAGTATTTATATATTCCTGCTACCAGTCACTTTTCAGCCCTGTTTACATGTATATCCATCCACCTATTACTCTTACACTGACACCCACACGTAGACACACTCACCCACACACTCACACTTACATAGACACTCACCCACATACTCACGTAGACACACTCACCCACACACTCACACTTACATAGACACTCACCCACACACTCATGTAGACACACTTACATAGACACTCACCCACACACTCTCACTCACGTAGACACACTCACCCACACACTCACACTTACTTAGACACTCGCCCACACACTCATGTAGACACACTTACATAGACACTCGCCCACACACTCATGTAGACACACTTACATAGACACTTACCCACACACTCTCACTCACGTAGACACACTCACCCACACACTCACACTCCAAGACTGCTTCCATCACGTGGACTGGGAGATGTTTCGTATTGCGTCAGACAACAACATTGACGAATACGCTGATTCGGTGTGCGAGTTCATTAGAACGTGCGTTGAAGATGTTGTTCCCATAGCAACGATTAAAACATTCCCTAACCAGAAACCTTGGATTGATGGCAGCATTCGTGTGAAACTGAAGGCACGAACCACTGCTTTTAATCAGGGCAAGGTGTCTGGTAACATGACTGAATACAAACAGTGCAGCTATTCCCTCCGCAAGGCTATCAAACAAGCTAAGCGCCAGTACAGAGACAAAGTAGAATCTCAATTCAACGGCTCAGACACAAGAGGCATGTGGCAGGGTCTACAGTCAATCACGGACTACAGGAAGAAACCCAGCCCAGTCACGGACCAGGATGTCTTGCTCCCAGGCAGACTAAATAACTTTTTTGCCCGCTTTGAGGACAATACAGTGCCACTGACACGGCCTGCAACGAAAACATGCGGTCTCTCCTTCACTGCAGCCGAAGTGAGTAAGACATTTAAACGTGTTAACCCTCGCAAGGCTGCAGGCCCAGACGGCATCCCCAGCCGCGCCCTCAGAGCATGCGCAGACCAGCTGGCCGGTGTGTTTACGGACATATTCAATCAATCCCTATACCAGTCTGCTGTTCCCACATGCTTCAAGAGGGCCACCATTGTTCCTGTTCCCAAGAAAGCTAAGGTAACTGAGCTAAACGACTACCGCCCCCATAGCACTCACATCCGTCATCATGAAGTGCTTTGAGAGACTAGTCAAGGACCATATCACCTCCACCCTACCTGACACCCTAGACCCACTCCAATTTGCTTACCGCCCAAATAGGTCCACAGACGATGCAATCTCAACCACACTGCACACTGCCCTAACCCATCTGGACAAGAGGAATACCTATGTGAGAATGCTGTTCATCGACTACAGCTCGGCATTCAACACCATAGTACCCTCCAAGCTCGTCATCAAGCTCGAGACCCTGGGTCTCGACCCCGCCCTGTGCAACTGGGTTCTGGACTTCCTGACGGGCCGCCCCCAGGTGGTGAGGGTAGGCAACAATATCTCCTCCCCGCTGATCCTCAACACTGGGGCCCCACAAGGGTGCGTTCTGAGCCCTCTCCTGTACTCCCTGTTCACCCACGACTGCGTGGCCATGCACGCCCCCAACTCAATCATCAAGTTTGCGGACGACACAACAGTGGTAGGCTTGATTACCAACAACGACGAGACGGCCTACAGGGAGGAGGTGAGGGCCCTCGGAGTGTGGTGTCAGGAAAATAACCTCACACTCAACGTCAACAAAACTAAGGAGATGATTGTGGACTTCAGGAAACAGCAGAGGGAACACCCCCATCCACATCGATGGAACAGTAGTGGAGAGGGTAGCAAGTTTTAAGTTCCTCGGCATACACATCACAGACAAACTGAATTGGTCCACTCACACAGACAGCATCGTGAGGAAGGCGCAGCAGCGCCTCTTCAACCTCAGGAGGCTGAAGAAATTCGGCTTGTCACCAAAAGCACTCACAAACTTCTACAGATGCACAATCGAGAGCATCCTGGCGGGCTGTATCACCGCCTGGTATGGCAACTGCACCGCCCCCAACCGTAAGGCTCTCCAGAGGGTAGTGAGGTCTGCACAACGCATCACCGGGGGCAAACTACCTGCCCTCCAGGACACCTACACCACCCGATGCTACAGGAAGGCCATAAAGATCATCAAGGACATCAACCACCCGAGCCACTGCCTGTTCACCCCGCTGTCATCCAGAAGGCGAGGTCAGTACAGGTGCATCAAAGCTGGGACCGAGACTGAAAAACAGCTTCTATCTCAAGGCCATCAGACTGTTAAACAGCCACCACTAACATTGAGTGGCTACTGCCAACACACTGTCAATGACACTGACTCTACTCCAGCCACTTTAATAATGGGAATTGATGGGAAATGATGTAAATATATCACTAGCCACTTTAAACAATGCTACCTTATATAATGTTACTTACCCTACATTATTCATCTCATATGCATACGTAGATACTGTACGACTGCATCCTTATGTAATACATGTATCACTAGCCACTTTAACTATGCCACTTGGTTTACATACTCATCTCATATGTATACTGTACTCGATATCATCTACTGTATCTTGCCTATGCTGCTCTGTACCATCACTCATTCATATATCCTTATGTACATATTCTTTATCCCCTTACACTGTGTATAAGACAGTAGTTTTTTTTTTGAATTGTTAGTTAGATTACTTGTTCGTTATTACTGCATTGTCGGAACTAGAAGCACAAGCATTTCGCTACACTCGCATTAACATCTGCTAACCATGTGTATGTGACAAATAAAATTTGATTTGATTTGATTTGACATAGACACTCGCCCGCACACTCATGTAGACACACTTACAAAGACACTTACCCACACACTCTCACTCACGTAGACACACTTACCCACACACTCACACTTACATAGACACTCGCCCACACACTCACGTAGACACATTCACCCACACACTCACACTTACGTAGACACTCTCACCACCACGCAGGCACCCACTCACCACTTATGCTGCTGCTATGCTGTTTACTATTGTTATTATTATTAATGCTGTTACCAGTCACTTTCTCCTAATGGCTGCCTCCATATTTACATCTACCTCAATACTCCAGTATCCCTGCACACTGACCCTGTATATGGCTTCCTCTCATTTTTCTCGTGGTTTTTATATATTTGATTATTACCTATCCTATCCTTTTTTGTATTGAATACTGCACTGTTGGGTAGGGTGTGCAAGTTGTGCATTTCACTACTGTACATGTGACAAAATAAACTTGAACTTGATAGACACTGTGTATGTGGACAGGTTGCTATCAAGCCTGAAAAAAGTGAATTAACAGAATTTTATTACATTTTGTTCACCACACATCTATGTCCATCTGAACACATCCAGACATCCACAATCAAAACCCAGTAAACAATTATTTCAAAATCATTTCTGATCTTGTTGTGGTTCAAGTTTGCAATTTGTTAATACTATGAGTCCCTTTAGTGGCAATGAATATACCAGTAGTTCAAATATATTACGCGTTGTCATAACGTTAATGATTGTGATGCTTTTTGCTTTAACTTCTGTGAACATTGTGGTTAGATTCCATTATGATTCAATGTACCATGTTTATGGTTCACAATAGTAACCCAAATCTGACCAGAATCTGTCCCACAATAGATAGTGTGTGTATATACACACTATCATCTTGATCTGATGTGTGGTTAAATACACAGGTCTACAAGATTAAATATGCTATTTGGATGTTCTTTTAAAACACCTATTCGTTCTGAGACACATGCCATTCTCCGAATTCAGAATTCACGCCTTAAAGAAAAGACAAATATTTTTTTTGAAGGTGAACACCGTCATCAGAAACATTTTATTTTCCATTTCCTAAGTAGGTTGAGATGAAACACTAACAACCATAAACATGAATGAGTCAGCAATATTGTCACCCTGGTAATGTACATGGTTTTAGGCCAGTGTTCTGTGTCTCACCACTTCCTGTCTAGCCTACTGAGTAAAAGTTCTAACAAGGGAAGTTCACACTTCAGTTTCACTTGTTGTCTTACTACCCCTGTATGATTTTTACTTACTCACTTCAGAAGGTTTACTTTTACTCACTATAGAAGGCCTTTAAATATAACATTATAATGATAAAAGTAATTATTATTCAGTACTATTCCAAGGCATTTCTACATTGTAGAAGACAACACAAATCAACACAGTCCTTATTGCTAACAAGGTACATCTATAACATAAAATAATATACAAAAAATACTTTTTCAATCCGCTCACATCAATGCAAACTATTTATATCTACAGTAATAATCTGTCAATGAATTAGCCCGGTCATTTGAACAGGCAAAGTGCTAAACGGCCCAGCCAGGCCACCGTCACAGGCCCTAGCAGTATTAGTAACACTTTACTTAAAGTCTGTAGATATAATTCTTTATAAGTTGTTTTGAACATTTATGAACCTTTTATAATGTGTTATTATAAGGATTATTATAAACCTGGTCGTTCGAGCCCTGAATGCTGATTGTCTGAAAACCACAGGTATGACACAAAATTACTTGTTTACTGTTCTAATTATCTTAGTAACCAGTTTATAATAGCAATAAGGCACCTCAGGGGTTTGTGGTATATGGCCAATGTACCATGGCTAAGGGTGCTGTGTTATGCCTAAGAACAGCTCTTAGCCATGGTATTGGCCATATACCACATCCCCTCGGGCCTTATTGCGTAATTATATAATGTCATGTTTCTCAACTGACTCAAAATGGCTGTTATTTACTCAGGATCAATAGGAAACTACAATACACCATGTTAAGGGGGTCTTGCATGTTTAAGTTATGACAAGTCTTATAATGCACCATAATGCATTTTAATTACAGTCTTTAAGTAAGTGCTACCGCAGTGATGTCTACAGTGGCGTCCCGACATCCTCGGTGGAGTCTGCCTTCATATCAAAGACCAGACCGTTCCTATACATCAGCATGGTGACTTCACAGTCAATCTCTCCTTGGCTTGGATCGGCGGTTTCTAAACTTAACACCTGGCCCTTAAAATCAGTCAGTGGGTCACTGACTCCATCTGGTGTGCTGGAGTCTCCAAGGCTCTTCTCGTTCTCGTCTTCACACACCTCCAGGAGAGTGGCTTCCTCAGGGTTGGGATCTTGGCTGCTCTTGTCATGTAGCTGCAGCTCATGCACCTGTTCCTTAATCTCATACATGTCCTGTTGAGACCAAGTCATTCCAATTCAAGACCAAATCCGGATTTGAGATGCCCCAAGTTCACCAGAACTCTGGCTACACAGGTTCGAAGGGACTCGAACAGTCAGGCAAATGTCTCAATGATAACAGTATCAGTACATGCCTTGGACAAAGGTTCAAGTTAGTTACGCTTTACAAGTATAACGCACCAGTTAGGCATTATTTAAACGTAAGAAAGTTTACCTCATTCACATTCGTTTCTATACCAGCTGTTAAATACATTTTGGGGTGCAATATTGTTTGTTGAATGCATGGAAAGTTTGTGGCGACTGAGTGCAGAAGGCAGTTTCTCCTCAGATTGTGCTTTGTTTGCTCAGCAGGTGCTTTCCTCCCACCAATTCACATAGACATAAGCACCTCTATGGCTGTAGTCACTAACCCTACCTTTTATGGTTACAGTCTGACAGGGCTCGAGTCATTGCACCACTTTTTGCATCAATCGTGGCTATAGCATTACTCTATCATTTTAGATTTTATGTAAAAGAACAGAGCATGTCATGTGATAAGTGTCTACTTTAAATTCTGTTTTGTATCAATAATGTGATGCATATATTCTGACACTAGCACAGTCCAACCTTTTTTATATTTATGGAAAATGTGGAGTTCTGCACAGAAAAGTAAGAACACAATCCTAAATACGTAAATTGTTAATTGGATCTTACCTGAGTACTCGCTCGATAGTTCTTGGACTCTGCGACCATAGGATGTGGTATTGGTGGGAAGATCTTGCTTTTATGTCTGAGAATTAGAATAAAGGTAAAGATGCTGTTTAGTATGATGTGTGAAATCTTGTTGATGTTTTTATAAAATGAACAATATTCTTCCCGGGTAGACCAGGTTTTCTTGCTAGTCCTGAAGATGTGTTGTAAAAATATATATATCAGCTCACCTCTTGATGATAAATAAGCATATTGTTATTAATATTGCAATTAAAACAATTTTGCCAGCTATCTTCCAGCCTTATTGGAGAAGATAAAGAAGATAATTTTATTATTTTATGTTGGTGAGTTGTTAGTGTTAAGCATCTTGAATCTGTATGAACACATAATTCAGGCAGCATCCACATGTCAATCATTTGAATGGTAAAAATCGCGACTGAAATAAAATATAATCATAACATGAATGTATGTACTCTCTATTTCAAAATAGTTTGAATGTTTTGATTGTTCTCTGGTCTAGTATAGTCTGTGCCATTAAATATCATTCCTATCTTCTTGATTCATACCAGTAATGGACTTGTGTTGAGGCTTTGTCAAGATATGGATAGATATATTTCGTCCTGAGCCTGCAGCTGTTGCTCCAGCAAGATAGATATTGTATTCGGACTCAGGTGTCAGGTTTTGAATAAGGTACTCTGTTTTTGATGCTGAAATGTTGTGACACTCTGATAAGAGACAGAAATGTGATATTAATATTTATAAGTCAAAAGTTTGGACACACCTACACATTCAAGGGTTTTTATTTTTTTACTATTTTCTACATTGTAGAATAATAGTGAAGACATCAACTATGAAATAACACATATGGAATCATGTAGTAACCAAAAGTGTTATACAAATCAAAATATATTTTATATTTGAGATTATTCAAAGGAGCCACCCTTTCCTTTGATGACAGCTTTGCACACTCTTGGCATTCTTTCAACCAGCTTCATGAGGTAGCCCGCGCAAATGCATTTCAATTAACAGGTGTGCCTTGTTAAAAGTTAATTTGTGGAATTTCTTTCCTTCTTTATGCGTTTGAGACAATCAGTTGTGTTGTGACAAGGTAGTGTTGATATACAGAAGATAGCCCTATTTAGTAAAAGACCAAATCCATATTATGGCAAGAACAGGTCAAATAAGAAAAGAGAAATGACAGTCCATCATTATCTTAAGACATGGAGGTGAGTCAATTAGGAAAAGTTTGAACGTTTCTTCAAGTGCAGTCGCAAAAACCAACATCCGCTATGATGAAACTGTCTCTCATGAGGACCGTCACAGGAAAGGAAGACCCAGAGTTACCTCTGCTGCAGAGGACAAGTTCATTAGAGTTAACTGCACCTCAGATTGCAGCCTAAATAAATGTTTCACAGAGTTCAAGTAGCAGACACATCTCAACACCAACTGTTCAGAGGAGACTGTGTGAATCAGGCCTTCATGGTTGAATTGTTGCAAATAAACCACTTTTAAAGGACACCAATAAGAAGAAGAAGAGACTTTCTTGGGCCAAGGAACACGAGCCATAGACATTAGACCGGTGGAAATCTGTCCTTTGGTCTGATGAGTCCAAATTTGAGATTTTTGCTTCCAACCGCCGTGTCTTTGTGAGACGCAGAGTAGGTGAACGGACCTCCGCATGTGTGGTTCCCACCGTGAAGCATGGAGGAGGAGGTGTGATGGTGTGGGGGTGCTTTGCTGGTGACACTGTCAGTGATGTATTTATAATTCAAGGCACACTTAACCAGCATGGCTCCCACAGCAGTCTGCATCGATACGCCATCCCATCTGATTTACACTTAGTGGGACTATCATTTATTTTTCAACAGGACAATGACCCAACACACCTACAAGCTGTGTAAGAGCTGTTTGACAAAGAAGGAGAGTGATGGAGTTCTGCATCAGATGACCTGACCTCCACAATCACCAAACCTCAACCCAATTGAGATGGTTTGGGATGAGTTGGACCGCAGAGTGAAGGAAAAGCAGTCAACAAGTGCTCAGCATATGTGGGAACTCCTTCAAGAGCGTTGGAAAAGCATTCCAAGTGAAGCTGGTTGAGAGAATGCCAAGGGTGGCTAATTTGAACAGGGTGGCTAACACAGGGTGGCTAATTTGAATAATCTAAAATACAACATATATTTTTAATTGTTTAACTTTTGTTTACTACATGATTCCATGTGTGTTATTTCATAGTTTTGATGTCTTTCACTATTATTCTACAATGTAGAAAATAGTAAAAAATAAAGAGAACCTTGAATGAGTAGATATGTCCAAACTTTTGACTGGTGCTGTAAATACTATTTTAATTCATTCATTACACAATTACACATGTTCACCACAGAGCATTAACTCATCTAGTTAGGAGGATAACTTTACTTTTTATTTCAATGTGGGCCCCATTATTTTGGCTTCTTGTGTAGCTGACTTCGTAGTGTGTAAGGAAGCCTTGCTGGTCTTGCACAGGAATAGGTTTCCAATGCAGCACTGCAGAGTTGGTTACTACATTAACAGTGAAATTCTCAGGTGCCTTACTAGCTGCTGAAAAAAGATATTCCTGTTAAATACTGTATACAGTATTTTGTAGTAAAGAACTACATCATCTAGCATTGCTGTGACAGTCAGATTTTTTTTAGATGAACTTTGCTTACCACCCTCTTTTTTGTACATGAGATGCATTTCTGTTGTTTGTGGCTTTCCATCAGTTTGTTTGTGAACGAGGTAAAAGTAACGTACATAGTCGTCCATCTCTAAAAATCAAAACCAGACATTATCTTCAGTTCAAGAGAGAGACCAAGATATACAGTATATCACAGTAAGACGAACACAGACATTTCTTATTCTTAAGAAATATATACTTTTCGTGAAGTTCCCCTTACTTTGTCTGATAGATTTGAGTGTTTCCTCCACTGTTCCATTCATCATTTTTGATATATTCACTTTGGCTGGTTGTGTTTCTCCGTCTGTTAGCTTGTACCATTCCAGACAGGAATTTTTAAGGCGAGGGGTATAATTGCGTGGGATGAGTTTGTCATCAGGCCAAGCTAATTGGAAATGAAATAACAAAATGTTGATTTAAGGAATGAACATCATTGTGTAGAAATAAATGAAGCAAAAGCACAAACGAACACACACACAAACGAACACACATACTTACACTTCCTGGGATATGTAAGATGTTTTGCTGGGACAAGGATATGTGTCTGCGATGACTTTCCCACCTTATTAAAGGCAAAAATGTAACCACTGACAGCAGAGTAAGTCACATAAACACTAAACACAGTGGTAGTGATATTGGTGTGGTTCTTTCGCTTTAGTTGGCAAGGCCAAATATGGAGAGAGAGGTTGTAATTCACCTGTCCCACAGAGACTGGATAAGGTGGTGTCTGGAAGACACGGGTACAAATTAAGTTATGCAGCTGTTTAAAACACAATTTGAGCCTAATCGTAATCAGCAGGTTCTAGAATGTTGTTTAATTTTCAACGCTGTGTAACATTCTGTGACTTACACCCCAAGTCAGATTGAGGAGTCGGGTACCATTGTTAAAATCCTCCACTGTCCACTTAACCTCTGTGGGATTTTGGATTTCTGCAACAAAATTACAGTTACAACCAGAAATGGTAAGCCAGGAAAATGTCTCTATCTTGGGGCAGTCAATCAATTCAGAATTCAGACAATGTAGAAGATTAAAATGAAATTCATGAATTGAAGAACCGGACATTATTTCCAATCATCATCTACTATAGTAGGCCTATCTACAGTATATATGTAAGAACAGAATTGACTGATTTCAAATAGTATTGCACTTAAACCTGATGAGTTGGACTGTAGGCGGCTGCAGCGAGTGTTACAGTGAAATATCCATTGCTCACCAGTGGGAACGTCCAAGATTGGAGTCCAGTCGCTCCACAGGGGACGTTTGACATGCTTGGACTTTTGTCTGACCTGCAGTTGGTACATGTATTGGTTCTGGAGATTCTCCAGAGTGACCATGGCTGTACAGACAAACACAGGTTTACAGTCTCACTCTAGTGATAGTTTTGCACTGTTTCGATCACTCAGGCTGAATTTTATTCAGACCCAAACGAACATTACAATGTGTTGTCGCTCTACTGCATTTCGGATATGCCAGAAAGGGCTGCTTATTTCTCAAAAGAGCTTAGTGAAACTGAAAGTAGCCCACCTTGTTTGACCTCTGTTTCAGTTGTGTTCTAGACCAACAGAGAAAATGTAAAATTAATTAAGGCAAAAATACTAATCATCAGAAAATAAGAAAACAATGAATGGAAGCATTGTTGCAAGGAAAAGAAGAGATCTTACCCATATCCCGGAGGTTTTCTCTAATCTTCTGAACTTGACCTCTAATACAACATCTTCCGGCATGTGATTTTTCACTTCTGTGACAAAAGTGTCCTTTAAGAATTGTTTGCATTTTTTTACGGCTACATTTTTATTTGACTCATAGCCTCTTTTCTCTGGTGTTACTTGAAATGTAACACATCTCATCTGATATCTTATAAACTCTTGAATCTTGGAAAATGTTCACTTTGAGCATGGCTTTTATTACCTTCCTTGTTTACCCAGCTGAGGGTAAGATTACTTGAGGATCTTGACATAGACATATTTTGGGGCGCTTCATACTTAACTGCAGGGAAATAACAAAACGTTATACCTTAACAAGGATTACAATATGACTCTTGGGATTAAAATCATACCATGGTTATTCATGTGAAGTCCTTTGTGGATTCTTAATAATAATAGTACTTTTTAATTGGAAGATGCCTTTCAGGACACTCAATGACATCTTACATTAAAAGTAGGCCTACATAGAATCTAGTGCAGTACATCAAATCATAAAATCAAGTGCATCAATCAATAGTGCAATTAAAAGGACCAGATGAAACAGGACAGATCATGTAGGGCTACTGGAAAGACATGGCGGGTAGGAAAGTCAATCAGGCACCCAAGGCTATCTGGCCACCCTACCTGACACCCTTGACCCACTCCAATTTGCTTACCGCCCAAATAGGTCCACAGACGATGCAATCTCAACCACACTGCACACTGCCCTAACCCATCTGGACAAGAGGAATACCTATGTGAGAATGCTGTTCATCGACTACAGCTCGGCATTCAACACCATAGTACCCTCCAAGCTCGTCATCAAGCTCGAGACCCTGGGTCTCGACCCCGCCCTGTGCAACTGGGTACTGGACTTCCTGACGGGCCGCCCCCAGGTGGTGAGGGTAGGCAACAACATCTCCTCCCCGCTGATCCTCAACACTGGGGCCCCACAAGGGTGCGTTCTGAGCCCTCTCCTGTACTCCCTGTTCACCCACGACTGCGTGGCCATGCACGCCTCCAACTCAATCATCAAGTTTGCGGACGACACAACAGTGGTAGGCTTGATCACCAACAACGACGAGACGGCCTACAGGGAGGAGGTGAGGGCCCTCGGAGTGTGGTGTCAGGAAAATAACCTCACACTCAACGTCAACAAAACTAAGGAGATGATTGTGGACTTCAGGAAACAGCAGAGGGAACACCCCCATCCACATCGATGGAACAGTAGTGGAGAGGGTAGCAAGTTTTAAGTTCCTCGGCATACACATCACAGACAAACTGAATTGGTCCACTCACACAGACAGCATCGTGAGGAAGGCGCAGCAGCGCCTCTTCAACCTCAGGAGGCTGAAGAAATTCGGCTTGTCACCAAAAGCACTCACAAACTTCTACAGATGCACAATCGAGAGCATCCTGGCAGGCTGTATCACCGCCTGGTATGGCAACTGCACCGCCCTCAACCGTAAGGCTCTCCAGAGGGTAGTGAGGTCTGCACAACGCATCACCGGGGGCAAACTACCTGCCCTCCAGGACACCTACACCACCCGATGCTACAGGAAGGCCATAAAGATCATCAAGGACATCAACCACCCGAGCCACTGCCTGTTCACCCCGCTGCCATCCAGAAGGCGAGGTCAGTACAGGTGCATCAAAGCTGGGACCGAGAGACTGAAAAACAGCTTCTATCTCAAGGCCATCAGACTGTTAAACAGCCACCACTAACATTGAGTGGCTACTGCCAACACACTGTCAATGACACTGACTCTACTCCAGCCACTTTAATCATGGGAATTGATGGGAAATGATGTAAATATATCACTAGCCACTTTAAACAATGCTACCTTATATAATGTTACTTACCCTACATTGTTCATCTCATATGCATACGTTGATACTGTACTCTATATCATCGACTGCATCCTTATGTAATACATGTATCACTAGCCACTTTAACTATGCCACTTGGTTTACATACTTATCTCATATGTATATACTGTACTCGATATCATCTACTGTATCTTGCCTATGCTGCTCTGTACCATCACTCATTCATATATCCTTATGTACATATTCTTTATCCCCTTACACTGTGTATGACAGTAGTTTTTTTTGGAATTGTTAGTTAGATTACTTGCTCGTTATTACTGCATTGTCGGAACTAGAAGCACAAGCATTTCGCTACACTCGCATTAACATCTGCTAACCATGTGTATGTGACAAATAAAATTTGATTTGATTTGATTTGATTTGAAGATGTGTTTTGAGTTTAATGTTTTGACTGTCTGCATTTTGTATTACTTATCCTGTATTTTACATAGAAAAACAGAATCTTGTGAATAAAAAAAGTTTTTTTTACCACTTTCATTCAGTCGAACAGAGATATTGAGTGACTGGCAGCTCCAGTTGCCCATATAAGCAAGCACCCATAGATCCACGGGCACTTTTTCGAGCACTTTATCGTCATTCACAAAGATATAGCTCTGCTGATTTTTGCCCAATGATTTTTTTTTTTCCGTAGAATTGGAGCGTCTGAAAACATTAAGGATGACAGCAACATTTGGTACACACACACTAAACAGATATCAAATCAATCAAATGTATTAATAAAGCCTTTTTTTACATCAGCCAATTTCACAAAGTGCTATACAGAAACCCAGCCTAAAACCCCAAACAGCAAACAATGCAGATGTAGAAGCACGGTAGGTAGGAAAAACTCCCTAGAATGGCAGGAACCTAGGAAGAAACCAGGCTCTGAGGAGTGGCCAGTCCTCTTCTGGCTGTGCTGGGTGGAGATTATAACAGTACATGGCCAAGATGTTCAAACATTCATAGATGACCAGCAGGGTCAAATAAGAATGTATGCATTTCAGAAACAGAAAAGGATTAATAGTTTATTGATTGGGGATATACTACAGTTTATTGTGCCTTGTGCTTGAGGATTAACTGTCTTCACACTGTCAGCCTTGCTTTATCTACCAGTCCACATAACGTGTACACACACTCACATTTCACAACACTTGTTGTCATAGCATAAGTAACTAAGTCAGAGGTCTCTAACATACAGTGCATTCGGAAAGTATTCAGACCCCTATACTTTTTCCACGTTGTTACGCTACAGCCTTATTCTAAAATGGATTAAATTGTTATATTTCATCAATCTTTGCACAACACCCCATAATGACAAAGCAAAAACAGGTTTTTAGAAATTTATAAATAAAAAACAAAAATATCACTACTTTGTTGGAGCACCTTTGGCAGCGATTACAGCATCAAATCTTCTTGGGTATGATGCTACAAGCTTGGCACAACTGTATTTAGGGAGTTTCTCCCATTCTTCACTGCAGATACTCTCAAGCTTTGTCAGGTTGGATGGAGAGTGTCGCTTCACAGCTATGTTCAGGTATCTCCAGAGATGTTCAAGTCCTGGCTCTGGCTGGGCCACTCAAGGACATTCAGAGACTTGTCCCAAAGCCACTCCTACGTTGTCTTAGCTGTATGCTTAGGGTTGTTGTCCTGTTGGAAGGTGAACCTTCACCCCAGTCTGAGGTCATGAGCAGGTTTTCATCAAGGATCTCTCCGTTAATCTTTTCCTCAATCCTAACTAGTCTCCCAGACCCTGCCGCTGAAAAAAATCCCCACAGCATGATGCTGCCACCAACATGCTTCACCATGGGGATGGTGCTATGTTTCCTCCAGACTTGACACTTTGCATTCAGGTCAAAGAGTTCATTCTTGGTTTCATCAGACCAGAGAATCTTGTTTCTCATGGTCTGAGAGTCCATTAGGTGCCTTTTGGCAAACTCCAAGTAAGCAGTCATGTGCCTTTTACTGAGAAGTGGCTTCAGCCTGGCCACTCTACCATAAAGGCCTGATTAGTAGAGTGCTGCAGAGTTGTTCTTCTGGAAGGTTCCCATCTCCACAGAGGAACTCTGGAGCTCTGTCCGATTGACCATTGGGTTCTTGGTCAACTCCCTGACTAAGACTCTTCTCCCCAAATGTTCAGTTTTGCCGGGCGGCCAGCTCTAGGAAGAGTCTTGGTGGTTCCAAACTTCTTCCATTTAAGAATGATGGAGGCCACAAAATCCTGTATGGAGAATTCCTTCGACCTCATGGCTTGGCTTTTGCTCTGATATGCACTATCAACTGTGGGACCTTTATATAGACAGGTGTGTGCCTTCCCAAATCATGTCTAATCAATTGAATTTACCATAGGTGGACTCCAAGTTGTAGAAACATCTCAAGGATGATCAATGAAAACTGGATGCACCTGAGCTCAATTTCGAGTCTCATAGCAAAGGGTCTGAATACTTATGTAAATAAGGTTTCTGTTTTAAATTTTTTATAAATTTGCTAACATTTTTTAAATATTTTTTTAAAATTCACTTTGTCATCATAGGGTATTGTGTGTAGATTGGTGAGGACAAACATGATTTAATACATTTTCGAATAAGGCTGTAACGTAACAAAATGTGGAAAAAGTCAAGGGGTCTGAATATTTCTGAATGCACTGTAATAGCAAACTGGATCCTGCCAGGTTCATGGAGGCATACTAATAACACGCTGAGTTTGAGGTCTCTGTCTGTGTGACTTATGGAAAGTGCACAAACATGCATAGCTAACTTACTTGTAAAAAAGCTCATAGGTGGCATTTTGCATAGACCCAGACTTCGTCCATTCACATGTATAGGTGGTAGCTTTTTCAGTTTTCTTGTAGCATTGAGGACTAGAAAGATATTTACTAGTTGTCCCTTTATTAAGAAATGTAAAAAGAGTGTTTAAATGAAGAGAGAAATTATGAGTTGCTGTCCTTTTCAGTAGTATGTCTTCAACTTATTTGCTCTCACCAAAGAGGGTCGAGTTAAACTGAATATCCCCTCCATAATTATTGGGACAGTCAAGCATGTTTTGTTATTTTGGGGTCTGTATTTCAGCACTTTGTATTTGAAATTATACAATGACTGAGGTTAAAGTGCAGATTGTCAGCTTTAATTTGAGGGTATCTGGATTGATATTGTGTGAACCGTTTAGAAATTACAGAACTTTTTGGACATAGACCCCCAATAGAAATTAATGGTAAAAATAATCTGAAACACAACCAAAACAAACAGCAAATGCATCCAACAGGTTTGTAGAGTCAGACTATGTACAAAAAGTTCTGTAATTTCTTAACGGTTCACACGATATGGATGAAAATACCCTCAAATTAAAGCTGGCTGACTGCACTTTAACCTCAGTCATTGTTTGATTTCAAATCCAAACTTTTGAAGTAAAGACCCAAAAGAAGAAAAAATGCTCCACTGTCCCAATAATTATGGAGGGCACTGTATGTTATGAGTGGAATATGCTATTAATCACTATATTAGATGTTACTTTGCATAAGCATCCCCAAAGGAGTATTTCAAAAATGAGATAGAAATATAATTGTAACTATCAGTGTGAAATAAATTCTACACATATTTCATCTGTAGTTCTGTACAGATCATTTACAGTAGCAGCGCTGTCACAAGCTTACCAAAAGCTTCCGCATTGTCACACGTTGATCACAGTAAATGCATTTTAGCGTTCTCTTATGGTTTTGGCAGTATGACAAGGGTATCACTACAGAGATAAGCTGAAAATAACTGATGCTGAGCCAAGAGCCATTGAAAGCCGCTGAGTAGAGAGAAATGATAGTACCTTGAGCTATTACCATAGCAAGAACCAGAAACCCTGGCAGAAACCAGTGTTCCTTTGCCTCCATCACCTCAACAATCCCCTGAGGGAGTTAGCGTGTAAAGTGTCCAAAAAGGTGGTTATCCAGGGTTGATCCGTCTGCGTATAGCCAAGGAGACGTGGGTTTGCTGGACTGTTAACACTGTTCCATGCAGATGTCCTCAAACCTGTTTCAGTTACTCTTCTTGTAAATGAAACTGTGGGGAGAGAAATGTCAGCATACTCTTGTTTTTTGTCAGGTAGAAAGGCAGAGCAAGCAGCCTCTCAACCATAAACCACCGTGTTGGGGGAGGGGACTGTTCTGACTGTTGGGGGACTAAGGTGCCACATTGGCGTATAGTTACAGAGAGGATGTTGGCCACTGCGATCTCCTGGGGTGACCGAAAATAACATACACTTTCATATCAAAAGCATCACACATCACAGAGGTTAAGAAGCATTTCTTTACAATGGTTTGCTCAACCAATCTGAATGAAGCCACTTTGGGAGGTCCTTCTGGGAATCAGCTGAAGGTGAGGTCAATTTTGAGGCTAAAGATTGAAACTTTCCATAATCCAACCCTCTCTTACATCCTCAAATTGGATTCCCATTTTCAGTTTCCCTGAAATGAATGCATTTCTTTACCATTGCCTTATTCATGTCATACCTAAAAAAATGTACCTATTAAATGTGTGTTATATTTCCTTATGCAAATTGCCTTTCAAGAGGAACTCCACTCCAGGTCTATCGTAAGCTATGGTGCTCCTCACCAGAAGTATTACTTATTTTGTGCATTTTATCTGCTGTACAATGCTTTAGCCAACACAATAAAAAATGACAATTCACACAAATGTAAGATGTTACAGAAATTCATTCCCATCCTTCTACTTATTCGGAGCTAGCGGGATTGATTCTTGAATGGATGTAAAGCCAGTGTAATGTGATTGTTGGATGTTGCTGTGTCTTTGATACACTATGGTTCTCTAAACTTTGAGAACCATGGCTTGTAAATGTGTTAGAGTACATTGTTTGTATGTTATTTCAAGTTGTCTATATTGACGTCAATTACATTTCGGGGTCAAACAAAGCTAACTAGATAGCCAATGAGCTAGGCTTTACGGGAGTATCCGGAAACCCTGTATCTGTCGCATAATGTAGCTGCTAACCTTGTGTGACAGCATGCCTTTTCCTTTTGGACAAATATTACAAGAACATGGAGAGTTATGAAGTTATGAAAACTGGTTGTTTTGCAAATGTTGAACTTATAATATGACTACTAATACTGGAAAAGCTAAATCAAAGTCCAAGTATACAGATTTGACGATATTCTTGCAGAAAAATTTGATACGGATGCAAATGTCTCCTTGCCCAAATGTACCTGGGTGACTTCACACTAAATGTCATGTAGTTTGCTTATACTTCAAGTTATCCATCTGAAATGTTGCACTTACACTGCTGCCATCTTGTGGACACCATCGGAATTAGAACCAGTGATGGCTAGAACTGGGACCTTTCTGTTGCATTTCGAAGATGGTCGTAGAAAAAAGTGTTTTTTTTCAGTGTATTTTCTTCTACCAGATCTATTGTGTTATATTCTCCTACATTCAACACACATTTCCACAAACTTCACTGTTTTCTTTCAAATGGTACCATATCCTTGCTTCAGGACCTGAGCTACAGGCAGTTACAGTGCCTTGCGAAAGTATTCGGCCCCCTTGAACTTTGCGACCTTTTGCCACATTTCAGGCTTCAAACATAAAGATATAAAACTGTATTTTTTTGTAAAGAATCAACAACAAGTGGGACACAATCATGAAGTGGAACGACATTTATTGGATATTTCAAACCTTTTTAACAAATCAAAAACTGAAAAATTGGGTGTGCAAAATTATTCAGCCCCTTTACTTTCAGTGCAGCAAACTCTCTCCAGAAGTTCAGTGAGGATCTCTGAATGATCCAATGTTGACCTAAATGACTAATGATGATAAATACAATCCACCTGTGTGTAATCAAGTCTCCGTATAAATGCACCTGCACTGTGATAGTCTCAGAGGTCCGTTAAAAGCGCAGAGAGCATCATGAAGAACAAGGAACACACCAGGCAGGTCCGAGATACTGTTGTGAAGAAGTTTAAAGCCGGATTTGGATACAAAAAGATTTCCCAAGCTTTAAACATCCCAAGGAGCACTGTGCAAGCGATAATATTGAAATGGAAGGAGTATCAGACCACTGCAAATCTACCAAGTCCTGGCCGTCCCTCTAAACTTTCAGCTCATACAAGGAGAAGACTGATCAGAGATGCAGCCAAGAGGCCCATGATCACTCTGGATGAACTGCAGAGATCTACAGCTGAGGTGGGAGACTCTGTCCATAGGACAACAATCAGTCGTATATTGCACAAATCTGGCCTTTATGGAAGAGTGGCAAGAAGAAAGCCATTTCTTAAAGATATCCATAAAAAGTGTTGTTTAAAGTTTGCCACAAGCCACCTGGGAGACACACCAAACATGTGGAAGAAGGTGCTCTGGTCAGATGAAACCAAAATTGAACTTTTTGGCAACAATGCAAAACGTTATATTTGGCGTAAAAGCAACACAGCTCATCACCCTGAACACACCATTCCCACTGTCAAACATGGTGGTGGCAGCATCATGGTTTGGGCCTGCTTTTCTTCAGCAGGGACAGGGAAGATGGTTAAAATTGATGGGAAGATGGATGGAGCCAAATACAGGACCATTCTGGAAGAAAACCTGATGGAGTCTGCAAAAGACCTGAGACTGGGACGGAGATTTGTCTTCCAACAAGACAATGATCCAAAACATAAAGCAAAATCTACAATGGAATGGTTCAAAAATAAACATATCCAGGTGTTAGAATGGCCAAGTCAAAGTCCAGACCTGAATCCAATCGAGAATCTGTGGAAAGAACTGAAAACTACTGTTCACAAATGCTCTCCATCCAACCTCACTGAGCTCGAGCTGTTTTGCAAGGAGGAATGGGGAAAAATGTCAGTCTCTCGATGTGCAAAACTGATAGAGACATACCCCAAGTGACTTACAGCTGTAATCGCAGCAAAAGGTGGCGCTACAAAGTATTAACTTAAGGGGGCTGAATAATTTTGCACGCCCAATATCCAATAAATGTCGTTCCACTTCATGATTGTGTCCCACATGTTGTTGATTCTTCACAAAAAAATACAGTTTTATATCTTTATGTTTGAAGCCTGAAATGTGGCAAAAGGTCGCAAAGTTCAAGGGGGCCGAATACTTTCGCAAGGCACTGTAGATGTGGGTATGTCATTTTAGGCAAAATTTGAAAAAAATTGCGTGATCCCAAATTAAGCAGTATACAGCAAGTGCTCTGTGATGTAGACTTAGTTCTCCTCACTGAGGAGAGGCAAACCTGCCTACGAAGAGGGTGGAGTTGGTCTTGTTGTATCTGATGTTATCCTAAAAAGGTGTACTACTTCACGAGAACTTCCGCACCTCAGCGAGGCCATACTACTGTACATGCAGCAGCTTCAGTTCCCTGCAAGCTCTCGCATGATACTCTGATTGGTGGATTTTGCATTGACTTATGCGGTTGAAGAATCACAGAAGCCTGGAGGGACTGCTATAGAATTTAGCTGAAGTTTAAATGAAGTGTGTCAATATAATTGTAGCAGTTACAGCAATTAAACCTGTTCTATTCTAAGTGGTCTCTTCCATCTTTGTGTCAAAGCTGGAAAGAGAGCTGACGCCAGAGAAAATCAAATCAGTGGACGGACAGGAGAAATATGGGGACTGAATTGGTCAGCATTGCCGTTTTAAGCTCTGTAAAACTTAATACGGATCACAAAAGCACACTCTTTCTGGATATTTTTGAAATTGTAATAAATGTGTTTTAAATGTACATATCAACCACAATATTCTATTTTTACATTTTCAGTATATCACAATCGCAAGTATTTTGAGGTCAATTTATTCGAAATAAATATCTATCCTCAAATTGAAAGCGATTGATCAGCTTTGAATCTATTTTTTTTTTTGGAGAGAGTGTGAGTGGGAATGGGAGGTGCATCTCATGTTGATAGCAAGCCCCAAGCCCGATGGAGAGGTGTGAGTGGATTATGACAGAGCTGTTTGTTCAGGAAAATAACAATATTGAGCACTTTAGATGTTTCTAATTGTTTTTGTATCATGTATTCTGCTTAAAATCGTCCTAAAAATCAGCATGGTACTGACAGAGATGGTTGCCGCACTTCAAATTATTAATAAACTATGCAGTATTTAGTTTATGAATTATTTCTTACATTGTTACCGCAGGAAATCTTAAGTCTTATTACATACAGCCCCGGAAGAACTATTGGATATAAGAGTAAAAAAAAAATATATATTTTACCTTTTATTTAACCAGGTAGGCAAGTTGAGAACAAGTTCTCATTTACAATTGCGACCTGGCCAAGATAAAGCAAAGCAGTTGAACAGATACAACGACACAGAGTTACACATGGAGTAAAACAAACATACAGTCAATAATACAGTATAAACAAGTCTATATACAATGTGAGCAAATGAGGTGAGAAGGGAGGTAAAGGCAAAAAAGGCCATGGTGGCAAAGTAAATACAATATAGCAAGTAAAACACTGGAATGGTAGTTTTGCAATGGAAGAATGTGCAAAGTAGAAATAAAAACAATGGGGTGCAAAGGAGCAAAATAAATAAATTAATTAAAATTAAATACAGTTGGGAAAGAGGTAGTTGTTTGGGCTAAATTATAGGTGGGCTATGTACAGGTGCAGTAATCTGTGAGCTGCTCTGACAGTTTGTGCTTAAAGCTAGTGAGGGAGATAAGTGTTTCCAGTTTCAGAGATTTTTGTAGTTCGTTCCAGTCATTGCCAGCAGAAAACTGGAAGGAGAGGCGGCCAAAGAAAGAATTGGTTTTGGGGGTGACTAGAGAGATATACCTGCTGGAGCGTGTGCTACAGG
This sequence comes from Oncorhynchus tshawytscha, assembly GCF_018296145.1. Lineage (NCBI taxonomy): Eukaryota > Metazoa > Chordata > Actinopteri > Salmoniformes > Salmonidae > Oncorhynchus > Oncorhynchus tshawytscha. The sequence goes on along the minus strand of NC_056434.1, from coordinate 16,800,154 downwards.
TGGGAGATGCTATGGTGACCAGCGAGCTGAGATAAGGGGGGACTTTACCTAGCAGGGTCTTGTAGATGACATGGAGCCAGTGGGTTTGGCGACGAGTATGAAGCGAGGGCCAGCCAACGAGAGCGTACAGGTCGCAATGGTGGGTAGTATATGGGGCTTTGGTGACAAAACGGATTGCACTGTGATAGACTGCATCCAATTTGTTGAGTAGGGTATTGGAGGCTATTTTGTAAATGACATCGCCAAAGTCGAGGATTGGTAGGATGGTCAGTTTTACAAGGGTATGTTTGGCAGCATGAGTGAAGGATGCTTTGTTGCGAAATAGGAAGCCAATTCTAGATTTAACTTTGGATTGGAGATGTTTGATATGGGTCTGGAAGGAGAGTTTACAGTCTAACCAGACACCTAAGTATTTGTAGTTGTCCACGTATTCTAAGTCAGAGCCGTCCAGAGTAGTGATGTTGGACAGGCGGGTAGGTGCAGGTAGCGATCGGTTGAAGAGCATGCATTTAGTTTTACTTGTATTTAAGAGCAATTGGAGGCCACGGAAGGAGAGTTGTATGGCATTGAAGCTTGCCTGGAGGGTTGTTAACACAGTGTCCAAAGAAGGGCCGGAAGTATACAGAATGGTGTCGTCTGCGTAGAGGTGGATCAGAGACTCACCAGCAGCAATGTCAACATACCAACATTATGACCAAGAATACGACTTTCCCGAAGTGGACTCTCTGTGTGGACCACCACCTCGTACAATGGAGCTAATTCCAGTAGGCGATCTAAAACAACGACGTCGCAGGAGGGGAAGACTAAGCCGGCCACCTGGCCAGGCTCCGTAGATATGCACATCGCACACCACTCCTGAGTATACTACTTGCCAATGTCCAGTCTCTTGACAACAAGGTATACAAAATTCGAGCAAGGGTTGCCTTCCAGAGAGACATCAGAGATTGTAACATTCTGTTTCACGGAAACATGGCTCTCTCGGGATATGTTATCAGAATCGTTCAGCCACCGGGCTTCTCCATGCATCACGCTGATAGAGATAAACACCTCTCTGGGAAAAGGAAGGGCGGTGGTGTATTCTTCATGATTAACGACTCATGGTGTAATCTTAACAACATAAAGGAACTCAAGTCCTTCTGCTCACCCGATCTAGAATTCCTTACAATCAAGTGCTGGCCATTTTACCTACCAAAAGAATTCTCGTCAGTTATAGTCACAGCTGTGTACGTTCCCCTTCAAGCAGACACCAAGACGGTATGGTGATTTTTCAGTAGCATATTGTTAAATATTAATGTAATAAAACAGAATCAATAAAAGCTTTAAAGGAACCTGTAACCACACCTGTATAGCATAAGAAAAGTCAATAAACAAAATGAATAGACACACATTCTAATCCAGATGCATGCCTGGATAAGAAGTGTCAGAATCAATATAATGAATGTACTTGTGACTGCAGCCTGTCACAACCTGACCATAGTTTGCTTTGTATGTTTCTATGTTTCGTTTGGTCAGGGTGTGATCTGAGTGGGCATTCTATGTTGTGTGTCTAGGTTGTCTGTTTCTGTGTTTGGCCTGATATGGTTCTCAATCAGAGGCAGGTGTTAGTCATTGTCTCTGATATATTTAGGTAGCCTGTTTGGTGTTGGGGTTTGTGGGTGATTGTTTCCTGTGTTAGTGTTTGTGCCACACGGGACTGTTTTCGGGTTTTCACTTTGTTGTTTTGGTTATGTGTTCATGTTCAGTTTTCTAATTAAAAAACCATGGACAACTACCGCGCTGCATTTTGGTCCTCCTCTCCTTCGACACAAGAAAACCTTAACACAGCCTGGAAGGGGCCCCTATTCCTTTTTTAATCAAACCTTAACAGTTGCGCCACCAATATAATCGGTTCAGTGATTTGTAGAGTGTTAAATGATTTGTAGAGGTGGGAAAAAGTCAGCCTCAAAGAAAGAACTGAAGGTGGGAAACAATAGTGGCGTGAAGCCAAAAAGAGTTTACATAGAGAGGAGTGACTGTATGTGATGTAAGGATGGAACTGTATAAAAGAAGTGTGCAGAGGCTGGGAAAAACAGTTGATCCATGGACCAGCTCGGCTTGTTACTTTGTAATAAAGTCTATTTGATTTCCCAAATTCCGGTATCTGTGAAATATTATTGGATCAATATTTCTACGACAACGGCTATCAAGGAACTTCACTGGACTATATGAAAACTGGAAACCGTACATCCTGAGGATGCATTTATTGTAGCTGGGGATTTTAACAAAGCAAATTTGAGAACAAGTCTACCTAAATTCTTCCAGCATATTGATTTGCTTTACGCCCTTGCACAATACCCTCGACCACTGCTACTCTAACCTCCGCTATGCTTACAAAGCTCTTCCCTGCCCTCCCATCAGCAAATCTGACCAAGAAGCCATCTTGCTCCTTTCGTCTTCTAGGCAGAAACTCAAACAGGATGTACCAGTGACGAGAACCATTCAACGCTGGTCCGAACAATCGGAAGCCACGCTTCCAGATTGTTTTGATCACACAAACTGGAGTATGTTCTGGTCAGCCTCAGAGAACAACATCGACCTATACGCTGACTCGGTGAGTGCATTTATAAAGGAGTGCATTGGAGATGTTGTACCCACTGAGACTATTAAAACCTTCCCGAACCAGAAACCGTGGATGGATGGCGGCATTCGCACAAAACTGAAAGCGCGATCCACCCCATTTAACTATGGAAAGAGGTCTGGGAATATGTCTGAATATAAACAGTGTAGCTATTCCCTCCGCAAGGCAATCAAAGAAGCCAGTACAGGGACAAGGTGGAGTCGCAATTCAACGGCTCAGACACGAGACGTTTGTGGCAGGGTCTACAGGAAATCCCGGACTACAAAAATAAATCCAGCCACGTCACGGACACCGACGTCACGCTTCCAGACAAACTAAACACCTTCTTTGCCCCGCTTTGAAGATAACACAGTGCCACAGTGCCACAGTTGCGGCCCACAGACAAGGACTGGGCCACCCCCCTCCTTCTTCGTGGCTGACATGAGTAAAACATTTAAACGTGTTAACCCCCGCAAGGCTGCTGGCCCAGACGGCATCCCTAACCGCGTCCTCAAAGCATGCGTAGATCAGCTGGCTGGTGTGTTTACGGACAATATTCAATCAATCCCTATCCCAGTCTGTTGTCCCCACATGCGTCAAGATGGCTACCATTGATCCTATGCCCAAGAAGGAAAAGATAACTAAACTAAATGACTACCACCCCGTAGCACTCACTTCTGTCATCATGAAGTGCTTTGAGAGACTAGTCAAGGATCATATCACCTCCATCTTACCAGCCACCCTAGACCCACTTCAGTTTGCATACCACCCTAACAGGTCCACATACGACGCAATCACCATCACACTGCACACTACCCTATCCCATCTGGACAAAAGGAATACCTATGTAAGAATGCTGTTCTTTGACTACAGCTCAGCATTCAACACCATAGTGCCCTCCAAGCTCATCATCAAGCTGGAGGCCCTGGGTCTCAACCCCGCCCTGTGCAATTGGGTCCTGGACTTGCTGACGGGCCGCGCCCAGGTGGTGAAGGTAGGAAACAATATCTCCACTTCGCCAACCCTCAACACTGAGGCCCCACAAGGGTGCGTGCTCAGCCCCTCCCTACTCCCTGTTTACCCACAACTGCGTGGCCATGCACGACTCCAACTCAATCATCAAGTTTGCAGACGACACAACAGTAGTGGGCTTGATTACCAACAATGACGAGACAGCCTTCAGGGAGGAGGTGAGGGCACTCTGAGTGTGTTGTCAGGAAAAAGAACATCTCACTCAACATCAGCAAAACAAAGGAGATGATCGTGGACTTCAGAAAACAGCAGAGGGAGCACCCACCTATCCACATTGAAGGGACAGCAGTGGAGAATGTGGAAAGTTTTAATTTCCTCTGCGTACACACCACAGACCAACTGAAATGGTCCACTCACACAGACCGTGTGGTGAAGAAAGCGCAACAGCTCCTCTTCAACCTCAGAAGGCTGAAGAAATGTGTCTTGTCACCCAAAACCCTGAAACATTTGTACAAATGCACAATCGAGAGCATCCAGTCGGGCTGTATCACAGCCTGGTACGGCAACTGCACCGCCCTCAACCGCAAGGCTCTCCAGAGGGTGGTGCTGTCTGCACAACGCATCACCGGGGGCAAACTACCTGCCCTCCATGACACCTACAGCACCCGAAATCACAGGAAGGCCAAAAAGATCATCAAGAACATCAAACACCCGAGCCAACGTCTGTTCACCCAGCTACCATCCAGAAGGCGAGGTCAGTACAGGTGCATCAAAGCTGGGACCGAGAGACTGAAAAACAGCTTCTATCTCAAGGCCATCAGACTGCTAAACAGCAATCCCTAACTCAGAGGCTGAGGCCTACATTGAGACCCAATCAAATCCACTTTAATACATTGATCACTAGTCACTTTATACAATGCACTCTAAATAATGCCACTTTAATAATGTTTACACATCGTACATTACTCATCACATGTATATACTGTATTTTATACCATCTATTGCACCTTGCCTATGCCTCTCAGCCATCGCTCATCCATATACTTACATGTACATATTCTCATTCACCCCTTTTAGATTTGTGTGTATTAGGTAGCTGTTGGTGAATATTTAGATTACTTGTTAGATATTACTGCACTGTCAGAACTAGAAGCACAAGCATTTCGCTACACTCGCATTAACATCTGATAACCATGTGTTTGTGACATAACATGTGATTTGATGACTTTGTATTGCTTTATATGAAATGAATGTAAAAAAAACATTGCAAAATGTATTGCAGAATTTCAGAAATTCTCCCCCAAAATCAAGCATTTTTGTCTGGAGAAAACAAAATCTGGAGGGACTGCTATAGATGTTGTAAGGCTCTATACCTTCAGTGTAAAGTCTGTAACTTGGTTGTACTTGGAGGTTCAGTAGTGGTTCAGTTATGAGCCGGACTCTAGATGGAAGTTTATGGCAGTATATATAGGCTCACTGGAAAGTGCTGTACATTTAGGAGGGATCAGTGGCCTTGTCAGACAGTAGGACAAACATGCTCGTCTCCCAAGTAGGGGAGCGCTAAAACCTTTAGCTGATACTCAGGGTTATAGCTGTAGGGAAATATATTTAACACCTCACACATCATCTCAACTGGTCTTCTCTCATGCTGAATCCACAGGAGAGATGAAATTAGTTGGGTTACCAGTTATGATACAGTAAATTTGAAATGCTAATATGCATGATTTCAGATGTGTATTCTCTTTTCAAATGCTGCTCAAAGGGAAAACACTCACTCACATGATTGATTGTAAATAGCTGTTGTGACGTGCAAGCATTTTCGATTTCATGTAACAAAGTTGGTTTAAAGTTGAGAGCATTCACAAGAACCAGTCTGGTCATGTTGTGGACAGCTTCACAAGCTCTTTCTTTTCATCTGTGGAAAAACAAAACATATGTGGAACCACTCCACAATGGGGAAAAAAAGATGAACACTTCTTAATTTCACCTCTAAATACTGATGATAAAGTACTTTAAAATATTCCTTTAATTGTTTCTACACTGCAAAAACACCAGTGTAAAATCAACTCCAACAGAGTTGCATATGGTAACACTACCTCAAATAACATGGTCCCACTCCAGAGTGCAAAATTCCCGAGTTGATTCAACTTGAACTCGTGTCGATCCTGTTTAACTCTTTGCTTTCCTTTAACATCCAATGTTAGTTTCTGTTAACACTTACTCTAACAGTGTAGGAGTATATTACACTGGTGCCTTACTTGCATATTGCCCAATGTGGCTTCACAGTGAATGTTAGAGTATAAACATTCATAACAGTTACTGAAAAGCATTTAGAAATACATTACACAGGTTTCCCTGTGTGGTCTTACCTTCTGCTGCTCCACCCAGGCGATATCTGTTTCCGGCATTGCTCTGCAGCTCCCAAGAAGTCCACCGCCATCAGGTCTGCATAGTAGAACTTCAGAGTAGAAGCTTAGAACTCCCACAGTAGAGTTTACAGCCAAGTTAATCTAACTCACTCTCCATAACATCACAGAAGTAGATGTATTCGATTATAACAAGCTCAGGGCTGTCATCAGGCAATTTGGTAACTATCATGATTCCCTTCAAATTAGTTGAACTTTTTCAGTCCATCTGAAATGACAGACAGTTCAGAAATACTCACAGGGAGTAAGTTGAAAGTCTTCATGTTCATTCTGGCGTTGGATAGGCCCAGGGGGGACAGAAGCAGATGTTCATTCTGGCGTTGGATAGGCCCAGAGGGGAGAGAAGCAGATGTTCCTACTAGAGGTTGATAGGCCCAGAGGAGAGAGAAGCAGATGTTCCTACTGGAGGTTGATAGGCCCAGAGGGGAGAGAAGCAGATGTTCCTACTGGAGTAAGAAAGTCCAAAGCAAACACTATGTTTGAGCTACTGACAGTGGCTATGGCTGACTGGTGTTTTTAACAGGGTGGGTATATGAAATGACAATTAATGATGCTAAAGCATTACAAAAAAATACTAAAATCTTTGTCCATCCACCAAGGCCAAGAAAGTATGGAATCAGTCCTCCCGACACCTACTTAGCTCCCAAAATCCCTAAACATTTTACTGTAATTCTGTTGCTTCATGACAAAACAAAACATACCCGCTGTTGAGGGAGAGAGCGAGAGTCCTTTTTCTAGTGAAATGTACATACATAGTACAAACATTATTTGTCAGAAACCAACACACACCTAATACCATAAAACACAATTTACCAGACAACACCACAGAGAAGAACAGAGGCAAGTGCCAAGGACAGTACTGATATGATTACCCTAAAGTAGATACTGACAGACAGACACACAGACAGACATGAAGTACACACAAATGAGTCAGTATTACTCAACAAAGAGGAGTCAAAGTCAGGATGGTTCCAGGAAATATCCCAGATAGCCAAACCCCCCTGGAACTGCTTGGGTGAAAAATATATATAATTTCTGTCATTGGTTTTGACAAGGATTTCATTCTGGTGGTATAATCTGTTTATACTAGACTATGTAAACATTATAGCTAAAGAATGACAAACTGCAATTTGTTGAAGGGTGCTAAAGCTGATATTGCATCATAGACCATCTGAGAAAATCTAGACTCCTCTCAATTGGATTCAAATAGTCTGGCAGTTTGACTGGGCAAAAAAGTCTAAATAATTCACAAAATCCAGTTTAACATGTTTAATCTTGGTCAGTCCTTTTATCAGGTTCTCTCTGTGTGAACAGGTTACATTGTTCTAAAGCAAAAATCTGAACTAGTTCAATTGAGATTAGTTATCAGATTAATTTAGATAAGGAAAATATCGGCTGAATGAGTTTCCTATAAGGCAATGTGTGTGTAAATCATTTTATTTCGGGAAATACAATGCTTCTTCATATCGATAAAAACACTCCATTTGAGCATATAGACCGAAAGAGACAATTGTGAATTCAGTCAAAACTGGGAACTGGAAAGGCTAGTTGCAACACTGCCAGTCACACCAATCTCGTTCTTGGTACCCCTTAGGACCAAAACATTACCTCATCCAATGGCATATATCAATTGTCAATTCAAGTTACTCCCATCTCAAATACACCTCCTCCTGGACAAGCTCACCGAGACAGTGAGCCTCTTAGGTCATATACTAGATCAAGATAAGGGCAACCTCAGAGGGGACATACAATAGTTACAGATACATTCCCATAAGAAGACAAGCCTCCATTCTGTCCTCCTCCCCTTCTGATATTCTTCAGAGCATCACATGGTTTAACAGATACATTGACATATGAAGACAAGCCTGACCTCTCCCCTCTCTGGGGCCCAAGTAACTTTCTCCACATAAGTATACTTATGAAAATTGATAAAACATCCTTATTTATCAATGTTACCTAACTAATTCTGATTCTGCCACGACATTCCCTCATCAGTCTACATACAATAGCACATAATGACAAAGCATTTGCAAATGTATTAAAAATTGTAATTTACATAAGTATTCAGACTCTTCACTCAGTACTTTGTTGAAGCACCTTTGGCAGTGATTACAGCCTTGAGTCTTCTTGGGTATGACGCTACAAGTTTGGCACACCTGTATTTGGGGAGTTTCTCCCATTCTTCTCTGCAGATCCTCTCAAGCTCTGTCAGGTTGTATGGGAAGTGTCGCTGCACCGCTATTTTCAGGTCTCTCCAGAGATGTTCGATCAGGTTCAAATCCGGGCTCTGGCTGGGCCACTCAAGGACATTCAGAGATTTGTCCCGAAGCCACTCCAGCGGCTGTGTGCTTGGCTGTGTGCTTAGGGTCATTGTCTTGGCTGTGTGCTTAGGGTCGTTGTCCTGTTGGAAGGTGAACTTTCACACTAGTCTGAGGTCCTGAGCACTCTGGAACAGGTTTTCATCAAGGTTCTCTCTGTACTATGCTTTGTTAATCTTTCACTTGATCCTGACTAGTCTCCCAGGCCCTGCTGCTGAAAAACATCCCCACAGCATGATGCTGCCACCACCATGCTTCACCATAGGGATGGTTCCAGGTTTCCTCCGGCCAAATACTTCAATCTTGGTTTCATCAGACCAGAGAATCATGGTTTTAGGCACCTTTTGGAAAATTCCAAGTGTGCTGTCGTGCCTTTTACTGAGAAGTGGCTTCCGTCTGGCCACTCTACCATAAAGACCTGATTTGGTGGAGTGCTTGCAGAGATGGTTGTCCTTCTGGAAGGACTTATGTAAATAAGGTATCTGTTTTTATTTTTAATAAATTAGCAAAAATGTCTAAAACCTTTTTTTACTTTATCATTTTGGGGTATTATGTGTAGATTGATGAGGAAAAAAAGTTGTTTAATCAATTTTAGAATAAGGCTGTAATGTAACAAAATGTGGAAAATGTAGAGCACTGTATAGCCCTTGCTCTAGCCCAAGCACCAAGCGTCTCGGCAAGAGAGAAAAGCATCAAAATCTAATCAAATTGTCACATGTGCCAAATACAACAGGTATATACAACCTTACCATGAAATGCTTACTTTCAAGCCCTTAACCAACAATGCCGTTCAAGAAATCGAGTTAAAATATTTACAAAATAAACAAAAGTAAAACATTTAATAAAAAGTAACACAAAAGAACAATAACGAGGCTATATACAGAGAGTACCGGTACAGAGTGAATGTCCGGTGGTACAGGTTAGTCAAGGTTATTTGTACATGTAGGTAGGGCTAAAGTAACTATGCAGAGATAATAAACAGTGAGTAGAAGCAGTGTAAAACAATGGAGGGGGGGGTCAATGTAAAGAGAGGCTGTTAAGGAGCCCTTTTGGACCTAGACTTGGCGCGCTAATATATATATAGTGGGTGGGGTTATATCCTTCCTGTTTGGCCCTGTCCGGGGGTGTCCTCGGATGGGGCCACAGTGTCTCCTGACCCCTCCTGTCTCAGCCTCCAGTATTTATGCTGCAGTAGTTTATGTGTCGGGGGGCTAGGGTCAGTTTGTTATATCTGGAGTACCTCTCCTGTCCTATTCGGTGTCCTGTGTGAATCTAGGTGTGCGTTCTCTAATTCTCTCTTTCTCTCTTTCTCTCTCTCTCTCTGAGGACCTGAGCCCTAGGACCATGCCCCAGGACTACCTGACATGATGACTCCTTGCTGTCCCCAGTCCACCTGGCCGTGCTGCTGCTCCAGTTTCAACTGTTCTGCCTTATTATTATTTGACCATGCTGGTCATTTATGAACATCTTGGCCATGCTCTGTTATAATCTCCACCCGGCACAGCCAGAAGAGGACTGGCCACCCCACATAGCCTGGTTCCTCTCTAGGTTTCTTCCTAGGTTTTGGCCTTTCTAGGGAGTTTTTCCTAGCCACCGTGCTTCTACACCTGCATTGCTTGCTGTTTGGGGTTTTAGGCTGGGTTTCTGTACAGCACTTTGAGATATCAGCTGATGTACGAAGGGCTATATAAATACATTTGATTTGATTTGATTTTTTATTTGATTTGATTTCGATTTATATATATATATATATATCGCAGGAGTTTGGTGGCACCTTAATTGGGGAGGACAGGCTTGTGGTAATGGCTGGAGTAGAATGATATTAAATACATTATAAAAACATGGTTTCCATGTGTATGATGCCATAACATTTGCTCCGTTCCAGACATTATGATCCGTCCTCCCCATAGCAGCCTCAACTGGTACACAGGATCTCTGGTTCTGCCTTCTAATGTAAATGTTTCACACTGAATATCCCATCAGAAAATGTGTGACAATGCTTTAATACATCATGCTTTTGAGAGAGAGTTGTGGTTTGATTATGGGCATATGGGAGAGATGCCCAGGGGGAGGGGAAGTTAAAAGGATTATATTCAAAAATGCGTCTTTCTAAGCTCTACATATCAGATGCATAAGGTCAAATCTGGAGTGTGTGCAGAATCCTAGCAACCACCAGTAACCATGTACAAGCATAAAGCCTAATTAACACAAACACACACACACGCACAGACAAATACTCATGCAAGCATGCACACACGCATACTCACACATGCAAACATGCACAGCACATACAAACATGAAGAGCACACGCGCATACACACACACAAAAAGAGACTGATGTACATGGTAGGCTATGGCTCTGACGGAAGCATAGGAGTCTGAGAGAAATTCCTGGAGCAGCTATGTTTTATTTTTATTTTTTATTTAACTAGACAAGTAAAACAATAAGTTTGAAAGAAATGTAAATGGGTTTAAAGGGTTAGGTCACCCAAATTACAAAATAATATTGTTTCCTTAACCTGTATGGACAAGGTATGACAACAATCTGTGTGTTTGTTACCTGGCCAATTCATGTCACTCGCTAGGATTCCATCCAATTTGGCGACAGATTTTCATGTGATTATTTAAAAATCTGCATAAAGAAAAAGAAAATCTCATTTTCCCACCGGTAATGTTTTTTCACCAAACTGATTTGTTGCGGATAAAAATCAGTTTGCGATGGTGTAGTGCAAACAAAACTTTCACTTAGATTTGTATTCAGTGCATGAAAATGTAAAGTGCAATGTGTTTTCCATCGCATTTTCAACTGTACCACAAAAACTGATGCGTTAAATAGTAAATGTGCCTACTCTGGTCTTGGTACATCAGCTCTAGCCAACAGCTGGCAGATACAGTGCAGGTAGGCTGGGAGGGTAGGTTAGTCAACATGATGAGATTATTATGGATAAGAGTGAGAATCATTTTTATTTGTAAAACGGCAGTCAAGCATTGATCATCATGTCACCTAAAGAAGATGGCGCTGGAGGGAATGGCTGCCGTCTAATCGGCTCTTTTTTTTGGGGGGGGGGGCGTTGTTCGTAACTTGTTTTGTACATAAGAGACGGCAGCAGCTACATTATGACCGAAAAGAGCTTCTGGACATCAGAACCTCGATTACTCACCTCAGATTAGACTAAGAGTTTTTCTTCAATGAGTCGGACGGGAGGGAGATACTACAGACACCCGACCAGGCCCAGATCCCCGGCATTCGCTGGAGAAGGAAAAGGAAATTTAGCGGAAAAAGATCAGGGTGCCTTGTGAGAATCAGGCGACGAGTGGCTAATCTGCCTTTGCCTTCCGTCCTGCTAGCTAACGTTCAATCGCTGCAAAATAAATGGGATGAACTGAAAGCTCGTATATCCTACCAACGGGACATTAAAAACGATAATATCTTATGTTTCACTGAGTCATGGCTGAACAAAGACATTGAGAACGTACAGCTGGTGGGTTATACACTCTATAGGCAGGATAGAACAGCAGCCTCTTGTAAGACACGGGGTGGGGGCCTATGCACATTTGTAAACAATAACAGGTGCACGATATCTAAGAAAGTCTCAAGGTGTTGCTCGCTTGAGGTAGAGTATCTCATGATAAGCTGTAGTCCACAATATCTACCTAGAGAGTTTCTGTATTTTTCATAGCTACATACCACCACAGACCGATGCTAGCACTAAAACTACACTCAATGAGCTGTATACCGCCATAAGCAAACAGGAAAATGCTCATCCAGAGGCAGCGCTCCTAGTGGCAAGGGACTTTAATGCAGGGAAACTTAAATCAGTTTTACCTAATTTCTATCAGCATGTTAAATGTGCACCCAGAGGGAAAAACATTCTAGACCACCTTTATTCCACACACAGAGGCGCATACAATGCTCTCCCTCGCCCTCAATTTGGCAAATCTGACCATAATTCCATCCTCCTGATTCCTGAAAGACCAGTGGCTCGATCAATAAAATATGTTGGAATATGTTCCGGGATTCTTCCGATGGCATTAAGGAGTACACTACATCAGTCACTGGCTTTATAAATAAGTGCATCGAGGATGCCGTCCCCACAGTGACTGTATGTACATACCCTAACCAGAAGCCATGGATTACAGGCAACATTCGCACTGAGCTAAAGGGTAGGGCTGCCGCTTTCAAAAAGCGGGACTCTATCCCAGAATGCCCTCCGAACCATCAAATAGGCAAAGTGTTCATATAGGACTAAGATCGAATCGTACTACACTGGCTCCGACGCTCGTCAGATGTGGCAGGGCTTGCAAACTATTACAGACTACGTACAAAGGGAAGCACAGCCGAGAGCTGCCCAGTGACACGAGCCTACCAGGCAAACTAGATAACTTCTATGCTCGCTTCAAGGCAAGTAACACTGAAACATGCATGAGAGCATCAGCTTTTCCGGACGACTGTAAGATTATGCTCTCCGCAGCCAAAGTGAGTAAGACCTGTAAACAGGTCAACATTCACAAGGTCACAGGGCCAGACATATTACCAGTATGTGTACTCCGAGCATGCGCTGACCAACTGGCAAGGGTCTTCACTGACATTTTCAACCTCTCCCTGTCTGTGTCTGTAATACCAACATATTTCAAGAAGACCACCATAGTCCCTGTGCCCAAGAACACTAAGGTAACCTGCCTAAATGACTTCCGACCCATAGAACTCACGTCTGTAGCCATGAAATGCTTTGAAAGGCTGGTCATGGCTCACATCAACACCATCATCCCAGAAACCCTAGATCCTCTCTAACCCACTCAGAGACCTGACTGTGTAGTGCAAGGACAACAACCTCTCCCTCAACGTGATCAAGACAAAGGAGATGATTGTAGACAACAGGACAAGGAGGACCGAGCACGCCCCCATTCTCATCGACGGGGCTGTAGTGGAGCAGGTTGAGAGCTTAAAGTTCCTTGGCGTCCACATCACCAACAAACTAACATGGTCCAAGCACACCGAGACAGTCGTGAAGAGGGCACGACAAAACATATTCCCCCTAAGGAGACTGATGTTTTACATCTGCACCATTTACAGCATCTTGACGGGTTGCATCATTGCCTGGTATGGCAACTGCTCGGCCTCCGACCGCAAGGCACTACAAAGGGTAGTGCGTATGGCCCAGTACATCACCGAGGCCAAGCTTCCTGCCATCCAGGACCTCTCTACCAGGCGGCCCTAAAAAGGCCCTAAAAATTGTCAAAGACTGCAGCCACCCTGTTCTCTCTGCTACTGCACAGCAAGCAGTACCGGAGCGTCAAATATAGGTCCAAGAGGCTTCTAAACAGCTTCTACCCCCAAGCCATAAGACCCCTGAACAGCTAATCAAATGGCTACTCAGACTATTGGCATTGCCACCCCCCACCCCATAGTCACTTTAATAACTCTACCTACATGTAGTTACCTCAACACCGGTGCCCCCACACATTGACTCTGTACCGTACCCCCTGTATATAGCCCCGCTATTGTTATTTACTGCTGCTCTTTAAATATTTGTTATTCTTATCACTTACTTTAAAGTATTTTCTTAACTGCATTGTTGGTTAAGGGCTTGTAAGTAAGCATTTCACTGTAATGCATTTCACTTCGGCACATGTGACAAATACAATTTTATTTGATTATAAGAACATCAATATTTATAGGAAAGGAAAATCAACATCACCGTGCACTTTAACCACCCTGTGAAGTAAATGATTAATTATTTTATCTATAGCACAATAAATTGTATGGTTTCCCCAAGTCGTAGAGGGAGGACCACAAACAATATCATTGTGTAATTCCAAGTTCTCTTCCATATGATGGTTTTTAATACCAATATTGGTCATAAAGGCGTTTTTCCTACCATGTCTCACAAAATTGTTCTGAAACTTTCTGTTTCCATCACAGCTGTCATGATTTTTTTTTATATGTATGAAAAACTGGATGGGCAATTAGCACTAGATGGGCTATTAGCATTTCCAGATTGTTAAAAAATATCTGGAAATGTATTGTATAACTCAATTATGAATTGAAGTGTGAAAGTGCATTCGGAAAGTATTCAGACCCCTTCCCTTTTTCCACATTTTGTTACGTTACACCCTTATTCGAAAATGGATTAAATAGCACATTTTCATTAATCTACACAATACCCCATAATGACAAAGAAAAAACAGGTTAAGACATTTTTGAGAGAAGAATGGGAGAAATTCTCCAAATACAGGTGTGCTAAGCTTGTAGCGTCATACCCAAGAAGACTCAAGGCTGTAATCGTTGCCAAAGGTGCTTCAACAAAGTACTGAGTAAAGAGTCTGATTACTTAAGTCAATTTCATATCAACTGTGGAAGCAATTATTAGGAAATGGAAGACATACAAGACCACTGATAATCTCCCTCGATCTGGGGCTCCACGCAAGATCTCACCCCGTGGGGTCAAAATGATCACAAGAACGGTGAGCAAAAATCCCAAAACCACACGGGGGTCCTAGTGAATGACCTGCAGAGAGCTGGGACCAAAGTAACAAAGCCTACCATCAGTAACCCACTACGCCGCCAGGGACTCAAATCCTGCAGTGCCAGACGTGTCCCCCTGCTTAAGCCAGTACATGTCCAGGCCAGTCTGAAGTTTGCTAGAGAGCATTTGGATGATCCAGAAGAAGATTGGGAGAATGTCATATGGTCAGATGAAACCAAAATATAACTTTTTGGTAAAAACTCAACTCGTCGTGTTTGGAGGACAAAGAATGCTGAGTTGCATCCAAAGAACACCATACCTACTGTGAAGCATGGGGGTGGAAACATCATGCTTTGGGGCTGTTTTTCTGCAAAGGGACCAGAACGACTGATCCGTGTAAAGGAAAGAATGAATGGGGCCATGTATCGTGATATTTTGAGAGCTTCAAGTTGAAAACCTCCTTCCATCAGCAAGGGCATTGAAGATGAAACGTGGCTGGGTCTTTCAGCATGACAATGATCCCAAACACACCGCCCGGGCAACGAAGGAGTGGCTTCGTGAGAAGCATTTCAAGGTCCTGGAGTGGCCTAGCCAGTCTCCAGATCTCAACCTTATAGAAAATCTTTGGAGGGAGTTGAAATTCCATGTTGCCCAGCAACAGCCCCAAAACATCACTGCTCTAGAGGAGATTTGCATGGAGGAATGGGCCAAAATACCAGCAACAGTGTGTGAAAACCTTGTGAAGACTTACAGAAAACGTTTGACCTCTGTTATTGCCAACAAAGGGTATATAACAAAGAATTGAGATTTAAAAAAAATATTGACCAAATACTTATTTTCCACCATAATTTGCAAATAAATTAATAAAAAATCCTACAATGTGATTTTCTGGATTTTTTCCCCTCATTTTGTCTGTCATAGTTGAAGTGTACCTATGATGGAAATTACAGGCCTCTCTCATCTTTTTAAGTGGGAGAACTTGCATAATTGGTGGCTGACTAAATACTTTTTACCCCACTGTATATATATATATATATATATATATATATATATATATATATATATATATTGTGAAACAAGCATGTAATGTAAATAGGCTACAGTAGCCTATACTTCAGAGTGGAAGGTAGTCTCCACACACTAACACAGGCAAATATTGTAAGATATCAGGCAGACACTGGAAGTAGTTTCAGATTGAGGGCTTTGCATAGGCGGTTTGTTGTATTTTTTTGCAGGACTGGAAAACAATGCCCAGAACATAAAATAACGTTATTAACCAGTTCTCATACTTTTTAAATAATGGCTCTGTTCCTGGAACAGTATAGATCACTTTCGTTCCTTGTTCCGTTTCTGTTTCTAGAAACGTTTATTTTCTGGTTTTTGGTTCTGCTCCCTGAACCGGTTCCAACCCCTGCCTCCACCTAATAATTATCATCAAGAAGTCGACAAGATTTCCAATGTAACACTACTTGCAGCCATCAACATGCTCACAGCCAGGTTTGATAAGTAAGTCAAAGCACTTGAGGACATTAACTCTCAAATTAAACAGAACATGTGGATGCAATCACGAATGCATCTAAGACTGTTCAATTCAATGCTGCTGAGATAAAAGAAAGCAAAACGAAAATTGCTTACCTGGAAAAGGACTCATTACTCCTGAAAGACAACGAGGTAAAAACCAAGGCCATAGAATTAGAGCATATAAATGTGGATGGAACCTCTGAATCAACAGGATGGAGGAAAATAATGAGGAGAACGCCAGAGACGAGGTAATCCGTCTCCTTGCTGAGATCGCACCCCACCTGTCAGGGAAGCTGGAGAACGTCGTCGGCTCCCATGCCCTGGATCCGTAGGAAGGAAGACAAGAAGCAGCAAAAGATGATCATCCAGTTCTCCATGCGTCGGTACCAAGACGGCTTCTGGAGAATCCCAAAGCTGTCTTCTGTTTGTAAAGAAGATGGTTAAATCAAATTGTATTTGTCACAATTGCCGAATATAACTGGTTTAGACTTTCATGAAATGCTAGATTTTGAGCCCTTCCCAACAATGCAGAGTTTAAAAATAAAATAGTAACAAGATGGATAAAATACACAAATGGATCGACACTGAACAAAAATATAAACGCAACATGTAAAGTGTTGGTCCCATGTTTCTTGAGCTGAAATAAAAGATTGTAGAAATGTTCCATATGCACAAAAAGCTTATTTCTCTAAGTTGTTGTGCACAAATGTGTTTACATTCCTGTTAGTGAGCATTTCTCTTTTGCCAAGATAATCCATCCACATCACAAGTGTGGTATATCAAGTAACTGATTAGACAGAATTATCATTACACAGATCCTAGAAATGTGGACACTAAAAGGCCACTCTAAAATGTGCAGTTTTGTCATAACACATACAGCAGTTGCCAGATAATTGAATGTTCATTTCTCTACCATAAACTGCCTCCAATGTAGTTTTAGAGAATTTGGCAGTACGGCCAATTGGCCTCACCACCGCAGACAACGTGTCTGGCGTTGCGTGGGTGAGCAGATTGCTGATGTTCACTTTGTGAACCGAGTGCCTTATGGTGGCGGTGTGGTTATGGTATGGGAAGGCATAAACTACAGACAACAAACACAATTGCATTTTATTGATGACAATTTGAATGCACAGAGATTGCGTGACGAGTTCCTGAGGCCCATTGTCGTGCCATTCATCTGCAGCCATCCCCTCATGTTTCAGCATGATAATGTACGGCCCCATGTCACAAGGACCTGTACACAATTCCTGGTAGCTGAAAATGTCCCAGTTCTGCATACTCACCAGATGTGTTTGGGATACTCTGGATCGACGGCGTTTTCCAGTTCACGCCAATATCCAGCAACTTTTCACAACCATTGAAGAGGAGTGGACAACATTCCACAGGCCACAATAAACAGCCTGATCAACTCTATGCGAAGATGTGTCACACTGCATGAGGCAAATGGTGGTCACACCAGATACTAACTGGTTTTCTGAGCCACACCACCTACTTAAAAAAAAAGAAGTTATCTGCGACCAGATGCATATCTGCATTCCCAGTCATGTGAAATACATTGATTAATACCAAAAAAGTGTTAAACAAATTAAAATATATTTTTAGATTCTTCAAAGTAGCCACCCTTTGCCTTGGTATTTGGTATTTTATTAGGATCCCCATAAGCTTTTGCAAAAGCAGCAGCTACTCTTCCTGGGGTCCACACAAAACATGAAACATGACGTAATACAGAACATTAATAGACATGAACAGTTTATGTACGGAACTACATACATATTTTTTTTAAGTCACACGTAGCATATCAATGCATACACACAAGATATCTAGGTCAAATAGAGGAGAGGTGTTGCTTTATCTGTTTTTTAAAAACCAGGTTTGTTGTTTATTTGAGCAATATGAGATGGAACGGAGTTGCATGCAATAATGGCTCTATAAAATACTGTACGCTTTCTTCAAATCAAATCAAATCAAATTTATTTATATAGCCCTTCGTACATCAGCTGATAGCTCAAAGTGCTGTACAGAAACCCAGCCTAAAACCCCAAACAGCAAGCAATGCAGGTGTAGAAGCACGGTGGCTAGGAAAAACTCCCTAGAAAGGCCAAAACCTAGGAAGAAACCTAGAGAGGAACCAGGCTATGTGGGGTGGCCAGTCCTCTTCTGGCTGTGCCGGGTGGAGATTATAACAGAACATGGCCAAGATGTTTAAATGTTCATAAATGACCAGCATGGTCGAATAATAATAAGGCAGAACAGTTGAAACTGGAGCAGCAGCACGGTCAGGTGGACTGGGGACAGCAAGGAGTCATCATGTCAGGTAGTCCAGGGGCATGGTCCTAGGGCTCAGGTCCTCTGAGAGAGAGAAAGAAAGAGAGAATTAGAGAGAGCATATGTGGGGTCTTTCTTGAATTTATTCTGGATTTGGGGACTGTGAAAAGACTCCTGGTGGCATGTCTGGTGGAGTAAGTGTGTGTCAGAGCTGTGTGTAGGTTAACTATGAATACAATTTGGGATTTTCAACACGTTTCTTATAAAAAGAAGAGGTGATGCAGTCAGTCTATTAGACAAAGATTAGACAAAACTTGATGACAGCTTTGCACACGCTTGGCATTCTCTCAACCACCTTCACCTGGAAGGGTTTTCCAACAGTCTTGAAGGAGTTCCCACATATGCTGAGCACTTGTTGGCTGCTTTTCCTTCACTCTGCGGTCCAACTCATCCCAAACCATCTTAATTGGGTTGAGGTCGGGGGATTGTGTTGGCCAGGTCATCTGATGCAGCACTCCATCACTCTCCTTCTTGGTCAAATAGCCCTTACACAGCCTGAAGGTGTGTTGGGTCATTATCCTGTTGAAAAACAAATGATAGTCCCACTAAGCGCAAATCCGATGGGATGGTGTATCGCTGCTGAATGCATTGGTAGCCATGCTGGTTAAGTGTGCCTTGAATTCTAAATAAATCACCAGAAAAGCACCATCACACCTCCTCCTCCTCCATGCTTCACGGTGGGATCCACACATGCAAAGATCATCCGTTCACCTACTCTGCATCTCACAAAGACATGGCGATTGGAACCAAAAATCTCACATCAGACCAAAGGACAGATTTTCACCGGTCTAATGTCCATTGCTCGTGTTTCTTGGCCAAAGCAAGTCTCCTCTTCTTATTGGTGTCCTTCAGTAGTGGTTTCTTTGCAGCAATTCAACCATGAAAGCCTGATTCACGCAGTCTCCACTGAACAGTTGATGTTGATATGTGTCTGTTACTTGAACTCTGTGAAGCATTTATTTGGGCTGCAATCTGAGGTGCAGTTAACTGTAATGAACTTATCCTCTGCAGCAGAGTTAACTCTGGGACTTCCTTTCCTGTGGCGGTCCTCATGAGAGCCAGTTTCATAATAGCGCTTGATGGTTTTTGCGATGGCACTGGAAGAAACTTTAAAAGTTCTTGAAATTTTCCGCATTAACTGACATTCATGTCTTAAAGTAATGATGGACTATTGTTTCTCTTTGCTTATTTGACCTGTTTTTGCCATAATATGGACTTGTTTTTTTTTAACCAAATAGGGCTATCTTCTGTATAGCACCTCTACATTGTCACAACACAACTGATTGGCTCAAATGCATTAAGAAGGAAAGAGATTCCACAAATTAACTTTTAACAAGGCACACGTTTTAATCAAAATGCATTACAGGTGACTACCTCATGAAGCTGGTTGAGAGAATGCCAAGAGTGTGCAAAGCTGTCATCAAGGCAAATGGTGGCTACTTTGAAGAATCTCAAATATAAAATATATTTTGATTTGTTTAACACTTTTTTGATTCCATATGTGTTATTTCCTAGTTGATGTCTTCACTATTCTTCTACAATGTAGAACATAGTAAAAATAAAGAAAAACCCTAGAATTAGTAGGTGTGTCCAAACTTTTGACTGGTACACACACATACACACAGGGAGTACCAGTACTAGTATCAATGTGCAGCACAGGACGTTGGTGGCACCTTAATTGGGGAGGGTGGGCTTGTGGTAATGGCTGGAGCGGAATTTATGGAATGGTAGCAAATACATAAAACTAATGGTTTCCATGTGTTTGATGCCATTCCAGGAGCTTCATTCCAGCCATTATTATGAGCCGTCCTCCCCTGAGCAGTTTCCACTGATGTGTAGAGGTACGAGGTATTTAAGGTAAATACACTACTTTCAAAAGTTTGGGGTCACTTACAAATATCCTTGTTTTTTAAAGATTTTTTTGGTTTTTTTGTCCATTTAAAATAACATCAAATTGATCAGAAATACAGTGTGGACATTGTTAATGTTGTAAATGACTATTGTAGCTGGAAATGGATGATTTTTTTGGATTATCTACATAGGCGTACAGAGGCCCATTATCAGCAACTAATCCAAGTTTATAATTTTAAAAGGCTAATTGATCATTAGAAAACCCTTTTGCAATTATGTTAGCACAGCTGAAAACTGAGTATCAGCATTTGTGGGTTCGATTACAGGCTCAAAATGTCAAAGAATCCGGCGTCGGTCTAGCAATGCAGTCTTAAAACGCATGGGGGCGTTGCGATTCCCCTGTGTTGTGGACATCGCCATTGAAATGCATGACATACGGCTAATGGATATTGTGAACGAGGCTTTAGGGGGTAAATTAACCCCCCCATCAAGTGGGAGTGACCACTGTTCCAACAGCACTGTCGCTTCTCAATTCTGCATTGGTGCGCTTTGGACTACACACTTGACACGCGCCCTTTCAGAAACGGATTGTCTATGCTGAGTTTGCTTTCCTTGACATGTTGTGTTGACAGTGTTGGGACTAGTTAGCGAAGATGTGCTGAAGCCACCGGTAAACGATAGCTTGTTGACAGTTATTTTTAGTTCCCGCTCGCGCACGATGAAAGAGAAGCGGACCGCGAAATCACCAGTGGTGCACGGTGACAACTGAAGTGCAAGCAGCAGTCAACAGAGGTCCCTTTTGGAAGGAATCGTAGAACGATGAAGTCGAGGAGAGACAAACTGAACATCCCCTCTCTTACTTTGGAGTAAGTTGTATGTTTTTATAATTGTTTTTAATTTATGCATAAATGATCTACATAACTGAATAATTCAATGTTGTCGGGGAACCAGGGGAAATCACTTGAATAGTTACTTAAGTTACTTTACAAAGACGTCTTATGTGCTTTATACGAAAAGACAACAGGCTACAGTTGTGTTTGGACACACCTACTATGTATTTCTCAACTCTACCAGTTGCAACCAGTTTGTGGAACGCGCAGTATGGAACGCGCAGTATGGAACACGCAGTATGGAACCTACAGACCCAATAGTGTGTATCGAAACCCACTGCAGCTTGTAGACTACAGGAGTTTTGAACTTGCACTTGATTGTGCGATTATTGTGGTGTGTAACTCGCAACATTAATTCATTGTTCTGTCTGTGATCTATATAAGCAATAAGGCCCGAGGAGGTGTGGGATATGGCCAATATACCACGCCTAAAGGCTGTTCTTAAGCATGATGCAACTCTGAGTGCCTGGACACAGCCCTCCCGAGTGGCGCAGTTGTCTAAGGCACTTACATCTTAGTGCTAGAGGCATCACTACAGACACCCTGGTTCGAATCCAGGCTGTATCACAACCGGCCGTGATTGGGAGTCCCATAGGGCGGCGGACAATTGGCCCAGCGTCGTCTGGGTTTGGCCGGTGTAGGCCGTCATTGTAAATAAGAATTTGTTCTTCATTGACTTGCCTGGTTAAATAAAAATATAATAAAAAATATATAAAAAAACATACTGTTGACATTTACAGTCGTGGCCAAAAGTTTTGAGAATGACACACATATTCATTTTCACAAAGTCTGCTGCCACTGTTTGTGTTATGGCAATTTTCATATACTCCAGAATGTTATGAAGAGTGATCAGATGAATTGCAATTAATTGCAAAGTCCCTCTTTGCCATGTAAATGAACTGAATCCCCCAAAAACATTCCCACTGCATTTCAGCCCTGCCACAAATTGACCAGCTAACATCATGTTAGTGATTCTCTTGTTAACACAGGTGTGTGTTGACGAGGACAAGGCTGGAGATCACTCTGTAATGCTGATTGAGTTCGAATATCAAACTGGACGCTTCAAAGGGAGGATGGTGCTTGGAATCAATGTTCTTCCTGTGTCAATCATGGTTACCTGCAAGGAAACACGTGCCGTCATCATTGCTTTGCACAAAAAGGGCTTAGTTGGCAAGGATATTGCTACCAGTAAGATTGCATCTAAATCAACCATTTATCAGATCATCAAGAACTTCAAGGAAAGCGGTTCAATTGTTGTGAAGAAGGCTTCAGGGTGCCCAAGAAAGTCCAGCAAGCGTCAGGACCGTCTCCTAAAGTTGATTCAGCTTCGGGATCGGGGCACCACCAGTACAGAGCTTGCTCAGGAATGGCTGCAGGCAGGTGTGAGTGCATCTGCACACACAGTGAGGCAAAGACTTTTGGAGGGTGGCCTTGTGTCAAGAAGGGCAACAAAGAAGCCACTTCTCTCCAGGAAAAACATCAGGGACAGACTGATATTCTGTAAAAAGTACAGGGATTGGACTGCTGAGGACTGGGGTAAAGTCATTTTCTCTGATGAATCCCCTTTCCGATTGTTTGGGGCATCCGGAAAAACGCTTGTCCCGAGAAGACAAGGTGAGTGCTACCATCAGTCTTGTGTCATGCCAACAGTAAAGCATCCTGAGTGTAACGATCTGGGTGTAGACAACAACTACCCACAAAACCCATGTGGGCAAGAGCTACCTAAGTATGATTCTCAATCAGAGACCACTACAGACAGCTGTCCCTGATTGAGAACCATACCAGGCCAAAAACAAAGAATTACAAAAACATAGAAAAAAGAACATAGAATGCCCACACCCTGGCCTAACCAAAATAGAGAAAAAATAGCCTCTCTATGGCCAGGGCGTGACGCTGAGACCATTCATGTGTAGGGTTGCTTCTCAGCCAAGGGAGTGGGCTCACTCACAATTTTGCTTAAGAACACAGCCATGAATAAAGAAAGATACTAACCCATCCTCCAAGAGCAACTTCTCCCAACCATCCAGGAACAGCTTGGTGATGAACAATGCCTTTTCCAGCGTGATGGAGCACCTTGCCATAAGGAAAAAGTGATAACTAAGTGGCTCTGGGAACAAAACATTGATATTTTGGGTCCATGGCCAGGAAACTCCCCAGACCTTAATTCCATTGAGAACTTGTGGTCAATCCTCAAGAGGCGGGTGCACAAACAAAAACCCACAAATTCTGACAAACTCCAAGCATTGATTATACAAGAATGGGCTGCCATCAGTCAGGATGTCACCCAGAAGTTAATTGACAGCATGCCAGGGTGGATTGCAGAGGTCTTGAGAAAGAAGGGTCAGCACTGCAAATAGTCTTTGAATCAACTTCATGTAGTTGTCAATAAAAGCCTTTGACACTTTTGAAATTCTTGTAATTATACTTCAGTCTTCCATAGAAACATCTGACAAAAATATCTAAAGACACTGAAACAGCAAACTTTGTGGAAATTAATATTTGTGTCACTCTCAAAACTTTTGGCCACGACTGTAGGTGTCACGCCCTAGCCATAGAGGCTTTTATTCTCTATTTTGGTTAGGCCAGGGTGTGACTAGGGTGGCCATTCTAGTATCTTTATTTCTGTGTTTTCTATTTCCTTGTTTTTGGCCGAGTGTGGTTCCCAATCAGAGGCAGCTGTCTATCGTTGTTTCTGATTGGGAATCATACTTATGCAGCCTTTTTCCCACCTGTGTTTTGGGGGTAGTTATTTTTTTTTTCACTTTGTTATTTTTGTTCGAGTGTTTTGATCAATAAAAATCATGAACACTTACAACGCTGCGCTTTGGTCCACTATTCCTTACGACGACAAGCGTGACAGAACTACCCACCACCAAAGGACCAAACAGCGTGGCCAGGAGGAGCAGGGATCTTGGGCCCGGGAGAAGAGTGAGTGGAGGACCTCATGGACATGGGAAGAGGTTATGGCAGGGGACAAGACCCTGCCATGGAAACAGGCGGGAACAGCAAGGGAGGAACCGTGGCGATACCAGGAGTCACGGCAACGAGGCAAGCACGGGGGGGCACAAGGGGAGAGTGGCAGAGTCAGGGTTTAGACCTGAGCCAACTCCTCGTGCTTACCATGGGGACCGAGTGACCGGTCAAGCACCATGCTATCCGGTTCTACGCACCATGCCTTCAGTGCGCATCCACAGCCCGGTGCGCTCTGTGCAAGCTCCCCGCAGTGGCCGTGCTAGAGTGGGCATTCAGCCAGGTTGGATTGTGCCGGCTCAGCGTTCCTGGCCTCCGGTGCGTCTCTTCGGCCCAGGTTATCGCCAGCTCTACGCACGGTGACCCCGGTTCGCCAGGAAAGCCCAGTTTGGCCTGTTCCAGCTACCCGCACTTACCGGGCTAAGGGGGGTATCCAGCCAGGACGAGTTATGCCAGCTCGGCGCTCCAGACCTCCGGTGCGCCTCCACGGTCCAGTGTGTCCTGCGCTGGCTCTACGCACTATGCCTCCAGTGCGCCATCATAGCCCAGTGTGTCCTGTGCCAGCTCTCCACACTCACCGAGCTAAAGTGGCTATCCAGCCAGGACAAATTGTGGCTGCTCCACGTACCAGGCTTCCAGTAGGTCTCCTCAGTCCGGTGAGACCTGTTCCGGCTCCACGTACAAAGCCTCCAGTGATGATCCATGGCACGAAGCCTCCGGCGATGATCCACGGCACGAAGCCTCCGGCGATGATCCACGGCACGAAGCCTCCGGCGATGATCCACGGCACGAAGCCTCCGGCGATGATCCACGGCACGAAGCCTCCGGCGATGATCCACGGCACGAAGCCTCCGGCGGTGATCCACGGCACGAAGCCTCCGGCGACTGTCCCCTGTCCGGAGCCTCCGGCGATGATCGGCGGCCCGGTTCCTCCAGTGAAGGTCCATGCACCAGGGCCACCACCAAAGCGGAGGTATCTGCGGGTGGAGGGGGGTCTACATCCCGCACCGGAGCCACCGCCGTGTAGGGATACCCACCCGGACCCTCCCCTTTAGAGTCAGGTTTTGCGGCTGGAGTCCGCACCTGTGTGGGGGGGGGGGTACACCCTTATGGTGTAATAATCAGACATAAAATAACTACAGTGCTAGGTTTTGTGGGTTTTGAAACACTCTTATGTAGGTGTCATAGCCCAACCATAAATAGCACAATGTATGTCACAACAGGTTTAAATGTGTCATGACAGTGTTATGACCATATTATGACATGGTTATGACAGTGGTATAACATGTTATGACACTAGTTTTCAAGTAGTGTTACCGAAATGGAACCAATTATCAGATCATAAACTGACAATTTAATAGGCTAGATTGAGGGATACTTGTTTCAATGCAAAAATAGGCAAGCTACATTAGATCAGATCTTTTTCAAAGATACCTTAGCACACAGATTATTTGCCCTCTTCTGAATTATTGTTAAAATGGTTTCAGATGTCACATAGCTTTGATTCAGGCCAGTGTCAAACACATGATGTGGTATTTATTATGACCAAAATCCCAATTCGCATTGCTCACTCCCTACTCATTTTGAAAATATGCACCAACTTTTCAACCGCTTTATAGTAATTCCTACCTCCCTCAAAGCATTAGCATTGCTGTAGTTCTTTTCTTTCCACCCACTCTCCTTCCTGAGCCAATGTAACCAGGGGCTGCTGCCTGCCTTTTGCCCACGAGACATTGATCTATAAAGTGTACATTCGGAGCTTCTTCTCCAAAACTTATCTGACTCTCACATGGATCACAAGCTCAGCACATGGTATTGACCCACAGTTTTGTGGGTGCAGCACAATGAGCATTATAACCGCACCGCAGAGCCCCTTTTCTAAACGAGCACAGTGTTCACAGAACGCTTCACACATCAAGTTATTTCCACAAAATTAAACGAAAACATGGGAGCTCTCAAGTTTGAATGTGTGATGCAGCAAATTCAGCACCCCAAACATCTACAGTTGAAGTCGGAAGTTTACATACACCTTAGCCAAATACATTTCAACTCAGTTTTTCACAATTCCTGACATTTAATCCTAGTAACAATTTCCTGTTTTTGGTCAGTTAGGATCCCCACTTTATTTTAAGAATGTGAAATGGCAGAATAATAGTAGAGGGAATAATTTCTTTCAGCTTTTATTTCTTTCATCACATTCCCAGTGGGTCAGAAGTTTACATACACTCAAGTAGTATTTGGTAGAATTGCCTTTAAATTGTATAACTTGGGTCAAACATTTCGGTTAGCCTTCCCCAAGCATCCCACAATAAGTTGGGTGAATTTTGGCCCATTCCTCCTGACAGAGCTGGTGTAACTGAGTCAGGTTTGTAGGCCTCCTTGCTCGCACACGCTTTTTCAGTTCTGCCCACAAATGTTCTATAGGATTGAGGTCAGGGCTTTGTGATGACCACTCCAATACCTTGACTTTGTTGTCCTTAAGCCATTTTTCCACAACTTTGGTAGTATGCTTGGGGTCATTGTTCATTTGGAAGACCCATTTGCGACCAAGCTTTAACTTCCTGACTGATGACTTGAGATTTTGCTTCAATATATCCACATAATTTTCCACCCTCATGATGCCATCTATTTTGGGAAGTGCACCAGTCCCTCCTGCAGCAAGCACCCCCGCAACATGATGCTGCCACCCCTGTGCTTCACGGATGGGATGGTGTTCTTCGGCTTGCAAGCCTCCCCCTTTTTCCTCCAAGCATAACGATGGTCATTATGGCCAAATAGTTCTATTTTTGTTTAATCAGACCAGAGGACATTCCTCCAAAAAGTACGATCTTTGTCCCCATGTGCAGTTGCAAACCGTAGTCTGGCTTTTTTATGACGGTTTTGGAGCAGTGGCTTCTTCCTTGCTGAGCGGCCTTTCAGGTTATTTCAAAATAGGACTCTTTTCACTGCGGATATAAACACAGGAGGGCGACTCTGGAGGGAGGAGACGGAGAGACAACCTGGTGCGTGGGGCTGCTACAGGGCCCACCAGGCTGGGGAGACCTACAGGAGGCCTGGTGCGTGGAGGAGGCACCGGATGAACCGGGCTGTGGGGGAGTACAGGAGCTCTGGTGCGCAGCCTTGGCACCACTGCCCACATTCGCCCAGCACGGGCGGAGTGCAGACATAGGGCGAACTGAACCCTCCCAACGCCCGGAGACACTCCGGTCTCTCGCCTGACTCCGACAATCTCCCCGTGTGCCCCCACCAAAACATTTTTGGGGCGCCTCTCGTGCCTGCTGCGCTGCCTTGCCTCATATCGCCGCCTCTC
Organism: Oncorhynchus tshawytscha; assembly: GCF_018296145.1. NCBI lineage: Eukaryota > Metazoa > Chordata > Actinopteri > Salmoniformes > Salmonidae > Oncorhynchus > Oncorhynchus tshawytscha. Next base: position 16,772,508 of record NC_056434.1, on the reverse strand, counting down.
CACTTTAGCTGCCTCCAGCTCTTCCTTGGGGCGGCGATATTCCCCAGCCTGTCTCCAGGGTCCCTGTCTGTCTAAAATCTCCTCCCATGTCCAGGAAACGCTGCTTGGGCTCTTTGTGGTGGGATCTTCTGTAACGGCTGTCGTCGGAAAGATGAGACCAAGGCGCAGCGTTCCTTGAGTTCCACATAATATTTATTGTTGAAGTGAAACTTTTAGACGAAACAAAACAATAAAGAAAACAATGACCGAACAGCTTCGTAGTGCAAACTACCTGGTCACAAACGAAGAACAAGAACCCACACAGAAAGAGGGAAAAAAAGCTACCGAAGTACGATTCCCAATCAGAGACAACGATAGACAGCTGTCCCTGATTGAGAACCATACCTGGCCAAACACAAAGAAATAGAAAACGTAGAAACATGAACATAGAATGCCCACCCAAATCACACCCTCACCAAACCAAAAATAGAGACATAAAAAGCTCTCTACGGTCAGGGGGTGACAGTTTTGCACTGGTTTCTGAAGAGCCCTCTGCTGCAACAGCACTGAAACCATATCAACAGTGTGCACTCGCGTTAGCAAAGCAGAGATCTGTACATGAAAATTAACATACAGTAGCCAGCCTTCTAGCTGGGTCAGCAACTTCTGAAAGCCGGCCTGCTACAGCATTATAGCTGAACAGGCATATTTTGACGATGGCGGATGTGTTGCGTAGTATACAGTCAGGTCCATTATTATTGGCACCTTTTAAAAGGATTAGCAAACAAGACTATATTGTATGCTCCAAAAAAATGTGAAATTGTATTATTTTATACCAATATATTCGCTCCGAGAAATGTCTTTTGTTTAACAAGTAATAACAAAAATATATAAAAAAGATTGGGGTCAAACTGATTGTTACTGTTGGCCCTGTTGCTGTTTTCAATACTTTTAACACCCTACCCTTGTGAGGATCACGACACTGAGCCTTTTTTCTCAAATGTTTTATGAGATTTGAGAACATGTTAGGAGGGATCTTAGACCATTCCTCCAGTGGCCATCGAAGTCTCTGGACTCGAACCCCAATGAATTGAAGAGGGCAGTCCATATGAGCAGACAAAGGATATTATGGATCTGAAAAGGTTATGTGTGGAGGAATGGTCTAAGATGCCTCCTAACATGTTCTCCAATCTCATAAAACACTTCAGAAAAAGGCTCAGTGTCGTTATCCTCGCAAGGGTAGGGTACGGGAGTACTGAAAACTGGGGTAAAAATAATTGACCCCTATCTTTTGGAGGTTTTTTATTATAAAATCTCTTTCTCTGAGCAATTGTATTAGCATAAATAATGTTGGCATGCAATATAGCTCAGTATTTGTATTTATTTTATACAGTCTTTTTTGCTAATCTTAATTATTATTATGGACCTGACTGTATGAGTCTTCCTATAGAATACAGAGGACAGACCGCATGAGCTAATAGTATGCTAAAAACACAAGACTGTATACTGCAGTGGCGTTTGGTGGGAGGAGCTGTATGAGGATGGGCTCATTGTAATGTCTGTAATGGAAGAATGTAATGGTATCAAACACATCAAACAATTGCATTCAAGCCATTACAATGAGCCCATCCTCCTATAGCGCCTCCTCCCAGTCTCGTCTGGTGTACTGGTATGTGTAAATCTCTGATTATCAATGGTGTCTCCATTGGGACATTAGAGGCTAGACCTATCAGACCACCAGTGTTACAGCGGGTAGACTTGGACAAGAACGTTATCAATGTGGAAACCAGGCCAAAGTAATCAGTAAGTGATCTGAAAGTTATTTTCATTTAACTTCTGCTTTGACTGAAAACAGCATGTGACAAAAATCATGCTGTGACCTGCCCTGGACATTGATCTGGTGTCCTGTGTGGTTCAGTTGGTGGAGCATGGCACCAGGGTTGTGGCTTCGATTCCCATAGGGGACCAGTACAACAATGTACGCACTCACTACTGTAAGAGCGTCTGCTAGTATCTGACTAGTATCTATCCGATGACGGACTATCATATATACTATACAATCAGGTACTGTCTGGAAAAAGTATTCTAAAACAGCGGCTGCGGAGTTTGGTAATGCCCCACCATTTGCAAACAGTTGTTGAGTGTCTATCACGGAACTATTAGTGTCAGCCAATGAAAGTGAGATGTTGGGGTGTAGTCAGCTGATACCCAGACACTGGTTGGCAACAGCAACAGTGCTGAGTCAACACACTGATCCATGTGACTGTGTCTTGTCTTACAGTTTGTCACCCACTTGCCAAAGCCCAACTCTACTGAGCCCATGCAGCCCCTGCAGCCCTTTACAAACCCTTCATCCCTGGAGGTAAGAAAGATTGCCCACATACAGCACACAGCCACACAAGTGGCTTGAGAACAGCTCCTATGAAGAACATGGGTGGCAGGTAGCCTAGCAGTTAAGAAGAGTGTTCGGCTAGTAACTGAAAGTTTGCTGGTTCGAATCCTGAGCCGAATAGGTGAAAATATGTTGATGTGCCCTTGAGCAAGGCACTTAACACTAATTTCTCCTGTAAGTCGCTCTGGGAAAGAGTGTCTGCTAAATGACTAGCTAAAATATAATTATGAAGATAGTGTTTTAAAGCAGACTTACCTTTACAGAAAGTATTTTTGCTTATTTCATTTGACTGATAAAAGCAAAATGTTTCAATCACATTTTATCCAAACTCTCATTTTATCCAAATGTTTTGGATAAAATGTTGCAACATGCTAAATGCAGCTGCAATGAAATGTCTTAACTATTGTAAGTCATGCTCTGTGTTTATGGTGGAAAAACAAAACATCTATTAGTTGTCTTTCCAGCCTATGTGGGTTGCCTGGCAACCCCCAATGGTGCGCTGCAGAGGAAATAAAACTGAATTGACAAACCGAAGCAGCATCCAGTATGCTATGTAGTGAGCACCAGGTTATTGTTAATATATGGCGATAAATCATATCTGTATCTTGTTAATTTGGCAAAACTACCAAGAATGTTGTTCAGTTCTGTTAATAGAGGAACTGTTGATATATTTTAAGATTACAGATTAACTTAATTTTTGTTTAAATTACATTAGTTATTTGATCACCATCTAAGATTCTACTATTTTATAGTGTAGTCCATCAATTTGTTTCTCTATACCATCCTGAATCTCTACACCACTCATTCCTTACCCTTATCTCAATTAAAGTTTTATCAAGGCCTTGATCCATCATTATGTTTGGAGGGAAAAGGGGGAGGCTTGCAAGCCGAAGAACACCATCCCAACCATGAAGCACAGGGGTGACATGTTGTCAGGGTGTCATGTGTCATGTTGTGGGGGTGCTTTGCTGCAGGAGGGACTGGTGCATTTCACAAAATAGATGTCATCTTGAGAAAGGAAAATTATGTGGATATATTGAAGCAAAATCTCAAGTCATCAGTTGAAGCTTGGTCGCAAATGGGACTTCCAAATGGACAATGACCCCAAGCATACCTCCAAAGTTGTGGGAAAATGGCTTAAGGACAACAAAGTCAAGGTATTGGAGTGGCCCTCACAAAGCCCTGACCTCATCCTATAGATAGTTTGTGGGCAGAACTGAAAAAGCGTGTGCGAGCAAGGAGGCCTACAAACCTGACTCAGTTACACCAGCTCTGTCAGGAGGAATGGGACAACATTCCCCCAACTTATTGTGGGAAGCTTGTGGAAGCCAACCCTAAACATTTGACCCAAGTTAAACAATTTAAAGGCAATGCTAGGATTAAATGTCAGGAAGGTGTATGTAAACTTCCGACTTCAACTCTAGCTTATAGATACCTCAACTGATGTATAAACAATCTACTTTGGTTTAAATACAAGCATCATGAAACACATTCATTTGACTTTGTGAAAATCTGTTTTTTTGGATCTAACTTGCTTACCACCATGTGGTTTCTTCCTTCACAGGCTCCATGAAATGATGGGCTCTTCCTAAGTATTTGGTCACATTAATTTTGTGTATTGTTTCCTAGGAACAAGCGGTGGCTCAACTAACTCTTTGGCTCAATATACACCACTCTCCCTTACCTGTAATCTTCTAAAAAATCGAATCTCTGGTCCTGCTTCATAATCTCGGATTGCATAGTTGCTCCTGTGCAGAATAGATCCCAGGCTCCCTAGCACTATATAGTCGCTTGTCGTCTCTATGAAAATAACCATATCGGCTAGATGCCCACAAATATCTCGGCACCCGGAACAAGGATAACATTTCAACCTCGAAACAGTAGCCTGAAGCTCTTCTTTAGAGCTAGGGTCAAGAAAGGCGAAAAGCATCCTCTTACACTTGCATGCAATATACATTGAGTGTAAAAAACATTAAGAACACCTTCCTAATATTGAGTTGCACCCCCCCCTTGCCCTCAGAACATCCTCAATTCATCAGAGTATAGACTCTAGAAGGTGTTGAAAGCATTCCACAGGGATGCTGGTCCATGCTGACTCCAATGCTTCCCACAGTTGTGTCAAATTGGCTGGATGTCTTTTGGGTGGTGGACCATTCTTGATACACACGGGAAACTGTTGAGCATGAAAAATACAGCAGTAACGCAGTTCTTGACACAAACTGGTGTGCCTGGTATTTTCTACCATACCCCGTTCAAAGGCACTTAAACCTTTTGTCTTCCCATTTGTCCTCTAAATGGCACACATACACAATCCATGTCGCAATTGTCTCAAGGCTGAACAATCCTTCTTTAACCTGTCTTCTCCCCTTCATCTACACTGATTTTTAAGTGGATTTAACATGTGACATCAATAAAGGATCATAGCTTTCACATGGATTCACCAGGTCAGTCTATGTCATGGAAAGAGCAGGTGTTCATAATGTAGAGCAGGTGCAGGTGTTCATATTGTATGTTTGTTATTTTGCAGTCTACTTCTGAATTTAACTGCATTTATTAATTTAACTGCATCACTTTAGATAATTTGCCCCTTGGAGTGCTTAGCAAATGTTACCTGTAGGTCTGTAGAACAAATGTATGTATCATGCCACACAGTTGAGTCCCTCTCAGATGTAAAAGTGTGTTCATTTATCACTTGATTTGAGAGGCTGGCCTTTTGTATTAGCGCAGAGACTTCAGCACTTACCTCATCACAAGATACACTTCACTAGGCTTCAACAATAGGATAATGAATTAAGTATCTCCCATAATTAATCTGCCTCTTAGATGTATTGTCATACATAAATCATTAATTTGTGAATATTTACGTTTTTTCATTGTATCTCTTACAGTACACAAACTGTGAGGGTATAAAAAAATACAATTATGGCATGATTTGTATGATTGTGAACTTACAAAGAGATGTGGCACAGGCATTTATTTTTACAATAAGAATTCACAAAGACACATCTGCAGAACAAAAAAACTCCCATAGAATGTAGTTACAATGTAATACACATGGTCGACATACCTGGCATTAGGCTTACCAACAATTCAAAACACATGAATTGTTTTAAGGATCTCTAGGAGGACCCTGTCACCATTGTGGCTGGTTAAGACGTGTGAAACAAACCCTCTTGACACCAGAGCCACACCCAGATCTTAGTTGTGTCAGTCAATAGCACTCTGATAGTTTAGGAAAAAAACAACTAACAGTCACTCTTTACTCCCACCCTCTCCCTACTAGCACTGCCTTTGCTGATAGGTACTTAATTGAGGACAGATGTATTTGTCCCACCTAGTTTAAGATGAATGCACTAACTGTAATTCGCTCTGGATTAGAGGAACTGCTAAATGACTAAAATGGAATGTAAAAAGTACTGACAATTTATATTAACGTGAAATGTATAATGAAAACTCATTACACTAAATAGGTTTATCCTATGTTGATGATCTCCCAGTTCCTTGCAAAACATAAAGATATGAGATCCTTATGTTTTAATGCTCAACACAAGAATGGAAGCAGCAATTGGTTTTAAATGTAATGAATTAAAGAAGCCTATTGTAGAGCAACAGTCTCACATTGGTTTTAGCCTAATATAGGCCTTATAGGCCTATGCCTACCTCCATAGATGCTTTTATTCAACTGTTATTGAATTGAATTATTCATCCATTTGATGCAATACATTTGTATTTATTTGCATGTACTTATTTAATTATTTTATTTCATCTTGAGTATGTGGTATTTAATTAGGCTGTTTATGAATTTTATATATTCATGTATTTATATATTTGATTTGGATTACTTTGGTCCTCCACAATATAAGGGGCCTTTACTTTATTTATAAGGAGGTCGTGAGAAAATGGGCATGAAGAGGGGACCAGGAAGATGGCGGAAGTGGATGGTGAGTTCGACTCAAGCAGTGGGTTGAGCAAATTTGTAGTATTGAAAACTGGAACAAAAGGGAAATTGTGTAAAATTGGAGTGGAGGATACGTGTGTGAATGATAATGAATTGCTTCTTGTTGGGATGTGTTTGAGTAAGGATGCATATGTGGGAAGCCTATTTGATGTGTCAAATGGTGACGTTTGTGCTTGGAAAAGTGGAGTCTGTCAGAGTGACCAGGAGTGGTTTTATTTTGATTAATTGTATTTCTGAAAAGCAGAGGAAGATTGCAGTGGGCCTCAAAAGAATCCAGACAACAGAAGTTTTGAACTTTGGACTAGAGCACCCGTTAAAGGAGTCATCTCAGGGGTGACGACGGATGTTCAGGTTGAATACCTGAGGAGAATTCCTGGAGTGGGTGGTGCCCGATGTCTGACACACTGGGTGAATGGAGAAAAATAAGAGCCTGTCGGTCCTGTTGTTTTTTGATGAAGAGCAAATACCTATGCATGTGAAGCTTGGTTATGTAATATACGCCGTAAGAGCTTTCGTCCCCAAATTACTGCAGTGTAAGAATTGTAAAGGATTTGGCCATGTTTCAAGTGTGTGCAGACAAACAGTATACTAAAGAACAGTGTGCAGAAGGATGACAGTGTTGCAATTGTGGTAGGGATCATGATCCTGAGTTCCTGGAGTGCCCTGTAAGGGTGAAGGAGATTGAGGTGGCAAATGTTTGAGTGGTCAATCGAATCTCCTAAGCAGAGGCGATTTAAAATAATTGAGAAAACAAGTGATATTAGTGAGGATATGGTAGTGGATACACCACAGCTTGTAGTAAATGTTTGTTGCCAGGCAAAATATACCCTGTGTCTTAAAAAGATGGATTTTGTTGCGTTCATTGCCATAGTTATAACTGTACAACACAAGTCTCAAAGAAGTCTAAGGAACCTGACATTATTATGGCTGTGGCAGAACATTTTTGGGACTGAAGACTTGCAAATGGTACTGGTGTCGGAAGACCTGCCCTCCCAGGTTCCCCTTGAGCCTGTGTAGGAGTCAGATATGTCTTTTTTTTTTTTTTACAGAAAAGCTGTTTGATATAGTCTGATTATTTTTTTGGTATATTGTTCAGTTGTTTGGGGAATGCTGTTTACATCCCGCATAGTAGGTTGTAGTCTATCACAGTGCCATCCGTTTTGTTACCAAAGCATCTTATACCGCCCACTACTACGACCTGTATGCTCTAGTCGGCTGGCCTTCCCTACATATTCGTCGCCAGACCCACTGGCTCCAAGTCTAAGCATACGTCTATGCTAGGTAAAGCTCCGCCTTATCTCATCTCACTGGTCACGATAACAACACCCACCCGTAGCACGCGCTCAAGCAGTTATATCTCACTGGTCATCCCCAAAGCCAACACCTCCTTTGGCTGCCTTTCCTTCTAGTTCTCTGCTGCCAGTGACTGGAACGAATTGCAAAAATCGCCTGAAGCTGGAGTTACATTTCCCTCACTAACTTTAAACATCAGCTATCTGAGCAGCTAACCGATAGCTGCAGCTGTACATAGTCCATCTGTAAATAGCCCACCCAATCTCCCTAACTCATCCCCATGTTGTTTTTATTTACTTTGCTGCTCTTTTGCACTCCAGTATCACTACTTACACACCATCATCTGCTCCTCTATCACTCCAGTGTTAATCTGCTGAATTGTAATTACTTTGCTACTATGGCCTATTTATTGCCTTACCTCCTCATGCCATTTGCATACACTGTATATAGACTTTATATTAAGTTATTGACTGTACACTTGTTTATTCCATGTGTAACTCTGTGTTGTTGTTTCTGTCGCACTGCTTTTCTTTATTTTGGCCAGGTCGCAGTTGTAAATGACAACTTGTTCTCAACTAGCTTACCTGGTTAAATAAAGGGAAAATAAAATAATAAATAAAGGTGGCGGGATGCACATTACATTGTGTGATTGCCAATATACCAGAGAAGAAGAAGAAGAAATTGGCATGAACCACTTTTGGTAGCATAAGGGCCAATGGGGGCTTTCAAGAGGTTATCCCCCCCCCCCTTCGCATGAACGACTATGGTATATCCCAACTACATCGATTACCTACCTCATCGTCGCAACAATTCGTTTTCAGCGTCGTAGAAGTCTACTGTGTGGGAATGGTAGGCCACATCAGCCAACGATGTAGTACTGGCAGAAGAGAGCGTTAGTAGCCCATGTTCACTAACTAGGGACAATTAACCAACAGATGTAGGTGCTTTAATATGAGACAAAATACAGCGACGGTGGAACCGAAAGCTGGCTTCATCAATCATGAAGCAGTTCGTTGAATGAGGTTGTAAGTCTATCTAACTGGCTAACTATTCCAACACAAGACTTCCACAGCGATGGAGGGTCTACCCGGGTCCTGTATCTACCGTTTAGAATTCTTTGTTCTTTTGGATCGGAATGTGCGTTATTTTCGTTCTAAACAACATCCACTATGTCGGATCCAAGTTGCTGGACCGCAGTGCCAATCCAAAACAAGTTGCATTTTGTATCAGGAGCGATGCTAAAACGATCAAAAAGGTAGGTTGATATTAGCTATTTAGCCAAGCTCAACGGAAACAAATTGTTGACATTTTAATGTGTTTGTATTGTTATTTTTTAGGCTTTTTTCTTGTTCCTGGCGTTCTTAGACAAGTCTCTGAAAGAACACGTCTATGGTGCAGAAGTCCATCCCAGATGGACACATTGACCGCAACTTTGTTGCATTGTGTCCATTGCACACTTTCGGAAACAATGTAATACAACTTTTCTCGTTACATTGTAACTGATGAAAATAGCTGATGTTGACGCGTCATTGGCTCATTAATTTGCTTTCGATATTGTTGTCATACGCTGTCTTATCCAAATAGTTTTTGTTTCAGAGGGTGCAGCTAGGTAAACGTGGTCAGTGCTTAGTGAATGTGCTGATTGTGAATGTTTGTTTTCTACAGTACAGTTATGGAAAGGTTTTTAAGTCTGTAATAAGGTTTGTTTATAACGAGAAGGGAACAAAATTGGTATTTAAAAAAAACTGTCTACAGTCTGAGATTCAAAACAATGATACTATGCAGAATGAGCATATTCTTGTTTCACGTGGCATTTTGTGTTCAATACTGTGCAAACCATCCTAGATCTAGTATCTACTCCTTATTGGTCACCATGTGACCATATTATGTCCTTTATATTGACCCCTATTGGGCCCCTTCTGCTCAAATCCAGGAGATGATTCACTTGACTCCTCCTAGTCTTTCCCAAGAAAGCTAAGGTAACTGAGCTAAACGACTACCGCCCCGTAGCACTCACATCCGTCATCATGAAGTGCTTTGAGAGACTAGTCAAGGACCATATCACCTCCACCCTACCTGACACCCTTGACCCACTCCAATTTGCTTACCGCCCAAATAGGTCCACAGACGATGCAATCTCAACCACACTGCACACTGCCCTAACCCATCTGGACAAGAGGAATACCTATGTGAGAATGCTGTTCATCGACTACAGCTCGGCATTCAACACCATAGTACCCTCCAAGCTCGTCATCAAGCTCGAGACCCTGGGTCTCGACCCCGCCCTGTGCAACTGGGTACTGGACTTCCTGACGGGCCGCCCCCAGGTGGTGAGGGTAGGCAACAACATCTCCTCCCCGCTGATCCTCAACACTGGGGCCCCACAAGGGTGCGTTCTGAGCCCTCTCCTGTACTCCCTGTTCACCCACGACTGCGTGGCCACGCACGCCTCCAACTCAATCATCAAGTTTGCGGACGACACAACAGTGGTAGGCTTGATTACCAACAACGACGAGACGGCCTACAGGGAGGAGGTGAGGGCCCTCGGAGTGTGGTGTCAGGAAAATAACCTCACACTCAACGTCAACAAAACTAAGGAGATGATTGTGGACTTCAGGAAACAGCAGAGGGAACACCCCCATCCACATCGATGGAACAGTAGTGGAGAGGGTAGCAAGTTTTAAGTTCCTCGGCATACACATCACAGACAAACTGAATTGGTCCACTCACACAGACAGCATCGTGAGGAAGGCGCAGCAGCGCCTCTTCAACCTCAGGAGGCTGAAGAAATTTGGCTTGTCACCAAAAGCACTCACAAACTTCTACAGATGCACAATCGAGAGCATCCTGGCGGGCTGTATCACCGCCTGGTATGGCAACTGCACCGCCCTCAACCGTAAGGCTCTCCAGAGGGTAGTGAGGTCTGCACAACGCATCACCGGGGGCAAACTACCTGCCCTCCAGGACACCTACACCACCCGATGCTACAGGAAGGCCATAAAGATCATCAAGGACATCAACCACCCGAGCCACTGCCTGTTCACCCCGCTGCCATCCAGAAGGCGAGGTCAGTACAGGTGCATCAAAGCTGGGACCGAGAGACTGAAAAACAGCTTCTATCTCAAGGCCATCAGACTGTTAAACAGCCACCACTAACATTGAGTGGCTACTGCCAACACACTGTCAATGACACTGACTCTACTCCAGCCACTTCAATCATGGGAATTGATGGGAAATGATGTAAATATATCACTAGCCACTTTAAACAATGCTACCTTATATAATGTTACTTACCCTACATTGTTCATCTCATATGCATACGTTGATACTGTACTCTATATCATCGACTGCATCCTTATGTAATACATGTATCACTAGCCACTTTAACTATGCCACTTGGTTTACATACTTATCTCATATGTATATACTGTACTCGATATCATCTACTGTATCTTGCCTATGCTGCTCTGTACCATCACTCATTCACATATCCTTATGTACATATTCTTTATCCCCTTACACTGTGTATGACAGTAGTTTTTTTGGAATTGTTAGTTAGATTACTTGCTCGTTATTACTGCATTGTCGGAACTAGAAGCACAAGCATTTCGCTACACTCTCATTAACATCTGCTAACCATGTGTATGTGACAAATAAAATTTGATTTGATTTGATTCTTTATAATAAACTGTCTGTCTGTCTCGCCTGTTGATAGACAAGGCCAATACTCAAAGTGAAATGCATGTTTCCCACCTCATATTTTGTTGCTTCACAGTTTACAAAAGCCATTTGCAATTGTGTTGCTTTTGGTTATATTGAAGTTTTGAAGATCATCATAGGACCTAGGCAACTGTCCCTACACCTATTAAATACTCAAGCACCCCTTTTTGTTTTTTTACAATGACCTGTCCTGTTGCTTATGGCAAGTATTGGTTGCTGCCTTTCACATGCTTTAAAAGCAGTGTATCTTTGCCACTTTCAGAATAGAAACAAACCTGTTTTTGATGATCTTTTTTCCACTCTATTCATAGACTGGTATATTTGTAGTGCTTAAATACCTTTTTATGGTGTCACTTTTTTGTCATGTTTGACAAATGTGTTATCTGTCCTGTTGTGTTCCAGCCCTGTAATTAATTCCCACAAGTTTCAGTCTCTAGTCATCATAGGTTTCCGGGCACAGCAGGTCAACAACAACACGATGCCAACACTGTTTGATGGGGCATAGCATGGCAGTGACTGTGAGAATGGTAGACTGACTACAGTAGATGGATGAAGGCCTTGAGTAGGTCACATCAATTATTTAGGTGTTGTGATATTGGTTGAGGGTAAATGCTCTTTGGCCTCTGGTTTGTTTCAGTCGAAGGAATAGGTGTGTGCCTCTAGTCCTATTGCAATCTGTAATAGTAGTCTGTAAGGCTCTCTGCAGGTACTGAAGACTGGACAGAATGTGCGTGGACGCTTCTGTCCTCCTTTTTTCCATAAAATATTTTTCTCTCAGTGCTGCTCTTCCCTTCTGTGTAGGTTGTCCAGCCTGCTAGTAGTTCATGACTTCTGGATTTGGGCTACAAATGCTCAGTTTTTGCAGCCTGGTTTGGCAATGTTAGCCTGAAGGTTGCATAACAGAGGTGATCTAATCATATGTCAAAGTTTATTTTCTCAAAGTGTCTTGAACTATTCCCATTGTTATTTACAAAGCGGAACTAAAAAACACGTGTTTTTTAAGCACTGCAAGATGGTTGACTTAAGTGTTTTGTTGTAGTTGGTGACTGACATCTCTGTTTCACAGTTGCCGGAGCAGCAACAGGAAGAGTCTTGGCGTGGGGACACCATCTCCCACTCTGTCACGCCCTCTCTCCCCACTCTCCGTCCACACCGGTAAGAAGCATATAAACCATCACAGGAACAGAAGTTTGACTCCAACGTATTATTTTGGGGGCCTGCACTACACTAGGTAGACCTATGCCCTCCCATTGACATGTTTGAATGTTTCAGAGTTCGCTGTACTACTACGACATAGCAGAAAAACCAACTCCTTTATTGCAAATATATAAATATTTTAGATTTGTCACACTAACCGTTTGGGCCTAAAAGTTTTTGTAGATTTATGCTGTGCTGATTGTAGAAAGGAAGAGAAATACATCTTATTGGGCAGGAAAAAAAAAAAGTTAAAAAGTTGTCTAAAGTTGTCTCTTCAGTAAAGTGGTTGGTTTTGTGTTCCCCTCAGCATTTGAATCAATGGGAGTGTATATCACTCCTAGTTGTCAAGCAGGTGCACCCTATGAATAGATTTCTGTACTAGGGCCTACATGTCAGATGTGCAGACACTCTTTCAAGTTCAATTATGTTGAGGCTTATCTTATTAGGTGGCAGAATTAAACATTCATTTCGTTTACAGTTACAATCCAGTCACCATCAAAGACGAACCAAATTCTACTTTACAACTGCACATAGACTCCTCTCGATTAATGGCCTTTGATGATAACCGCTGCTTTGTTTGGCACCCTACACCAGACCTATGTGAGATTTTATTTAGTCTAGCTACTGACACGTGCCTCCCTCCATAGAGGTTGCTTCATCGTTATTCAAAATATTTGAAAAAAGGGGTTTTCTACAAAGCTTGAATGACTTATTCTTGTTATCCAAGCTTAATGTAATGTAATGATGGTAATCATCCCTTGTTTTTTTTCAGCTGCAAGCAGTCCCCTAGACAGCCCCCGGAATGTATCCACCTGTGCCTCCCTCAACTTCCCATTCGCTCGCAGGTATTTTGGTACCCTGCTACACTTAAGCTCTGGATGTTTATTTGTGTGGGTGTTTATGAATTCTAAGGGCCATTTTCCTCTACTTTCAGATCATACTTACTCTAGAGTAGTAGACCAGTCTTTCTCCACCACTCTTGCACCTGGTCCTCATTCCTTGAAAACCATTTACGTTAATCAAACACAGAAAAGCGTTTCATTATTGATGGAGCGACCAGTGTCGTTGCACTCACAAGAGGTCGAGAAACAGTCGGCTCCTCTAATTCCTCCCCTTCAGCGTTTGCTTGCTCGCGTCCCTCTTGCCATTTTAATGTGGGTTTAGAAAGGATGTCACACTCAATGCTCTTCTCTGTCCTGGCACCCAAATGGTGGAACAAGATTCCCCCTAAAGTTAGGGAAGTATACTGCACAACACTAACACCCTTGCCTTTTTTGCACTAACACTCACGCTTGTCTTTTCTGACTAGCACTAACTTTGTTGATAGATGCTTTATTGAGGAACATTTGACTTACTATGATTGTGATATGTTTTATTTTGTCCTAGAAACCTTAAGACGAATGCATTAACTATACTGTAAGTCACTCTGGATAGTAGCGTTTTAACCATTTTCAACCAATCTGCTAACCTCACAGCAAGAGGTTTTCCGGTCCAGTGTGGGTCTATACAGCAGTACACATTGATGGAGCTGTGTGTGTGCAGTAGCGGTGCGTGGGTAAAATCACTGGGGAAGCCAATCCAGGAAAAAAAAAGCCATATCACAAGATACAGTACCAGTCAAAGGTTTGGACACACCTACTCATTCAAGGGCTTTTCTATATTTTTACTATTTTCTACATTGTAGAATAATAGTGAAGACATCACAACTATGACATAACACATGGAATCATGTAGTAACCAAAAAAGTGTTAAACAAATCAAAATATATTTTAGATTTTAGATTCTTCAATGTAGCCATCCTTTCCCTTGATGACAGCTTTGCACACTCTTGGCATTCTCTCAACCAGCTTCATGAGGAATGCTTTTCCAACAGTCTTGAAGGAGTTCCCACACATGCTGAGCACTTATTAGCTGCTTCTCCTTCACTTTGCGGTTCAACTCATCCCGAACCATCTCATTTGGGTTGTGATCGGGTGATTGTGTAGGCCAGGTCATCTGATGGAACACTCCATCACTCTCCTTGGTCAAATAGCCATTAAACAGCCTGGGGGTGTGTTTTGGGTCATTGTCGTGTTCAAAAACAAATATAGTCCCACTAAGCGCAAACCAGATGGGATGGCGTATTGCTGCAGAATGCCTTGGTAGCCATGCTGGTTAAGTGTACCTTGAATTCTCAACAAATCACTGACCGTGTCACCAGAAAAGCACCATCACACCAAAGGACAGATTTCCAGGGGCCTAATGTCCATTGCTTGCGTTTCTTGGCCCAAGCAAGTCTCTTCGCATTGGTGTTCTTTATTAGTGGTTTCTTTGCAGCAATTCAACCATGAAGGCCTGATTCACACAGTCTCCTCTGAATAGTTGATGTTGAGATGTGTCTGTTACTTGAACTCCTTGAAGCATTTATTTAGGCTGCAATTGCTGAGGCTGGTACCTAATGAAATTATCCTCTGCAGCAGAGGTAACTCTGTCTTCCTTTCCTGTGGCGGTCCATGAATACACACTCATGAGAGCCAGTTTCATCACAGTGCTTGATGGTTTTTGCAACTGCACTTGAAGAAACTTTCAAAGTTCTTGAAATTTTCTGCATTGACCTTCATGTCTTAAAGTCATAATGTACTGTCGTTTCTCATTGTTTATTTGACCTGTTCTTGCCATAATATGGACTTGGTCTTTTTGCCAAATAGGGCTATCTTGTGGATACCACCCCTAGCTTGTCACAACATAACTGATTGGCTCAAATACATTAACTTTTTTAACAAGGCACACCTGTTTATTGAATTGCATTCCAGGTGACTACCTCATGAAGCTGGTTGAGAAAATGCCAAGAGTGTGCAAAGCTGTCAAGGCAAAGGGTGTCTACTTTGAAGAATCTCAAATATAAAATATATTTAGATTTGTTTAACACTCTTTTGGTTACTAAATTATTCCATATGTGTTATTTCATAGGTTTGATGTCTACAAAGTAGAAAAGAGTAAAAAATAAAGAAAACCCTTGAATGAGTAGGTCTGTCCAAACTTTTGACTGGTGCTGTATTTGTTGTGATAATTACGTTTGCTCTATAACTTGTTGGTTCGTATGCCTTGTGACCGTGATATATATATACTCACCCTACTTGTAGAGAAACACCAATGCCATCCTCCTCTCTTTCATGTTGACAAAACAGTCTATGACTCTGTCATACAGTACATGCTTTTATTTTTTGTCCAAGGCTACCTGGCTAAAATGCTTGCTCGCTAGCCTAACTTCCTTTCATAGGCAACTTTAGCTAGTTAACCAGTGGTGGAAATGTACTCAATTGTTATACTTGAGTAAAAGTAAAGATACCTTAATAGAAAATGACTCAAGTGAAAGTCAACCAGTAAAATACTACTTGAGTAGAAGTCTAAAAGTATTTGGTTATAAATATACTTAAGTATCAAATGTAAATGTAATTGATAAAACTTACTTTTACTTATCAAAAGTAAAAGTATAAATCATTGCAAATTCCTTATTAAGCAAACCAGACAGCACAATGTTCTTGTTTTTTATTTATTTACAGATAGCAAGGGGCACACTCCGACACTCATATTATTTACAAATTAAGCATTTGTCTTTAGTGAATCTGTCAGATCAGAAGCGGTAGGGATGACCAGGGATGTTCTCTTGATAAGTGTGTGAATCAGACCATTTCCCTGTCCTGCTTAGCATTCAAAATGTAAGGAGTACTTTTAGGTGTGAGGGGAAAAAGTATGGATTAAAAATGTGATTATTTTCTTTAGGAATGTAGTGAAGTAAAACTTGTCAAAAATATAAATAGTAAAGTACAGATACTGAAAAAAACGACTTAAGTAGTACCTTAAAGTATTTTTACTTAAGTACTTTACACCACTGTAGTTAACATTAGCCTTCCACATCTAGCTACTGTGCATATTGCACTTCCATCCTCTCAGGCCAGGGGCACAAAGTATGAATTTATGGTTGGCTCAGAATCACCATTATAATCATTGGCCAGTATGGAGAATTAAGTAAAACTACAAGTCCAAATCCTTATCTCCAACCATTGCTCATTTAGGAAAGGGACCATTTTAGCTGGCTAGCTAGCCACCGGAGGACAACAAAACAAAGAAATGTGAGAATTTATGTAATTCTGTCAGTATTGCTCTAGATGTGATGTGGTTGGAGTGCAGTCAAATCCAGACTGGCTTCCCTCAACACATTTTTTTTTGGTGCACCAGGACCATTCACACCATTCACTGTGTGTGTGTGTGCAACGATGTATAAATATAAAGTCAATGACTGTTGATTGAAGTGCGTTGATGTCTTTACAATGCGTTTGATAGCAGTTGTCATAACGTTCAACCAAGAACTGCTCAATCCTTTAAGCTGGAGCGATTTGCTTTAAGTAGGCTTTCATCCGAGCCTCTTCAAAACCACATTTGGCCAGCAGTGTGCTCGCAGTTACTCAACATCCTTTTATTCACGACCCTGGATTTTCCAGTGCAACCTGTAAACACTTAGATTCCTGATGGCAACAGCCATCTCTGATTTAGAATAAAGGCACATCACATTATTGGTTATGCAAATCTAGAGAAATGTGATTTTTCTTAACCCAGATGTGATTGGAAAATACATAGTTTTATACAATGTCTCTGGAAATGGGCTGAAAAAGAACTCCACTGGACTAGAGCCCCTTCTAATGTCAGTGACCCATATCCCTGGTGATTACAGTAGAAAGAATGAAAGTGCTATGCACATTTCTTTGCTCTTTAAATTGGTGTTGGGCTAGACAAATTAAGACTGACACATAAGCCAATTGTGTCAGACTTCATATGTCAAATGAAATGTCACAGGTCAGTGGCTCACTATCACAGTCATATTTGGTCTAAGCATGAGACTGTAGAGAGATGTAACAGTTCAAAATGTTCACCATCTCTCTCCTGCTTCTCCTGCTGCCGTGACCTCCGCCACATGGCTCGCACTGACAGGTACTTCTTTCGCTTATCCTATTGTCCTTCATGCTTTTCTCATGCCCAGCTTTAAATTGATAACCACATTTCCTCAAACCAAAATATAAAATCCCTTTTTATTTCCTCAGCCCAGATATACTGTGACATGTGCATATTGATTACACATAACATAATCCCTCAATGTATATTACGTGAACAACAAAGTAATAACAAGACACCACAAAGCGTTGTAGTGCGGGGACGACATAATGTGTTATAAGGGAGTTTGGGATATGATATGTAAATATAAAAGGTTACATAACAATGCGTGTGTCTTTTTTTCACCAGAACGGAAGGCAGAAGATGGTCGCTGGCGTCCCTCCCCTCTTCCGGCTACGGAACCAATCCCCCCAGCTCTACCGTCTCTGTAAGTCTCTAAACCTAACCCCACTCCACTCCCACAGGGGCCATATGAAACTGCAGTTACACAACACCACACCATTAAACAAGATAATATACAGTATACATCTGAGGCTGACAGAGACGATGTATGTACACTGACCATGTGACCAGACAGGACAAATCCTGACTGGAATCATCATCTGTCTGAATGAGCCATCATGTTTGACTCCTAGCCTGCGGTGGATAATGTCCATAGGACATGCATATATTAAGTGTGACGTGATGGGCTAATGTTCTATATTTGTGCTCGTAATATGATTTGATGCTTTTGAAGAGCGTTATCAATGGTCTGGTGTCTTAGTTGTTCGCACTCAAATGCCCTCATCTTATATTTTTCTTACCCTGTGAATATTGTTAATGCATTAACATAATCATCAGAATACGTTTAAGTTGTGTAAGTATTCTATAAGAGAGAAAGTGTGGGGGCTCTATAGCAGTGGAGTCTCCTCCTCCTCCAAGGAAGGGGAGGACCACTGCTCTATTGTGACTGATGAGAGATTAGGACTCTGCTCTTCATATGTCTCAAACCCTAAACACAAACTCCTCTGCTCACAAATCCACCAGCATCCATGTTTCTGACAGACTAACTTGGTTCCTTTTCCCCTCTAAATGTCCTGCGTGACACTATATCTAGCCATCTTGTCTCAAGAGGACCACAATGGAAATAAGTCCCAGACTTTGTTATCCTCCATGATTTTACTCGTATGTATGGCTTTTAAGTTGTGTGTGTGCTCGTTTAAAAAAAATGGTTGTCATGTCTTTGGCTATGCCGGATTAAGTGATATGACATGCTATTCTATAAAATAATTTATCTGTAATTAAGATTACCTGATTGAGCTAATCATGTAAATGTAATTAACTAGAGAGTCGGCCACCACAAAATAATATTTATAGAGCTGTTATCTTCCGAATAAACTCTTAAAGACCTAGTAATATTTTACATCAATAGCAGTCAATATTAATCGTCATCTTAATTCAGTCTCATCTGAAAGTTGTAAATTCTTGGTTATCTGCACGAACCCTGGCTAACAAGTTGAACTAGCAATACAAAATTGGGTTTAATTATTTATTTACTAAATACCTAACTAATCACACAGAATTACACACACACATAATTAAATCATAACTTGATTACAAATTACGTCATAAAGGAAAACGTCCCTAATGCCGGAACAGATATGACAGCTGGTTACACAAAAGAAAAGGGGCTGGGTTTGAGTGAAAGAGCGGGAAGACTGAGGAACAAAGGGCGACGCTGTGCTATTGTAAATACAGTATCTTATGCATTCTAAATTACTTCCCATTTGGAAAAGGAAAATGCAATAAATATTTACTCTGAGCTGCGCTTCGGTAGGTTGGTGGTAGATGGAAGGCCGTGTTATCCAACCGAGTCCTGTGTCCTTTGAAGAATGTCTCTGCTGGTAAATTGAATACGTTGTAGTAATGTCGTTGTGCGGTAGACGGGATACTCTGTCTGTTCCTCCCGAACCCTCGTTTGCAGCGGCTGTTGTTAACTCAACGGCTAGGAGGTATCACTTCTGTAGTGAATAAGAGTTCAAAGTTCATACCATACGCAACCAAAGCTCACGCTGATGTTGGCTTCGTTCTGTAGTTATTATCTGAACCATTCTGACATTGGACCGTCGTCCTTGGAACAGGAGGTTATATTGTCGTCAAGGGAGATGAGGGCGTGTTTGAAAAGTTTTATAGCACATGTCCCTTCACAGGGGCGGGCCACTGATTGCGTAGAGCCCTATCTTAAGAAAACCCAAATCTCCCATTTTAGAAGCTAAAATCACATTTCATCCCATCACAAATAATTTCATATTCCAATTTGTACAACAATTCCATGTGAATCCGATCTTTGAAGTGTAGACTTTCCACTGTAGAGTTTGTCATCTTATCATTGAGAATGTCTTAGATGACAACCGAACTGACATCATATTCATTAGTACCACCGCATATGTTCAATTGGTCGGATTACTAGAATATAGTTCATTTCCCCCCCACCTTCTGATGTTCCCAGAATCTCTATGTTAACCAAGGGCTTTGCAAATGTAACATCAGTAGGATAGAGAGAGGAAAAAGGGGGGAAGAGGTATTTATGACGGTCATAAACCTACCCCCCAGGCCAATGTCATGACTTGGTCTAATTAATAAACTAAATTACAGAGTAGGAGAACGACATGAGACAATGTGAAAAATCTAAGGTCTGTAGGAGAAAGATGGTGAGATGAGAACAGGCCGTGTGTTCCTCCACTTTTAGGGAGTTTAATGAGCTAAAACCTGGCACATGCGGCGAGGTCCGACTGGGACAATAGGCCTGTCAGAGGTCCTCCGTGACCTCTTTATGTGCAGGCAGAAAAGGGACATCACTGCTATTCAGGACTCGTGGGGCGAAAAATTGGACAGATTGCCAGAAGTGGCCAGTGTGTGCTTTTCATTGAATAAAAAGATTAACAAAAAGAATGTGCTCAGCCTCAATAGCCGCAAGAAAAAATAAGTTTTCTTGTCCTAAATATGATACAGATCCTCCATCTTTCAGGATAAAGTGTTGGCTTTTGAATTTTAAAATATGATGTCAAACACAGTTATCTTACATATGTCAGTGGGATAATGTGTTGATTTTTTTGAGTGGGCATTTACCTAGACCAATGGAACCCTTGAAAGATATGCACTTCTTTTTCTCCAGTCCTCCTCCTCCTCCCAGGAGCGCCTGCACCAGCTGCCCTACCAGCCCACTCAAGACCAACTCCACTTCCTGTTCAAGCACTTCCTCAGCTCGGAGAATGTGGCCGACGAGGAAGTGCGACCCTCACCGTTCATGCGCCCTCGCTCCCACAGCCTCAGGTAGCCGGCAGTTACCCCTTGCCTGAACTGTAATGAGCCGTCCTTGAACAATAATAATGAAGTGCTATATCATCAAAATGAGATTTAATGCATCATCACCTTACGTTTGTTTTTGTGGAGTTTTATTGTCAGACATGGGAAGTTACTACATGCAAATTGGTACTTCCAAAACAAGACAGAGCCTAGGTGTGGACTAAACTTGAGTCAGTGGAGGTTTTACAGTGGAGCCAGCCAGCAATCCTGCTTTGTGCAATCCAACCCTGCTGCCAGTATTGACAAAGGGTGTTCAGCCCAAATGTGGTCATTCCTGTATTCAAAGTAAAGCAAAGTATTTTGCATTTGCCAATATTCAGCACGCCTCAAGTTGACCTCTGGCTAAGCTCACTACTGGGGTTGGGCGGTATTCAGATTTTCATACCATTCCTGTACCAGGTAGCCTAGCGGTTGATGAGCATTCGAATCCCTAAGCCGGCAAGGCAGTCAACAACCCCCACAACAACAACTGCTCCCAGGGGCACTGATGACGTGGACGTTAAGGCAGCCCCCCGCACCTCTCTGATTCAGAGGGATTCGGTTAAATGCGGAAGGCACATTTTGATTGAATCCATTCACTTGTGCAACTAAATATATATCCCCTTTCCCATACCAAGGTATACGGTATTGCCAGCAGTGCACACTATTTTTGTTTTAAATAAAATGAGGCAGCAGGGATCTTGATCAAGGAGGGAACTGATAGTCTCTGCTGTAACCAAGAACCAAGAAGCTTGATCTTGCAAGCTAGCTACTAGCTAGCAAACCTAATGCATCGCTGGAGCCCTGAGCTGGAGATGATGTATTTGGCACATCTTTGATAGTTAACTTATAAGCACCCCCCTCCCCAAACACAAAAAAACACAACAAATATTGTATTGAAAATCGTACCGTCTGTATTTCAAAATACCCTACACAGACAGGACGACAGTGCGTGGTGCTGCTGTGTGGCTTAAGGCAGAGAAGAGAGCAGTGTTGTGTACCATACTCCGCAGTGTGGTGCCTGCCTGGGCAGGCATCAGCTCCCTGTGTTCTCGTGGTGTGGTGTGCAGTGCGTTGGTGGTTTGCTAGCAGAGCACTGCAGGAACCTGCTGGTGGGGGTGGGGGGGCAGCAGCTGCAGGGCGTGGTGGGCAGGTTGCCATCTGCTGCAACAGAGGCCTCTTTCATGGAGAAAAAAAAAACCCAGAATGGGTCTGTGGATGGGGGGTGTTTTCTGCTCTGTCCCCCTAACTCTTGGACAATGAGTTTAAGCAGGAAAAGGGGAAAACTAAGGCCCTGTTTGTTCTATATATGGGCCAGACCGATGTGGTCAATAACTTACAGGATCTTAGCTGTTATCTTACCTAATACTGAAGTTTAAGAAATATATATATATATATTCTTTTTTAAAATCTAAAGTAACAGTAAAACAGGACATGAGCTTGGAAGTAAAATAACGTGTTGATTTAGATGTTTTGCACAGTCACTTTTCCACAATAAATATTTGTGGGATGATAATTTTTGCCATTATTCAAAAGGTTGCACCCACCCAATAAGAACGGCCGAGCTCTGTCAGTCCATTTGGTTGGATTGGAATAATAGAAATTGACCAGCTTCATGTCCTTTTCTGTTGTAGCCCCGCAAGAACAATGGGTTCATTCGATAATGAGGTCGTCATGATGAACCATGTTTACAAAGAACGTTTTCCTAAGGTATGTCATGTTGTCTTCTCCCCCTTTTTTGTACAGGAGGCAATGTCTGTTTGTACTTGCAATAATCAAAAGACTTATGCGCTCTGATCTTGCGTAACAAGTGCTTCGGTGTGTCTTTGTGAATGTGTGTTGTCTTTAGGCCACACTGCAGATGGAGGAGCTCTTGCTGGATATCGTCACTGCCTGCTCCTCAGAAAGCACCCTCCCACTGTCTGATGGCGTACTGGGCTTCATCCAGCACCAGCTGGTGGAGCTGGTCCGAGACTGTCTGGACAAGTCCCACACGGGCCTGGTCACCTTGCGCTACTTTGTGGAGTTGCAGGATAAACTGGAGAAGCTGCTCCACGAGGTGGGATGTCCACAAATGTCTTTGTCTGGGTTTAGCAATGTGATAGTTATCAATCTTAGATTCCTCAATGTGATCGACCGATAACTGTCCATGATATTGATATCTTAGATTCAACAATGTGATCAGCCGATAACTCTCACTTGAGTCTGTTCCCTAAGACTACCCATTGTTTAATGATTTGCATGATTTGCTTAGGATTCTACTGCTACTTTTTTCACTAACTAAGCTGTCTAAAGTTAAATATTCATAGTTTGTCCTTATTCATTTCTAAAGAGGTTATGGAGTTTTTCTCAACGGTTAAGACCGAAGGAATGAAAAAAGAAAGACCATAGTCTGGCATCAGAGGGAAAAATTGAAGACATTTAAACAATTCCTGAGGGATCTTCTGGCTTCTGTCCTTTAGCTTCGGTTCACTGTTCACTAACGGTGACTGAGTGAGCAAAGCCTCATGCCAACACTGACAATGAACTTTGCCTGTTACATCACTTCCTCCCCTCATTGATTTTGCTGTCTGTCTAGGGAAGCATCAACATCATTAAACTGTCCATATACATGTAGAGACAACCCTACCATATTAGTGCTGCTGGGTATAAATGAACTACTTGTTCATCAGTTAAACATCCAAATGTGATAGCGCTAAATCAAGAGGAATTGATTGAGCCTGGGCCAAGAGAAACGATTAGCCAGACAGTCTCAAGCCCTAAAGTGCACAATAGATTTGGAAATGGAATTTCCCCGTAATTGGTACTGCAACTGATCTGTACTCTCTTATCCGTATAGATCCTATTAAATTACTAATGTATTCTAATTCTATGGTCTTATCACTGTTATGATAGAATGGTTGTTTCTATGGCAACATCTTTCTCCTGTGTGGACAGCCAGTGTGTACTTTCAGATAGCAGGCATGGCAGGGACACAGCTGAGATGATAAATGTGTTCCCATACAGTGAAATAAATGATCCATTGACATGGCCAGTTTTCTTGCACCGAAATATCCTCAAAACTACGGTATGGATATGTCAACCTGAGGAATAGATACGTTTTTTTTGGGGGGGGGGGGCGTGTTAGTTATGTGGTTTCATTAGTGCAGTTTGTCACCCTTGCCATGTTAATTCAAGGCAGACTCAACGACGATGACTCACTGTTTGAATCAGGGGGCTTTCGGAATATGCAAGAGGAATATTCTCGTTTGTTTAATGTAACGTCCTCTGACGCATTGTTGTGGGAATACCCATGTTGCCACATTTTATCCATCTGTTCAGGGGGACATATTACTTTTCGCTTCCTTCTTCAAACATTCATCTTCATTGCTTTGGCTTGTTTCATTTTTTATGAGTCTGACTGAGCCCGTCTCATGTGGTCCCATGGGGTTGTTTCCAGTGAGGCGTCTTTCCATGATGCACAACATATTTCCTGTTTTGCATCTTTAATTCAAAAGAGTTCTCACTGCATTCTTGCTGTGTGTAGGTGGTTCATCTAGATAAGACTTCAGAGCATTCTCTTCCGCAGAGCTGCCCTTATTCGAAACTCAGTGTTGCTCTCACCACTCTAACCTGAGCAGACAGTTTGCCTTGAAGCCAAACTCACTTAATGTAATGTGTGGTAAATAGTTAGTTGTCCTCTTTGTGTGTGTCTGTACACTGACAGCTGTCCAGACACTTGCCCCTGACCTCAAAGGACACCGCAGCAATCACCAATGATATTCTGCCTCTTGATCCTCGTGAACTAGAACATGATTACAATGTTTATATTGGGTTTCCTATACTGATGCATAGTGTAAGGGCTTAAGAACCACTGGCTTCCTGATTTGTGTACAGTAGAAGAATCTATTCCCTGGAATTGATCATCCACTGAAGTATTTTCTAACAAGTACAAGTGTAATTTCTTCCCTTGAAGGCACCAAAGAGATTTGAAAAGAAACTGCACTGTGTGGTCCTGTCCATGAACAACCC
Source organism: Oncorhynchus tshawytscha (assembly GCF_018296145.1). NCBI lineage: Eukaryota > Metazoa > Chordata > Actinopteri > Salmoniformes > Salmonidae > Oncorhynchus > Oncorhynchus tshawytscha. Next base: position 16,747,705 of record NC_056434.1, on the reverse strand, counting down.
CTAGCGGCTAGCTCCTTCCCCCTCGGGATTTGGGTGGAATTATTGCCATATTATGTACACTTATCCAGTCCTCTCAGATCTACAGAGGTGTCTACCAACTGCACAGACGTCTATTCCACATTGGTTCAAATTTAATTTAATTGAAATGACGTGGAAACAAGTCTGATTCAACGAGTGTGTCCCCAGTGGGTCAGGGCTAGCGCCCTCAAACTCAACTCTGGATCTCGAAGCCAGTTCCACTGTGTTTTTTTCATTGTTCTCCTCTAATAAGGGACTGATTTAGACCTGGGACAATGGGTGTAATTAATTGTCAGGTGGAACAGAAAACCAGCAGGGTCCGGACCTTGTAGGGTAAGAGTTGAATACCCCTGGGCTAGGGTTTCTTTCTGGACAGGACCTATCTCTGCAAGATATCCATTCTGTCATCATTCTGCATGTAGCTAGGTTGTTTTGGACATAGTATGCTAGCTTTTAATGCTATGTGGTTGTGTTCTTGCTATGGCGAAAGATGTGAATAGACTTTTCTCTTTTTGATCTCTGTCTTCAACAAAGTTGATCATCTCCATGTTATGCTGTTAAAAAGCCAAAACATTTTGTCTTTGCATTTCAGGCGTACGATCGCTCAGAGAGCGAGGAGGTATCCGTCATCACCCAGCTGGTGAAGAAGATTCTCATCATCATATCCCGACCGGCGAGGCTGCTCGAGTGCCTGGTGAGATGGAGAGAAAGTCTCATTCTGATTGAAAATGAGAGCGATTCTGTTGAGAGCGATGGAAAGCCGTCTCTCTTAATCTGTTGTTGCTTGGGGAATTGAAGGTTTTTAAGCCACTGCATTGCCAATAAGCTCTTTCATGGCTAGGTGATTTTATTCACCTTAATCCAATCTAATTTAATGGGCCTTGGATGTAATTGGCAGGAATTTGACCCGGAAGAGTTCTATCATCTGCTGGAGGCAGCCGAGGGTCATGCCAAAGAGGGCCAGGGCATCAAGACGGACATTCCACGTTACATCATCAACCAACTGGGCTTGACTCGCGACCCCCTTGAAGGTATTGGTACATCTTTTGCCATAACATTGACCTGAATTTACCGCACTTGAGGCAGACATCCAGAACCAGTAAATATCATGCATTGTTGTTCAATCATATCTTTCTCCCCTGCTCTTTTAGATATGGTACAGCTTGAACAGTCTGCTCCGTCAATGACAGTGAAGTTTGATGAGTCGGTGGAGGTAAGGAGTTAGCCACCCTGATAGAGCCTGCAGAATAAAATAACAGGACTTTCAATTAACAATATAGGTTCTGATAGCAGATTTGTTTACATTACTTAATTTAGTAGTCTGGCTATGTAATCATACCTGTGCCAGTCGGATAATGAGTTCCTGGGCACCTTCTTTATAATGTGAGCCTCCTAACTTGTCGTGACTTGACTTTAACATTAATCTGAAGACTGTTATTTATCTAATTACCTAAATATGTTTAATTGTTATCCAATTAAATTAATCATGTAACAATTAACTCATTAGGTTCTGGGGCACCACGAGAGTGGTTCTTTAAAGAGTTACCATCTCCCGAATGAAACTCTAAAGGTCTTTACCTATCACATCTATAAATAGTCAACTTATTAATCATAAACTTGTATCATATCATCATTCTGAACAGTTGTAACCCTCCTTGCATCTGCAAAAACCTGAGCCTCATGATTCAGTACTACACAAATTGGTTTATTTATTTATTTACAAGCTAAGTAAATGGTAATACAGAATTAACATACACACTTCATGAGTTAAAAACCGGTCCCTAGAGGAATGACAATATGGCTGCTTGTTACAAAAGAGATGGGGATGGGGGGGGCAGAGGGGGACAGAGACACTTAACCTTAGTACATTTAGAAACTACTCATTTACTGTATCATATACTTTGCACATGAACCGCCGCTCTCTTTGAGTAAGAAATCATGAATGTTACGTGAAATTCCATATCTATCTCGTTGGACAGGGCCTTGGAATGGGGGTTGGGCCTTTTCGTGGCACACTTGTAAGGCTCTGATTGTCCAAAAAAAGGGTTCCAACAACTCTTTTACTGTTTTTCTTCTCTGTAGTTGTCCGGTATCCGGTGACTTGTCATGTAGTCCTGAACAGAACTACAGAATTGGTTTTCCTTCCATTCGCCCCTGAAGATGCTTCTTTGAAGATAGGCTAGCCAGCCGTGTCGATGGTTCCCAGTGGGGTGATGAGAGTAGCGTAATACGATGGTTTGAACAGAGTAGTAGAATAGTTCCACTTAAATCCACTTTCGTTAGGACAGTTAGAACAGCTAATCAGCCGTACCAGTGATTGTCCGGGAGGTGAGTTTGTCTCTACCTCGTGTTGAGATTCAGAGTTCAGACCACTTTTAAACGTGAGCTGCAGCTCTACTTCTCTCTGGCCTAGTATGTTAATTTCTTTATCCATCATTTTATACAGTTTGTTCGAAAGGGCGGTTTCATCAGGCTGACACGCCCTCTGACCTCACCCAGGGGCGTGACTTTTATCACTGTTCAAAGTTTATGTAAATCAATTATCTCTTATGGATCCTAAAATCACATCCCTCACTTAACAAAAATACTTTAATCATTTTTCATATTACATGCACAACACATCGGATGGAATTGGGTATACTTTCCAAGTTACAGTATTTCCTTCATAACATTTTTAATGACACCACAAAATAACAAACACTATGACATTAGTGTTCTATAGATTGTCTCTGACCATTCCCCATGTTCTATGTTAGAAATATTGTTCCAGTATTTGCTTTTGAATGTGTTAGAGTTTCAGTGGGGAAAGTCTCTTGAAACAAAGACACATTCCTTTGGTGAATTTGGAGAGGGAGACCTGAATCTTTTGATTTACAACAGAACGCAAGCTGTTAATCCCCACCAGTTCCATCCTCTGCACGTGAGAGGGGGTCTGGTTGAAGTTATTCATTTCAAACCTGATCTGACCTGTTTGGATTCTCGTGGACAGTCATGACACTTATCTTGTTGTTTGCACTGTTTGCAGCAGAACAAGTGTCCACAGACCCCAACGCGAAGGAAACCACTGGAGAGTGACTTTGAAACCATCAAGCTCATCAGTAATGGAGCTTATGGGTAAGCGCTAAACAGACAGGTGGTTAACCACACTAATAACTTAACAACTCCCAATTAGCTATTAGCTGACATATTTACTATAAATTAATGCACTCACCAATAGTCAGCTCAAGGTTCAAGTTAAAAGGTCAACTGTAGACTTATGTCATGATTGGTAAACATTCAGACTACTGAAAAAATAGAACACACTTCCACTTACTATGAATTAACCTACCCCTGTAGTCATGGTTTATCAATGTGGAGGTCTTGTATGACCATGGCTCTTGTCCTGTGGCGGTTGGCAGGGCTGTGTACCTGGTCCGTCACAGAAACACCCGGCAGCGTTTCGCCATGAAGAAGATCAACCGGCAGAACCTAGTCCTGAGGAACCAGATCCAGCAGGTGTTTGTGGAGCGGGACATCCTGACCTTCGCCGAGAACCCCTTCGTGGTCTCCATGTTTTGCTCCTTCGAGACACGGCGCCACCTGTGCATGGTGATGGAGTATGTGGAAGGTAATGTCATATGATGATCTACCCCAAGACTGATGTGTTTATCATGTTTCTAAAAGAGGCGGACTAATTGAAAAAGTTGGAACGGTGAATGTGTTCTTACCCATGATTTCTCGTAGCTGAAGCATAACGGTTGGTAATCTCTTGCAGGTGGGGACTGTGCCAACCTGCTGAAGAACATGGGCCCCCTTCCTGTGGACATGACCCGGATGTACTTTGCTGAGACTGTGCTGGCCTTAGAGTACCTTCACAACTACGGCATCGTCCATAGAGACCTCAAACCTGACAAGTGAGTACAGAACCATCTTTAGTCTTTACACAGCTCAAGTTGAAGAAAGTGTAGTTTGAACATTTCTCTCCATCCCCCTGCAGCTTGTTGATCACCTCTATGGGCCACATCAAACTGACTGACTTTGGCCTGTCCAGAGTTGGCCTGATGAACATGACTACCAACCTGTATGAGGGTCACATGGAGAAAGACACCAGGGAGTTCATCGACAAACAGGTGGGAGTCAGTGCTGTAAAACTTAACCCTTTATTTGTCATTTCACTATAAATAAAGTACATTCAGCTCCATAGTAAGGCATAGGACAACAATATACCGAAAATGCCAGACACATGTCTTGAATACAAAAGCACATATTCACACACTTACACCAGGTCAAATACTCAATCCAGTATAGGTGTACCATCTCATAACTACTGTGTAACTAAATGTCAATGTGTTATAAATACACATGCTAAAGGTATAAAGGTATTCAACATTATCGGTGTGGTTCTCTAGGTGTGTGGCACCCCAGAGTACATAGCCCCAGAGGTGATACTGAGACAGGGCTATGGGAAGCCAGTAGACTGGTGGGCCATGGGCGTCATCCTGTATGAGTTCCTGGTTGGATGTGTGCCCTTCTTTGGGGACACGCCCGAGGAGCTCTTTGGGCAAGTTGTCAGTGGTAAGTATCCATTGATGGAATATAAACAGTGTATAGGCTTTTTAAAATGGTGTTCAATGTGGAGATTAACGTGTGCTTGCCCGATGTACAGATGACATCACCTGGCCCGATGGGGACGAAGCTTTACCTGCAGACGCCCAGGACATGATCACACGGCTGCTGAAGCAGAGCCCTCTGGAGCGCCTGGGGACAGGTACGTAAAACCACTCTGCTACATTCCAATGTCCTACTAACACCCCACATGGAATTCATGTCCAATCTCACATGGAATTCATGTTCAATTGCTTCATTCTTAGTGGTGCGCTAGTGTAGATATTGGAACCAAGCCCTCGTCTTCCATTTCACGTCATCCCGGTCTGACGTTTTGCTGTTGGCTATTGTTCTGAAATCTGCACACATGACTGTGATCTACAAAAATACATTTTGTTCTAGGAGGAGCACCTGAGGTCAAACGACACTGCTTTTTCTTGCATCTGGACTGGAACGGGCTACTGCGACAGAAAGCAGAATTCATCCCTCAACTGGAAGCGGATGACGACACCAGCTACTTTGACAGTACGTGGCAGTCCTTCACAAGTGGTCTTTTTTTCATGTATTTTTATTTATCCTTTATTTAAACAGAGAAGTCACATAGAAATGTACATATCTTTTCCAAGTGAGCACTGGCCACGAAAGCAGCATACATAGGCTGTTCTCCTAAAACTAATAGTGTATGGCTGCGTTTAGACAGGCAGACAAATTCTGGTCTTTTGACCATTCAGTTCAGCTCTGAAAATGAGGTGATCTGATATGATTGGTCAAAAGACCAATTAGTGGAAAAAATATCAGAATGGGCTGCCTGCAGTAACACAGCCATACACAACCAAAAGGGTGCTATCAAGAACCTGAAAGGGTTCATCAGCTGTTCCCATAGGAGAACCCCTTTTGAAGAACCCTTTTTGGTTCGAGGTAGAAGAACCCTTTTGGTTCCAAGTAGAACCATTTTCCACAGACAGTTTTACCTGGAACCTAAAAGGGTTCTTCAAAAGGGTTCTCCTATGCGGACAGCCGAATAACTTTTTGTCTAAGACTATAGTTACACATGAGACATCACACAACATAAAACAGAACAATGAATGGAAGTTAACAGTGTAAAGTGCACAAGAGAACTTAAAAGAGCAGGTCTTATTAAAGGTGCTACTTAAGGTGAAAAATAATCATTATAAATTGTATTGTAATTTCAGAAAATGGCCATAAATCTACAGTTGAAGTTGGAAGTTTACATACACCTTAGCCAAATGCATTTAAACTCAGTTTTTCACAATTCCTGACATTTAATCCTAGTAAAAACCCCCTATCTTAGGTCAGTTAGGATCACCACTTTATTTTAAGAATGTGAAATGTCAGAATAATAGTAGTGATTTTATTTCAGCTTTATTTTATTTAATCACATCCCCAGTGGGTCAGAAGTTTACATACACTCAATTAGTATTTGGTAGCATTGCCTTTTAAATTGTTTAACAAGCTTCCCACAATATGTTGGGTGAATTTTGGCCCATTCCTCCTGACAGAGCTGGTGTAACTGAGTTTTGTAGGCCTCCTTGCTCTCACACGCTTTTTCAGTTCTGCCCACAAATGTTCTATAGGATTGAGGTCAGGGCTTTGTGATGACCACTCCAATACCTTGACTTTGTTGTCCTTAAGCCATTTTCCCACAACTTTGGAATTATGCTTGGGGTCATTGTCCATTTGGAAGACCCATTTGTGACCAAGCTTTAAATTCCTGACTGATGTCTTGAGATGTTGCTTCAATATATCCACATAATTTTCCATCCTCACGATGCCATCTATTTTGTGAAGTGCACCAGTCCCTCCTGCAGCAAAGCACCCCCGCAACATGATGCTGCCACCCCGTGCTTAACCGTTTGGATAGGGGTTCTTCAGCTTGCAAGCCTCCCCCTTTTTCCTCCAAACATAACGATGGTCATTATGTCCAAACAGTTCTATTTTTGTTTAATCAGACCAGAGGACATTTCTTTAAAAAGTACGATTGTTGTCCCCATGTGCAGTTGCAAACCGTAGTCTGGCTTTTTTATGGCGGGTTTGGAGCAGTAGCTTCTTCCTTGCTGAGCGGCCTTTCAGGTTATGTCGATATAGGACTCGTTTTACTGTAGATATAGATACTTTTTTACCTGTTTCCTCCAGCATCTTCACAAGGTCCTTTGCTGTTGGTTTGGGATTGATTTGCACTAAGTTACATTCAACTCTAGGAGACAGAACGCGTCTCCTTCGTGAGCGGTATGACGGCTGCGTGGTCCCATGGTGTTTATCCTTGCGTACTATTGTTTGTACAGATGAACCAGACTTGTGGAGGTCTACAAAAAAAAATTCTGATGTCTTGGCTGATTTCTTTTGATTTTCCCATGATGTCAAGCAAAGAGGCACTGAGTTTGGAGGTAGGCCTTGAAATACACCCACAGGTACACCTCCAATTGACTCAAATAACGTCAATTAGCCTATCAGAAGCCATGACATAATTTTCTGGAATTTTCCAAGCTGTTTAAAGGCACAGTCAACATAGTGTATGTACACTTCTGACCCACTGGAATTGTGATACAGTGAAATAATCTGTCTATAAACAATTGTTGGAAAAATGTCCTAACCGACTTGCCAAAACTATATATATACACACCAGGGAGTTCATATATATATATATATATATATATTAAATATGCTAAATGTCCAGGTTGGATATTATGATAGGGTCCCTGTTCCATGCATTCTGTGTTGTCATATTTTCAGCTCGCTCAGAGCGGTACCACCATTTGGCCTCAGATGAGGATGATGAAACCAACGATGAAGAGTCTTCCCTGGAAATACGACAGTTCTCCTCCTGGTCAAACCGCTTCAGCAAGGTTTGGAACATACCTCTTCAAATATTCATAATTTTGTTAGAACAGGTAAATGTCTAATATTACTAGTTAGTAGAGCATTTCTTTGTAAATAAAATAATGACCATCTTTAAATCAGTTTTCTTTGGAGCCAAGTTCACCAAACTTGGCCACCTTAGCTAATGTGGCCACTCCATACTTTCAGGTATACAGCAGCACAGAAAATCTGGCCACGCATTCCAACTTGAGCTTCTCATCGGGCCACAGCGAGGACAAGGAGGGCTGGGATGGATGTTTCACAACCTCCCCAGGAGGCGACATCCACAGACAGGAACGCCAGCACCAAGATCGCAAGGGCAGGTGAGCAGAGCCAGGCTGAGTTTATAGCCCTCTCTTTCTGTTAGGATTCCCTGTGTAGTAGTTCAAATATTTCCTTATTGGAAGCACTGCACAACAGTGGGTGAAAGTGCATAAAATAATGATTAGTTCAGAAAAGTCCAATTTAGCTGAGTAGGGTGTGCATAAATGTCCAAAATGACTATGCTAGCTTTAGATATATAATTTGGTGGGTGCTTATATCTGTCCTATTTCACACATGTACAAGTGTGTATTAACCTGTAGTGACGCCCAGCCCGTGAACGGGACCGTTATCATCATCTGACACTAATTAGCATAACGCAACAGACATAAATCTTCCTAGAAAATATTCCTATTCATGAAAATCATGAAATGTATTGGAACACAGCTTAGCCTTTTGTTAATCACCCTGTCATCTCAGATTTTCAAAATATGCTTTACAGCCAACGCTAGACAAGCATTTGTGTAAGTTTATCATAGCATAGCATTATGCCTTGCTAGCAGCAGGCAAACTTGTCATGGAAATCAGAAAAGCAATCAAATCAAATCTTTTACCTTTGATGAACTTCAGATGTTTTCACTCACGAGACTCCCAGGTAGACAGCCAAGGTTCATTTTTCCCAAAATATATTTTTTTGTAGGCGGAATAGCTCCGTTTGTTCTTCACGTTTGGCTGAGAAATCGCCCGGAAATTGCAGTCACCACAACGCCAAAAAATATTCCAAATTAGCTCCATAATATCGACAGAAACATGGCAAACGCTGTTTAGAATCCATCCTCAAGGTGTTTTTCTGATATCTATTCGACAATATATGTCGGGACAATTCGTTTTTCACTCTGACCGATTGGAGTAATGGCTACCTCTGTATTTTACGCGAGAATCTCTCTCGGAGCCACCATGTGACCACTTACGCAACGTGGCTGCCTACGGCTATTCTTCAACAGAAATGCGTAAAACTACGTCACAATGCTGTAGACACCTTGGGGAATACGTAGAAAGCGTAAGCTCGTTGATGGTACATTCACAGCAGAATAGGGAGTCATTGGAACGCAGCGCTTTCAAAACCTGGGGCACTTCCGGATTGGATTTTTCTCAGGCTTTCGCCTGCAACATCAGTTCTGTTATACTCACAGACAATATCTTTACAGTTTTGGAAACGTTAGTGTTTTCTATCCAAAGCTGTCAATTATATGCATATTCTAGCTTCTTTTCCTGACAAAATATCCCATTTAAAACGGGAAAGTTTTTTTCCAAAAATGAAAATACTGCCCCCTAACACCAAGAGGTTTAATACGCATGTGTGAATTTGACTATTATTTTTTCCATATCCCAACTCTCCCTGAGACGCCATCAGAGAGTGGGGTAATGGCCAGGGTCTACCATTTTTAATGGCGACCCTGGAGCAAGTGCCTTGCTCAAGGGCACAGCGGCAGATTTCTGACCTTGTTGGACCATTAACCTTTCAGTTACTGGCCCAACGCTCTGCCATTCGATATAATGTGTCACCATTGTTATGTCTCCTTCGAACTGACACTGCGGTTTATGTGTTGCAGCCTGCGCCCTCGGGCCTCGTCCAGTTCCTCCCAGTCTGAGAGGAGCGCCAGCCCCCTGGTGATGAGCAGCACCCACAGTCTGGAGACCATTCCGTGCTTCGCCTTCTCCACAGACGATGAAGGTGAGCTCAGGCCCAAGCCCCTCCGTCCACTCTGCTTCAAGTCTGCACAGCCTCATGGAAACCAACAGATATTGAAACAGTGCTTATGATATTTAATTGCTCATAAAACAAACAGATTTGTGTGATATCGCTTTTTTAATTCCATGTTGATAGGAGGATTAAGGACCAAGCAAGGTGCAGACTGATCAAAGAGGAAACAGTCAAAACAAAGAGTTTGAGTGTAGACGCTTCCTCTTTTGTTTTCAGTGATCTTCCATCCAGACAAAGTATTGTGTTTGCAGAGAAACTTAAGAGACATTGCCTATTTTGGTCAAAAATATAGATATATGCCCTTCTGTGCATTACAGCTGAGGTGGTTGTATCAAACCTGCATCGGATTCGTAGCAACAGCACCGGAGCGAAACACTCTTCCCCCAAGGACCACGGGGCCTCCCGACACTTTGGGATCCAGCTGGAGACGCCAGACAGTCCGAGGCTTGGGGGCAAACTACCCAAGTCTGCCACCGCCTCCGCCCTGTCTCTCGTCATCACTGCAGGTTAATTCCACTGTCATGCAAGTTTCTTCTGGGCACAGTGGTAACGCTTCAGAAGCTAAATAAGTTAGTCATACAGGGATGCTGGTCCCCAGCAGGCAAATATCACTGAATAGGGTGTGGATATGTGACAGGTGTGTCTGCACAGAGCTAATGGATTTTAAGTTACTTGTAAATGCTGAACAAGAGCAGTTTCTTGTTCTGAATTCCACCATTTTACCATACTTTTTCTAATTTCCTGAATATGAACTCATCCTTTGTGCACCTTTCCAGACGACATGCCCGGCGGCCTCCAGGCCAGCCCCATCTTAATGCGCTCCCTCTCGTCCAACCCTTCATCACGCGAATCATCCCCCAGCCGAGACCTGTCGCTTAGCCTCAGCATCCTGGGGCCACCCATCGTCATCCACAGCTCGGGGAGGAAGTACGGCTTCACTATGCAGGCCATCCGCGTCTACATGGGCGACAGCAACGTTTACACTGTGCACCACATGGTCTCGGTGAGTGCCCCGTACTATTCTGCTCCAGAATTAGCCAATAGTTGCACAATCAAAGACTGCATCACCACACAGACTTTCAGTAATTGTGATAATAATAAACCACTTTTGTTTTACAGAATGTCGAAGATGGCAGCCCAGCCCATGAGGCAGGACTGAGGGCCAATGACCTCATCACTCACGTGAATGGAGAGTCTGTGCAAGGCCTGGTCCACACAGAGATAATGGAGCTGCTTCTGAAGGTACAGAAACAAACACAATCTCAAGCCTAATGTCAAACTATACCCACACTCTTTGGGATATTATGAGCTTTAATCAATACTAATACCTCATTGGTTTTTGTGAAACCCCAAAAGAGTGGTGGCAAGGTGGCCCTTCAGACCACGGCACTGGAGAACACGTCAATCAAGGTTGGGCCGGCTCGAAAGGCCAGCCACAAGGGCAAAATGGCAAGACGCAGCAAGAAAAGCAAGAGAAGGGATAATCAGGACAGGTAAGGGAAGACATTTTGATTGTTGTGTGCTAATTTAATTCAATATAATATTAATGCCGTATTGCTATTATTATGATGTATTAACTTTGTGGGGTTGATATGAAAACGTACATTTTATATATATACTGAACAAAAATATAAACACAACATGTAAAGTGTCGATACCATGTTTAATTAGCTGAAATAAAAGATCCCAGAAATGTTCCTATACCCACAAAAAGCTTATTTCTCTCAAATTTGTTTACATCCCTGTTAGTGAGCATTTCTCCTTTGCAAAGATAATTCATCCACCTGAGAGGTGTGGAATATCAAGAAGCTGATTAAACACCATGATCATTACACAGGTGCACTTTGTGCTGGGGACAATAAAAGGCCACTCTAAAATGTGCATTTTGTCAGGCAACACAATGCCACAGATGTTTTGAGGGAACGTGCAGTTGGCATGGTGACTGCAGGAATGTCCACCAGAGCTGTAGCCTGAGAATTGAATGTTCATTTCTCTACCATAAGCCTCCTCCAATGTCGTTTTAGAGAATTTGGCAGTATGTTCAACTGGCCTCACAACCTCACAACCTCTTCACCTGTGGGATGGTCTGAGACGAGCCACCCGGACAGCTGATGAAACTGTGGTTTGCACAACCGAAGAATTTCTGCATAAATTGTCAGAATCGCCTCAGAGAAGCTCATCTGCATGCTCATCGTCCTCACCAGGGTCTTGACCTGACTGCAGTTCGGCGTCGTGACTGACTTCAGTGGGCAAATGCTCACCTTCGATGGCCACTGGGACATCAAAGGCAAGTTTTCACCTGTCCCGGGGAGATTGCAATTTGATTTGATTTGCAACTGGATCCTGGACTTCCTGATGGGCCGCCCCCAGGTGGTAAGGGTAGGCAACAACACATCTGCCACGCTGATCCTCAACACTGGGACCCCTCAGGGGTGTGTGCTTATTCCCTTCCTGTACTCCCTATTCACCTACGACTGCGTGGCCAAATACAACTCCAACACCATCATTAGGTTTGCTGACGACACAGCCTGATCACCTACAATGATGAGACAGCCTATAGGGAGGAGGTCAGAGACCTGGCAGTGTGGTGCCAGGACAACAACCTCTCAACCTCAATGTGGCAAAGGAGCTATTTGTGGACTACAGGAAAAGGAGGGCCGAGCAGTCCCCCATTAACATCGATGGGGCAGTAGTGGAGCGGGTCGAGAGTTTCAAGTTCCTTGGTGTCCATATCACCAACAAACTAACATGGTCCAAACACATGAAGACAGTCGTGAAGAGGGCACAACACCACCTTTTCCCCCTTAGCAGATTGAAAAGATTAGGAATGATCTCAAAAAGTTCAACATCTGCACCATCATGAGCATCTTTACCGGTCGCATCAACGCCTGGTATGGCAACTGCTCGGCATCTGACTGTAAGGCACCACAGAGGGTAGTGCGTACGGGCCAGTACCTCACTGGGGCCAAGCTTCCTGCCATCCAGGACCTATATACTAGGCGATGTCAGAGGAAAGCCCATAAAATTGTCAAAGACTCCAGCCACTCAAGTCATAGACTGTTCTCTCTGCTACCGCACGGCAAGCGGTACCGGAGCGCCAAGTCTAGGACCAAAAGGCTTCTTCACAGCTTCTACACCCAAGCCATAAGACTGCTGAACAATTAATCAAATGGTCACCTGGACTATTTACATTGACCGCTCTTTGTTTTCACACTGCTGCTACTCGTGTTTTATTATCTTATTATTATTTATTATGCATAGTCACTTTACACCTACACTTTACATGTACAAACTACCTTGACTAACCTGTACCCCCGCACATTGACTAGGTACCGGTACTCCCTGTATATAGCCTTGTTATTGTTATTTTTTTACTTTCAATATTTTCTTAACCAACAATGCAGTTCAAGAAATAGAGTTAAGGGACTTGTAAGTAAGCATTTCACGGTAAGGTGTTGTATTCGGCACGAGACAAATAAAAATTGGATGGCATCTTGTGTGCGAGCGGTTTGCTGATGTCAACATTGTGAACAGAGTTCCCCATGGTAGCGGTGGGATTATGGTATGTGCTATGTGCTATAAACTATGGACAACGAACACAATAGCATTTTCTCGATGGCAATTTGAATGCACAGAGATATTGTGACGAGATCCTGAGGCCCATTGTCGTGCCGCTCATCCACCGCCATCACCTCATGTTTCAGCATGATAATACACGTCACCATGTCGCAAGGATCTGTACACAGTTCCTGGAAGCTGAAAATGTCCCAGTTTTTCCATGGCCTGAATACTCACCAAACGTGTCACTCATTGAGCATGTTTGCGATGCTCTGGATCGACGTGTACGACAGCGTGTTCCAGTTCCCGCCAATATCCAGCAACTTTGCACAGCCATTGAAGAGGAGTGGGACAAAATTCCACAATCAACAGCCTGATCAACTCTCTGCAAAGAAGATTGTGGCGTGATACTAACTGGTTTTCTGATCCACGCCCCTACTTTTTATTTTTTTAAATATTTTTTAAGAGGTATCTGTGACCAACAGATGCATATCTGTATTCCCAGTCATGTGAAATCCATAGATTAGGGCCTAATGAATTCATTTAAATTGACTGATTACCTTCTATAAACTGTAACTCAGTAATATCTTTGAAATTGCTGCATGTTGTTCATATTTTTGTTCAGTGTAAATACATCCAGCAAGAGTCATACTGCAAAAGTCCCTATTCTGTCTCCCCCCAGTGTTTGATAGAGATCACTGCACACGACTGCATGGATGGATGATAAACATTTCCACAGCAGTGTTCTCCTTTTTCAAAATGGAGTTATACATCTAAGCCTTGACTTTAAGTTAAGAAACTTAAGTTATACTGTAGAAGACATTCTTAATGCACAGAGTATTCTCTCTAATTTGTTTTGTGATATTTTTTCTCTACATTTTTTGCTCTACTATTGCTCTGTCATCAGCCTCAATATCCCTGATATTATTATGCAGGCATACTCAATAAGGACATTTGTTTTGCAGCATACGTATACATTTTTAAAAAAACTCCCAGGCTGTGAATCACATACTATAAAAAAATATATATATATATTATAATAATGTAATGTCACTTGTTACCCTTCAAACCCCTTCACAACACCTTCATAACCCCGTTATAACTCTCGGGAACCAATGACTATCCCAGGCGGCGGAGCATCCTGAAGAAGCTGTCCAAGCAAAGCACAGTGATGCACAGCAGCCGAAGCTTCAACTCTGGCCTGCAGCACCACTCTGTGTCGTCCAGCGAGAGCCTGCCGGGCTCTCCCACACACAGCCTGTCCCCCGGTCCCTCCACCCCCTGTCGCAGCCCTGCCCCTGACCACCAGGCTGGAGGTAACATCAGGCCGACACCTGCAGCACTGTTACTAGTGCTACTAGCACTGTTACTATGACTACTGCTGCTGCAATTATGATTACTAGCCTACTACTACTCTGTTACTACTACTACTACTACTACTACTACTCTGTTACTATTACCACTACTGCTGCTACTGTACCATTATGATTACTAGCCTACTACTACTGCTACTACTGTTACTTTTACTACTGCTACTATTACTGTTTCCACTGCTGCTACTACTATTACTGCTACTGCTACTACTACTGTTATTACTATTACTACTCTGTTACTACTACTACCACTACCACTTCTGCTGCTACTGTACCATTATGATTACTAGCCTACTACTACTACTGTTACTACTGTTGTTACTATTACTGTTACCACTACTACTGTTATTACTATTACCTCTACTGCTACTACTACTGTTGTTATTACTACTACTACTATTACTACTCTGTTACTGCTGCTACTACTATTACTACTACTACTACTATGTTGCTATTACCACTACTACTGTTATTACTATTACCTCTACTGCTACTACTACTGTTGTTATTACTACTACTACTACTATTACTACTACTACTACTATGTTGCTATTACCACTACTGCTGCTAATGATCTGTAATTGCTGCTACTACTACTATGTTGCTATTACCACTACTACTGTTATTACTATTACCTCTACTGCTACTACTACTGTTGTTATTACTACTACTACTACTATTACTACTACTACTACTATGTTGCTATTACCACTACTACTGTTATTACTATTACCTCTACTGCTACTACTACTGTTGTTATTACTACTACTACTACTATTACTACTACTACTACTATGTTGCTATTACCACTACTACTGTTATTACTATTACCTCTACTGCTACTACTACTGTTGTTATTACTACTACTACTACTATTACTACTACTACTACTATGTTGCTATTACCACTACTGCTGCTAATGATCTGTAATTGCTGCTACTACTACTCTGTTACTATTACCACTACTACGACTATTACTGATGCTATTTCTACTTTGTTAGTACTACTTCTACTCTGTTACTACTACTACTACTTCTACTCTGTTACTACTACTACTTCTACTCTGTTACTATTACTACTTCTACTCTGTTACTATTACTACTACTCTTATTATTATTATTATTATTATTACTACTATTACCGCTACTGCTTCTACTACTGTTATTACTGCTACTGCTACTACTACTGTTATTACTATTACTACTCTGTTACTACTACTACCACTACCACTTCTGCTGCTACTGTACCATTATGATTACTAGCCTACTACTACTACTGTTACTACTGTTGTTACTATTACTGTTACCACTACTACTGTTATTACTATTACCTCTACTGCTACTACTACTGTTGTTATTACTACTACTACTACTATTACTACTACTACTACTATGTTGCTATTACCACTACTGCTGCTAATGATCTGTAATTGCTGCTACTACTACTCTGTTACTATTACCACTACTACGACTATTACTGATGCTATTTCTACTTTGTTAGTACTACTTCTACTCTGTTACTACTACTACTACTTCTACTCTGTTACTACTACTACTTCTACTCTGTTACTACTACTACTTCTACTCTGTTACTATTACTACTTCTACTCTGTTACTATTACTACTACTCTTATTATTATTATTATTATTACTACTATTACCGCTACTGCTTCTACTACTGTTATTACTACTGTTGCTGCTACTACTACCACCACTGCTACTACTACTGTTATTATTATTACTGCCACGACTACTGGTACTAATATTACCACGACTGCTACTACTACTCTGTTACTATTACTACTACTACTATGTTACTATTACCAGTACTGCTGCTACTGCTCTGTTATTACTACTACCACTGCTACTTTATTATTACTACTACTAAACTCAGTAAAAAAAAGAAACGTCCTCTCACTATCAACTGCGTTTATTTTCAGCAAACTTAACATGTGTAAATATTTGTATGAACATAACAAGATTCAACAACTGAGACATAAACTGAACAAGTTCCACAGACATGTGACTAACAGAAATTGAATAATGTGTCCCTGAACAAAGGGGGGTCAAAATCAAAAGTAACAGTCAGTATCTGGTGTGGCCACCAGCTGCATTAAGTACTGCAGTATCTCATCATGGACTGCACCAGATTTGCCAGTTCTTGATGTGAGATGTTACCCCAGTCTTCCACCAAGGCACCTGCAAGTTCCCGGACATTTCTGGGGGGAATGGCCCTAGCCCTCACCCTCCGATCCAACAGATCCCAGACATGCTCAATGGGATTGAGATCCAGGCTCTTTGCTGGCCATGGCAGAACACTGACATTCCTGTCTTGCAGGAAATCACGTATAGAACGAGCAGTATGGCTGGTGGCATTGTCATGCTGGAGGGTCATGTCAGGATGAGTCTGCAGGCAGTGTACCATATGAGGGAGGAAGATGTCTTCCCTGTAACGCACAGCGTTGAGATTGCCTGCAATGACAACATTCTCAGTACGAAGATGCTGTGACACACCACCACAGACCATGACGGACCCTTCAACTCCAAATCGATCCCGCTCCAGAGTACAGGCCTCGGTGTAACGTTCATTCCTTCACGATAAACGTGAATCCAACCATCAACCCTGGTGTGACAAAACCGCGACTCGTCAGTGAAGAGCACTTTTTGCCAGTCCTGTCTGGTCCAGCGACAGTGGGTTTGTGCCCATAGGCGACGTTGTTGCTTGTGATGTCTGGTGAGGACCTGCCTTACAACAGGCCTACAAGCCCTCAGTTCAGCCAATTGCAGACAGTCTGAGCACTGATGGAGGGATTGTGCGTTCCTGGTGTAACTCGGGCAGTTGTTGTTGCCATCCTCTACCTGTCCCGCAGGTGTGATGTTTGGATGTACCGATCCTGTGCAGGTGTTGTTACACGTGGTCTGCCACTGCGAGGACGATCAGCTGTTGGTCCTATCTCCCTGTAGCGCTGTCTTAGGCAGATGAGCAGGGACCCTGGGCATCTTTCTTCTTTTCTTTTTTCCAGAGTCAGTAGAAAGGCCTCTTTCGTGTCCTAAGTTTTCATAACTGTGGCCTTAATTGCCTACCGTCTGTAAGCTGTTAGTGTCTTAACGACCGTTCCACAGGTGCATGTTCATTAATTGTTTATGGTTCATTGAACAAGCATGGGAAACCATGTTTAAACCCTTTACAATGATGATCTGTGAAGTTATTTCGATTTTTACTAATTATTTTTGAAAGACTGGGTCCTGAAAAGGGATGTTTCTTTTTTTTGCTGAGTTTACTATTACCACTACTGCTGCTACTGCTTCAACTACTGTTATTATTATTATTATTATTATTACTACTACTACCACTGCTACTACCACCACCACCCCTACTACTACTACTACCACCACCACCCCTACTACCACTACTACTACCACCACCGACACTGCTGCTACTACTACCACCACCACCCCTACTACTACTACCACCGACACTGCTACTACTACTATAATAGTACTACTGCTGCATCTATTACTCTGTTACTACTACCACCACTGCTGCTACTACCACCGCTGCTACTACTACTATTACCACTACTGCTGCTACTGCTTCAACTACTGTTATTATTATTATTACTACCGCTGCTACTACCACCAACACCCCTACTAGTACTACTACTACCACCGCCACTGCTACTACTACTATAATAGAACTACTGCTACTGCTTCTATTACTCTGTTACTACTACCACCACTGCTGCTACTACCACCACCACCCCTACTACTACTACTACCACCGACACTGCTACTACTACTATAATAGTTATGCTGCTGCTACTGCTTCTATTACTCTGTTACTACTACCACCACTGCTGCTACTACTACCACTGCTGCTGCTGCTGCTACTACTACTATTACCACTGCTACTGCTACCCTGTTACAACTACTTGTGTCTGCTACCACTGTTGCTGCTGCTTCTACTATGGCTACAGTCACTACTGTATTACTAAGGCTGCTACCGCTACCACTGTTGCTGCTGCTTCTACTATGGCAGCAGTCACTACTGTATTACTAAGGCTGCTACTGCTACCGCTACCACTGTTGCTGCTGCTTCTACTATGGCTACAGTCACTACTGTGTTACTAAGACTGCTACTGCTACCGCTACCACTGTTGCTGCTGCTTCTACTATGGCTGCAGTCACTACTGTATTACTAAGGCTGCTACTTTGACGAATAAGCTTATCTCCCAATTTTTCTTGCAATATGACTTTGTCCATTTTATTGTTAATGACAATGCAGTAATCCCTTTGAGTTGGACTGTAAGCTGGTGGTTTTAATCAGGCTACCTTACTCTGTATTTACCTCTCCTTCAGACACCAACTCTCCACAGAGCAGCTCTCCCAGCTCCCTGCACGGCCTGGCCTCCAAGATGGGCACTCAGCGCTACACCAAGGTGGGTCGCCGCAAGTCCACCAGCAGCATCCCCCCGTCCCCCCTGGCCTGCAACTCCTCCACCCAGCCCCTGTCACCCCAGCGCTCCCCCTCCCCCTTTCTGGCATCACCAAGACCTTCCACGGCAAGACTCTGTCCCCCCCCACCATCGTCCGCCATTGTTTGCGCCCCCGCAGTGCCGAGCCGCCCCACTCCCCCCTCCTCAAGAGGGTGCAGTCAGCTGAGAGGCTCTCGAGCGCCTACCACACCGATAAGAAGTCGTACCCCCACCGAAGGCACATGTTGGAGGTGCCTTTCCAGGACAAGGTGGAGGGAGTCTGCGGCGAAGGGGACTACGGGAGGCTGCTGGTGGGGTATGGGGGCTGCCAGAGGCTGAAGGACTGGGCGTCGGAACGCTCAGAGCAGCTGGTGGTGATGAGGAAGCTCAACCTATCGGAGCGCCGCGACTCCTTCAAGAAGCAGGAGGCAGTGCAGGAGGTGAGCTTTGATGAGCCTGACGACCGGAAGACCATCCCCACGGTCACCGCAACAACGCTCAATGCCCCTGGAGGCAATCGGGTCCCGCAGCGGGCGGCCTCCTGGACGGCTATTTCCCAAACCAGCGAGGAGTTGACTGTGGTGAAACTTTTCAACCTGGTGCCTCAGATTGCTGTGCAGTGCTTGATAGAGAGCGAGGACCAGGATGTCTGGGAGCCGTGCACTGATGGAGAGGAGGACGACGGCGAGAGGCAGGAGCCCAAATCTACTGATTCCAACATCGGACCACAGCAGCCGAGCACAGATGTCTCTCTCATGGTAAAAATCTCCAGTAAGGCACCAGAGGCGACAGCTGCTTTGCACAAAGAAAGGCCTGCTTCGGATTAAGTTGGGGATACAGCAGTGGACTCTAGCCCCCAGAAAGGGAAGCTAAGGAAGTGACATTTCCTTGACTCATTTTATATAGCCATTTCTTCCAAGGAAGCACCTTGATACTCTCACTGCTGAAGGAAGGAAAGGTTTGGGCGAAAGAGTATTTTGCCACATTGATTTTGTTTTGTAGATTTCACTTGATTCAGGACTTAGTTTTGTAAATATGTAACACAGGGAAATAGACTGCACTTCATTTCCTGGGCTTATTTATTACTTTTAAGCTAATAGGATTTATAATGGGGCCAAAAAAGGAAAGTGTTCAATTGATAGTGACTAGCCAAGATTAAATCATGTTTTGTATTCATAGAAATATTTATTTTCTATTGTCATGATTTTTCTAGAAATGTCTATTTTTAAACATGGTACAGAGTAGTTGATAATGGTAGAAATTTCACAGAAGTAAGTTGTTTTTGGAGAGGAAAGTTTTGACATTTTTTGCGCATTCATAAATGGAAAGTAGGAATGTATAAATCTTAATTTCTAAAGATTACCACACATTGAAAGTTCTTCAGATTTTGGCTTGGAAACTGAGACTACAGTTGAAGTATATTTTCAATCGTACAAAACTGTAGGGCAATTCTTATATGAACTACTTCGGTCAGTTTTTAGTTGATGTGAAGACTACTCACTATTTGTTTTGTTTTTTTGTTTTATTAAGCCATATCTTATGAACTGAAGGCCCTTTTTTGTTTGACGAATAGATGTTATTTCCTTGTTGGCAGGCTTGACAGTAGCAGGAAAATGTAGTCTCCTTTACAAATATAGTTTATATTTCAAAGTAATTTTATGCAACTCTGAGGGTATTTCTTTAAATCTTAGCCACCATAGAAATGAAAGCAAGTGTTTCACATGAAAATCAGTAACTAGTTAGTTTTAAAACCTGTTAATTGTATTGCACAATATTCTGTCATAACCTCATTGTCATGTTCGTTCATCCTGATGTTGTTCTATTGGGTTCATGGTTCCGCTGTACTGATTCTCATGGCAACAGGGTTTAACCCTTGGGTTTGCTGAAATCACGCTGGACTTAAATCAGTTGAACATTGGTGTAGCATGGCAATTTGAGCTTGCTGTCAATGCTTATACTACAAAAGCATGAAACCTTTGTTTTTATCAAATACTGTTACCTCATCACTGTCACACAGGCAATTGTTGACAGGATATTGTTTTGATAAGGCACAGATGTTTTGCTCTTAACCCTGTTTTAGGCTACGTCCAGGAATACAGTTATCCAGGTGACAGCACTAAGCTAAAGAGAAACGGTTTAAGCTTTCACGGGATCCGCTTGCATATTTTCAATTATCCTTGATGCAGCCTTTGACCTTATCTACATTTATACAACGGGTGGGTCTAATCCTGAATGCTGGTTGGTTAAAAGTGCATTCCAGGCGGTGTCTATTTCATCTTGTGCTTTTGTGTTGATGTTTACATTTGGGTAAAGTGCACTAAGGGAAATTACTATTTTGACATAACATATATATTTTTTTACCGATTTTTTTATATGGAAGAGTCAATAATGAAGGAGCACCCCATACCTTCAGTCAGACCCCAAGGCTTAGATATTAACAGATGCTAGTTGTATGTCTTTGTACTGTACATGTATATATTTTGATATCTGAGTCTAATTCTGTATGAATTGTTATTGTATATTTTGGAGTATACCAAGCAATGTGAACGACCATGGCTGTAACAATGGGCGTCTGATGCTGCAAGGATGAAGCTTGTATTGCAATGCATATAATACAATGCATATAATGAATTACCTGTGTTGAACACCATCATTTTGGCCCATTTTATACACCAAAGTAGTTTTGAAGTCTGATATTGTCAAATGGTACTTCCTGTTATTTAACCCTCTTTATATATCAAAAGTGGGGGGGGCCTCTTTAGAAGTCTCAACAGATCCTCAGACTATATTTTCAGACTGGATGAACTGCTCAGGACTCAGAAGTCAGTGGTGGTGAAATGAAGTTATACCGAAGACACACTTACTCTACTCGCAAAGTCAGAATTGTTAACAATGAACATGCTGTATACACAATTGAAACAAATATAATTTTGGAGTCCTGTATTTCTACTTAATGAAACCACTTTTTGATACCATGTACTGTGAAGCTATTGTGTTAGTCTGCACATTTCAGCACTACATCATTTTACACAAGTACCTTTTTGAACTAAATCTTCCTTAAACTGTTCTGTAGGAATAGTGTAGGATGCAGTTACTCTTCTGTTGGATGCATGCTGCATGAGACAAGGACAGGTAATACTTGATTGCATGTAACGCTGGGTTTATAAAGCGCATGCTGTGGTTTTTAATGTGTGTCTAATAGCATTGTGTGCACAGTCAACTTTTGCACTTTCCTCTCACTCCTATTCATCATGCCCTGAACCAGATGTGATCATATACAAATTTAAGCATGGTTTGAAATAATTGTGTTTTAGTCAAATATTCTTGCGGTCAATTTGCAGTCAACTAAAATTATTTGGAATTTAGACTTCGACCCACCGACAATCCGCTCAAGAAAAAAAATCTTCCCGTGGCTGAAAAAGTTGATGATCCCTGTCATGAGGGATTCATGTGGTTCATCAAGGGCTGGGAGTGAGCTTAGAAGGTTTGGCTACCTATCAGTCTGCAATACTTTGTCTTTTGCATTTAACCCTCATTCTGACGCTTTGCCATTTTGTCTGCTATCTAACACCTATTCTCACTTAGTTGTAGACTAAGGGCATCTGTATATTGTAGCACACTTACAGGGTAAAATTGAAGAACATGTCCACATTTATTATTTCTGTTTAATTGTGATGTTGTTAGCACTGTACCTCCACTATTTCTAATTTCCATTTTATGTGAATATGGATATACTGTATAAGCCAACTTTATCTGACTAGTTTCTAAAAATAAAAAAAGGTTCTAATACTATGGCCTAGCTCCCTATTCAAACAAAAGCAAATGTTGAATACATAGATGGCTGGCTAGGATGTTATTATGCCTATGGTTGGGTTGTACTGTTGAATGTATTTGCCAATAAGTACTTTCATAATAGAGGAATTGTGCTAGGAGACTTCAGATGGGAATCCTAAAAATGTTGGAGGTTCATATGACTTTGCCTTTCAACATCTGTCTGCTTATGTTTGAGTAGTGAGGTGGGGGCTGTCCCTGGTGCAAGTGTCAAGATTGATCTATTTTGTGTTTTTACTGGCTGTTGCCAAACTGTTTTATGATAAATTGTTTCCATATGGCATTTGATGAATGCACTCATAGTCACATCTTTTTGTTTTAAGAATATATTGTTCACTGAATTGTAATGAATGCACTCACATGGCTTTATGCTTACATTTGTTGTTGGTCCCCTCTTTGGATGGTATACTGTGTGCCACATCTTACAGCCTGTATCCCATACTTTACATACAACAAGTCGTGTAATTACGGCTACGTTCGTTTGTTTCCGTACAGCTGGTGCACGTACAGCAAGCTGCACATTGGACACAAGTTTCGCTGGTCTGACTATCGATGTAGTTCGATATCTTCTCTACGAACATGGCAGGGAACTTGGGTTTGTGATAACTTAAGAAGCAAACGAAAAAAGGAAAATAGCTTTTACGAGGACTAAATTAGCCTTTGAACAAGTTTAAACAGTTATCCAATCAAGGATATTTTACGGTGAGTATTTTTTGTTTTAAAGCTTTCCCCTAAACTGGAAAATGGTGGAGGGGGCTCGAGACGCAAATTTGCTAAACTGGTTTAACGTTACTAGCCTCTGTAGCTATTCGCCAGTTACATGATACAGTAAACCCTTCTCGTAACCTACTACTAACTAACAAACAATAGGCACATATTGCAGTTTATTAGATAGCCAAACAAATATTGTCAGAAGTTCGTCTTCAACTAACTATGCTTGGGCCGGTGCGTTTCGAATCTTTGCAGCTAGCAGGGTTGGTGCCCCCAAAATCCTCTAGCTGGCACGAGTTTGCTGGATTACAATCATGTTTGCAACTGTA
Source organism: Oncorhynchus tshawytscha (assembly GCF_018296145.1). NCBI lineage: Eukaryota > Metazoa > Chordata > Actinopteri > Salmoniformes > Salmonidae > Oncorhynchus > Oncorhynchus tshawytscha. The sequence goes on along the minus strand of NC_056434.1, from coordinate 16,723,924 downwards.
GCCACGACTGTCAAAAGGCATCCCTTGTATATAACACGATTCATATTATGTTTGGTTGTGCCTCAGTTGTTAAATATAACTGAATATATATTTATCCTATCATCAATGTCTCACCATTTCTTTCCTGACAAAGCCGTAATGGGTCAAATGGCTTAAAGTGACATAAAATGGCCAAAGACAGGTGTAACTAGGAATACGGTGTAACCAAAGTATGAAGCTAAGCAAAAACCAAGCACTGGAAATGTATTTAACAAATATATATATATTTAGTGAATAGGCCTTGCAGTTGACAACTTAATTGAGCTATTTATTTATACGAAACAAAAATATAAACACAACCATTTCCAAGATGTTAGAAGATCATAGAAGGAAATCAGTCAATTGAAATAAATGCATTAGGCCCTAATCTATGGCTTTCACATGACTGGGCAGTGGCTCAACCATGGGTGGGCATAGGCTCACCCACTAAGGAGCCAGGCCTGCCAATCAGAAGTATTTTTTCCCCCCACAAAAGGGCTTTATTATAGACAGAAATACTCCTCAGCACCCCTCTTCAGACGATCCCACAGGTGAAGAAGCCTGATGTGGAGGTCCTGGGCTGTTGTTGTGGTTACATGTGGTCTGCGGTTGTGAGGCCAATTGGCTGTACTGCCAAATTCTCGAAAACAACGTTGGAGGCGGCTTATGGTATATAAATGAACATTAAATTATCTTGCAACAGCTCTGTTGGACATTCCTGCAGTCAGCATGCCAATTGCACGTTCCCTCAACTTGAGACATCTGTGGCATTGTGTTGTGTGACAAAACTGTACATTTTAGAGTGGCCTTTTATTCTCCCCAGCACAAGGTGCACCTGTTTAATGATCATGCTGTTTAATCAGCTTCTTGATATGCCACAGCTGTCAGGTGGATGGATTATCTTGGCAAAGGACTAAATGCTCACTAACAGGGATGTAAACAAATTTGTGTACAAAATTTGAGAGAAATAAGCTTTTTGTGCATATGGAACATTTCTGGGATCTTTTATTTCAGCTCATGGGACCAATACTTTACATGTTACATTCATATTTTTGTTCAGTATATATTACTGGATAAGTCATGATGACAAAATAATTATATTATGGCTCGTTAACATAGGATAGGGCCATGGTTTTGGTCTATTTGATTTGCTAACACATACAAATTAATATAAAATAGGCCTACTAGCAAATAAAACGGATCGTGGGGACACGAGTGAAATTGTTAGTATTCTGGATTTTAATCCATCTGAGCATCAATCGGCTAGGCCTATATCTGTTTCGTTAAAGGCAATTTATTAACTGAAAGACGAGCAAGAATTGTTCTAGGACTGTCTGGGAGTAGGGAGGGGAAAGGTCTATTAACTCATTTACCGACTGGTGATGTCCAGGCAGGCCAAAACGCCATCCCACCAAAACAGGCAGAAATGTCAGGTGGTCTTTTCAAACAGCTCTTATGCTATAAGGGCATTATCACCATGTTCACAATTTCACAGTATTATTCCAACTTTGTATTTGAAATATATACACAAAACACGGGAATATTACATTTGATTCCACTGGGCTTTTAAATGGTCTCATAATAATACACTACATGCTCGTCGAACATCTCATTCCAAAATCATGAGCATTAATATGGAGTTGGTACCCCCTTTGCTGTTCTAACTGCCTCCACTCTTCTAGAAGGCGTTCCTCCTAGATGTTCGCACATTTCTGCAGGGACTTCCTTCCATTCAGCCACGAGCATTAGTGAGGTCGGGCACTGATGTTAGGCGATAAGCCCTGGCTTGGAGTCGGCATTCCAATTCATTCCAAAGGTGTTTGATGGGGTTGAGGTCAGGGCTCTGCGCAGGCCATTCAATTTCTTCCACACCAAATTCGACAAACCATTTCTGTATGGACCGTGCTTTGTGCATGGGGACATTGTCATGTTGAAACAGGAAAGGACCTTCCCCAAACTGCTGTCCACATACTTTTGCCATGTATTGTATATCTATAAATAATAATGTAGCCTGATGTATTCTTAAACCTGTGTGATCTCTATTTATCGTAAAATACAGAATATGAGCAGGGGGGAAAGTATTCAAACACTTTTTCCACATTTTGTTACGTTACTCCTGCTTGGAGTTTGCCAAAAGGCACCTAAAGACTCTCAAACCATGAGAATCAAGATTCTCTGGTCTGATGAAACCAAGAATGAACTCTTTGACCTGAATGCAAAGCGTCAAGTCTGGAGGAAACATGGCACCATCCCCAGGGTGAAGCATGGTGGTGGCAGCATCATGCTGTGGGGATGTTTTTCAGGGACTGGGGCGAAGGTTCACCTTCCAACAACACGACAATCGTAAGCACACAGCCAAGACAAAGCGGGAGTGGCTTTGGAACATGTCTCTGAATGTCCTTGAGTGGCCCAGACTTGAACCCGGTCAAACATCTCTGGAGAGACCTGAAAATAGCTGTTTAGCGACACTCTCCATCCAATCTGACAGATCTTGAGAGGATCTATAGAGAAGAATGGGAGAAACTCCACAAATACACATGTGTCAAGCTTGGAACTTCAAGCCCAAGAAGACTCAAGGCTGTAATCGCTGCCAAAGGTGCTTCAACAAAGTACTGAGTAAAGGGTTTGAATATTTATGTAAATGTCATATTTCAGTTTTATTATTAATACATTTGCAAAAATGTCAACCTGTTTTTGCCTTGTCATTATAGGGTATTGTGTGTGTAGATGCGGGGGGGAAAACAATTGAATCAATTTTAGAATAAGGCTGTAACATAACAAAATGAGTAAAAAGTCAAAGGGTCTGATTACTTTCCAAATGCACTGTGTTGTCTGTGCCTGTATTAAAATGATACATTTTCTGCAATTACTTCCACTTCACCCATTACTATTAGTGAAGTCGAAAATTATTAAGTTGGAGTTCGAGGGTCAGAAGCGATCACTGTCTAGATACATTTTCTAATATTAGAACATTTCCTTGATTTGTTAGAGCATCTCTGGTGATTCCTGGGCACATGGCAGCAGACTGCCCAATAGGAATCCAGGAGACCACTAAGCTTTCGTTCTCTGTAGCAACAGTGACTTCCTTTATTTATTTATTGATGAGTGAGTTCCCCCCCCCTCTCTTCTTGATCCTGTCCCTTCTGCACGAGTTGCTCTCAAACTGTAAAAATCATTGTGACTAAGATTAACCATCCTATGACGGTGAAATCTTTATCCTCAAAACCCACATTGTTCTATTGTGTTGCACTGTAAAAACAGAAATACCTAGATTTTTTTAAATATTCAAAGTACCTTGAATTAGGCAGATGTTTCTTTCAAATGGAAATGGACCGCACAGTGGAAATGACATCGTCGGAATGGTTGTGTATTTAAGGACAGGACAACCAAAAGGAGAGGATTTTTTAAAAGGGTGTTGAGGCAGAATAGAGGGGGTTAAGGATGGCGTGAGGACAGAGGCCTATGGTTGGGTATATCAGTGCCACGTGTCCACCCTGGCACCTTTCCGCTGCACTCGAAGGTTGTCGAATTGCAAACTCGCTGTGCCCCGGCCAGTTCTCGCTCTCTGCCTAAAGGTGGGTGAGTGTTGCCCTATGATGTCTTTACGTTATTTCATTTCCATCATCACCATACCAGTTGTTTGTTAGCCATAATCTGGCATTGCATTTAGGATTGTGTGCATGTCTCTGTGTTATGGCTCGTTTCAAGCTGCATCATTCTTAGATGAGCTACGGGACAGGATAACTCATCAATTTAGGAGGAATGAGCACCACAATAAATAATATTTTATGCTGTACTCAGATGGCAACATAAGACCTAAGCCATTGTCCACATGCAAAGTCAAGGTGATCTGGCTGCAGTGACGTCAAGATGTACCAGTGAAATTAATTTCCCTAGCTCATTTTGTAACTACTAGAATTTGCACGACGATTGCCTGTAATAAGCAGTGAATATGCAGTTTGTGTCAAGAGACACATCTTATTTACCCATTGAGTGATAATGGCTGTTGCAGAAACATTCTAGGTCCAAGCATCTTATACAGTCACTTTCAAATTACATTCAGTGTTTGGTTTGCATGATCAATGATGCACTTTTACTAGTGTGAGGATTAAGAAATCATGTGTGAGAGATTTATCAGATTTAGTAGACTACACTGCTCAAAAAAATAAAGGGAACACTAAAATAACACATCCTAGATGTGAATGAATGAAATATTCTTGGTAAATACTTTTTTCTTTACATAGTTGAATGTGCTGACAACAAAATCACACAAAAATGATCAATGGAAATCAAATTTATCAACTCGTGGAGGTCTGGATTTGGAGTCTCACTCAAAATTAAAGTGGAAAACCAAAGAAGTAACTTTTTAGCTTACTTTTTTGTAGGTATTTTCTTAAAACTGCATTGTTGGTTAAGTGCGTGTAAGTAAGCATTTTACTGTAAGGTCTACACCTGTTCTATTCGGCGCATGTGACAAATAGAATTTGATTTGAAGTAGAACAAATGCCGGAATGTCGCAGTGTCCCTTTTAAGTTAGTAGTGTCATAAGATTTGAATTAGTTGAGTGTCTGTGATAGTTGACTGAGGCTAAGAACACTTGGTGCTTATTATTCAAGGGGAACGTAGGCCTAGGCTAGCCCTTTTCTACATTTCAGTTGACAGTTTCATAGATTTATATGTGGGGTATCCTTTTGGGAAAAATGGATGGGATAACGTTTAGCTCCCCATTTAGACAGGTTTTAAATGAAAAAATAACTAATTGATTTGGCTTCATGTGCTTAATGCATTATTTTCTGAATCTGTGTCTTTTGTCTTCTGTAGAGCTTTCCACCAGGAACACTTGGAAGATTCTCAATACGAAGTGCTCAGAGTCACTGAAGTGCCTGCCCTGCACCTGTCATTCCTAGACCGTACCAGTGTAAATCAGAACCCTACTTTGGTTCAGCTCTTACCTGCAAGTCTCGGGTCTTTCCAAAGAGCATGTTGCCAATGCCGTCTCTCTGCTCCATTGTCTGGTTACACCGAGGGATCAAGCTAAAGAAAGTGCTTTATTTCTCAAACACAGGCCAGGTCTGAGTTTCAACCATTCACACCAACAGTTCAGTCATGCTTCTTAGTTTTAGTTGAAAATTCCTGAATAGTGTTGCCATCACAATTAACATCCTCAACACTCTGGCGCTTCACTGCCCTGGTCAGTGTGTATCATAGTTGGAAATCTTTGCACATGGCTGTAGAGGGCTTCCAATTCATAGCAAATTATGTCTATAACAAAGACTGGGAAGAGGACCTTGACCTCCAGCCAGGGGACATACTGACCGTCAGCAAGACGTCACTGACATCTCTTGGGCTCAAGGATGGGGACGAGGAGCACCCGGATTGCCTGGGATGGATGGTGGGAGTCAACAAGCGCACCAAGCAGAGGGGAGACTTCCCTGGGACGTATGTCCAGTATGTGGGGCCTGTGAAGATGTATGTAGTGCCCAACCAGCCTCTGCAGCAGAGACCCCTCCCAGCAGCCCCCAGGCCTCAGCCTCCCCCAGCACATCAAGGTAGGACACAGTACCTTCAGAAAGTATTCATACCCCTTGACTTATTCCTCCATTTGTTTTTACAGCCTGAATTCAAAATTGGTGAGGAAAACATTTTATTTAATCAATCTACACACAATACCCCATAATGACAAAGTGAAAACATGTTTTTGGGCATTTTTGCTAATTTATTGAAAGTGAAGTACAGAAATATCTAATTTTACTATTCACACCCCTGAGTCAATTCTTTGTAGAAGCACCTTTGGCAGAGATTACAGCTGTGAGTCTTCCTGGGTAAGTCTCTTAAGAGCATTCTTCAAGCTCTGTCAAATTGGTTGTTGATCATTGCTAGACAGCCATTGTCAGGTCTTGCCGTAGATTTAAGCCATAACTGTAACTCGGCCATTAAGGAACATTCGCCATCTTCTTGTTAAGCAACTCCCGTGTAGATTTGGCCTTGTGTTTTAGGTTATTGTCCTGCTGAAAGGTGAATTTATCTCCCAGTGTCTGGTGGAAAGCAGACTGAACCAGGTTTTCGTCCAGGATTTTGCCTGTGCTTAGCTCCATATCCTGAAACTCCTAATCCTTAATGGTTACAGGCATACCCATAACATGATGCAGCCATCACTACGCTTGAAAATATGGAGAATGGTACACAGTAATGTGTTGTACTGGATTTGCCCCGAACATAATACTTTGTATTCAGGACAAAAAAGGTTATTGGTTTGCCACATTTTTTTAAGTATTACTTTTGTGCCTTCTTGTAAAACAGGATGCATGTCTTGGAATATTTTTTATTCTGTACAAGCATTCTTCTTTTCATTCTGTCATTTAGGCTAGTATTGTGAAGTAACTACAATGTTGTTGATCCATCCTCAGTTTTCTCCTCACAGCCATTAAACTCTTGTTTTAAAATCACCATTGCCCTCATGGTGAAATCCCTCAGTGGTTTCCTTCCTTCTCTCCGGCAACCGAGTTAGGAAGGATCTTTGTCGTGACTGACTATATTGATACACCATCCAAAGTGTAATTAATAACTTCACCATGCTCAAATGTCAGCTCCCCCCACATCTACCAATAGGTGCCCTTCTTTGCGAGGCATTGGAAAACCTCCCTGGTCTTTGTGATTGAATCTGTGTTTGAAATTCACTGCTTGACTAAGAGACCTTACAATTATCTATATGTGTGGGGTATGGAGATGAGATTAAATTGCCATTAAAAAAAAATCTATATATGTTATTAAACTCTATTATTGCACACGGAGCGAGTCAATGCAATTTACATGACTTGTTAATTAAGCACATTTTACTCCTGAACTTATTTAGGTTTTCCATAAAAGGGGTTGAATAATTATTGACTCAAGCCATTTCAGCTTGTCATTTCTTCTTAATTTGTAAAAAAAAAAATCCACATTGACATTATGGGGTATTTGTGTGTAGGCCAGTGACAAAAAAAAATCTACATTGAATACATGTTTAATTCAGGCTGTAACACACCAAAATGTGGAAAAAGTCAAGGGGTGTGAATAATTTCTGAAGGCACTGTATACACCACAGACTCCCCACATTGGGGGTCGTGTTTAAATATGAACACCCCAAGCAAGGTCATAGATTCATTCAACAGAAGTGTTCTGAAAATAGTGTTATGACAAAAGGTTTAATGATTAACTTCTGCATACAAGAATACAGTACGTAGGATTAGAAGAGCAACAAACCCTGTCTACTTTTTCAACATTCTAGATGATTTTAATCTTTACATTTTTTTTAAATCTGTGATGTCCGCTTATCTTTTATTTGTATTTTGTTATTTACCCATAATTATTGTCTTCGCATAGTATCAGCCCACCTTCCATTTCCCATTGTACTTCAGTTTTCTGCCTGTTGCTCCCCTTCTGGAGGCAGAAAATTGTGTTGCTTGCTTTGGGAGCTTGGAAAAGCACCAGGTCAGTCTGGAAAGGGAGCAGGTAGGGGAGCTTTCTGCTGAAGCAGCACATTCCTCTGGAGTCACGTGACACTGCTTCAATATTTGCCTTCTATTCATTCTCTGTAGGGGGGCAGGTCAGCTCAGTTCCTCTCCAGGCCACAGGCCTGCTAGGAGAAATGGAAATGGTACCCACAGCTGCCCAAGCAATTCCAACCTGTTAGCCTTGGACAGGTTTCCCCATGTCCCCTCTCTTTGCTGCAGCCCTGCTACTCTTGCATCTTGCTTTCTTTTTTTCTTTCTATGTCTCTAAAATGCCATGGGTTGTAGAGTAGTTTTTCCTTCTATGTAGTCATTACTGACAATTTGCTCTGAAATGAAAGATGAAAAATGTTTTTGACACAATTTGATTGGGAGTTCAATCTAATTTATACCTAACATATGTACACAACACAATTAGTTACGCAAAATGGCTTCCCTGCATAGTTGCATCGAGTTATACATTTTGGGCTGTACAGTCCTGTGTATTTTTGCAACTTAGGCCTATCTACTCAGGACAGGCCTAATTGTATTCCTGCATTGCATACGTACTTCAGGTATTTTAAATTTGGCTTTAGGCAAAACCCCTGTCATCCAACTAAGGATAGTTTGTGATATTGTAGGTGGATTGAGTGCAATATGAACTTGACATGCAATTTAGACCGCTTTTTTAAAGCCCAGGCGAACTACCTTCGTCCTTGGAGAAAAAGACTCACCCATGCAGTATAATTTAGTTTCCAGACATGCTCTACATTCTCATTCTTTTAATTGGGGAATGTTAAAGGCTTATTTTACTGGCGGGACCTATGTTAGTTATATTTAGTCTGTCTGCAGGAGACACATACCATTAAGTGCAGCCAATGGACTAGTAAAGATACCCAGCCTTGGGACAGGGAGTGACAACGGACCGTTCTACGAATTGGGTTGAGCAGGCAGTGGTGTACAGGAACACAGGGAGTGACACAGCCCAAAGCCTGGTGTCCAGGTTTCTTAATTTTCTCCACAATTCTTCCATCCAACTAAGCAGCTGGAGTAGAAGAAAACTGCTTAGAATGGCCACTGTGAGGCTAGCAGAGACTTTGAGAGTTCAATTGCTGAAATGTGATTGTTTTTTGATTGCTCAACATCTCAGGAACTCTACAACAAAGCATTTAAGACTGAGGCAACTAAATATAAAAACAGACATTTTCAAGGTGGTGTAGACATAGGCCTACTGCTTCGCACTGCTTCGTGGAAAAAATACATGTCATCTATGCACTTAAATAGCGAATGGAGAACTGCTTTTCCCCGTGGTTCATTTTCATGCCAGCCAGGTAGGCTATACTCCTGTTGTAAAGAGAAGCAATGTGCTAAATTATTAGGAAAGTTGAGAAATAAATATAGTAGGCCTAACCTATAGAAGGCTGATGGGATCCTCTTTTTAATAGAGGCCATCACCCTGTTTTCTAACACAATTGCATAGCCTATAGAAATGTTTCGCAACATGAGCTCATGGGCTCATGAAGTGTTTGCATTGATGTCAGAGTGGTTAGAGGGACAATAGAGTGCTGAGTACCAGGCAGTTTGCAAGTTTGGTAGGCCTCTAATGACCATCTGCAGCATCAGAGCTTGGAGAAGCCTAATTACTGTGACTAAATGGTCATGTGCAATTTGAATGCCTTCATGTGACCGCCGGTGTGGCGGTAATACAGTCACCGCAACAGCCCTAGTCATAGTCACTACTGAAGAAAACATTTTCTGTACAAAAACACGTTTTTATGTCTAGGGCTATTGTTTTCTTCCGACAATGCGTTTAATAAGCTTAGGTCCAATCTGCCCTCTCGCATGCAAATGTTGGGTTTAATTATGGCAGTATTTTGTGCAGTGGACAATAGGCATATTTTCAGATGGTCAATGCAGTCGGTAGGGTAGGCCTACAACTTCTTGAGCTGTGTTTTTGTTTGAGTCCTCTGTCTTTGATATTGTTCTGTGGAGGATTTATATTATTATGTGGCTTATGAGTCCTCAGCTCACTACTAATTCCTGAAATTTACACACACACACACACACACACAGTTCTTGAAAGCCATTTCATATGTCGATAGTATTTTCAACATAACCTTACTGTATGTAGTCTAATGTACTGTTTGTAGTACAGGCAAATATGTTTTTTTATTGTATATTTATTTTGTTTTTGTATTGTACAGTTGCGACTTAGCAAACATGCAATACTCAGCCACTGTACAGCAGCTAGGTTCAAGAGCATTTGGGACGGCAGGGTAGCCTAGTGGTTAGAGCATTGGACTAGTAACCGGAAGGTTGCAAGTTCAAACCCCCGAGCTGACAAGGTACAAATCTGTCGTTCTGCCCCTGAACAGGCAGTTAACCCACTGTTCCTAGGCCGTCATTGAAAATAAGAATTTGTTCTTAACTGATCTTGCCTAGTTAAATAAAGGTCAAATAAAAAATAAAAAAAAGGTGACCCTCGGAAGAGTGAAGGCTGCAGAGAAGCAGGGGGGTGGGGCGGAGAGTATACAGGAGGGAAATCGCGAGCTGGGCAGCAATTTTCCATGTTTAACGTGCAGCAGAGAGGGGGAATGTGCTGACATGGTACTTTCTGTGAACTCCAAAATGATCAGACATGGTTTAGGCTTACGGGTGCCAAGCTTATACAGTGGGTCTGAAAATGAGGCTCTGGCGCGCTGCCACAGGAGGTTATGCCTGTTCAGGTTTTTTTTTAAATTAAAATCCTTCATTGTGTTACACTGAGACACTTGAAAAACCCTCCTCACGCAAAGGGCTGTGGTGAAACATGGCCTTGCAATGGAGTGGAGGGGAGAGTGAAATTCCTGAAAGAAAATTAAACAGGGTTTGTTGTGAAAAGATTAAAAGTTATTTAAGGGGCTGTTGTAATTTTGATTGAGCTTTGTTTGGTGTCTTTGATTGCTACAGATTTGCTGTAATAATTATTTTAAACAAGATCAAGGCCTAATGGGTATCCTATCCTATTTGTCTTCCAGGGACTTCAGCTCAAGAGTTTGTCCAGCCTTTTCCACCCCCAGAAAATGCCCTCCCCACTTTGGTAAAGTTGATAGAGGCCATAGAGAACAAAGGTAAGATGGCTGTTTGATATCGGAACACATTTGAATCTGATGTGTTTAGTACAAGTCATTTGACAAGAGAAGCAGCAGCATTGACCTGGAAAAATGCCACATAGTACTTTCGATGTGACATTAATGTATCAGTTATCCATACTTGCATGTAAACTAATGCTTTGGTAGAATATATTTTATGCATGACATGTACTGTACAGTGCCTTCAAAAGGAATTCAGACCCCTTGACTTTTTCCACATTTTGTTATGTTACAGCCTTATTCTAAAATTGATTAAATTGTTTTTTTTTCCTTCAACCATCTACACACAATACCCCATAATGACATAGCAAATGCAGGTTTTTGGAAATGTTTGCTAATTTATATATTTTTTAAAACTGAAATATTACATTTATATAAGTATTCAGACCCTTTACTCAGTACTATGTTGAAGCACCTTTGGCAGCGATTACAGCATCTGTTAGATCGGTTCAAGTCTGGGCTCTGGCTGGCCCACCCAAGAACATTCAGAGACTTGTCCCGAAGCCACTCCTGCTTTGTATTGGCTGTGTGCTTAGGGTCGTTGTCCTGTGGAAGGTGAACCTTTACCCCAGTCTGAGGTCCTGAGCGCTCTGGAGCAGGTTTTCATCAAGGATCTTTCTGTACATTTCTCCGTTCATCTTTGCCTTGATCCTGACTAGTCTGCCAGTCCCTGACTCAGAAAAACATCGACGCAGCATGATGCTGCCACCACCATGCTTCACCGTAGGGATGGTGCCAGGTTTCCTCCAGACGTGACGCTTGGCATTCAGGCCAAAGAGTTCAATCTTGGTTTCATCAGACCAGAGAATCTTTAGGTGCCTTTTGGCAAACTCCAAGCGGGCTGTCATGTGCCTTTTACTGAGGAGTGAATTCCGTCTGGCCACGCTACCATAAAGGCCTGATTGAGAGATGGTTGTCCTTCTGGAAGGTTCTGTCATCTCCACAGAGGAACTTTACAGCTCTGTCAGAGTGACCATCAGGTTCTTGGTCACCTCCCTGACCAAGGCCCTTCTCCTCCGATTGCTCATTTTGGCCGGGCGGCCAGCTCTAGGAAGAGTCTAGGTCGTTCTAAACTTCGTCCATTTAAGAATGATGGAGGCCACTGTGTTCTTGGGGACCTTCAAAGCTGCAGACATTTTTCGGTACCCATCCCCAGATCTGTGCCTCGACACATTGTTGTCTCGGAGCTCTATGGACAATACCTTTGACCTCATGGCTTTCTTTATTTTTGCTCTGACATGCATCGTCAGCTATGGGACCTTTTATATAGACAGGTGTGTGCCTTTCCAAATCATGTCCAATCAATTGCATTTTTCACAGGTGGACTCCAATTAAGTTTTAGAAACAGCTCAAGGAGGATTAATGGAAACAGGATGCACCTGAGTTCAATCTTGAATCTCATAGCAAAGGGTCTGAATACTTATGTAAATAAGGTATTTCTGTTTTTTATATTTAATAAATTAGCAACATTTAAAAAATTAAAAAATAAACTGTTTTTTCGCTTTGTCATTGTGTCATAATTGTGTAGATTGCTGAGGATTTAAAAAAAATCTATTGTGTTATAAGGCTGTAATGTAACAAAATGTGGAAAAAGTCAAGGGGTCTGAATACTTTGCGAAGGCACTGTATACATACATGTATTTAGCTTTGATCATGGTCCACTTAAAAAATCAAATTTTATTTGTCACATACACATGGTTAGCAGATGTTAATGCGAGTGTAGCTAAATGCTTGTGCTTCTAGTTCCAACAATGCAGTACTAACCAACAAGTAATCTAGCTAACAATTCCAAAACTACTACCTTATAGACACAAGTGTAAGGGGATAAAGAATATGTACATAAAGATATATGAATGAGTGATGGTACAGAGCGGCATAGGCAAGATACAGTAGATGGTATTGAGTGCAGTATATACATATGAGATGAGTATGTAAACAAAGTGGCATAGTTAAAGTGGCTAGTGATACATGTATTACATAAAGATGCAGTAGATGATATAGAGTACAGTATATACATATACATATGAGATGAATAATGTAGGGTATGTAAACATTATATTAGGTAGCATTGTTTAAAGTGGCTAGTGATACATTTTACATCATTTCCCATCAATTCCCATTATTAAAGTGGCTGGAGTTGAGTCAGTGTGTTGGCAGCAGCCACTCAATGTTAGTGGTGGCTGTTTAACAGTCTGATGGCCTTGAGATAGAAGCTGTTTTTCAGTCTCTCGGTCCCAGCTTTGATGCACCTGTACTGACCTCGCCTTCTGGATGATAGCGGGGTGAACAGGCAGTGGCTCGGGTGGTTGTTGTCCTTGATGATCTTTATGGCCTTCCTGTGACATCGGGTGGTGTAGGTGTCCTGGGGGGCAGGTAGTTTGCCCCCGGTGATGCGTTGTGAGACCTCACTACCCTCTGGAGAGCCTTACGTTTGTGTGCGGAGCAGTTGCCGTACCAGGCGGTGATACAGCCCGCCAGGATGCTCTCGATTGTGCATCTGTAGAAGTTTGTGAGTGCTTTTGGTGACAAGCCGAATTTCTTCAGTCTCCTGAGGTTGAAGGGGCGCTGCTGCGCCTTCTTCACGATGCTGTCTGTGTGGGTGGACCAATTCAGTTTGTCTGTGATGTGTACGCCGAGGAACTTAAAACTTACTACCCTCTCCACTACTGTTCCATCGATGTGGATAGGGGGGTGTTCCCTCTGCTGTTTCCTGAAGTCCACAATCATCTCCTTAGTTTTGTTGACGTTGAGTGTGAGGTTATTTTCCTGACACCACACTCCGAGGGCCCTCACCTCCTCCCTGTAGGCCGTCTCGTCGTTGTTGGTAATCAAGCCTACCACTGTTGTGTCGTCCGCAAACTTGATGATTGAGTTGGAGGCGTGCGTGGCCACGCAGTCGTGGGTGAACAGGGAGTACAGGAGAGGGCTCAGAACGCACCCTTGTGGGGCCCCAGTGTTGAGGATCAGCGGTGTGGAAATGTTGTTGCCTATCCTCACCACCTGGGGGTGGCCCGTCAGGAAGTCCAGTACCCAGTTGCACAGGGCGGGGTCGAGACCCAGGGTCTCGAGCTTGATGACGAGCTTGGAGGGCACTATGGTGTTAAATGCCGAGCTGTAGTCGATGAACAGCATTCTCACATAGGTATTCCTCTTGTCCAGATGGGTTAGGGCAGTGTGCAGTGTGGTTGAGATTGCATCGTCTGTGGACCTATTTGGGCGGTAAGCATATTGGAGTGGGTCTAGGGTGTCAGGTAGGGTGGAGGTGATATGGTCCTTGACTAGTCTCTCAAAGCACTTCATGATGACGGAAGTGAGTGCTACGGGGCAGTAGTCGTTTAGCTCAGTTACCTTAGCTTTCTTGGGAACAGGAACAATGGTGGCCCTCTTGAAGCATGTGGGAACAACAGACTGGGATAGGGATTGATTGAATATGTCCGTAAACACACTACCCAGCTGGTCTGCGCATGCTCTGAGGGCGCGGCTGGGGATGCCGTCTGGCCTGCAGCCTTGCGAGGGTTGACACGTTTAAATGTTTTCCTCACGTCGGCTGCAGTGAAGGAGAGTCCGCATGTTTTAGTTGCGGGCCGTGTCAGTGGCACTGTATTGTCCTCAAAGCGGGCAAAAAAGTTATTTAGTCTGCCTGGGAGCAAGACATCCTGGTCCGTGACAGGGCTAGTTTTCTTTTTGTAATCAGTGATTGACTGTAGACCCTGCCACATACCTCTTGTGTCTGAGCCGTTGAATTGAGATTCTACTTTGTCTCTATACTGATGCTTAGCTTGTTTGATTGCCTTGCGGAGGGAATAGTTACACTGTTTGTATTCGGTCATGTTTCCGGTCACCTTGCCCTGATTAAAAGCAGTGGTTCGGGCTTTCAGTTTTACGCGAATGCTGCCATCAAACCACGGTTTCTGGTTTGGGAATGTTTTAATCGTTGCTATGGGAACGACATCTTCAACGCACGTTCTAATGAACTCGCACACCGAATCCGCGTATTCGTCAATGTTGTTGTCTGACGCAATACGAAACATATCCCAGTCCACGTGATGGAAGCAGTCTTGGAGTGTGGAATCAGATTGGTCGGACCAGCGTTGAACAGACCTCAGCGCGGGAGCTTCTTGTTTTAGTTTCTGTCTGTAGGCAGGGATCAACAAAATGGAGTCGTGGTCAGCTTTTCCGAAAGGAGGGCGGGACAGGGCCTTATATGCGTCGCGGAAGTTAGAATAGCAGTGATCCAAGGTTTTTCCAGCCCTGGTTGCGCAATCGATATGCTGATAAAATTTAGGGAGTCTTGTTTTCAGATTAGCCTTGTTAAAATCCCCAGCTACAATGAATGCAGCCTCCGGATAAATGGATTCCAGTTTGCAGAGAGTTAAATAAAGTTCGTTCAGAGCCATCGATGTGTCTGTTTGGGGGGGAATATACACGGCTGTGATTATAATCGAAGAGAATTCCCTTGGTAGATAATGCGGTCGACATTTGATTGTGAGGAATTCTAAATCCGGTGAACAGAAGGACTTGAGTACCTGTATGTTGGTATGATCACACCACGTCACGTTAACCATGAAGCATACGCCCCCGCCCCTCTTCTTACCAGAAAGATGTTTGTTTCTGTCTGCGCGATGAGTGGAGAAACCAGCTGGCTGCACCGACTCCGATAGCGTCTCTCCAGTGAGCCATGTTTCCGTGAAGCAAAGAACGTTACAGTCTCTGATGTCCCTCTGGAATGCTACCCTTGCTCGGATTTCATCAACCTTGTTGTCAAGAGACTGGACATTGGCGAGAAGAATGCTAGGGAGTGGTGCACGATGTGCCCGTCTCCGGAGTCTGACCAGAAGACCGCTCCGTTTCCCCCTTTTACGAAGTCGTTTTTTTGGGTCGCCGGCTGGGATCCATTCCGTTGTCCTGGGTGAAAGGCAGAACACAGGATCCGCTTCGCGAAATTCATATTCTTGGTCGTACTGATGGTGAGTTGACACTGCTCTTATGTTCAGTAGTTCTTCTCGACTGTATGTAATGAAACCTAAGATGACCTGGGGTACTAATGTAAGAAATAACACGTAAAAAAACAAAAAACTGCATAGTTTCCTAGGAACGCGAAGCGAGGCGGCCATCTCTGTCGGCGCCGGAAGATAGATAGATCCCCATGGTCTACAAACAGTGTCATTTAAAAGTTGGATCTGCTGCTAGAGGAGACACCCTGGCTTTGATAGGAACTCTCCTCTGCCTTTCCTCACTTGGGCAAAAGTCCGTCCTTGTTTTTATCTCTTTACATATTGATTTTGGGATCCACCCCTGTAAACGTAATTTGCTTTTCATACAACCACATGTTTCGTCCACGTTCCCTGAGAGGACGCAGGAGTTGAGCAAATCGAATTGAGAAAAGGCCCTCTCCTCTCTCTGTCTGATCTTTGACCTTTCAGACTTAGCACTCCTGAAAGTGTCTCCTGGGCCTCCAGGTAGCATGTGGAAGGCCAGGTTAGTGTTGAAACGTTTCAGTTAGCGTCTCAGTCATGTATTTTCAGCTCTGGGAGCTGTATTTTGGATGTTTATACGTGTAACTAATTGATCCACTAATAGAGGCATTCCAGGAGAGAAAATACTATTTCAGAAGGGTGCGCTAACTGTGTGTGTGTCAAACTCTTGCAGGTTTGGAGTGCGAGACGCTGTACAGGAAGTCTGGCTCCTTGGCTGCTGGCGGTCATAGACAGAGCCTGAAGTTTGGTAAGACCCTCTTTTTCTCTCTTGCACATTATGCTTGTGCATGAATTTATTGTTCTTACATTCAACTCTTGCTGAGCTGTACAAGTTGATAGAGTCTGTTGCCATCGTCGGATAGTCATCCATTCCTGTAGGATAAAAAGTAATTTACTCCGAACCCTGTGACAATGATTGTGGTGCTGTTCATTCTATAGCCCTGCCTATTGAGTTCAGTTAGGAAAATAACTCAGAGGGGTGATGACCATGCTGCCCTCGTGGTTCCTGTAGGATACACTACATGCTCTGTTTGTCTTTGCTCTATTTCAACAGTGGGCCATTAACACAGCCTTTGTTTGTGTAGAGAAATAGGCCAGTCTGTTCAAACGGATCAAAGAGACGGATGGATGCTGTGCCCCCCCCACACAAAATAAACGATCTTGCATATATTGCACTTCATTATTTCACTTCTCTGTGAGCCCCGCTGTACTGAAGAGTGAGGACAGCCTCGGGAGTGTTATTTTCACTCCGTGACCGATTTTGCATTAATTGCAATATAATTGGCTCTACGAGTTTGTTCCGCTTGTTATTCTGTGCTTATCTATATACATGGCACTGTTTGTTTCGACTGGAGAAAGTAAACACTTGGGTGTTCCAAGGAATCAAGTGACCTGGGACTTGCTTAGCAACATCCATACCACAATGAGTTTGAGTACTGTCTCCCAAAGATTTGAGCAGACAGGACGATGTAGGCTAGATCAAGTGTGAACAGCATGTTCTGAGATGCACACCCCCACCCCCCACAAACACACCTTTCACATGCCACAGACAGACCGACCCAGATTCTCCCCATGCTCACACACACTCACACATGCCAGACACTCTCCCCACTGTCTATCTGCTCAGATGGAGAGCTGGACCGGACCAGGCAGGCCTTTTAAGACAGCTGTTTGCTAGCTGAGGCGTGACAGAGCAGTAAGCAGCACCCAGCCAGTCTGGCCTGCCTGTCGCATCGGTGAAAGAGGAGGAGCTTGTTATTTTAGGCTCTCAGACACTGTCATAGGACTAGTCTGGACACTGTCTCCCAGACAGCACACTTAGCTGCACCAGAAACTCTGGCCACAAAGCACAACTCTTGGGACACCTTACCACAGAACAGGAGAACCAGCGATGTACACAAACAGACTCTGCCGTGTCTGAATTAGCGACCTAAAGTGTTCTTTTTACAGAGCTCTCGGAGCCTGAGATGGGCCAGTACGACGTCCAGGCGCTCTCAGAGGCCCTGATGGGATTCCTGCAGGACTTGCCCTTCCCCATCATCCCAGAGTGTGTCTATCCCAGCCTGAAGATTGCCCTGCAAGAGGAAGCAGGTAACGGCATCTTTAGCACTAACATGCTTCTTCATGTATCTCATTAAGAACTGATGCAAGTGATTCCAGGAGCATATTCTACTAACAAAAACAAAAACAAAAAAAACAGCTATCATTGAAGCACACTATCAGGTGACTGTTGAAAGAATTGTGTATATTTTGGAATCGGCTTAGAAATACAAAGCAAAATGTGAATTTGGCATTAGATAGAAAATAATGTTGTCGGTTTACCATTGTGTCTCAAACCCAAGGCACTAAGGTTGTCACTCAGTCTCCGTGCTGGTTCTTATTACCCAGAGCTGTCTGTCGAGGAGACAGGCAAGCGTTTGCTGAAGGCACTGGAGCCCCCAGCCGTGCCCCTGCCAGGCCTGCTCACCCTGCAGTACCTGCTCAGACACTTGGACCGAGTGGGCCAGAGCTCGCCCCACAATGGCCTGGACCCTCACACCCTCGCACTCCTCTTCAGCCCTCTGCTGCTCCCCGCTGGGTCAGTCTCACATTTAAAGAAATACCTTTGTCGGTATGGGGGGTTGTCCAGCCAATAGACACAGAGGGAAAGGGAGAGCGAAATACTGGCCAGCCAATAGACACAGAGAGAGAAATACTGGCCAGCCAATAGACACGAGAGAGAAATACTGGCCAGTCAATAGACACGAGAGAAATACTGGCCAGCCAATAGACACAAGAGAGAAATACTGGCCAGCCAATAGACACAAGAGAGAGATACTGGCCAGCCAATAGACACAAGAGAGAGATACTGGCCAGCCAACAGCTAGAGGGATAGAGAAATACTGGCCAGCCAATAGACGAGGGAGAGAGAGATACTGGCCAGCCAATAGACACAAGAGAGAGATACTGGCCAGCCAACAGCTAGAGGGATAGAGAAATACTGGCCAGCCAATAAATCAAATCAAATCAAATTTTATTTGTCACATACACATGGTTAGCAGATGTTAATGCGAGTGTAGCGAAATGCTTGTGCTTCTAGTTCCGACAATGCAGTAATAACCAACAAGTAATCTAACTAACAATAGACACGGGAGAGAGGGAGAGAGAAATACTGGCCAGCCAATAGACGCAGAGAGAGGGAGCGAGAGATACTGGCCAGCCAATAGACGAGGGAGAGAGAAATACTGGCCAGCCAATAGACACGGGAGAGAGGGAGAGAGAAATACTGGCCAACCAATAGACGCAGAGAGAGGGAGCGAGAGATACTGGCCAGCCAACAGAGAGAGGGAGAAAAAAACTGGCCAGCCAATAGACACAGAGGGGGAGAGAGAGATACTGGCCAGCCAACAGAGAGAGGGAGAGAGAGATACTGGCCAGCCAACAGAGAGAGGGAAAGAGATACTGGCCAGCCAACAGAGCGAGGGAGAGAGAAATACTGGCCAGCCAACAGAGCGAGGAGAGAGAAATACTGGCCAGCCAACAGAGCGAGGGAGAGAGAAATACTGGCCAGCCAACAGAGCGAGGGAGAGAGAAATACTGGCCAGCCAACAGAGCGAGGGAGAGAGAAATACTGGCCAGCCAACAGAGCGAAGGAGAGAGAAATACTGGCCAGCCAACAGAGCGAGGGAGAGAGAAATACTGGCCAGCCAACAGAGCGAGGGAGAGAGAAATACTGGCCAGCCAACAGAGCGAGGGAGAGAGAAATACTGGCCAGCCAACAGAGCGAGGGAGAGAGGGATACTGGCCAGCCAACAGAGAGGGGGAGAGAGAGATACTGGCCAGCCAACAGAGAGAGATAGGAAGAAATGCATCAACATGACCAGCATCCTCTTGAGTGCATGCGGTTGTCAGTCTACAAAGTGTCTGGCTGTAGAAATGGTCTGCAGGTTGAGCCAGCTTGAGATAGAAGCCATAACACATCTGTTTTCCTGGAAGGACACTTCTCTGAAGTCAGCAAAATATACAGTACGTCCCCTCAACACCTCTCCAACCAATGTCCCACGTTACTGACCTCTCCCTCCTGTACTGTTGTAAAATATGACTCCCCTCATCCCGTTGAACCACTCTTTCCACCGTACTCTGAATGACTGACGTAGGAGTGTATTGATTTTTGTCCAGGTCAGAAGAAGATTGTCAGGTTTCTGCCCAGGTGCTGGAGAGACTGCTGGTGGTGAGGGCCTGGGAGCTGGAAGAAATGCCACCAGGTAAACACAAATCAAATCAAATTTTATTTGTCACATGCGCCGAATACAACAGGTGAAATACTTACTTACAAGCCCCTTAGCAAACAATGCAGTTCAAATAATAGAGTTAAGAAAATATTTACTAAATAATCTAAAGTTTTTTAAAAAAGTAACACAATAATGAGGCTATATACACAAGCTCACAACAATATATCACTCTCACTAAAAAACACCTCTATCTCTTGGGTCCATTTTGAATGGATGTCCCACTGTGTTGTGACACCACCACCTATTGGTCCCTTTGACAGCCCTACCTCCCAAACCTTCCAAAACCAAAGCCATGGCATCCTCTGTGATCAATGGAGACGGCAGCAAGATGGCCGATGCAGAGTGGTACTGGGGAGACATTTCCAGGTACAATTTATCTGGCTATATAATGAATCCAGTGTTAATGTCCACACTTGTTAGTTACAGTTGAGACCACAATCTTCTGTTTCAAGAAGAAATTATTGTCACTTGTCACTCATCTTACTCTCCCAGCTTTAGTGACGTAATCATGATATTTTTTCCAGAGAGGAGGTGAATGAGAAGATGAGAGACATGCCGGATGGGACTTTCTTGGTCCGAGACGCCTCAAGCAAGGTGCAAGGAGAATACACATTGACTCTCAGGTAAGGGTATTGATAATTTAGTCTGTCTAAAAGAGACTAGTTTGTCTCTCTTAAAATAATCTTCAAGTACTCCCTAGTCACTTGTTTCAA
Organism: Oncorhynchus tshawytscha; assembly: GCF_018296145.1. NCBI lineage: Eukaryota > Metazoa > Chordata > Actinopteri > Salmoniformes > Salmonidae > Oncorhynchus > Oncorhynchus tshawytscha. Next base: position 16,703,346 of record NC_056434.1, on the reverse strand, counting down.
ATGCAATGATGTTTCACCACTTTGGATAGCTTCCAGAGACTTTCACAGAAGCTCTGTAACATTGCTCAACTGCTCTGGACTTTTCTAGAAAAGGAGGAAACAACAAGCTGATCAAGATCTTCCACCGAGGCGGCAGGTACGGCTTCTCTGAGCCGCTGACGTTTTCCTCTGTGGTGGAGCTCATCCTGCATTATCACCAGGAGTCGCTGGCCCAGTACAACCCCAAGCTGGACTCACGGCTACTGTATCCCATCTCCAAATATCAGCAGGTAGTAGAATGATTCTGTTAATGTTGGTTTGATTTCTGGGCCTTATGTCAATGGGGTTACTTGGTTTTTAAATAGATGATATGAGAAAAGGAATGCAGCCTTCAAACAGCACCCTTATTCTTTCTGGAAGGCCTTACATTTCTTATGGCACATGTGTTAAGGAAAATCCCAAACCCATGGCATCCCCAAGAGGACTGCAATAGCTTGTCTGAAATGTTATCAAACAATTATGTTTAAGTGAGGAGAGTTTGCTTGCTGCCCCTCTCTTTGAAATACATTGAGCCCACATTGAGTGTTCTATAGCTCAACATCTTGCTGTGGTTGTATCACAACAACCTCTCCCTCAATGTGAGCAAAACAAAGGAGCTGATTGTGGACTACAGGCCGAACAGGCCCCCATTAACATCAACAGGGCTGTAGTGGAGCAGGTCGAGAGTTTCAAGTTCCTTGGTGTCCACATCACCATCGATCTATCATGGTCCAAACACACCAAGACAGTTGTGAAGAGGGCACAACAAAACCTTTTCCCCCTCAGGAGACTGAAAAGATTTGGCATGGGTCTCCAGATCTCAAAAAGTTTGGCAGCTGCACCATCGAGAGCATCCTGACCGGTTGCATCACCGCATGGTATGGCAACTGCTCGGCATCTGACCGTAAGGCACTACAGAGGGTAGTGCGTACGGCCCAGTACATCACTGGGCCCAAGCTTCCTGCCATCCAGGACCTATATAATAGGCGGTGTCAGAGGAAAGCCCATAAAATTGTCAAAGACTCCAGTCACCCAAGTCATAGACTGTTCTCTCTGCTACCGCACGGCAAGCGGTACAGGAGCACCAAGTCTAGGACCAAGAGGCTCCTTAACAGCTCCTACCCCAAGCCATAAGACTGCTGAACAATTAATCACATGGCCACCGGACTATTACATTGACCCCCTCCATTGGTTTTGTACACTGCTGCTACACGCTGTTCATTATCTATGCATAGTCACTTCACCCCTACGTACATGTACAAATTACCTCTAACCTGTACCCACACACACTGACTCGGTACCCCCTGAATATGGCCTCGTTATTGTGTTAATTTTTATTATTGTTTACTTTATTTGGTAAATATTTTCTCAACTCTTCTTGAACTGCACTGTTGGTTAAGGGCTTGTCAGTAAGCATTTCACGGTAAGGTCTACACTTCTTGTATCTGGCGCATGTGACAAATAGTTTGATTTGGTTAGTTAATGGTCTTTGTTATTTCCAGGACCAGGTGGTGAAAGAGGACAATGTGGAAGCAGTAGGAGAGCAACTGAAGGTGTACCATGAACAGTACCAGGAGAAGAGCCGGGAATATGACGTCTTGTATGAAGAGTACACTCGCACCTCTCAGGTACATATTCAACACATCCATTTTCACTGTCACATTTGGGAATGGGTTCCATAGCACTTGAAATGAGCAAAACTTCGTCTGTTTTCCCTGTACTCCAGGAGTTACAGATGAAGCACACGGCCATCGAGGCCTTCACCGAGACCATCAATATCTTTGAGGAGCAGTGCGAGACCCAAGAGCGCTACAGCAAAGAGTACATTGACAAGTTCCACAGGGAGGGCAACAGCCAAGAGATTGAGAGGTATCTACATTGCCTGTTGTAGGATTTTCATGTTGTGATACAGGGTTTGAACTAGCCCTCTGACTGAAGCCTGTAGTGATCATGACTATGAAGTGGGGGACCTCCCAATCTTGTCGCTCCACCTTACAGAATCCAAAGTAATTCAGATAAGCTGAAGTCTCGTGTGACTGAGATCCATGACAGCAAACGGAAGCTGGAGCAGGACCTGAAGGAGCAGGCGACGGACAACCGAGAGATCGACAAGAAGATGAACAGTCTGAAACCAGACCTCATGCAGCTGAGGAAGATCAGAGACCAGTACCTGGTGTAGGTTATACACACACACACACTTTACAATGCGAAACTGAAATGTTTAGGAACATGGGAACTAACAGTTAGCTTGTGTTAACGCCCCAGGTGGCTCAATCAGAAGGGCACCAGACAGAAGAAGATTAACGAGTGGCTTGGGATCAAGAACGACGTGGAAGAGTGAGTTAAACCAATGTGGCCGTCTGATAGTTGTGATGTATCACCATGTTTAATCATGTCTTATCGTGTATCATATTGACCCTAGTTTCATCCCCTCTTCTCCCTCCCAGCCTATATTCTCTGGTGGATGAGATGGATGACCTGCCACACCATGACGAGCGCACCTGGTACGTGGGCGACATCAAGCGAGGCCAGGCCGAAGAGCTGCTAAGGGGCAGGGGTGACGGCACCTTCCTGATCCGAGACAGCCAGTCCCAGAAGGGCTCCTATGCCTGCTCTGTAGTGTGAGTCCCATTAACCTGTTCTGTAGTGTGAGTCCCATTAACCTGCTCTGTAGTGTGAGTCCCATTAACCTGATCTGCGGTCACATAATGATTTGGGTTGGAAATACGACTAGACTGTTGGGTGGGGTTTAGCCAGGTTTGTCAGATGTTTTCCGGACTCACCTGCCGAGATGATGCCTGAAAATCTCAAACGCATGGGAAATGTGGGGACCATCTGAAAACTTGGTTGGCCAATCTTATCCGCAAAGGGCCGTTAAGCTGTAACACGACTGAGTCAGCTCATCCAAACCTATTGGACTGAGGAACATTTGGCATTGAGGCATATAGCAGGATCTTCAAAATTGATGGTGTCTTTATGAGGTCTGAAAACATCTGACAAACTTTGATTTTGTGCTGAAATATCACTTTGACTGCTGTGTTTGGGCGTGGTGTCTAACCAACTGTTCTGTTGTTGACTTCACGTCTGTACGTGCAGCGTGGACGGGGACGTCAAGCACTGTGTGATATTCAAGACCTCCACGGGCTACGGTTTCGCCGAGCCTTACAACCTGTACAGCTCCCTGAGAGAGCTGATTCTCCACTACAGACACACTTCCCTGGTCCAGCACAACGACTCGCTGAATGTAACTCTGGCAATTCCTGTCCTAACCCAGCAGCAACCCAGATGAGACGCACCGTCACCCGGGCACGGCCCGGCACAGAGCAAAAACACACACAGTACTGAGACCACACACCCTCACTTTTCCCAACAAAAAAGCAAACAACTTTCTGAGCGTTGGGTTTGATAGGAGTGGAAGTGGCAGATATAATGACTGACTGGGTTTTGACTTTGAAGAGACCCTGTAAATGTTATATTTTTGTTTAATCTTTACAACACTACACAGTTTTAGGATAAAAATATGTTGACTATTTTAAAGTAACTGCTGTAGATTCTATTTTCCCTTTCAATGGAGGGAATTATTTTTTAAATCGACTTGTTAAGGGTGCCATTTTGGGGGGGTAGTAACTTTTTTCAACAGTTAAAGAGGCGTAAGGGTTGGACATGGAGAACAAAAATACCTAACAGACTTTCTGTTTTCATCAAGCGTTGCTGACATGGCTAGATGATTGGGAGATGTGGTAAAAGGCTTAACTTGTAGTGTTTTGTTGCAAGTTCATATTAATACACATTTTCTCCCACAGTGCTATGGGACGCATACAAAGAAAGCATTCTCCTTTCTGTGGACTCATTGCTATGTGCCCTGTCACATAAAGCAGAACATGTCTAGAAGACTAAATTCAGTACCAATGTGTTAATCAAAAAGATTAATTTGTCTTTTTCTGAAAGCTTTTTTTTGTTGCAATCTATGTAAGACTGTTTAAAATAGTTTGAGGTTGATGATATTAGATGCTGGCATGGCCCCTGGTGTAGCTTGAGGACACTGATTGCTGTGACAGACAGTGGCATGTAATGTGAACTGGAGTTGCAGTCCTTGATGGTGGAACACTTGGTGGTGAAAGTGCCTTCTCTTCTAATCCTCGGTCTTCCATTCTCTCTCTGTTGATCAGAGTCAGTGTGGATGCCTTGCCCCAATCAGATGCCAAGTGTTTTGTACAGCACTGTGTATGAAACTAGAAATCTGAAATAGACCTGGCTATTGATTGCCTTGGAGCAGGGATGGGTAACTCCCTCAGACTTTTACCTGGGACTACTGCCACTGACTGCTCAGAGTGCACACATCTGGTTTCCCAGGTTAGGGTCAGGGCTCAGTGCACACATCTGGTTTCCCAGGTTAGGGTCAGGGCTCAGTGCACACATCTGGTTGCCCAGGTTAGGGTCAGGGCTCAGTGCACACATCTGGTTTCCCAGGTTAGGGTCAGGGCTCAGTGCACACATTTGGTTTCCCAGGTCTCAATCAGTTGCTGACTTAAAGGAATTAATGAAAGCCAACAGACAGTCTTGAGGACTGAAGTTGCCCACCCCTGCATTACTTTGTGTATGATGGCGGTGTTGGATTTGTGCATGGTGGAAATGGATTTCCGTTCATATTTTATAGTTGTGGATAGATGGTAGATATTATGGGGGTTGTGTACCAGATATAAGAAGCATGGTCTTTTCACTACATTTTGACATTGGGTATGCGTATGCATCGCATTGGATATGCAGTATGCATCGCATTGGATATGCAGTATGCATCGCATTGGATATGCAGTATGCATCGCATTGGATATGCAGTATGCATCGCATTGGATATGCAGTATGCATCGCATTGGGTATGCAGTATGCATCGCATTGGGTATGCAGTATGCATCGCATTGGGTATGCAGTATGCATCGCATTGGGTATGCAGTATGCATCGCATTGGGTATGCAGTATGCAGTCTCTCATTAAGGTAATAGTAGCCTAATTCCACAATATACTTAATCAGACTTTATCTGCCACACTTTGTGAATGAGCTTCTTTCCCAGGAAACAAGTTGTACTGTAATGCTAACATATACACCAGATATTCTAGGTAGACTTGAAACACTACTTTGACAAACTGATTAGTACTATGCAGCGAGTTAGACATACAACTTCACGATGCCTCATCAACATTGATTTTGATTCAAGACAAATCACTGAATGAGTGATAACCTTTACACTTGTCATGTATTAATCAGACGTTGGTGCATTTTATTGCTCACTTTTAGGAGTGGTTAGATTGCCGTTCATGTTGGGATTGGTGTAAATCAACCTTTTATAGCTGACAACAATGTTGATGTTAATCTGGTTAACCTGTTCTTATGTTTGTCTTTTGGTTAGGTGAGAAGTGTCTCCTTGGAGAGCGATGACAATAATAGTCTGGACTATTTACTGAACATAGCTTTCAGCCAGAGTCCTGCTCAGTTCGACTGTCCTTCAGGTCAACGGGTCTTTGAAAACTGGGACTATCTAGTTGATTTGTTTTGGCAAGAGAGAGTGCTGTATAAAAAAAGAGAGTAAAAAATATGTTTCTGGTTTGTTTTCAAATTGCACACGGTGGCTCTGCATGCAGTATAAGACTACGTATGCCCTCCACTGACATGACCACAGCCAGGTTAAGACTAGCTAAAGATTGTACACCAGACAATGTGATATAACCAAAGAGTGTTGGTGTCCATTACTGAGTGTTACAGAAAAGAACCACACAAACCGCCGCCATAGATTTTTCAACTAACCTGTTCTTGGGGATTACTTTCTTCATTCTCGATTCGTTTAAAAAAGTATCTTAGTCTGTTTCCAGTTGCAGTTGGTTCCACAAAAACCATAAATTCAGAAAGATATCAATGTTTAAGTGAGATATGCCTCGTGGTGTGCTTAGACCTTTGTTTGTCACCTACTTATGTGTGGCCGTAGAAGTAGAATCTACTAGTTCCTGCAATAATGCTGGGAATGCTAGATCTGCGGCAGCTAAGATGTCCAGATACCTCCTCATGCCGTACAATACTTGGATGTAATATTTTTGAGATTTTGCTGTTTTTTGTAGAACCACCTGTAACTGGAAACTGACATCTTTCAGATACTTTCGTTATTCTCGATTCTGTGAAAAAAGTATTGCCAATAACAGGTTAGTTGAAAAAATCTATGGTGGCGGTTTGTATGGGGTCTTCCTCTAACGCCCAGTAATGGACACCAACATTCTTTGGTTATATCACATTCTCTGGCATACAATCTGTAGCTAGGTCTAGACAGTCTGTTCTCAGTGACATTGTTTCCCCTGGCCTTTTCTGTGGACTTGGGCTCCCGAGTGGCTCAGCGGTCTAAGGCACTGCATCTCCGTGCCAGAGGCGTCACTACAGACCCTGGTTCGATTCCAGGCTGTATCACAACCGGCCGTGATTGGGAGTCCCATAGGGTGGCGCACAATTGGCCCAGCGTCGTCCGGGTCAGGGTTTGGCCGGGGTAGGCAGTCACTGTAAATAAGAATTTTTTTCTTAACTGACTTGCCTAGTTAATTCAAATAAAATAAATTATATTGGAGGTCAACAAAAGCTGTGCTTGATTTCTGTCTCAGACCGCTATGACGGTGCAACGTAAAACGACACATTTCCTCAGCTTTTGAGAAAGCCTGTGAGTGGGTACAAATTTGAGGCTTGAGTAGGGATGTCGCTGTGCCAATGTTAAAATCTGCTACTGTAAATGCACTACAAAGACATGAATAGGGAGCTCATGTTTCAGGAGTTTTTATTATAATTTGACTTGAACAGGTTCATTAATTTACAATAACTGGCTATGATAGGTCAGAAACACTCCGCATAGTGGACATCTCATTTTAAGACAAGGATGGCATCATTGGTGGCTCTTAATGGTCTGTTTGAAAGTGGCTTTTATGAAACCTGTTTGTGTTTTGTTATTTGTTCATCATAACCTGAGCAGATTTAATTGAATAAGCTAGTGTGAATACTTTTGGTGATATTCTTTACATTTATATTTCATGCTTATTTAGAGATTTAATTTCTCTAAATAACCAAATAGATTGAAAAGACTGTGAAAAGGCTGTTTACACAGGCAGCCCAATTATTTCTTTCACTAATTGGTCTTTTGACCAATCAGATCAGCTCTGTGAAAATATCTGATGTGATTGGTCCCAAAAAACGATTAATGGCAAATATATCAACAATAGGCTGCCTGTGTGGAAGCAGTGAACTTTTTTAGATTTTGTTATCGAGAATGAAACTCGTAGTATTTGTTATATGTTGACTTTCAATAGTTGAAGACTGCTTGGTTTTTAGCTTTTGTATTTGTGAAACTGTGCTGAAAAGTCTGTTAGATACTGCTATTTGATACACATAGAATGTGTATAATACTTGGCTGGAGTTCAGTAATTTGAAATGTAGAAATCCCCCACAAAACATTGCTAATGAACAGCAAAATGCACTTTTAAATTGACAAAATTCTGTACAATTATTGCATTACCTAATGAAAATATTGGCTGCACTCCATAGTATGTATTTGTCAGACTGGTAGTTTTGTATGGTACTAATGATAAACTTTAATAAAATTGTTAATTTTTAAGTTGTCAAAATGCCTGACATTTTTCCCAAAATTATTTTGACAAAAGCAATCCCTTGCTCAGAAGCCAATTGAGTGTAAATGTTAGGAGAATTGTGACATCTACTGTCACAACATGGTCATACAATCTATGGTTTTCCTCACTGTAGCCTTGGCAATTTTCTATGTAGTTAAGACACGTGATGGACTGTTATGTACTGCTATTTCTCTAATGTTGTGACTATATACATTATTAATGATCTATTAATGTTAATTCAGTCAATCAAGAATGATTCTACTCTGGCCTAAGTTTGAAGTTAGTTCTTATTCCTGTTTTGCCTACCAATTTGTCCCTGTATAAGAAGTGTCTGAAACGATGATATGGCTGTTGTGGGATGTCCAATGAGAGAGTTTGGTCACAAGAATCCATCTCATCGACACAGCTAAGGATGATTGTTGTAGTCATTGGTGGAAGGAGCTCCAACCCACTCACTCTTCAAATTGGTCACAGTGTTGTCTGAGGGAAATGTTAAGGAAGGCTCTGGCTTCAGTACCTGTAAGCAACATGAAGTTTGCATCGGTGTTAGTCCTTCTTTTTTTCTGCTCTACTTTCAAGAAATCCCATGGAAAGTCAAAACCCAAACCGGGCTGTGAATACCCCCCGTCTCAGTGGTGTAGGAGTTTGGAAATTGCAATAGAATGTGGGGTAAGTTTGGAGTATCGTTATCAAGTTCAAATAACTGCACTCGGACATAATGCCAGTTGCTAGGTTCTGTTTTTAAGACTTTCATAAGATCTATTTTCATGTACCTTTTTTTTCTTGATTATACCCTGGTACTTTTGAATGTGTCGCATGCAGCCTACTACAGAAGTTATTCAGTTGAATGATTAAATAACCTGTCTTTTTTATTTTTTAACAAATAAACTTTCCAATGGCTAATCTCACCAAGCATTAAGACATTATGCTATTCCATGTTATATAACAAGGTCAATATGTATATGTGAGTATCCCATGTTTATCAGGATTATCTGTTCAGTTTTAAATTACTGTTCAAAGAGTCCCTTGTCCATGGTTAAATGAGTCATGCTTTTGAAATTGAGTACCAGAGGTCCTAGATTTCCTGAGGGCATGTGACTGACACCAATCCTTAATGAGCTGTGTTTAGACAGGCAGCCCAATTCGCATATTTTTCTGAAAAACTAGGGTTTGCAAGTGGCATGGTTCCTACATTTACTTGTGTGAATTCCAGGCATATCTCAATATGAACAGAATGTAAATAATTTGTCAAATTGAACGAGTTCCAGCCCAGCTTTCTCTGAACATGATTCCTGTCTAGGTTCAGAAGCAGTGTCTGGAGCTCAATGCCACCAGGCCCAATTCAGCAGTACCCAGAGTTGAGGTGACCCTGTACTATGAGAGCCTGTGTCCAGGCTGCAGGGTCTTCCTCACCCAGCAGCTCTTCCCTACCTGGGCCATGCTCCATGATATCATGGAGGTAAAACTGGTGCCCTACGGCAATGCGCAGGTAGGCCTCTTCTCAAGATGGAGAGTACTGAGTCATGTTCAGTTTTTTTGGGGGGGGGGTTATTGGACAAGTTCAGGCTGTACCTCAGTACAGGCCTTTGATTGATAGATCCATCCACAGTCTATAACTGTTGAATAAATGAGAGCTTGTTTTGTGTTCATGCTGCAGCCTTTTTCCTGTTCTTTCACAGGAGCTTCCCTCAGGGAATTCTCCCTTCACCTGTGAACATGGGGAACCAGAGTGTCATAGCAACATGATTGAGGTGCGCTTGCCAATAAAATGAGAAATGTCTGAAGTTCTGCTTATAACTTGAATCACTAAAAATAGGTAATCTGTTCCTGAAATATAGTTTTTGTATTTCATACTTTCCCTATAGGCATGTATTCTACATTCAGTGGGTCTGTACTCTGCCTTCCCTGTCATTGACTGCATGGAATCTGCAGCAAATGTTCTCGCCGCCGCCCAACCTGTGAGCATTGTACTGTTTTTAACTTAATGTTAAACCACTTGCATTCTTTTTAATTCAAAATGCATTTGTGAGGGCCTCCCGAGTGGCGCAGCCGGCCGCGACCGGGAGACCCATGGGGCGGCGCACAATTGGTCCAGCGTCATTCGGGTTAGGGGAGGGTTTGGCCGGCAGGGATGTCCTTGTCCCATCGCGCACTAGCAACTCCTGTGGTGGGCCAGACATGGTCGCACAGTGTTTCCCCCGATACGTTGGTGCGGCTGGCTTCCGGGTTAAATGGGCATTGTGTCAAGGTTGGGTTGTGTTTCGGAGGACGCATGGCTCTCGACCTTTTCCTCTCCCGAGTCTGTATGGGAGTTGCAGCGATGAGACAAGACTGTAACTACCAATTGGATACAAACAAATTGGGGTAAAAGTAACAAAAAAAATGAAACAAATGGATTTGTTCACCTTTTCTGTTTACACATTAAGGGCTCTGGGTTATTGGTTCTTACATGCATTCTGTTCTCCCCTAGTGCTTACAGCTACACGTCCCCTCCATGACGTGGGACAGTGTCACAACCTGTGTTAAGGGAGAGCTCGGCTTCAAACTTATGCATGAGAACGCCCTGAAGACCAATGCTCTCAGTCCAGCCAAAACACACGTCCCCTGGGTGACAATTAATAAGGTAGGACACTGCTGGGACTGAAACTAGGAGCACGATGTAGATAACATGGCTATACTACAGCAGGGTTATTCAACTCTTACTCTACGAGGGCTGGAACCTGCTGGTTTTCTGATCTGATAATTAATTGCACACACCTGGTGTCCCAGGTCTAAATCAGTCCCTAATTAGAGGGGAACAATGGGTGGGGGCAATGGAACTGTCCAGAGTTGAATTTGAGGCATCTACAGATTATTAACCATAGTGTTACTAAGTGCTGCTTTTTGAACACATACACTGTGTATAGCAGGTCATGGAATCAAACTATGTGCCAAGGTCAAGCCTGTGCATGACTCTCCAATTCCTCCTTTTTGCGTCTTTGCAGGAATACACAGGTGACTTTCAGGACAAAGCAATGTCATCACTTTTTAACTTGGTCTGCAAGATGTATAAGGTGAGTTGTGTGTGACTGGTCCTTGTTTGATCACTTTAAATGTAATTGAGTATTAAACTGTGTTCAACATGGTGTCATCGGCTGAGCTAAAATGTAATGATCACCAATTTTTGTCCACAGGGAGGAAAGCCCCCTGCCTGCACCGGAGCACAGAAGAAACTAGACAGGAGTCTGTGCTGAAACCAACAGTCATTCTGCATGCCATTCATGTTTTCAAAATATATAAGTACCAGTTTCTCTCATTCTTTTGAAAGACAATGCAAGTCCAACATAAATCATAAGTCGCTCATTTCTTTACTCGTGTTGCTGAAATGTATTGTAATACTTGTTTTATTCTGTGTGATACTGTGTCAAATAACTCCATATGTATTGACCATTTAATCCAATGCTAACAAGTTACGGTTCCATTTTGTATGAACAGAATTCTCTTTCCAGCCTAAGAGTGCATATAACTGTGGGGTCTGAAATTAAACATCCTTGATAAAGATGAGCAATAATGAGCAATACTGTATGCTCAAAGAAATTGGGAAATTATTTTATACTAATACAATTGCTCAGAAAGAGATTTTGTAGTAATACTTTTCCCTCAAAGGTAGGGGTCAAAATTGACACCCCAAAAGATTATTGTAAATAAAGTAGTCAGTTTATTTGGTCCCATATTCCTAGCACACATTACAAACTTGTTGGATGCATTTGATTATTTTTTGCCCGATGGAAACACTCCTAAATATTTGGATGCTACAATGAGTATGGATCCTCCTGAATGAGTCATGATTGAGAAAGTTAGTGGGTCAAAGATCATACACCCAAGACATTCTCACCATTACCAATAACAGGATGTTGGCATGTTTTCGGGGTATGATGTTTGACCCTCTAACATTGTCATTATTCAAAGATTAGGCAGGGATTGATGCCGCGTTCACGTGCTAGTCGGGACTAAACACAGAAATGTGACTAGCTTACTTACTGGTTGTAGTTATATACGTGCAGAGTTCAACCAGTTAGCAAGTCGGAAATTAGAGTTTCCTAGTTCCGACAAGCACGAACGAGGCATCAATCCAACACAGTTTAATTACTTCCGAACAGCGATAGATTTAATCAGATTCACAAATACAGGTTTCCATAATTTATTGGCATTTTCACTGAACCCCAGAAATGTTTTTAAAAATTACTTTTAAATTATTAAATTAAGCAAATTTGTCAAATATTTTTGGCTCCAGAAAAATTAATATCTCTTACCGTACTTACATTTTGACAGACAAAATATACTACTGTCCAACATTGCGGATAAAAAAGACACACAGAACAATAACCGTAATGGTATACCATGTCAGTTTCAGCAAAGCAATAAAGGGACCAAGAGTCACCATTCTAACTTCTCAGACAACACATTTAATACTGAATGACACTGATTTATGTACGTTTTACCCACGATACAGCTCAGCTCCTCCAGTCACAATTTAAGGTTCTTATTTGAGCTGTTATTACCAAACATGAGTGAATAGAATGTTAGTTATTTATGAATACTTTTGTACTTTTCCCCCTGCCTTACCAGGAAAAGAGTAAGCGGGAAATACTTTAGTGTTAGTTCCCAGGCAAGTTTACCATGCTGGAGCTGTTGTTGAATTTTGTTGTTATTTTCAGATTTCACTGTCCTCCATTTAAGGATAATTCAGTGATCTTTTTTATATACACTGAACAAAAATATAAAACGCAACAATTTCAGAGTTTACTGAGTTACAGCTGTGTTTCAGCTGTGCGAAGCATCCCAAATATGCTCAATGTGTGATATTTCTGGTGACTGTGCAGGCCATGGAAGAACGGGGACATTTTTAACTTCTAGGAATTATGTACAGATCCTTGCATTATCATGCTGAAACATGAGGAGATGGCGGCGGATTAATGGCACGACAATGGCCCTCACAATCTCATCACGGTATCTCTGTGCATTCAAATTGCCATCGATAAAATGCAATTGTTGTTCGTTGTCTGTAGCTTATGCCTGCAAATACCATAACTCCACTTTGTTCACAACGTTGACATCTGCAAATCGCTCACCCACACAACACCATCTGCCCGATAAAGTTGAAACTGGGATTTATCTGTGAAGAGCACACTTCTCCAGCGTGCCAGTGGCATCAGCTGTCCGCGTAGCTGGTCTGAGACGATCCTACAGGTGTAGAAGCTGGATGTGGCGGTCCTGGGCTGGCGTAGTTACACGTGTTCTACGGTTGTGAGGCCCGTTGGACATACTGCCAAATTCTCTAAAATGATGTTGGTGGTGGCTTATGGTAGAGAAATTAACATTCAATTCTCTGGCAACAGCTCTGTTGGACGTTACTGCAGTCAGCATGCCAATTGCACGCTCACTCTAAACTTGTGTGACATTGTGTTGTGAGAAAACTGCACATTTTAGAGTGGCCTTTGTGCCCAGCACAATAAATGATCCTGCCATTTAATCAGCTTCTTGATATGCCTCACCTGTCAGGATTATCTTGGCAAAGGAGAAATAAGACATTTGAGAAGCCTTTTGAGCGTATGGGGGGGAATAAATGTTCAGTGTACTTATATTTGGCAGGGGCTAGTTAAGTTGTACAGTATTGGTTTAACTTAAAAATTAGGGTGCAATCAGCGAACGCAATAATAGAAATTAACTTTGAAAATTGATGTTTGTGGTCAATTGACATTCACATACTGTAGGTAAAAGCTATAGCCCTGTGAAGAGCAGAGCATAAGGGCCCTGTTCAATCTGTATCTCTGAAGCGTTACAGATTACGCGATATGATGGTAACTTCTGATCGAGCCGACATATGCAGCGTTTACTGTGCAGTCTCAGTTATACAGGAACATTGCCTTTAAATGCCAATCACGCTGTAACGCTGAACTTCTGCGATACGGATTGAATAGAGCTCTACATCGAAGCATTACATCAAACATATAAAGTCAAGGTATTACAATTTCCATTAAAATTATATCATAATTCTAACTGATAATTGCTGAAACTCAACACATTTTAAAGTCAAACTTTGACATGATTACAATCAACAGTTCAGAGAGAACTTTGTTCAACATTTCATAACGACTTAGGTTGGCAAATTTTGCGCAAATTCCAAAGATTTTCCCTATAAACTAGTTTCCTTCAAGAACAAATTAAACAAGACATTAAGGGCTTATTCAGGCGAATAAAAAAGTATCCAATGTCAATACAGAATGTACAGTATTGTGTAAACCAGACATGGTTTTCTGTTGTGTACTACAGGGAATAATATCAACGCTGTTCATTACATTTCTATCTGCAACTTTACTGAATAAGCCCTAATTAGTCCACACTGTGGCCCTGTTCAGAAACAACCACTAACCCTTCCACACTTCTGGAGATCTGACAGGATTTTATAGGTTTAAAAAAGGTTCAATGCAGCCGTTTTTATCTCAATATCAAATTATTTCTGGGTAACAATTAAGATCATTTTCAATTAAAATTCTCAAAAAGACACAAGTGGCTTAGCAAAATACCATTTCTCCAGCAAGAATTTAGCTAGGACTGTCAGAGTGGTCCGAGGAGCCTAATGGGAGGGATGTGTAACCTGAACTAGCTGTTAAAGTGCATTATCATAATTGTCACAATTTCACAGTATTATTCCAACCTCAGTGTTGAAATGTATATATAAAACACAGGATATCACGTTTTTGACTGCATGCCCCTTTAAGCTACATGACAATGTCTCCACCTCACTCTCTGCTAGGTTGAATTTTCTCCCTATTGCTTACACCTATCCATTCCTCTCAGCTCTAGGCGTTAGGCCTAGGGGTTGTTTCTGGACAGGAACTACAGCCTTCCATGGCTGTCCACTAAAATCATGGTTTGGCTCAAGTTCTTTAGAACTGAATGGGCTTCCTCTACAACAAAAATTGTAAAGTGCTACTCTATGATGGAGACACCCTGATAATGATGCTTACAAAGCTCAGAGGCAAACAGACCTGGGGTGTGTTCGTTACGTCTTGCAACGGAAATCGTTTACCAAAGCAAACCGGGCAAATGGAACGAAACGGGGACAGACCTACCTGAATTTTTCCAGTAGAAACCAGTTTTCCGGTTTGCAACAGAATCGGTGAAATGAATACACCCATGGTGAGGACATACCCAATATATATAACAAAACGGAACCATTTCAAATCAAATAGAAAATGTGACAACGTAAAAAATAATCACATAGAAACATACAACTTTACAAACATGAGTGTAAGCGGTGTTAGTCTAGATTTAAAACAACTTGTATTGGGTACCCCAATCAACCATAGTACTTCGGGATTTTGAAATACAATTTACTGGTACTGTTCGTTTCATATTTTATATTTAAATTGCTTTAGTTCTCAAATTCATTCATGAACTTTTCAATTGAGATCAATAGAGGTCGCCAGACAAATATGTATTTTTGCATAACTTGAAGCGGTAAGGTTCTAAGAGCTGTTTGTCATCAGTAACACAACTCTAAACAGGCAGTCTCCGTTAAGGGGTACCCAAGACGTCCATGCTACATTAAAATAATTTATATCTCGTCATACCCTGAGGTTTAAGTTACAATTCTCTCACTATTCAGGTACATACTGGATTTGGTAAAACATTCACATAATTCTCAGAGAAAAACTAAATAAAATATACTAGTTTATGCTGACTGAATTCAAAATGTGTGGTGCAAAAGTTTCAAGACCCTGTAAAATGATTACAATCCTTGCAATATTCCATTGAATATCTATATTCCATCATTTTGAGGAAGACATTGTTTTCTCAGTATAATTCCTTGCTTCGATCAGGAGACATTGGTGAGACTGGTTAGCTTGTGGTCAGTTCTCTACCTTCGAGTCTAAGACACTTTCCGCCCAGAATCAACTACAGAATGTAGGACTAAAAAGTCCTATCTCGCACACAGAAGAAAATAGAGAATAAAACGATACTTCTTGTTCTACAATATTAAAAGTGTTAAGGTGTCTCCAGTGTAAAGGAACTGTTGTCATTACAGACTTGATAGAAATCCCACCCTGCATGTCCAATTGCTGCTGGGACCCACAAACCAAGGCAGGGATGGAATAAGTTGAAGGGAGGGCCAAGGTTTGTGTTACGTGCCAAGCCGTAGGTAAGCTACACTACTGCCTTCCTGGCCCAGTTCTCTGTCCCTATCGCCTATGTCGTCCACGCCCACCCCGGGGCCCAACGTTCTGAGGAGGTCGGGGCTCCTAACCGACATGGTGGCCAGACTGAGGGCCCGGCCAGGGTGGGGGGAGGGGGGCCGGTATCTGCTGCTGGGCTCTGGGGATAGAGACAGGGCCGGGGTCTTCCTAGAGGTCTCTCCCCCCTGTGACGTCTCCTCCTCGGGGGGGCTCTCCAGGTCTGAGTCACCCTCCTCCTCCTCCTCCTCCAGGGTGAGTTCAAACTGGAACTTGTCCCCTGCGGAGGCGCAGCATCCCCCCGGTGTGGCTTCCAGGGCTCCTGGCCCCCCGTCAAGATCCCTGTCCTCAAGGGTGGGTGAGGGGCTGCGCTGGATCATACTTTGGTACCACTCCCGGTTGTCCTCCAGGGTATCCAGGATGTCCTGGGCGTCAGGGTGGACCAGGTCAGCCCACGTCTCCCACAGAGGGTGGACGATGTAGTCTATGAATCCCACCTACAGAGGGGAGTAAAGATGAGAGATATAAACACACACTGTTTTGGTGGGTTTCAACAGACATTATGACAATAATTTGCCAGCAACAGTCTGTTAAGCAGTGACAGAGACCTGCGGGTGGGTTTGCAGATTCTTGTGTCTGCATGTGTAAGAGAGCCTGCATGCCTCGTGTGGCTGGATGCACGCTATGCACAGTACGGTACCTGGGTCTTCTCGATGGAGGCATTATGTTTGTCACACATAGGGCTGATCTCAATTCCCTTGTCCCTCTCCCTGTCCCCCTGGGTGAAGAACTCCACCATGATGCGGTCGGTCCACTTACGGTAGACCTCCAGGGGCTTGGTGGGGTTACTGAGGTCAGCACAGTGAACCATGTTCTGAAGGACCTGGAGACACACAGGGAGGCCCATGTTAGTTCTTGGTTTATCTGTTGTTTAGATATTTTTTATTCATATTGATTTTGTCATTTATATTTCAGACAATTATATAGAAACCTTGAATGTACATGACACTATGAAGTCTTGAATTATTTTAGACAACTGCACTCATCGCACTTGTCTCCAGTAGACAGTTCAGACTCAACACCATCGTCCATCTCAGTGATCTGAAGTGGCTTTCTTTCCTCATCTCCCCTCAAATTGCTTTCACCTGTCCTGTATCCACATGTTGTCGCTGTCTGATGAAAACCTCTCATCTCTAAAACAGAACCTTTTCAGGAAATTGAATTTCCATATTTTCCCATGAACAAACATAGCTTCTGAAGTGTCATAATTCTATTTTGAATACACTTTATTGGTCCTAGATTCATGTTCAGAGTACAATGAGGGGAGTTACTGCTTTCAATAAATAAAAAATAAAAACATTGGCAAATGAAGTTTAGGTTTTCATCAGACAGCGACAATATTCAGATAAATGCAGATGTGTGAGACGGAGAAGAGAAGAGGAAGTCACTGTAGACTATTAATATGTGGCCAGTGGTGTGTCTACTCTAGGAATGACCTCTGACCTGGATGCGGTCTGAGTAGTTGTCCAGCAGCAGCACTCCAAGACTGGTCACCTTCTTGGTCTCCACCATGGTCTTCAAGTCAGCCAGGAAGTTCATATGCTTGGACATGTCAGTGGCCAACACCTGCAGAGGACAATACCAAACATCTTTTAATATGAACATTATGTAGAAACTGCTTATGTTGGGCCTCTGGGTTTAGAAATTCTATGGCAATACCAATTAATCACACTTACTTCAGTCACTAATTCCAAAGGGTCAGTGGGTTAGAGCATGGTGCCGCCTATATCCAGGGTTGTGTTGTGGTTTTGATACTGAATATACTCTTTCACTGTGTGAAATGTAAGTGACTTTGGGGAAAAGTGTCAGCTAAATGGCCATATCATTATGATGTCGGCTCATTCATTATTTTTAACTATGATAACATGGAGGAGTGTAGATAATATTTCATTTCTATTCAATTCCAATTCATTCGGTCAGTGCCTCACCATGTCGATTACCATCTTCCTGAGGGACTGCCCCTGTTTCTTGCTGAGGCTCTGGAAGATGTCACAGTTGTCCTCCTGTAGCAGCTTGAAGCCCACAGCCAGGTGGTGGTTCTCCAGGACAGAAGCGTCGTTGTACATCAGAGCCAGCTCAGAATCTACAGTAGGAACACCCATTAGTAAAGCAACAACAATTCCAAGGCACTCTCTGTATAACTACAAAAAGGTATTCATTAGGTTCAAAATAACAGAATAAACAATTTATCCAGAGATCAAACTCTGCCTTACAGATGCTGTAATGTAGTCTTCACAGTAGTAGAGGCCAGACACATTTAGCTCCAAAGGACATATCCTTTAATTAGATCTAATGAATGAGATTGCTAGTGAGGGATGGAACTGACTTGTGTTGATGAGGAACTGGTTGGACACTCCGGGGTGATCTACATCGTGTATTGCACTGCTAAACAGAGCAGCCATGATCTCCAGGTCAGTGAAGACAGCCTGAAAACAAAAAACAGACACTTTTTTGTTACTATTACTGCAAGAGATGAGTGATGGTGCCGGAGGGGATGACTACCGCCTTATCGGCTCTTAACCAACCATGCTATTTTGTAAGTTTTTTTGCGTTGTTCATAACTTGTTTTGTACATAATGTTGCTGATACTGTCTCTTATGACCAAAAAGAGCTTCTGGACATCAGAACTGCGATTGCTCAACTCAAACTGGACAAATAGTTCTTCTTCAATGAGTCGGACGGGAGGGATATACTACAGACACCCGACGAGGCCCAGATATCTGTTATTCGCTGGAGAAGGAAACAGATTTCGCGGAAAGAGATCAGGGTGCCTTGTGAGGATCAGGCGACGAGTGGCTAATCTGCCCTTGCCTTCCGTCCTGCTAGCTAATGTTCAATCACTGGAAAATAAATGGGACGAACTGAAAGCACGTTTATCCTACCAACAGGACATTAAAAACTAATATCTTACGTTTCACTGAGGCGTGGCTGAACGACGACATTAAGAACATACAGCTGGTGGGTTATACACTATCGGCAGGACAGAACAGCAGCCTCTGGTAAGACACGGGTCGGGGGCCTATGCATTCATGTAAACAACAGCCGGTGCACGATATCTAAGGAAGTCTCAAGGTTTTGCTCGC
The DNA here is from genome assembly GCF_018296145.1 of Oncorhynchus tshawytscha. NCBI lineage: Eukaryota > Metazoa > Chordata > Actinopteri > Salmoniformes > Salmonidae > Oncorhynchus > Oncorhynchus tshawytscha. The sequence continues at coordinate 16,684,319 of NC_056434.1, read as the reverse complement.
CTGAGGTAGAGTATATCATGATAAGCTGTAGACCACACTATCTATCTAGAGAGTTTTCATCTGTATTTCTCTTACCTGTCTACATATCACCACAGACCGATGCTGGCACTAAAACCGCACTCAATGATCAAACAGGAAAATGCTCATCCAAAGGCGGCACTCCTAGTGGCCGGGGACTTTAATGCAGGGAAACTTAAATCCGTTTGACCTCATTTCTATCAGCATGTTAAATGTGCAACCAGAGGGAAAACATTCTACACCACCTTTCCTTCACACACAGAGACGCGTACAAAGCTCTCCCTCGCCCTCCATTTGGCAAATTTGACCATAATTCTATCCTCCTGATTCCTGCTTACAAGCAACAATTAAAGCAGCAAGGACCAGTGACTCAGTCTATAAAAAATTGGTCAGATGCAGCAGGTGCTAAACTACAGGACTGTTTTGCTAGCACAGACTGGAATATGTTCCAGGATTCTTCCGATGGCATTGAGGAGTACAGCAGATCAGTCACTGGCTATATCAATAAGTGCATCGAGGACATCGTGCCCTCAGTGACTGTACGTACATACTCCAACCAGAAACCATTGATTGTTGATCCATCAGCCTGCTTTCCTGCGTCATTTCTGGTCACAACTTGCAGACTTGTTTACGTGCTGCTGTGTGTTTTGTTGATAAACTTACTTTGCTACCTGACAACTTTACGATTTCTACTTTTAATTACCGTTTATATTTTTTGTTTTTCACTCACTCAACTTTTTTTCATTCAACTTTTTCACTCCGGACGCTTTATCTGGACGTGGTTCGTCAGGACCTCCACCAGCCGAAGCTAAGTAGTAACATTAACACGATGCCTTCTAATTGCAGTCGCTGTACTCATAATATACAGGAGAATGTGCGGCAAGCCCAGCTTCAGACGCAATCGTTAGGCAAGGGTAATTTCAGTGTAGGAAAGGATGAAACAGTGTCTGTGCCACCAGTAAGTACAGATAGTAGTATAAATCCCCTCGCACGGTCCCCGCAGCCGGACAACTTTCTCATGGCATCTGGAAGGAACTGCTGTAGGAATGCTCAACCGCTGTCGCTCATTCAGCTGACAGACACTTTCAACCTGTTCTCCCCATTAAGCAGCGAGTCGGAGTCAGAGACCGAGCCTTCTCTGGTCTCAACTCTTCCCGTTACGGGGTCTGAGGCATCGAAGCCTCCCACCATTAACTCTGACAAATTGAAAACCCTAGTCATTGGGTTTTCAATTCATTACCCGCAGTATTAGACTTAAAACGAATCATCCATCAATCATACACTGTTTACATACCTTAAGGGAACATTTTGACATTTGCTGTATGGTTAGTGAGAAAGTCCATATTGCAAATGTACGGTCCCTTACTAGACGTCCGAAAACGTTTGTAAAATTCGCGGACGGCGTCGGGCCTAGCGGCAGGGCCGGACCTACCGGGAAGTCATCAAATGAACTTTGTCGGACATTCGGTTTCCGTTTTATAAAATAATCAAATTTTGGTCATTTTTCCGCTGTCCCGGAAAATCCCACAAGAGGGCATAAGCAATCATATTGCAATTGGACAAAACATCACGAATCACGACGGGGCCTTATCTCGAAAACTGAAAATATTTCGAAGCCGAAACTCGGTGAGCGTAGGTTTGGCATAATGGGCAGTTGGCCCCGAACAAGATGGCGTCTAGGCCTCTACGGTTTTTGAGTTATGGCCATTTCTCTGGGATTAAAGGTCCAAAATGAAAATAGAGAAATTATTTTTCCACTTCACGTCAAAGTCAAGGAGCCTCCGGTGTCAATAAAAAAAGAACCAGCCATTTATCTATCGTCATTTAAGAGAAATCATACAATGACAGATTGGTGATGTTCAAAGATAGGTGTTTTTTTTTCAACAGTTACAGATCCAGTTGCAGGGCGTTCATTCGAATCTTTTTAAAGTGTGCTGCGGAGCTCTGCGAGATTTCTGTGATTTTCTATGATTTTCTGAAATAACACACACTCACTAAACCCTCCGTAAATAACTCAGTTCTTAACGTAAAGACTTAAAACTCAGGATTCTGTAAAGGCATACCCCAATCAGGATATGAGTTTATTTATAGCTTCCTGTGCCAACCGGAAGTGCCTTAAATGGTGTCACAGTGGCAGTTTCCAAGGGTTAAAAAGGTCAGATCTTTTCAAAACTTCATGTGTGATTAGGCAACCCCCATAAACTGTAAGTCAGTCATTTCTCCCAACAGATGTCAAAGAAAAGCTCTCACACACACACACAGCAAGGATGGAGTGACAAAGTGCGGTGCTTAAAGACACAGAGAGCAGGCAATGGCATTACCATTACCATTACCAATCCCTAGGCCGTGCCGAGTTCAACGAGATATCCCGCTTGACCGTAGCTCGCTCGGTCTAAGCGCAGCGACCATTAGAAAAGTAGGCCCAAAATGAAGCCTGCCCCACAATGTTATTTGCTTTTGGGTGACAGTGAGAGAACCGTTAGGGTGAGAAGCACAATTCGACCTCAGGTACGTTCCTAAGGTCCTTCCGATCTGTGCAAGCCTAACCTTCACCGTGTGGCATTAACCCTTAACAGTTAAAAGAAGGTGTTTACATCAAACAGTTTGCATTGACTTCTCTCCCCATAGGAATACATTGCCTGCACCCCTAAATTCAACCTGAAGCCTATATGGGTTATGAATGCCGTATGAACCTGTCTTCGGTAACAGTCTATCAGGCCACTATGAGGTCTACCTGTGTTGATTCTAAGCTTCCTGGACCAACCGGAAGTGGTTAAAATCCCCCTAAAAGTGTATATCCATACCTTGCCTGCAGTTTGATAGAAATAGTGCATTCAACCCTGTGTAAATCAGTCAGTTCTTAACGTAAAGACTTAAAACTCAGGATTCTGTAAAAGCATACCCCAATGAGGATGTGTGTTGACTTATAGCTTCCTGTGCCAACCGGAAGTGCCATAATTGGTGTCTCAAGTGCTGTTTCGAGGGGTTAAAAAAGTCAGATCTTTCCAAAACTTCATATATGTGATTAGGCAACCCCCATGAACTGTAAATCAGTCATTTTTCCCATAAAATTTCAAAGGAAAACTAAATCACACAGACACACAACTTGGAAGGAGGGACGTATTGGGGTGCGTAGAGACAGACAGTGCCTGCAATAGTTAGCTTTGTTCGAGCTAAAAAAGAACTGTCAGACCTAGAGTTCCGAAACTTTAGAAACCTGTTCTAGACCTCAGGTCGATAGTGTGTGGTGAGTTAGGTGGCCCTAGAAGGTTCTCGGACCGAGAAACAGCCTCGTACATTTGCAATGATTTCAATTCATTTTAACCATTATGAAAATGACGACATTTAGAAAAGTCTCAGAGACGCAAGGCTAGGTGCATTGAAACCGGCTCAGCCCATAGAGACGGACCCCAACGTTTCTGTCCGATAGCTCATTCAAGGACCCCGTAGCAAGGCATGGAAAAACATGGATTTTCAGCACCAATTAGGGTTTTGCTCGGGCACCGAAGGACCTATCGAGCCGAAACTCGGGATTCGGGGTCGCCTCACATAGGCCTACACATAATGTCCGAACTGGACCCACAGCTAGAACGTCACTATGTGTTTTACGTTTTTATTATGTTTTAAACTGAAGGCGCTGTGAATTATGGGCCTGCTCTGACATATTTGATAGTTGGCTTCTAAATGAGTTGGAAAAAGTGGGTTTGGTGTCAATTGGAATCAGTTTGGTGTCAGAATGACATCTAATTGACTGATGGACACTGACTTGCTAGTTGACTTTTGTACATTTGCAATATGTTTAAACAGTGAGGTACCATCACCAAAGTGACATTCTGAAATCAACCCTAACGAGCGATTGAGATGAACCAGAATCACTGCCCAGCCATCCCGAGTTCATCGGGCCAGTCAATTTCGCATTCCTGCAGGATTTGTATAGCATGACAAATTCGTGATGGTAAATGCCCATTGAACCATATTGCAAATGCACAGTGACTTAGCAAAAGTGAAAAAACATCACCAAATGGACATGATGAAGTCAACACAATGAGCGATGGAAAGGAGCAACTATCACTGCCAGGCCATCCCGTGTTCATCAGGCCAGTCAAATTTGCATTTCTGCATGATTTTTGAGCATGCCAAATTCGTGATGGTAAATGCCCATTGAAACATATTGCAAATGCACGTGCATTTGCAATATGATTCAATAGTGAAAAAACATCACTAAATGGACATGATGAAATCAACACAACGAGTGATGGAAAGGAACAACTATCACTGCCCGGCCATCCTGTGTTCCCATAGCGGGCATTAATATCAGAATGACCGGTAAATGCATTTTACAACCATATTTTTATTTTTGGGTTACCAGGTGCCTATTTTAAACAGTCCATAAAGCACTCAGGATGGCCCCCATGGATAGACGGCCGTAGTAGGGTACTCCCATAGCGGGCATGGACAATAGGAGTCCCGGTAAATGCATTTACAACCATATTTTTATTTTTGGGTTACCAGTTGCACAACAATGCACGTGCATTTGCAATATGATTCTATAGTGAAAAAACATCACCAAATGGACATGATGAAATCAACACAACGAGTGATGGAAAGGAACAACTATCACTGCCCGGCCATCCTGTGTTCATCAGGCCAGTCAATTTAGCATTTCTGCAGGATTTTTGAGAACGACAAATTCGTGATGGTAAATGCCCATTGAAACATATTGCAAATGCACGTGCATTTGCAATATGATTCTATAGTGAAAAAAACATCACCAAATGGACATGATGAAATCAACACAACGAGTGATGGAAAGGAACAACTATCACTGCCCGGCCATCCCGAGGTCATCAGGCCAGTCAATTTTGCATTTCTGCAGGATTTTTGAGCATGTCAAATTTCTTATGGCATTTGGCCCACAAAAAAGTGACTTTTGACTTTGACTTCCTATGAAATCATATTGCAAATGGACAAATCATATTCCTTATCCACAAGTTTAAAAAAAATTATGATAATACAATTTTACAAAAGTATATTCATACAGTTCTTACACATGATGAATTGACATAAAATCGAAACAATTTCGAAAAACGGTCCAGAAAGCACTTTTTTACGAGGGTGATAAGTTTTTTTTTTAAAGTTCACATTTTCAACTTTTGACTTCCTATGAAATCATATTGCAAATGGACAAAACATATTTCTTATGCACATGTAAAAAAACAAAAACAAATTATGATAATAAAATTGGACAAAAGTATATTCATACAGTTCTTTACACATGTGTAATTGACAAAAAAAAATCGAAAGAATTTCGAAAAACGGTTCAGAAAGCACTTTTTTAAGAGGTGATAAGTTTTTGACAAAAAAAATCATTTTTTCAAAATTTTGCTTTTGGATGTTGACTTGGGTTACATTTCCAATATGAAAAACCAAGGTGGAGCGCACTCGCCACCTGTTGGATTTTTGAAGTTTTACAACTGGCATTTGCCATATGGCATTTGCAATAAACTGAATTTGGTGGTATTGGACACCGTGTATATGGTTTGTCCAATGCCAATGACTTCCCATTCATTTTTGTCCATTTCAGGGAGGTATTCCCTTACCAGGGGGCAGGGCTACCGACGTTAAGGCTAATCTGAAAGGGTGCTGGCTAAAGCTAAAACTGCCGAGTGTAGCGAGTATAGGGATATTGTTATCCACGTTGGCACCAACGATGTTAGGATGAAACAGTCAGAGGTCACCAAGCGCAACATAGCTTCAGTGTGTAAATCAGGTAGAAAGATGTGTCAGCATCTAGTAATTGTCTCTGGCCCCTTCCCAGTTAGAGGGAGTGATGAGCTCGACAGCGGAGTCTTACAACTCAATCACTAGTTGAAAACTGTTTTCTGCCCCTCCCAAAAGATAGAATTTGTAGATAATTGGCCCTCTTTCTGGGACTCACCCACAAACAGGACCAAGCCTGTGGCCTGTTGAGGAGTGACGGACTCCATCCTAGCTGGATGGGTGCTCTCATCTTATCTACAAACATAGACAGGGCTCTAACTCCCCTAGCTCCACAATGAAATAGGGTGCAAGCCAGGCAGCAGGCTGTTAGCCAGCCTGCCAGCTTAGTGGAGTCTGCCACTAGCACAGTCAGTTTAGTCAGCTCAGCTATCCCCATTGAGACCGTGTCTGTGCCTCGACTTAGGTTGGGCAAAACTAAACATGGCGGTGTTCGCCTTAGCAATCTCACTAGAATAAAGACCTCCTCCATTCCTGCCATTATTTAAAGAGATTGTGATACCTCACATCTCAAAATAGGGATACTTAATGTTAGATCCCTCACTTCCAAGGCAGTTATAGTCAATGAACTAATCACTAATCATAATCTTGATGTGATTGGCCTGACTGAAACATGGCTTAAGCCTGATGAATTGACTGTGTTAAATGAGGCCTCACCTCCTGGCTACACTAGTGAACATATCTCCCGCGCATCCCACAAATGCGGAGGTGTTGCTAACATTTATGATAGCAAATTTCAATTTACCAAAAAAAAAGACGTTTTCGTCTTGAGCTTCTAGTCATGAAATCTAAGCGGCCTACTCAATCACTTTCTATAGCTACTGCTTACAGGTCTCCTGGGCCATATACAGCATTCCTCACTGAGTTCCCTGAATTCCTATCAGACCTTATAGCTTATAAGAAATCCCGCGATGCCCTCCGACGAACCATCAAACAGGGATAGCGTTCATATAGGACTTAGATCGAATCGTACGACACTGGCTCCGACGCTCGTCAGATGTGGCAGGGCTTGCAAACTATTACAGACTACAAAGGGAAGCACGGCCAAGAGCTGCCCAGTGACATGAGCCTACCAGATGAGCTAAACTTCTTCTATGCTCGCTTCGAGGTAAGTAACACTGAAACATGCATGAGAGCATGAAGCTGTTCTGGAGGATTGTGTGATCATGCTCTCTGCAGCCGATGTGAGTAAGACCTTTAAACAGGTCAAAATTCAGACTGATTACCAGGACGTGTACTCTGAGCATGCGCTGACCAACTGGCAAGTGTCTTCACTGACATTTTCAATGTCTCCCTGTCCGAGACTGTAATACCAACATGTTTTAAGCAGACCACCTTAGTGCCTGTGCCCAAGAACACTAAGGTAACCTGCCTAAATGACTACTGACCCGTAGCACTCACATCTGTAGCCATAAAATTCTTTGAAAGGCTGGTCATGGCTCACATCAACATCATTATCCCAGAAACAGTAGACCCACTCCAATTTGTATACCGCACCAACAGACCCACAGATGATGCAATCGCTATTGCACTCCAAACTGCCCTTTCCCACCTGGACAAAAGGAACACCTATGTGAGAATGCTATTCATTGACTACAGCTCAGCGTTCAACACCATAGTGCCCTTAAAAGCTCATCACTAAGCTAAGGACCCTGGGACTAAACACCTCCCTCTGCAACTGGATCCTGGACTTCCTGACGGACCGCCCCCAAGTGGTAAAGATAGGCAACAACATCCACCACACTGATCCTCAACATGGGGGCCCCTCAGGGGTGTGTGCTTAGTCCCCTCCTGTACTCCCTGTTCACTCAACTGCACGGTCAGCCACGACTCCAACACCATCAGTAAGTTGGCTGATGACACAACAGTGGTAGGCCTGATCATCGACAACGATGAGAAAGCCTATAGGGAGGAGGTCAGAGACCTGATCGTGTTGTGCCAGGACAGCAAACTCTCCCTCAATGTGATCAAGACAAAGGAGATGATTGTGGACTACAGGAAAAGGAGGAGCGAGCACACCCCCATTCTCATCGATGGGGCTGTAGTGGAGCAGTTTGAGAGCTCTACATCACCAACAAACTAACATGGTCCAAGCACAATCTCTGAAACTAGAGACTCACATCTCCCTCACTAGCTTTAAGCACCAGCTGTCAGAGCAGCTTACAGATCACTGCACCTGTACATAGCCCATCTATCTACCGACCTCATCCCCATACTGGTATTTATTTATTTTGCTCCTTTGCACCCCAGTATCTCTACCTGCACATTCATCTTCTGCCAATCTACCATTCCAGTGTTTAATTGCTATAATGTAATTACTTCGCCACCATGGCCTATTTATTTCCTTAACTTACCTCATTTGCACTCACTGTATATAGACCTATTCCCCCTCAGGAGACTGAAAATATTTGGCATGGGTCCTCAGATCCTCAAAAGGTTTTACAGCTGCACAATCGAGAGCATCCTGACGGGTTGCATCACTGCCTGGTATGGCAAATGCCTCCAACTGCAAGGCACTACAAAGTGTAATTCATACGGCCTAGTACATAACTGGGGCCAAGCTTCCTGCCATCCAGGACCTCTATACCAGGGGGTGTCTGAGGAAGGCCCTAAAAAAATTGTCAAAGACTCCAGCCACCCTAGTCATACACTGTTCTCTCTGCTACCGCACGGCAAGCGGTATCAGAGCACCAAGTCTAGGTCCAAGAGGCTTCTAAACAGCTTCAAATGAGCTAATCAAATGGCTACCCAGACTATTTGCATTGCCGCCCCCCCCCTCCCCCCACGCTCCTGCTACTCTGTTATTATCTATGCATAGTCACTTTAATAACTCTACCTACATGTACATATTACCTCAATTACCAAGACACCGGTAATTAACACCGGCACATTGACTCTGTACCGGTACCCCCTGTATAAAGCCCCACTATTGTAATTTACTGCTGCTCTTTAATCATTTGTTATTCTTGTCTCTTACTTTTCTTTGTATATTCTTAAAACTGCATTGTTGATTAAGGGTTTGTAAATACGCATTTAACTGTAAGGTTTACACATGTTGTATTCGGTGCATGTGACGAATACAATTTTATTTGAAGTATTACTAAGTATTAACACGTAGTGTGGGGACATTCTATTCACCTCATATTTTCTTTCTATACCATGAACAAACCCCTTCTACCTCAATATGCATTGATAAACTCGATCAAATCCAAAGATATGCACAGGGCACGTCTACCAACTAGATTATAATATAGAATATGGCTGGACATTATCCTTTAATCTTCCTCATAATGGAGTTTTCCATACCTCCAGGGCAGGGGTGGAGAGGAGAACGTGGGTGGACTGTACCACGTCGGCAGCGTGGATGTTGTTGTGGTAGGCCACGTCGGCGTGGTAGTGGTCCTCCAGGGTCATCATGAAGGTGATGAAGGTGTCGGCTGGGATCTTAAAGTTTTTCAGCAGCTCTCGCTCCTGAGGTTGGGCAGCAACAGAAACCAGGCTCACAAGAGTAGAGCAAATATGTAACAAACGTTTGGTAAAGTATTGAAGTGTATTTGGGGTAGCCCTGACCGGGACTCAAACCCTTGGCCATTACACCAAGATTCAAATGTCTTGGAAGGAATGCTAAAGAATGCTACATTTGGCTGCTGTAATGTACAAACAGAGGAGATGCATTTGGAATTGGAGACTCATACCTGGAAAATGGAGTACATGACCACTGTCAAAGGCCGATTCCCCGAGTATTCAGCGATCTTGAAAATATCTAGACCCCATCTGTTGATCTCCTCAAATTCCTAGAACCACAACACAATAAAGTGAGAAAAAGTCTGATATGGCAATTAAGCAGAATTGTATTTAATAAATAAGAAATATTCAACTTTTTTAACATGCATAACAAAAGATATGAGAATGGCACAAAAAGTATAATACTTTTCCCATTGTGGTCCTCCAGATGACGTGACAAGTTTGGCAATAATACTTCACTGACATTATATTACAACATTAAAGGCCAAGCAATAAGCATTAAAGTAACTTAGCCATTCTTCAGTGTGACAATGTGCACCTGTCTGTATAAGTCTGTGTGTCTGTGTGTGTGTGTGTGTGTGTGTGTGTGTGTGTGTGTGTGCCGCCCACCGTGGCCAATAAGCCCTCCTGGAGGGTGGTGACCCCGAAACGGGGGATCTGGGTGGGGGTGAGGCTGGGGCTGAGGGCAGGCTTCTTCACTGCAACGATCTGGGACATGGGCCTCTTCTTCTTCTTGTCTTTCTCCTTAGGAGGCCCAGACATAATCTCCACATCATGCTGCTTTTCTACAGACAGAGAGAGCGAGAGGGAGAAGAGAGAGAGACAGAAGAGAGAGAGACTGAAAAAAATATATGCCCATTGGACTGTGGCTGTGTTGGTGTTAGGAGGGGAGCCCTGACTATTTGCCAGCTAGTAAGGCAGGTAGATTATTTATTTTATTTCAACTAATATATAGGAGGAGTAGCAACCTGTCATTCATGTTATGAGGCCCACCTATTTAGCAAAAAATAATAATACGTGTCACATGTCAGTTTGCAAACAATGTAAAAAATATAATAATTTTTTAAATAAAGCTGCATACAAACATGGTCCTCTTTTGCTTCAGCCTAGCTCAGTGCTTTCTGTGGTGGTGGTGCAAGCCAGCAGAATATGCAGAACGTAGGGTTTGGTAATGTTCTCTAGTTGCGCCGTAATTGGTTCCGTTTTCTGTCACTCATGGGGACACTACTTCACCGCAAAATCTATGAGTGGAGCTCAACAATTCAAGCCCCTTGGATGCTGCCATAGATTTACATTAGACATGCCCATCCAAGAAGCCACAAGGTAATTGGCCACAGAAAAAATGAAGTCAAATCACGTTATATCTACCGTAGCTTTGATTAGACTGATCATGTCAACATCATACTTTCAAAATCTTAGCTAGCAGGCTAGACAAGCAGTCATCATCATGAATCAAATCGACAATCTACTGGAAAATCCCTTTCAATCCTTGTCATATGAAGAGAAATTATAAATAAAACGTATCGGTGCTCATCAACCATCAACATTGCACAACAAGTTGGAAATCGCTAATTCAACAATGAGTGGTTTGGAAGGAATCAGTGGCTAACTGCAAGCATTGCAAAGCAATCACTAGCCTGCTATTCAGTGGAGAGGGTGTGTGGTCTAAGTTTTGGTTTAAGGGTCTCTTTTCCAAGATTAAAAGAATAAACATGCAACACCATGGGCCAGAAACTGTTGAATATACTGGCCATGCTGTCAATCCAGCATGACTTCTGTCGTGTTCAAAACAACTGGAAACTCTGAACTTGGAAACCTCAGACTTCAGTGAGTTTAAAATAACTGCGAACTCAGCAAAATAATTAGCTCTGACTGAGAAAATACGTTTTGAACGATCATCCAAGTCGGGAACCCTGGCCTCTTTCTAGAGCTCCGACCTGAAGATAACTGACGTCATGATTCAACCTTGTTCTTTTCCGAGCTCCCAGTTAGCTTGAAAGCACCATAAACCCAGAGGATGCCAGACTTTACTGACAAAATTTGCCCACAAGAAGGACCGCCGCGCCACCATCCCGTTCAAGTGAGCACAGCTCAAAAAGGTGAGTCCAAAAATGTATTGTATGCTGCTGCATAAATTATGTTATATGCCAGGGAGATAGTATTACTTTCTTAGCTGCTGTATACATAAGTGTTTGTTGTGTAGTAAGCTGTTAGTAGCCCATGTGCCTCACCCTAATAATTTGGTCCCTTTACCCTCATAACGTAGCCTACTGTTCTGACTTAGTGGTGCACATATAGCCTATATGTTACGGGTTTTCTTCCGTCGAAGGAGAGTCGGACCAAAATGCAGCGTGGTTAATATGATACATCTTTAATACGGTGAAAACGAACAATACAAAAACAACAAACGGAACGTGAAAACCTATACAGCCTATCTGGTGACAACTAACACAAAGACAGGAACAATCACCCACGAAACACTCAAAGAATATGGCTGCCTAAATATGGTTCCCAATCAGAGACAACGAGAATCACCTGCCTCTGATTGAGAACCGCCTCAGGCAACCATAGACTTTGCTAGAACACCCCACTAAGCCACAATCCCAAAACCTACGAAAACCCCCCATACATAAACACAACACAAAATAAACCCATGTCACACCCTGGCCTGACCAAATAAATATAGAAAACACAAAATACTAAGACCAGGGCGTGACAGAACCCCCCAAGGTGCGGACTCCCGACCGCACACTTAAACCCATAGGGGAGGGTCCGGGTGGGCGTCTGTCCACGGTGGCGGCTCCGGCTCGGGACGTGGACCCCACTCCAACCAAGTCTTAGTCCCCCTGTAACGCGTCCTTTGATTGGCGACCCTCGCCGCCGACCTTGGCCTAATAACCCTCACCAAGGACCCCACTGGACTGAGGGGCAGCTCGGGACTGAGGTAGAAGCTCGGGACTGAGGGGAAGCTCGGGACTGAGGGGAAGCTCGGGACTGAGGTAGAAGCTCGGGACTGAGGTAGAAGCTCGGGACTGAGGGGAAGCTCGGGACTGAGGGGAAGCTCGGGACTGAGGGGTAGCTCGGCACTGAGGGGAAGCTCAGCACTGAGGGGAAGCTCAGCACTGAGAGGATGCCTGGTACCGAGAGGAAGCCCAGTACTGAGAGGAAACTCAGGCAGGTAGTAGGCTCTGGCAGATCCTGGCTAGCTGGTGGTTCTGGCAGATCCTGGCTGACTGGCGGATCCTGGCTAGCTGGTGGTTCTGGCAGATCCTGGCTGACTGGCGGAACCTGGCTGACTGGCGGATCTGGAAGATCATGGCTGACTGGCGGATCCTGGCTGACTGGCGGATCTGGAAGATCCTGGCTGACTGGTGGATCCTGGCTGACTGGCGGATCTGGAAGATCATGGCTGACTGGCGGATCCTGGCTGACTGGCGGATCCTGGCTGAAAGGTGGATCCTGGCTGAATGGCGGATCTGGAAGATCCTGGCTGACTGGCGGATCCTGGCTGACTGGCGGATCTGGAAGATCCTGGCTGACTGGCGGCTCTAGCTGCTCTGGCTGCTCCATGCAGACTGGCAGCTCTGGCTGCTCCATGCAGACTGGCAGCTCCATGCAGACTGGCAGCTCTGGCTGCTCCGTGCAGACTGGCAGCTCTGGCTGCTCCGTGCAGACTGGCAGCTCTGGCTGCTCCATGCAGACTGGAGGCTCTGGCTGCTCCATGCAGACTGGCAGCTCCGTGCAGACTGGCAGCTCTGGCTGCTCCATGCAGACTGGAGGCTCTGGCTGCTCCATGCAGACTGGCAGCTCTGGCTTCTCCATGCAGACTGGAAGCTCTGGCTGCTCCATGCAGACTGGCAGCTCTGGCTTCTCCATGCAGATTAGCAGCTCTGGCTGCGCTGAACAGGCAGGAGACTCCGGCAGCGCTGGAGAGAAGGAAGGCTCTGGCAGCGCTAAACAGGCGAGCGACTCCGGCAGCGCTGGAGAGGAGGAAGGCTCTGGTAGCGCTAAACAGGCGAGGCGCACTGAAGGCCTGGTGCGTGGTGCTGGCACTGGTGGTACTGGGCCGAGGACACGCACAGGAAGCCTGGTGCGGGGAGCTGCCACCGGAGGACTGGTGTGTGAAGGTGGCACAGGATGGACCGGACCGTGAAGGTGTACTGGAGAGCCTGAGAGCAGGACTGGCACAGGACGTGCAAGGCTAGGTAGGTACACAGGAGGCCTAGTGCGTGAGGCTGGCACACTCTTCACCAGCCGACTAACACGCACGTCAGGACGAGTATGAAACGCTGACCCAGGTGCCATCAAATCCCCGACACGCTCCGTTGGGCGAACATCGTATCTAAAGCACCAACCTAGCAACTCCCTCATAACTCTCTCCTCCACTTTCCCCATTAACTCCTTCACAGTCTCTGCTTCACTCACCTCCAACACCGGCTCTGGTTCTGGTCTCCTCCTTGGCCCCTCACGATAAACAGGGGGAGTTGGCTCAGGTCTGAACCCTGACTCTGCCACACTCTCCCTGAGTCCCCCCCCCCAATACATTTTTGGGGCTGACTCTCGGGCTTCCATCCGCGTCGCCGTGCTGCCTCTTCATACCAGCGCCTTTCCGCTTTCGCCGCCTCCAGTTCTTCCTTGGGGCGGCGATATTCTCCAGGCTGTGTCCAGGGTCCTTTTCCGTCCAATATCTCCTCCCACGTCCAGAAGTCCTGTGATCGCTGCTCCTCACGATAAACAGGGGGAGTTGGCTCAGGTTTGAACCTTGACTCTGCCGAACTCTCCCTGAGCCCCCCCCCCCAAGAAATTTTTGGGGCTGACTCTCGGGTTTCCTTCTGCGCCGCCGTGCTTGTCTCTTCGACTCCATTCTCCTATAGCCCTCTTCGCACTGCTCCAGCGAATCCCAGGCGGGCTCCGGCACTCTCTCTGGGTCGACCGCCCACCTGTCTATTTCCTCCCAAGTCGTATACTCTAAACTTCGTAGCTCCTGCTGCCGCTGCCTGTCACCACGCTGCTTGGTCCTGGTGTGGTGGGTGATTCTGTTACGGTTTTCTTCCGTCGAAAGAGAGTCGGACCAAAATGCAGCGTGGTTAATATGATACATCTTTAATACGGTGAAAACGAACAATACAAAAACAACAAACGGAACGTGAAAACCTATACAGCCTATCTGGTGACAACTAACACAAAGACAGGAACAATCACCCACGAAACACTCAAAGAATATGGCTGCCTAAATATGGTTCCCAATCAGAGACAACGAGAATCACCTGCCTCTGATTGAGAACCGCCTCAGGCAACCATAGACTTTGCTAGAACACCCCACTAAGCCACAATCCCAAAACCTACGAAAAACCCCCATACATAAACACAACACAAAATAAACCCATGTCACACCCTGGCCTGACCAAATAAATATAGAAAACACAAAATACTAAGACCAGGGCATGACACTATAACCGTTTTTTGAGAAATGTAATCATCAAATAATTGTAAGAGCTTTCCTTGTCTGCTTATATTCCCCCTTAATTTATCCTACAGTTCTGACTTGGTGTACAGGGAGAATACTGTAAGAACGACCCATGTTCTGAATTTTGTCGCTGTACACTTCAAAAGTGCTGAACAAATAGTTATATTGACCACGTCCGTCTTTGCTCACTCATTAATGTCTTAATCAAAATTACAGATGGCCTCTTATCCACTCATCGTTCCCTTAGGCCATAGTTTGTACATCTCAATTATCAGTAGAAACCACATTTGTTTAGGCAAGTCAGCCATATCAGCTATGTTTTTTAAAAAGGCAGTAAATGAGGCTGAATTAACTGTTTTGCTGCCAGACAATGCAGGTTTAACGGTGGTAAGGATTTCACTCCATGGTGCTGAAAAGAAAGCTCTGCTGTTGGGACATCTTTATGTAGGCCCTAACAGTTTGTGGGCACCGTTTGTCACCGTTATAGAGCAATTCATGTATTGTTATGTTGTGTAGTCACTTAGCTGCAACAAGTTTTACATGCTAGACACTGAAAACGAAAGAAAATTAACAGTTGATTGTTTATTTTACGAACTATAGCTCATCTAAGATATTTTCACCACAAATCAAGTGAGAAATCAATTAAACTAGTACTAGGAATACTGCTTCAACTGATAACTCTCCAGCAAATGTCATCTCTCAACCAATAATGACTCCTGGTAGTCAGACAGTGGCAAATATGAGAAGACAGATCATAATCCCAGATCCGAAGCATGCAAATATCATTACGAGGACACACAATCTGCCACCACACCACATCAAGTGAAGCGGTCTCACCAATCTCTCAATATTTCCTTTTCCTTTCACCCAAAGCCATAGTTCTCCTTTCCGATCCCAGCCAACGTCAAAACAAACCAAATCATGTCAAATGGACATCTATTTTCAGGCTCCATTTTCTCTCAAGCATTTTGGTGAAGCTCCATTCTGCCACAATATCAGTGGTATTGAGGTATTGACGCAAAAGGCAGTCTAATAATATTACCGTCTCCATGGCAACGCCAGACAACATGTCCAGGAATGCCTTGCCGCCTGCTTCCTTTGGAAGCCCTTCGCTTTCCTCTAACATGCTGGCTAATAGGCCAGCAGACATGCATGACAAATGCCAAGTTTTGCAACCACATACTACATGATGTCATGCAGTATGTATGTTGGCCTGTTCACTACTCCAACTAATTATATACAAAACATGCTGTAGTAATTTTGTAAGTATATTTTAATTCATAATGCATTATACGTACTTATATTATAAGTACACATGTATAATGCCTTATGAGCTATGCATAATAATACAAAACATAGGCACTGCTCATAAACATCTATGACTACATTTGTAGAGCTGTATAATGCCCTATAAAGCGAATAAATATTGTATTTATGTACCAACTTTTGAGCAGGATGAATGCTTTACATCAATTCTTATTTGATAGTAGGGTCTAAATGAATACCTTGCCTAGCCATTGCAATGCCAGTTCAGGAACCATACTTAGAGTGCTGTTGTCACTCACCTAGGAAAGTGTTGGCGATAAACTCTGAGACTTGGTTTCCTGACCGGCTGGTTTCTGACAACTGGGTGAGCTCTCTGTTCAACATCCTTTTGAACTGGGAAACAAGATCAGACACAACGACAAGCATCAGTGACACGAGTTCATACATGGAAATACAGTGTGGAAAGTAGAACATACAGTTGAAGTCGGACGTTTACATACACCTTAGCCAAATACCCTTTAACTCAGTTTTTCACAATTCCTGACATTTAATCCTAGTAAAAATTCTCTGTCTTAGGTCAGGTAGGATCACCACTTCATTTTAAGAATGTGAAATTTCATAATAATAGCAGAGAATGATTTATTTCAGCTTTTATTTATTTCATCACATTCCCAATGGGTCAGAACTTTACATACACTCAATTAGTATTTGGTAACATTGCCTTTAAATTGTTTAACTTGGGTCAAACATTTCAGGTAGCCTTCCACAAGCATCCCACAAATAAGTTGGGTGAATTTTGTGGTGTAACTGAGTCAGGTTGGTAGGCCTCCTTGCTCACACACGCTTTTTCAGTTCTGCCCAGAAATGTTCTATAGGATGGAGGTCAGGGATTTGTGATGGCGACTCCGATACCTTGACTTTGTTGTCCTTAAGCCCTTTTGCCACAACTTTGGAAGTATGCTTGGGGTCATTGTCCATTTGGAAGACCCATTTGCGACCAAGCTCCTCATGATGCCATCTATTTTGTGAAGTGCACCAGTCCCTCCTGCAGCAAAGCAACCCCACAACATGATGCTGCCACCCCCGTGCTTCACGGTTGGGATGGTGTTCTTCGGTTTGCAAGCCTCCCCCTTATTCCTCCAAACATAACGATGGTCATTATGTCCAAACAGTTCTATTTTTGTTTCATCAGACCAGAGGACATTTCTCCAAAAAGTACAATCTTTGTGTTTTGCATCTTCACAATGTTCTTTGTTGTTGTTATGGGATCGATTTGCACTTTTCGCACCAAAGTACATTCATCTCTAGGAGACAGAACACGTCTCCTTCCTGAGTGGTATGACGGCTGCGTGGTCCCATGGTGTTTGTACTTGCGTACTATTGTTTGTGCAGATGAACGTGGTATCCTTCAGGCATTTGGAAATTGCTCCCAAGGATGAACCAGACTTGTGGAGGTCTACAATTTTTTTCTGAGGTCTTGGCTGATTTCTTTTGATTTTCCCATGATGTCAAGCAAAGAGTTTGAAGGTAGGCCTTGAAATACATCCACAGGTACACCTCAAATTGACTCAAATTATGTCAGAATCTTCTAAAGCCATGACATAATTTTCTAGAATTTTCCAAGCTGTTTAAAGGCCCAGTCAACTTAGTGTATGTAAACTTCTGACCCACTGGATTTGTGATACAGTGAATTATAAATGAAATAATCTGTCTTTAAACAATTGTTGGAAAAATTATTTTGCGTCATGCACAAAGTAGATGTCTTAACTGACTTACCAAAACTATAGTTTATTAACAAGAAATTTGTAGAGTGGTTGAAAAATTAGTTTTAATGACTCCAACCTAAGTGTATGTAAACTTCCGACTTCAACTGTACTTCAATAGAAAAAGTGTACCAGCAGTAAAGTTCCTATCATAATATGTGGAAAATTTGAAATTAACAAAACCAAATGAGAGTTCAAAATGGCAATAAACTAGATTTTTGAATTCTGTTTGGTGTGATTTTTCACACCACACTCAAGTGTCAGGAGTAACTAACAAGTAAATAATATGACAGTAGTGATTTCCTTGATCCCCCTCATACTGAATAACATGTCAGGTTATAGAAAAAGTCAAGTGTAACATGGGATATCAATAGAGTAACAGTAGTCAATTATATCAATAAGACCAGAAAATGAATCCAAAAATATGTATTTAAAACAAAACAATCATTCACTTCTTTCATGACACAACCTCATACCCTAGTCTATTCAGTGCATCACACTGGAGGGCACAAGGACTGGAACAGTGTTTTCAGCTGGGCTCGTACTGTTATGTAATCACTAACTGAACATAGCAGGCCTAAAAGAATCGCCTGAAACTAAATCCCCTACATACTGGTCTTGACCAGATAAAAAAAAGCTGTAGGGTTCTCTTCTGCACTGTTCAACCAATCCAGTATATGTGGAGGAGGAGTTAAGATGGAGCATCGCCTTGTTGACACCCAAAAGCAGAAGTCGAGTCCCAGGCTCTCTTTCCATTTCCCCTGTTGATGGGGACTCAGCAGAGGCTATGTAATCAGACATGTGGGTAGGGGACAAACCACAGTATACACTCTTAAAGGAGACATATCATGTACACACACAGGAAGGAACAGGTAGAGTATTTTTGTAATCACACTCACACACATACACCCAATGGAACAGGCATGTGTGTACACACACAGGCATGTGTAGACTGAATAATATGCAGTTTTATCAAATCTCACTGATATAATATGCAAAATCACTGACATCCAAATACATACTGTGTCCTACAGTACACCAAAGCACACTTCTTGTCATCCAGTTAATAAGTTTGCACTGAGATAACAGAAAATGACATCCTGACACACACATTCCCGTGCACTCAACGGTATGAGTGTCCAAAACATAGAAAGCAAAGTGACGTAGGGCATTCCAGTGGACACATGTTGAATGTAAAAAACAAAAACGAGTGACCAGCAGAAACCAACTTTGTTGAATAAAATCCAGTAGCAGATTGTACAGGTCTATTTTTGAGTTATTTCACCTTTATTTACCAGGTAGGCCAGTTGAGAACAAGTTCTCATTTATAACTGCGACCTGGCCAAGATAAGCAAAGCAGTGCGACACAAACAACACAGAGTTACACATGGAATAAACAAACGTACAGTCAATAACACAATAGAAAAAAATCTATATATAGGGTGTGCAAATGAGGTAAGATTAGGGCGGTAAGACAATACATAGGCTGTAGTGGCGAAGTACTTACAATTTAACAATTAAACACTGGAGTGATAGATGTGCAGAAGATGAATGTGCAAGTAGAGATACTGGGGTGAAAAGGAGCAAAGACATTATAAATAACAATATGGGGATGAGGTAGTTGGATGGGCTATTTACAGATGGGCTATTTACAGATGGGCTATTTACAGATGGGCTATGTACAAGTACAATGATCTGTGAGCTGCTCTGACAGCTGGTGCTTAAAGTTAGGAGTCTCCAGCTTCAGTGATATTTGCATTTTGTTCCAGTCATTGGCAGCAGAGAATTGGAAGGAAAGGCGGCCAAACGAGGAATAGGCTTTGGGGGTGACTAGTGAAATATACATGCTGGAGCGCATGCTATGGGTGGGTGCTGCTATGGTGACCAGTGAGCTGAGATAAGGCGGGGCTTTACCTAGCAAAGGCTTATAGATGACCTGTAGGTTTAGCAACGAATATGAAGCAAGGGCCAGCCAACGAGAGCCTACAGGTCGCAGTGGTGGGTAGTGTATGGGGCTTTGGTGACAAAACGGACGGCACTGTGATAGACTACATCCAATTTGCTGAGTAGAGTGTTGGAGGCTATTTTGTAAATGGCATCGCGAAGTCAAGGATCGGTAGGATAGTCAGTTTTACGAGGGTATGTTTGGCAGCATGAGCAAAGGATGCTTTGTTGCAAAATAGGAAGTTGATTCTAGATTTAATTTTGGATTGGAGATGCTTAATGTGAGTCTGGAAGGAGAGTTTACAGTCTAACCAGACACATAGGTATTTGTAAATGTCCATATATTCTAAGCGAGAACCGTCCAGAGTAGTGATGCTGGACGGCGTGCAGCGATCGGTTGAAGAGCATGCATTCAGTTTGACTTGTATTTAAGAACAGTTGGAGGCCACGGAAGGAGAGTTTTATGGCATTGAAGCTCGTCTGGAGATTAGTTAACACAGTGTCCAAAGAAGGGCCAGAAGTATAAAAAATGGTGTTGTCTGTGTAGAGGTGGATCAGAGAATCACCAGCAGCCAGAGCGACATCATTGATGTATACAGAGAAAAGAGTCGGCCCAATAATTGAACCCTGTGGCACTCCCATAGAGACTGCCAGAGGTCCGGACAACAGGCCCTCCGATTTGACACACTGAACTCTGTCTGAGAAGTAGTTGGTGAACCAGGCGAGGCAGTCATTTGAGAAACCAAGGCTGTTGAGTCTGCTGATGAGAATGTGGTGATTGACAGAGTCGAAAGTCTTAGCCAGGTCGATGAAGACGGCTGCACAGTATTGTCTTTTATCAATGGTGGTTATGATATAGTTTAGGACCTTGAGCGTGGCCGAGGTGCACCCATGACCAGCTCGGAAACCAGATTGCATAGCGGAGAAGGTACGGTGGGATTCAAAATGGTCGGTGATCTGTTTGTTAGCTTGGCTTTTGAAGACCTTAGAAAGGCAGGGTAGGATAGATATAGGTCTGTAACAGTTAGGGTCTAGAGTGTCTCCACCTTTGAAGAGGGGGATGACCGCGGCAGCTTTCCAATCTTTGGGGATCTCAGACGATACGAAAAAGAGGTTGACAGTGTTTCCTAGCCTCAGTGCAGTGGGCAGCTGGGAGGAGGCGCTCTTATTCTCCACGGACTTTACAGTCTATCCAATGAGTTTCATCACAAACTGACAGTCCTTACGTCCCAGATTGAAAGAGATCAAACAGCAATCAGCCAAAGACAAGGCTTCGCCGTAGCTCTGAGCTTAGTAAGTGGGACGGGCAGTGGAGGTTAAGGGGACAGGGACAGTACAGCTAGGTGCAGGGCACCAGAGCACATGGCTGACTGCTGCTCCATCCTCACACTCTCAACGTGAGTGTGAGTGAGTGAGTAAGTGAGTGAGAGAGAGAGAGAGAGAGACTTGTCCTGAAGCCACTCCTGCGTTGTTTTGGCAGTGTGCTTAGGGTCGTTGTCTTGTAGATTGATTGTGGACTACAGGAAAAGGAGGACCAATCACGCCCCCATTCTCATCGACTGGGCTGTAGTGGAGCAGGTTGAGAGCTTCAAGTTCCTTGGTGTCCACATCACCAACAAACTAACATTGTCCAAGATAGTCATGAAGAGGGCAAAACAAAACCTATTCCCCCTCAGGAGACTGAAAAGATTTGGCATGGGTCCTCAGATCCTCAAAAGGTTCTACAGCTGCACCATTGAGAGCATTGTGATGGGTTGCACCACTGCTCGGCCTCTGGCCGCAAGGCACTAGGGTAGTGCGTACGGCCCAGTACATCACTGGGTCCAAGTTTCCTGCCATCCAGGACCTCTATACCAGGCGGTGTCAGAGGAAGGCCCTAAAAATTGTCAAAGACTCCAGCCACCCTAGTCATACACTGTTCTCTCTGCAACCGCACGGCAAGCGGTATCAGAGCGCCAAGTCTAGGTCCAAGAGGCTTCTAAACAGCTTCTACCCCCAAGCCATAAGACTCCTGAACATCTAATCAAATGGCTACATCAAATGACTATTTTAAACTGCTGCTACTCTGTTATTATCTATGCACAGTCACTTTAATAACTCTACCTACGTGTACATATTACCTCAATTACCTTGACTAACCAGTGCCCCTGCACACTGACTCTGTACCGGTATCCCCTGTATATAGCCTCGCTAATGTTATTTTACTGCTGCTCTTTAATTATTTGTTACTTTTATTATTATTTTGGGGGGGGTATTTTTTTTTAAACTGAATTTTGGTTAAGGGCTTGTAAGTAAGCATTTCACTGTAAGGTGAAATGTTGTATTCTGCTCATGTGACAAATACAATTTGGTTAGATTTGTTGGAAGGTGAACCTTCGCCCAGTTCTTTGGTCCTGAGTGCTTTGGAGCAGGTTTTCATCAAGGATCTCTCTGTACATTGCTCCGTTCATCTTTCCCTCAATCATGACTAGTCTCCCAGTCCCTACCTCTGAAAAACCTCCCCACAGCATGATGCTGCCACCAGCATTATTCAATTTAAGAATGATGGAGGCCACTGTGTTCTTGGGAACCTTCAATGCTGCAAAACACTTTTGGTACCCTTCCCCAGATCTGTGCCTAGACACAATCCTGTCTCGGCGCTCTACGGACAATTCCTTCGACCTCACGGCTTGGTTTTTGCTCTGACATGCACTGTCAACTGTGGGACCTGACATAGACAGGTGTGTGCCTTTCCAAATCCAATCAATTGAAGAAACATCAAGGATGATCAATGGAAACAGGATGCACCTTTGCTCAATTTTGAGTCTCATAATGTAAAAAACTTGTGCAAATCTATATATATATATTTTTAAATAAAACTTTGTGCAAAAATGTCTAAAAAACTTTTTCCGCTTTGTCATTTATATTTAATAATTTTTTTGAAAAAGGATGTAAAGTAACAAAATGTGGAAAAAGTTATTTTCCGAATGCACTGTAGATGGAGATTAGATTTTTTATTAACCAGACCTATATCTTTGCTATTCTTCAAGCAATCATTCCCAGGTTTTTACAGTAGATGAGGCTCAGTTCAAATGCAACGCAGCTCACCTTGTTGGAAGCCATCTCACTGACTGAGTGACGGGTCTGCAGGGTCTCCAGCTGGTCCAGACACCAGTCCAGCTCCTCCAGCGTCTCCATGGCCAGCTTCTGGTAGGGCTCGTCTGAGGGGGCCAAAGGTCAGACTACAGTTAAAGCCCTGAGAGAGCGTTTGTTCTGATCTCTGCTGCTAAAAAAATACATTAAAACTTAAACTTCAGTGAGCGCGGTTTTTCCTTTTCTTCAAGTAAAAGCCCACCAGAGACCATCCATTTCAGAACCTAGACTTACCAGACTGAGACCCAGATCCAAATCTTCAAACAAGGCCCATTCAGTAGTGATTACTTTCTCTTTATTTTACCATTTTTTTCTCATTTTACCTTTATTTAACTAGGCAAGTCAGTTAAGAACAAATTCTTATTTAAGAACAAATTCTTATTTTCAATGACGGCCTAGGAACAGTGGGTTAACTGCCTTGTTCAGGGGCAGAGCGACAGAATTTTATCTTGTCAGCTCGGGGATTCGATCTTGCAACCTTTCGTTTACAAGTCCAACGCTCTCACCACTAGGCTACCTGCCGCCCCCAAAATCACTGGACAGAAATCTGTGTGAGGTCTTTCACTTCGAGTCACTAACGTCTAATGCAAGCTCTGTTTTTAAATCAAGATTGGTTCCATTTCAAACCAGAGACTATAAAACTCATTGTGTTGAATGTATGCCTTTTTGTTGTCCTCTTCACATTCTCACTGCACTGCCCTTATCAATGTAAAGCTGACAGATAATAACAGCAATTGTGGCAGTAGCATCAAACAAATCTTATGTAGGTCTGTATTTTCAGTTCTTGAGAACTTGTTATTTTTACAGGGTGAAGCAGACACTAGGGAACAAGAATTGGCACAACAGGCAAATTCTTGTTGTGAAGTCATGTAAGAGGTAAGATCAGATGAGTATAATATTGACCTGTTATGCTTGACTTGGTGTGGGTAGGTATGGAGGGAGGGTTGCTGCCTGATGGCCGCCTGTTGGGCCGATCTTGCAGATTAGTTATGTAGGCAAAATTGCTTCTGACTGTTCGGAGACTGGCAAGCACCTAAAGAGAAAGGTTGGAGGGTAGTGTTATGTTGCATTATAACCTTCAAATTGATTTCCAACCCTCAACATCAGGAATTCATAACACACACACACACGAGAGAGAGAGAGAGAGAGAAAAAGCATGAACATAGCACTAACCTGTGCAAATGGTGTCACAATCATGTCTTCTCCATGTCTGAAATGACAGAAGAAGAAAAAAACACTTGGTTAGATACGAAACCTTCAACCAACAGGTGGAGAACAGAATATCAGCATCTTAAAAGGTTAATATTAATATACAATACATATAATGGGGCTCTATGGTACTCAATGGGCATCTTAACTGCAACCTGAACACCCTCATGTCCTGCATCAGTTAACACATTGGACACAGAGAGAAAACAAGTGACATGCACACAACTGACTGTGGGAGAACCCTGGGAAAACAGACATTACCCTTTGGAACTGTGCTGTGGGGGAATCATCATGCACACAATGTGTTGTCTTGGGGTCAAGCCTTTCTGTGGTTAAGATAATAGGCCTCAGGCTATTCATGCAGCACACATACAGTAGCAGGCTCAACTCAGATGCAAGGACTGTGGGGCTTTTCTTTTTGGGATGGTTTGGGAGGGAAGGGGCTGAGGGGCGTGTATGTATGGGTGGGGTGGTGTTCAGCAGGAGGGTGTGGGGGGGTTAAGGGGTTGGTGAGTGGAGGAAGTGTCTGAAACCTGCAAGCGAAGTGGAACAGTCCTTAAAGGAGAAGTAAAAAAGAAAACATTTGTCACGCGCGTCTCTCACCGCGGCAGCCAACTGACTTCCCAGTGCTTCAAGCCCTCTTCCCTTTAAAGACATAGAGAGTCCAGTGACTAAACTAAACATGGCTAAAATAACCTCCAGAAACAAACATCAACAAATCAAGACTGTTAGACTTAATTCAATTGACTTTAAGGTTGAGTCTTTAGGGAAATCTGTGGAATCATAGTTGAAGGGTTAGTTATGTCATTATAAATATGGAGAGAGTAAGTGAAGTATTGGTAAGTGAAATATCAGGGGTGGGGGAGAGCAACAAAGAGGCAAAGAGAGAGACAGGACAGAAACAGCAACATAGTGAGTGAGAAAGAGAGAGGGAGAGAATGAGAGAGAGAGAGATGGGGAAAAAGAGAGAGAGGGGAAGAAGAAAATGACCTGGAGAAGGTGTTAGGAGGAGGATCACACATCACAATGCTACAATGCTACTTACAGCTCACTGGCCGTGGAGGAGTTGCGGGACATGGCTTTGGGCGAGAGGTCGAAATCTGAGTCGGAGCGATATAGGAAGGACTCGCGGCGCTGGCTGTGGGGGTAGTTGGCCTGTAGGACCAGGCCAGAGATGGGGCTAACCTGGGGGTCCAGGGGACTGCGCCCCACCGACAGCCCATTCTCCACATCAAAGCTAAGGGGGAGAGAAGGGAGAGGCAGAAGGGTTGGATTCATGTTATGGGTGTCTTTCAGTTTGTTCAGCAGTGACATCCTGGCATTGTCATCACAGAAAATAATGACAAGAGCCATCAACATCAAGGGAAGAGAAGGTAGAGAGAAGGCAAGATTCATGTCAATAGGTGTCTGGAGCAGCGGAGCAGGAAGACAGGACGACATTGTCCATTCATTTATTGTGTACAGTATGATGTCAGAGTCATGGAAGTCTGACAAGATTTGTGAATCAGAAATCATCAGTTTTCATCATAAAAAAAACATTGACCAATCACTGCCAGCATCATTGCTAATACACAGTATATAGAGTATAAAAAATGAGCTGACTTAGTGATCTGCCACCCCCAACACCCATTACTTTAACTCAAATCACACTAGCGTCAGCACTGACTTCACAACATACAGTACCAGTCAAATGTTTGGACACACATACTCATTCAAGGGTTTTTCTTTATTTTTACCATTTTCTACATTGGAGAATAATATTGAAGACATTACAACTATAAAATAACACATATGGAATCATGTAGTAACCAAAAAAGTGTTACACAAATCAAAAATATTTTATATTTGAGATTTTTCAAAGTAGCCACCCTTTGCCTAGATGATAGCTTTGCACAAAAAAAACACATTTTTTGTTACTGCATGATTCCATATATGTTATTTCATAGTTTTGATGTCTTCACTATTATTCTACAATTTAGAAAATAGTAAAACTAAATAAAAACCCTTGAATGAGTAGGTGTGTCCAAACTTTTGACAGGTACTGTACGTCATCAGTGCGTTCTTCCTCTCCCTCTGTCAGGCATGCTTATGGCACCTATCCACCCCTGCAGCCAGACCCTGACCTAAAAATATCAGGGTGATCAATCCATAGCCATCCAATCTCCTAATAATGCTGACTTGGGGAACCTGTTTCCAGAGGCACGTCAGGCCCAGGAGGCTGCCAAGAACGCTGCAAGGATTCCCTTGAGTGTCTTGGTGTGATGTGTAGTTTCTTTGCGTAACACAGAAAACGCAGAGTGTGAACAGCTAGAAAATACATTGAGGTCTGTTTGATGGATGAGAGCAATTCCACTTTCCTTTTCATATTTTAAGAATGTATTAAGACTAAGTTAGGAGATCAGAGGTGGAGAAAGGCAAGTGCGAGAAACAATGGGAAAGCTGAATGTGGGGATTGAACCCCAGTCTCTGGCGGGAAGTCAGATACACGACAGTATGTGTCAAGAACAGGGAGTGTTAATAATAATAAATACCATTTAGCAGACGATTTTATCCAAAGCGACTTATAGTCATCTATGCATACATTTTACGTATCGGACTTTGCACCAGCAAAGTATAGTTGATACAGCAGTGACTTTACACATACAGCAGAAGTTCTAATAGTACATTACCCTCCTCCTTTAGGCTTACTAGTAATGTGACTGTATGTCTGATCTGTGTGTCTAACTCCAGAAGAGAGTTGTTCCAGGGCGATGCCACAGTAAATGAGCGACAGCTGCAAGGTCGGGCTGAGGTGGAGTTGGAGAGAGTGGTTCTAAGAATAGCCCTCTATCATTGATGGGGGACATGTGAGAGGGCTATACATAGCCCAAAATATACTGCATGCCCCCTGGCTGGAGTCTCATATAATTACATTAGGCTGAGGCCCTCACCCCATACGGTACATACCCTTTCACTTGACTTCAAGTTCAACTCAAATCAATGTTTATTGGTGGTGTACACAGTTTAGCAGCTGTTCAAACTAGAATGGACCAAACACACCAAGACAGTCGTGAAGAGGGCACGACAAAGCCTATTCCCCCTCAGGAAACTAAAAAGATTTGGCATGGGTCCTGAGATCCTCAAAAGGTTCTACAGCTGCATCATCGAGAGCACCCTTGACAGGTTGCATCACTGCCTGGTACGGCAATTGCTCGGCCTCCGACCGCAAAGCACTTCAGAGGGTAGTGCGTATGGCCCAGTACATCACTGGGGCAAAGCTGCCTGCCATCCAGGACCTCTACACCAGGCGGTGTCAGAGGAAGGCCCTGAAAATTGTCAAAGACCCCAGCCACCCCAGTCATAGACCGTTCTCTCTACTACCGCATGGCAAGCTGTACCGGAGTGCAAAGTCTAGGACAAAAAGGCTTCTCAACAGTTTTTACCCCCAAGCCATAAGGACTATTTGCATTGTGCCCCCCCCCCAACCCCTCTTTTACACCACTGCTACTCTCTGTTTATCTTATATGCATAGTCACTTTAACCATACATTCATGTGCATACTACCTCAATTGGGCTGACCAACCAGTGCTCCCGCACATAGGCTAACTGGGCTATCAGCATCTCACTGTTGTATTTGTCGAACGTGACAAATAAACTTTGATTTGATATAGTGGATGCGGCAAAATGTTAATAGTAATAAACTGTCAAACAATTAAAATGTAAGAAAATAAATATAAAAAAATTGCACATATTCTCATGCTATTGACCAACACATGATTCTTTGCAAAGCACTGTGTAGTTTGTCAGAGTTCCTTTCAGTTGAACTATTATTGCATGTCTCTGGGGCACCTGCAACAAGCATCTCTGGATGTGCATTTCACTCACAGACTCCTCTCACAAAAGCAGTCAGATATGGGACTGTGTGTATGGGGTGTTGTATGCATTCTTTGTACTAAATACAGGACAATGATGCTCAGTATTTTGCGTAAATGAACATTTAAAAACCAGCCTGCATCATACTAGGAAAGTGATTGACATCAGTGATCAGAAGCAATGACATAATTAATTATTTAACCAATGTTTGATTATTTTTTTTCCATTTTGGCTTGTGACTCCTGCATAGCCTACTATACTGGAATTACGACTCCATTTTGTTGATCCCTGCCTACAGACAGAAACTAAAACAAGAGGCTCCCACGCTGAGGTCTGTCCAACGCTGGTCCGACCAAGCAGACTCCACACTCCAAGACTGCTTCCATCACGTGGACTGGGATATGTTTCGTATTGCGTCAGATAACAATATTGACGAATACGCTGATTCGGTGTGCGAGTTCATTAGAACGTGCGTTGAAGATGTCGTTCCCATAGCAACGATTAAAACATTCCCTAACCAGAAACCGTGGATTGATGGCAGCATTCGCGTGAAACTGAAAGCGCGAACCACTGCTTTTAATCAGGGCAAGGTGTCTGGTAACATGACCGAATACAAACAGTGCAGCTATTCCCTCCGCAAGGCTATCAAACAAGCTAAGCGTCAGTACAGAGACAAAGTAGAATCTCAATTCAACGGCTCAGACACACGAGGCATGTGGCAGGGTCTACAGTCAATCACGGACTACAGGAAGAAATCCAGCCCAGTCACGGACCAGGATGTCTTGCTCCCAGGCAGACTAAATAACTTTTTGCCCGCTTTGAGGACAATACAGTGCCACTGACACGGCCTGCAACGAAAACATGCGGTCTCTCCTTCACTGCAGCCGAGGTGAGTAAGACATTTAAACGTGTTAACCCTCGCAAGGCTACAGGCCCAGACGGCATCCCCAGCCGCGCCCTCAGAGCATGCGCAGACCAGCTGGCCGGTGTGTTTACGGACATATTCAATCAATCCCTATACCAGTCTGCTGTTCCTACATGCTTCAAGAGGGCCACCATTGTTCCTGTTCCCAAGAAAGCTAAGGTAACTGAGCTAAAGGACTACCGCCCCGTAGCACTCACATCCGTCATCATGAAGTGCTTTGAGAGACTAGTCAAGGACCATATCACCTCCACCCTACCTGACACCCTAGACCCACTCCAATTTGCTTACCGCCCAAATAGGTCCACAGACGATGCAATCTCAACCACACTGCACACTGCCCTAACCCATCTGGACAAGAGGAATACCTATGTGAGAATGCTGTTCATCGACTACAGCTCGGCATTCAACACCATAGTACCCTCCAAGCTCGTCATCAAGCTCGAGACCCTGGGTCTCGACCCCGCCCTGTGCAACTGGGTACTGGACTTCCTGACGGGCCGCCCCCAGGTGGTGAGGGTAGGCAACAACATCTCCTCCCCGCTGATCCTCAACACTGGGGCCCCACAAGGGTGCGTTCTGAGCCCTCTCCTGTACTCCCTGTTCACCCACGACTGCGTGGCCACGCACGCCTCAACTCAATCATCAAGTTTGCGGACGACACAACAGTGGTAGGCTTGATTACCAACAACGACGAGACGGCCTACAGGGAGGAGGTGAGGGCCCTCGGAGTGTGGTGTCAGGAAAATAACCTCACACTCAACGTCAACAAAACTAAGGAGATGATTGTGGACTTCAGGAAACAGCAGAGGGAACACCCCCTATCCACATCGATGGAACAGTAGTGGAGAGGGTAGCAAGTTTTAAGTTCCTCGGCATACACATCACAGACAAACTGAATTGGTCCACTCACACAGACAGCATCGTGAAGAAGGCGCAGCAGCGCCTCTTCAACCTCAGGAGGCTGAAGAAATTCGGCTTGTCACCAAAAGCACTCACAAACTTCTACAGATGCACAATCGAGAGCATCCTGGCGGGCTGTATCACCGCCTGGTACGGCAACTGCTCCGCCCTCAACCGTAAGGCTCGCCAGAGGGTAGTGAGGTCTGCACAACGCATCACCGGGGGCAAACTACCTGCCCTCGAGGACACCTACACCACCCGATGTTACAGGAAGGCCATAAAGATCATCAAGGACATCAACCACCCGAGCCACTGCCTGTTCACCCCGCTATCATCCAGAAGGCGAGGTCAGTACAGGTGCATCAAAGCTGGGACCGAGAGACTGAAAAACAGCTTCTATCTCAAGGCCATCAGACTGTTAAACAGCCACCACTAACATTGAGTGGCTGCTGCCAACACACTGACACTGACACTGACTCAACTCCAGCCACTTTAATAATGGCAATACGAAACATATCCCAGTCCACGTGATGGAAGCAGTCTTGGAGTGTGGAGTCTGCTTGGTCGGACCAGCGTTGGACAGACCTCAGCGTGGGAGCCTCTTGTTTTAGTTTCTGTCTGTAGGCAGGGATCAACAAAATGGAGTCGTGGTCAGCTTTTCCGAAAGGGGGGCGGGGCAGGGCCTTATATGCATCGCGGAAGTTAGAGTAACAATGATCCAAGGTCTTTCCACCCCTGGTTGCGCAATCGATATGCTGATAAAATTTAGGGAGTCTTGTTTTCAGATTAGCCTTGTTAAAACCCCCAGCTACAATGAATGCAGCCTCCGGATAAATGGTTTACAGTTTGCAGAGAGTTAAATAAAGTTCGTTCAGAGCCATCGATGTGTCTGCTTGGGGGGATATATACGGCTGTGATTATAATCGAAGAGAATTCTCTTGGTAGATAATGCGGTCTACATTTGATTGTGAGGAATTCTAAATCAGGTGAACAGAAGGATTTGAGTTCCTGTATGTTTCTTTCATCACACCATGTCAGGTTAGCCATAAGGCATACGCCCCCGCCCCTCTTCTTACCAGAAAGATGTTTGTTTCTGTCGGCGCGATGCGTGGAGAAACCCGTTGGCTGCACCGCCTCGGATAGCGTCTCTCCAGTGAGCCATGTTTCCGTGAAGCAAAGAACGTTACAGTCTCTGATGTCCCTCTGGAATGCTACCCTTGCTCGGATTTCATCAACCTTGTTGTCAAGAGACTGGACATTGGCAAGAAGAATGCTAGGGAGTGGTGCACGGTGTGCCCGTCTCCGGAGTCTGACCAGAAGACCGCCTCGTTTCCCTCTTTTTCGGAGTCGTTTTTTGGGTCGCTGCATGGAATCCACTCCGTTGTCCTGTTTGTAAGGCAGAACACAGGATCCGCATCGCGGAAAACATATTCTTGGTCGTACTGATGGTGAGTTGACGCTGATCTTATATTCAGTAGTTCTTCTCGACTGTATGTAATGAAACCTAAGATGACCTGGGGTACTAATGTAAGAAATAACACGTAAAAAAACAAAAAACTGCATAGTTTCCGAGGAACGCGAAGCGAGGCGGCCATCTCTGTCGGCGCCGGAAGTCAACAACAACAAATACCTGGGTTTATCAGACTGAGTGGGAAGATAAGTGTTCATATCAGTGGTATTCATATGGTTAGTTACTTCTACTGGAAACGGAATGGGCTTCCGAGTGTCCGGTAGCACAATCTATTGGGGACAGAAATAACAGATCACTGTGCCAGTCAGTGTTATGTTCCCCAGCACACCAGTGTCTCTATACAGAGAGCACAGAGCAATGTGACCACTGTTTAAAATACAGTTGAAGTCAGAAGTTTACATACACCTTAGCCAAATACATTTCAACTAAATTTTTCACAATTCCTGACATTTGATCCTAGTAAAAATGATCGGTCTTAGGTCAGTTAGGATCACCACTTCATTTTAAGAATGTGAAATGTCAGAATAATAGCAGAGATTATTATTTATTTCAGATTTGATTTCTTTCATCACATTCCCAGTGGCTCAGAAGTTTACATACACTCAATTCAAATTTGGTAGCATTGCCTTTAAATTGTTTAACTTGGGTCAAACGTTTCGGGTAGTCTTGCACAAGCGTCCCACAATAAGTTGGGTGAATTTTGGCCCATTCCTCCTGACAGGGCTGGTGTGACGGAGTCAGGTTTGTAGGCCTCCATTGCTCGCACACGCTTCTTCAGTTCTGCCCACAGAGGGTTGAGGTCAGGGCTTTGTGATGGCCACTCCAAAACCTTGACTTTGTTGTCCTTAAGTCATTTTGCAACAACTTTGGATGTATGCTTGGGGTCATTGTCCATTCGGAAGACCCATTTGCGACCAAGCTTCAACTTCCTGACTGACGTCTTGAGATGGTGTTTCAATATATCCACATAATTTTCCATCCTCATGATGCCATCTATTTTGGGAAGTGCACCAGTCCCTCCTGCAGCAAAGCACCCCCACAACATGATTCTGCCACCCCCATGCTTCACGGTTGGGATGTTGTTCTTCGGCTTGCAAACCTCCCCCTTTTTCCTCCAAACATAAAGATGGTCATTATGGCCAAACAGTTCTATTTTTGTTTCATCACACCAGAGGACATTTCTCCAAAAAGTACGATCTTTGTCCCCATGTGCGGTTGCAAACCGTAGTTTGGCTTTTTTATGCCGGTTTTGGAGCAGTGGCTTCTTCCTTGCTGAGCGGCCATTCAGGTTATGTCGATATAGGACTCGTTCTACTGTGGATATAGCTACTTTGTACCTGTTTCCTCCAGGATCTTCACAAGGTCCTTTGCTGTTGTTCTAGGATTGATTTTCACTATTTGCACCAAAGTACGTTCATATCTAGGAGACAGAACACATCTCCTTCCAGAGCGGTATGACGGCTGCATGGTCCCATGGAGTTTATACTTGTGTACTATTGTTTGTACAGATGAACGTGGTACCTTCAGGCGTTTGGAAAATTCTCCCAAGGATGAACCAGACTTGTGGTCTACAAATGTTTTTGGGCTGATTTCTTTTGATTTTCCCATGATGTCAAGCAAAGAGGCACTGAGTTTGAAGGTTGGCATTGAAATACATTCACAGGTACACCTCCAATTGACTCAAATGATGTCAATTAGCCTATCAGAAGCTTCTAAAGCCATGACATACTTTTCTGGAATTTTCCAAGCTGTTTAAAGGCACAGACAACTTAGTGTATGTAAACCTGACCCACTGGAATTGTGATACAGTGAAATCTGTCTGTAAACAACTGTTGGAAAAAATACTTTTGTAATGCACAAAGTAGATGTCCTAACCGACTTGCCAAAACTATAGTTTATTAACAAGAAATTTGTGGAGTGGTTGAAAAACGAGTTTTAATGACTCCAACGTAAGTGTATGTAAACTTCCGGTATATCTGGAATTCCAGCCAAACAGGTAATACAAGTTTGTACCTCTATTTCAGATGTTAAACAGTTGTTTCCCTCTTACAGCATGGAGAATATGTATAATGTAATTACTTGACACACATATATTAAACCAATCGTGCCGTTCTGCTGAATAAACCTTGTTAATCAATCATCTCTTATTACAGTATGTTGGGTGTTCTAAGAAGCTCTATGAGATGTTCTGTGTATGTATCACAAAGCTCACAGGCAGGTCATGAGGTAGACAAATGCATCATAACTGGTGGTGGTGACCTTGGTATTGTCATTTTTCTCAGGCTCTGATGTCAGTCGGTTTCTTCTCTCCCTTCACTTCTAGTCTGAACTACAGTCAGAACTCATGGGAGACAGGACTCTCTGTATATCACACTAGCCATCTGGGGAGACCACCGGCACACACACAGGCAGGCGATCACACACACACACACACACACACACACACACTTAGTGCCTACTAATTACTAAAAGACTATCCTATACTGAACAGGATCTGTGTCATTGATACGTCATCTGGTCTCCGCAAACACAGAAGTCAATCATCCGCGTTTCCTTTCCTCTACAGAGTAAATTCAAATAAGCCTTCAGGTCAATGTCATTCAGATAAAGAAAGAATAGACATTAACATCTAAAGCTAATAAAAAGCAGTCAGGAACAATGTTCCCTCTAAGCTGCGGGTGGGCGCCAAGCTCCCCCGAGACTGCCGCGCAGCAGAAGAAATATCAGCCGGTGCAGAGAAGCATGAGATTGAACGTCACTCAACTTTCTAAAGTGTTCCCCCTTAGTTAATACTGTCAACGTTTCCCTTTACTGTCGAAATTGTGATCGAATCAATGCAATATTAGTCACTTTCAACGCAACATACCGAAACAAAAAGAACTATGTAAGTCTTATTAGTATGCAAAATTAACTATGCAAGAGATTAAGGTGTAGGCAGAATGCATCGGAGTAGGATTCTTTTGCATAGAGAGAGAAGACTCAGGCTCTACACAGACTGGCGCGCCATAACCAACTGGAGCTGCAGTAGGCCTATATGCAAGTAGACCATTGTCATATGGATCTGTGCCATTCACTTTGAACTGGACTATGTTTACAGCATGAGTGGTGGTGAGTAGATGCGCTTGCTTTGAGATCAAAGTGAGAGCTACATGTAGTGACTTGTGCGCATATGTAATAATATCAAGCCCTGCATGTTTTTTCCCATGTAGGCTGAATGACAGAACAGCTATTTCCATGCTGCAATGTTATGGGATTCATTTTCTTCATAGTTTTTGATGGTAGGCCACTGGTAGGCCTACATTATGATCGGATAGCCACAGTAGCTTACTTGGCCACTGTTAAAACTAAAAGTTAAAGCGGATACATCCTCAGTGTTCACAGAAAATGCACACCAGAAGTTGCACAGAATTTTCACAATGTTCAAATTTACTTTTGTTGCGCTCACCAGACCTGAAATTTTGAAAAAATTATAGGAACATTGTTCAGGACCCATGTGCAGATGACTAGATGAAACTTGTCAGTCAGTATGGATCCAATCTCAGCCACTGAAAATGTGGGTTTGGTGACCCCCTTCGTTCCTGCCCAGTCCGGAGCGAGGCCTGTCTCCTGCGATTGACACCAGCTGGGCAGCGCTGCGGTGTTCATGGGAACCCCAGAGATCTGAAGGGACCTTTACTTTTGTTCCGTGCCAGAGACAGATGTTATTGCCAACAGAGTGGGCTTCCAGAGGATGACACAGCGCCTGGAGTCAAAAGTCATATCTTCCCACTCCTGTTTTTTTTCAGCATGGCGTGAGAACCAGCTCCAGGGGCCTCACCGACCTATGACAATTAAAGTGTGTGTGTGTGTGTGTGTGTGTGTGAGTGTTTTTTTCTCTGCAATGTTCCCGGGGGCCTGGAAGCAGAGAAAGTTGGAAAACAGAGGATTGGACCTTTTTTGGTGTGTGTGTGTTCCTGGTGATGCGTAAACTGTATTGGTTGGAAAGGGGTCACCTGGTGTGGGAAGGGGGATGTTAGTTTTGTACCCCCACACCATTGTGCTTGACCTGACACCCGCAGCAGAAGCTAGTTAAGGACCATGTCACCTCCACCTTACCCTACACCCTACACCCACTACAATTCGCATACCGCCCCAACAGATCCACGGTGGGACACAATCACTGTTGCACTGCACACTGCCATATCTCACTGAGACAAGAGAAATGCCTATGTAAGAATCCTGTTAATTGACTACAGCTCAGCCTTCAACTCCAAGCTCATCCTAAACTCCGGGGCCTGGGTTTGAACCCCTCCCTGTTCAACTGGGTCCTACACTTCCTGATGGGCCGACCCCAAGTGGTGAAGGTTAACAACAGCACCTCCGCCTCGCTGATCCTGAACACATGGGCCCCACACATATCTCCCTTAATCATCAAGTTTTCTGACGAGTCAACAATGGTAGGCCTGATGACCAATAATGACGAGACATCCTACAAGGAGGAGGTGAGAGCCCTGGCGGAGGGGTGCCAAGAAAATAATCTCTCTCAACATCAACAAAATGAAGGAGCTGATAGTGGACTACAGGAGACATCAGTAAGAGCACACCCTCACAGACAGGGCCACAGTGGAGGGTTAAAAGCATCAAGTTCCTCGGAGTGCACATCAATGACAACCTGAAATGGTCCCGTCCCACAGACAGCATGGTGAAGAAGGCGCAGCAGCGTCCCTTCAACCTCAGGAGAAATTAGTCTTGGCCCCCAAGACCCTTACGAACTTCTACAGATGCATCATGGAGAGCATCCTGTCGGGCTGGTACGTTATTGAATAGTACCCTCAAAATACTATTCTGAACGTCAACAGTGAAGAGGCGACTCAGGGATGTTGGCCTTCTATGCAGAGTTGCAAAGAAAAAGCCATATCTCAGACTGGCCTATAAAAATAAAAGATTAAAGATGGGCAAAATAACACAGACACTGGACAGAGGAACTCTGCCTAGAAGGCCAGCATCCTGGAGTCGCCTGTTCACTGTTGACGTTAGAACTGGTGTTTTTCGGGTACTATTTAATGAAGCTGCCAGTTGAGGACTTGTGAGGTGTCTTTCTCAAGCTCTAATGTACTTGTCCTCTTGCTCAGTTGTGCACCGGGGCCTCCCACTCTTTCTATTCTGGTTAGAGCCAGTTTGCGCTGTTCTGTGAAGGGAGTAGTATACAGCGTTGTACGAGATCTTCAGTTTCTTGGCAATTTCTTGCATGGAATAGCCTTAATTTCTCAGAACAAGAATAGACTGCTGAGTTTCTGAAGAAAGTTCTTTGTTTCTGGCCATTTTGAGCCTGTAATCGAACCCACAAATGCTGATGCTCCAGATACTCAACTAGTCTAAAGAAGGCCAGTTTCATTGCTTCTTTAATCAAGACAACAGTTGTCAGCTGTGCTAACATAATTGCAAAAGGGTTTTCTAATGATCAATTAGCCTTTTAAAATGATCAACTTGGATTAGCTAACACAACATGCCATTGGAACACAGGAGTGATGGTTGCTGATAATGGGCCTCTGTATGTCTATGTAGATATTCCATTAAAAAATAAAGAAAAATTAGCTGTTTCCAGCTACAATAGTCATTTACAACATTAACAAGGTCTACACTGTATTTCTAATCAATTTGATGTCATTTTAAAATGGAAAATGTGCTTTTCTTTCAAAAACTATTTGGAAAGTATTCAGGCCCCTTGACTTTTTCCACATTTTGATACGTAACAGCCTTATTTTAAAATGTATTAAATTGTTTTTTTCCTCTCATAAAGCTACACACAATACCCCATAAGCGCAAAAACAGGTTCAGAAAATGTTGCTAATAAAAAAAGGGGTCTGAATACTTTGCGAATGCACTATATATATATATATATTTAATTATGTGCATATTGTTTTGTATTGTATGGTATTATTACTGCACTGTTTGAGCTAAAAAACATAAGCATTTCGCTACACCTGTGATAACATTTGTAAATCTGTGTACGGGACCAATAAACTTGGATTTGATTTGATGCACCACCAAAAACAAGAAACAAGAATGTCTTTGAAACTGCAGAGCTAAACACAGCTTACTCATGAAGACAAAGCATCTGAACTAACAGACTATTCCTTGGAGGTCCCACGTACCAGTCTAGAGTAAAGTATTACAACACTTACCATCAAACCTGGATCAAACACAATGTCAAACACTCAATGTATTCACTTCATTTAGGTTGAGCTTTGCACTTTGAGACTCTTTGTTTGGTTCCATTGTACCATAGCTGGCTTTATACAGTAGATCGAGAAAACATATTATTCTTCATCCAGTAAATTCCTTTTCAAAATGGCTGACCAACATCCGTGTACTATAATTACCTTTGGTTTGAAAGCAATGGGATATGATGTAGATTTCACAGCTTGTTAAAGCGAGGGAGATTGCTCGAGTGCATAGATACATAGATACCCCAGCTAATCCAGTTGTGCTATTTTCTTTTGTCTATTCAATTCAGTCCAATTCAACCCTACTGTATGAACAGATATGGTCCAGCCTTCTAGTCCGTACAGGCTTTCTTCAGGCTGCCAAGAGAATAGGTGATCTTAGTTATTTCAGGGTTGTGACAAAACATTGAGAACTTTTCAACACAAATGCCATGGTTAACGTTTGCTGTCCTTTGTAAATTAGATTACATAGAGCTCTTTACACTGTATGCTCTTGAACCAAGTCTAGCCAAAGTTGTTTTTAGATAGAAACTGTCAGTAGCCTCTCATCTGAGCTAGCTTCTGGTGCATTATCTGTGTCATTCTGGATACTGGTATTGGTTCCAAACATGTTATACAAAGTTATTTATCGAACTAAATTAAATCCCACAACATAATACATTCACTGTGTATAAATTCTTACAGGGTGACCAAAAGTGGAAAATGTTCTGTGTACAACAACATATGATACAGCCGTGGGTATATGTTTTCTAAATATAGCCCTTGAGGAGAAGTCATTGCATAAGAAGAAACATGGAGTCAACAGAACCAAGTCTGTTGATTATTTCTCTCTGAGCCCTGGCCTAATGGTGGGGAGCGACTCTCCAAACACCACAGCTTGACTCGCTGTCAACAGGGTTAGAGAGACACACATTTACTGGACATAATACAGAGAGCTTACCACATGTAGTTCTGAAGTTCATGAGATATACATGTTCGTGTGTGTGTGTGTGTATGACACACGCATATGCATGCACACACACAAACAAATGTCGCTGATACCAGAACAATATTACTTTGGGACTTTTTAACTGGCTTGACCAAATGGATTAAGAATAATATGCGAAGCAAATATAAATCTTATAACCATTGTAATCCAGATAAGCAGTTTAAAATAATGTGAGCCTTTGACGTTTAGCTGCTTAAAAAAATTGTATGTTTAGCCCGTAAGTTGGTTAGGGCACAGCTGAACCAAAAATGTATGTACCACTTGACCCAATAAGATAATAAAACCCATAGCACATTAATCATAAATAAACTTCTTTAAGACATCAATAGAAGGTTCACTTTTGGAAAGATCTACAAAGCAAAGCTAAAAGATAGGTCTAATTTGCTTTTGTCCACTGTCAACTGACTATTTTGTTCCGTGTTCTGGCTGAACAGTTACAGGAAAACGAAGTCTCTGCTCTGTACCAGCAAATAAGAATCAGAGGTCAAAAATGTAATCTATGAAAACCGCTTAAAAAATAAACAGGATGTTTACATGAAGAGTGCCAGTGTAGGGGGAACAGACGACTGGGAGAGGAAGATAAGCTACTGTGGTGGAGCCAGTAGTGGGCCCTGTTCAGGCCTGTCAATAGAGACGGCTACAACCCAACGGCTGTATACTTCAATCATCTTACACTGGCTAACGGTCTAGTGTGGAACCTGCCTCTCGTGGCCTTACTTTCACCCCCTCCAAGTGGAAATAATTCCCCTGAAAAAGGGCCTGTTGACAGCGGAAGCGAACAAGTACAGGCTCTTTAAAGAAGTGCATTTTAACTAACCAGAAAGAGGGTGTACTTGATTTTCATGCTATTACGAGAATAATCATTCCATCTGAGGAAGTATGTTGATCACCGATCAGTAGCACCCATCTGCTTTTGTTTGCTGTAACACTCTGACACAAACATCACACACTGGCACATTGCCAAGCTGCAACTCATGACTACTTACTACGATACCATCAGCTCTGCCACGACCTAGGGAGGAGACAAAAAGCCATAAAACTGAATGAAGTGTCATGAAAAATGTGGTATTCAAGAACATGCATTTTCCCAACAGAAAAGGGAAAATCACACTGCTGCTACAGTACCTCACAGTCCAACCAATGTCCATCAAATCAAGAATAAACAGGATCTACGAGAGATAGTCAGCCATTCTTGGAGGAGAAGGGAACTTTTGTTTTTTTAACACCCAAATCTCTCTTTTTGATGTAAATGGGTTCTTATAAACTGGGTGGATACCACGGGGATGACAAAACATTTATTTTTACAGCTCTAATTATGTTGGTAATCAGTTTATAATAGCAATCAGGCACCTCAGGGGTTTGTGATATATGGCCAATATACTGCATGGCGTCGTGCATAAGAACACCCTTTAGCTGTTGTATATTGGCCATATACACTACACACCTCTGGCCTAATTGCTTAATTATAGAAGGATCCAGACACTTTTTTTGTGATTTCACTAGATTTTGATTAACGTACCCACAACCAGCGATTCATTTCCTCATCCTCGTTGTGTAGTATGAGGGCTCTGAAAAAACATGAACAAAGGTTCCAAAAACACCCAAATATGTCCTTTCAGAAATGGAAAACTCTCAGTATAATGATGCAGTTCTTCAGATGTTGTACACATGAAACTTTATCCGCAACGTTATATTCCATTTTGTTGTGACTCAAGTGGTATCTCTATGTCCAGTCAACAGGTAACTGCCAAAATAAAGGAACACTTGACTAAAAGAGGGACAAAAAGTATATTGAAAGCAGGTGCTTCCACCCAGGAAGTTCGAGACACTTGTAGAATCTACACTAAGGTGCATTGAAGCTGTTCTGGTGGCTCGTGGTGGCCCAACCCCCTATTAAGACTATTTATGTTGGTGTTTCCCTTTTATGGCAGTTACCTGTAACAGCATGCTACACAGAGAATGGAACAGCTGGATAGGGGAAAGTGCTGAATTCGACAAAATGGAATTTAACATTGCGAATAAAGTTTGGAATGACACAATTTAATATGGACAACATCTAAAGACCTGCATCACTTTACTGAGAGTGTTTGCATTCGTAAGAAAAAATATGATAACAATAAATCAGAGCCCCTGCACCGTACAACAAGGATGAGGAAATTAATCAATGGTTGCGATAAGTTTCTCAAAAACAAGTTGCAAAAAAAGTGTCTGGACCATTCTATAACATGCCATTTACATCAAAAATAGAGATTTAGTTGTAAAAAGTCAAACTTCTCTTTTAACCAATTATATGTGGATTTTGTTGTGCGCTTGGGGTTATTGGCTTGCTGGAAGATCCACTTGTGGCCAAGTTTCAGCTTCCTGGCAGAGGCAACCAAATTTTGGGCAAAAATATCCTGGTAATGGGTAAAATGTATGATGTCGTTGACCGTTCTCATTTAGACGCCAAACCCACCACTGGTGTGCGTGGCCAAAGATATTTATTTTCATGACCAAAGCACCGGTTCCAATCCAAGTGCCAATGCCGTTTAGCAAACTCAAGGCATTTACATTTGTTGGATGACATGAAAATAAGCTCTTTGGCCAGGAACACCAGTGGTTTTGGCGTCCAAATTAATTAAATTGTTGCCAGTAATACAGTTACAGTCATTACCCCTCTTGATAACACGAAAACACTTAACCAGCTCCGGTGGGGCGAGTTAACTGTTCAGAGCTAAATGTTTTTTCATTTGAGTCTGAAAATAGCCAGTTAGCTTGGGTGCTTGACTGTCATTGTGAGGTCAGAACACTCAGATCAACCCTACTCGTCGACCAGAACGTCCAGTGTGCACTCTGAACTCTGAGAGCGAAAGAAACGGTTTGAATTTCAAAACAAAGAACCTGACAACGCTCTGAAATGCCCAGAGAGCGAACAAGCCAGAGTTACACTCAGATACAGTGGGGAGAACCAGTATTTGATACACTGCTGATTTTGCAGGTTTTCCTACTTACAAAGCATGTAGAGGTCTGTAATTTTTATCATAGGTACACTTCAACTGTGAGAGACGGAATCTAAAACAAAAATCCAGAAAATCACATTGTATGATTTTTAAGTAATGTCATGCAATAAAATGCAAATGAATAAGTATTTGATCACCTATCAACCAGAAAGAATTTCAGTTCTCACAGAGCTGTTAGTTTTTCTTTAAGAAGCCATCCTGTTCTCCACTCATTACCTGTATTAACTGCACCTGTTTCAACTCGTTACCTGTATAAAAGACACCTGTCTACACACTCAATCAAACAGTCTCCAACCTCTCCACAATGGCCAAGACCAGAGAGCTGTGTAAGGACATCAGGGGTAAAATTGTAGACCTGCACAAGGCTGGGATGGGCTACAGGATAATAGGCAAGCAGATTGGTGAGAAGGCAACCACTGTTGGCGCAATTATTAGAAAATGGAAGAAGTTCAAGATGACGGTCAATCACCCTCGGTCTGGGGCTCCATGCAAGATCTCACCTCGTGGGGCATCAATGATCATGAGGAAGGTGAGCGATCGGCCCAGAACTACATGGCAAGACCTGGTCAATGACCTGAAGAGAGCTGGGACCACAGTCTCAAAGAAAACCATTAGTAACACAATACGCCGTCATGGATTAAAATCCTGCAGCGCACGCAAGGTCCCCCTGCTCAAGCCAGCACATGTCCAGGCCCGTCTGACGTCTGCCAATGACCATCTAGATGATCCAGAGGAGGAATGGGAGAAGGCCATGTGGTCTGATGAGACAAAAATAGAGCTTTTTGGTCTAAACTCCACTCGCTGTGTTTGGAGGAAGAAGAAGAATGAGTACAACCCCAAGAACACCATCCCAACTGTGAAGCATGGAGGTGGAAACATCATTCTTTGGGGATGCTTTTCTGCAAAGGGGACAGGACGACTGCACCGTATTGAGGGGAGGATGGATGGGGCCATGTATCGCGAGATCTTGGCCAACA
The DNA here is from genome assembly GCF_018296145.1 of Oncorhynchus tshawytscha. Classification (NCBI taxonomy): domain Eukaryota; kingdom Metazoa; phylum Chordata; class Actinopteri; order Salmoniformes; family Salmonidae; genus Oncorhynchus; species Oncorhynchus tshawytscha. The sequence continues at coordinate 16,641,899 of NC_056434.1, read as the reverse complement.
ACCTCCTTCCCTCAGTAAGAGCATTGAAGAGGGGTCGTGGCTGGATATTCCAGCATGACAACGACCCGAAACACACAGCCAGGGCAACTAAGGAGTGGCTCCGTAAGAAGCATCTCAAGGTCCTGGAGTGGCCTAGCCAGTCTCCAGACCTGAACCCAATAGAAAATCTTTGGAGGGAGCTGAAAGTCCGTATTGCCCAGTGACAGCCCCGAAACCTGAAGGATCTGGAGAAGGTCTGTATGGAGGAGTGGGCCAAAATCCCTGCTGCAGTGTGTGCAAACCTGGTCAAGAACTACAGGAAACATATGAATTCTGTAATTGCAAACAAAGGTTTCTGTACCAAATATTAAGTTCTGCTTTTCGGATGTATCAAATACTTATGTCATGCAATAAAATGCAAATTAATTACTTAAAAATAATACAATGTGATTTTCTGGATTTTTGTTTTAGATTCCGTCTCTCACAGTTGAAGTATACCTATGATAAAAATTACAGACCTCTACATGCTTTGTAAGTAGGACAACCTGCAAAATCGTCAGTGTATCAAATACTTGTTCTCCCCACTGTACAAACAACACACTTCGGGTAGAACGAGTTGACAATGTAATAAGACTATAAAACGTTAAGGTTTTATTCTATTCAATACCTTTTCAAAGTGGAAATAGGATATTCCAATTTTCTGATTTGACTGGTGTTGATGTGAATGGGTTTCAGCTATAGGAACAGGACTTTGGTGACTAACATCAGTAGGTTGGACTCATCCTATTGATTATGCTGGGTACGGGACGTTGGGAACTGATTAGCACTAACATGGAAACTCTTAATTTAATGACACACCATGCAACGATGAGGTGATTGTCATTCATTTGAATGGTTAAGGGCTGATACATGGATTACACAGCACTCAGGTCATAAACTAATGCAGCCCTGTCAGAAACCTGCAGCCCTTTTCCCATCAGTTACATTGATGAGTAGACCCCCTTAACCCTGTACTCAGAATAGACACACACACACACACTCTTGTTCACACACACTCATGTTCACACACACACACACACACACACACACACACACACACACACACACACACACACACACACACACACACACACACACACACTCCCTGTGTCCTGACAGCTGAGTGATTAGGGCCCCAGAGGGCCAGGTCTTTTTTTGGCCCTTGACATCGACCCCTGAATCCAACCCACGTATACCATCCATTGAACAACCACAATTAGGTAGGCAGGGCTCGCCGTGGAACAAACAAGCTCAGTGGAGCAGAGGTGCTACTCTCCTCTTACAAGGCTCATATGGCTTTAATAGGTGCCTTTCAATTAATAAGTGATGGAGCCCTGGTGTGAGGCAGGTTCCTCCACTTCCTCCTCACATCAAGACTTTGCAGCCAATAAGAGGAGTACTGAGGCCTGATGACGTCCTCGTCACATGTGCCTGGTGTCTCTTAGGAAGGAAACATAAAAGTATCTGTCCCTTTTCTGTGACAATGTTTGTTTGATGAGACTGATAAAGGCTGCATGTTTCAATATCTTTGGGGATGATGGGTAGAGAGAGATGACTGGGTTGCAGTAGCTAGTGTGTGTTGTATTCTCATATGCACACACACACAAAATTTCTCACATTCGCACTGTCATCGACCACAGAGGCAGAGGTGCCTGAGCACGGCTGTGTGTTGACGTCACCAGTGGTTTCCGAGTCGTTGCAGATCAACTAGCACAGAGTGGCTTAATGGACACCAGATAAGACCACTTCACAGGCTTTAACTCCATCAGCATGGGGCTTTGTTTGCTACCCAATTAACACAGTTTTTGTTATTTTATGCAAAAAGGAACTGGGGGTCCCTACTCTATCAAAACCAGGGAGCAGGTTGCTGGGATGAGTCACAACAGAATAATGATTTTAGAGGAGAACAAAAGAATACTCGGTATCTTATTAGAATGTTTTTTTATTTTTTATATAAACGAATGTATTAGTTTGAACTGAGTAGAGTCCTCAGTCAAGAAGATAAAGTGTATTGAAATAACGCCATTGAAATAATGAATCCAAGTCTTCTAATATACAGTCTCTCCAAAACGAATTTATACATGTTTTTACCTTCCGGTCTATGCCTTCTTTGTTTGGGGGTTGTACAAAATGTCTGTTTATACAGCATATTCTGCCTCTACTTTAAAAAACCCTCTAACAGATGTAACACAACCAACAAGAAATACAAGATCAAACTGCCCTGGGCTTTGTGCAACATCTCCAAATATGGTGAAATTGGTTCGGGCCCAGGAGCAAATTGGGCAAGCTACTGTAGAACCACACAGGGTCATAGGTCAAACTCATATTATTGTCTGTCTGATAGCTTTCTAGGAGAGGCGGTTTCACCGGGTCACATATACTCTCTGTGACTCAGACTGCCGTTGGAATAAGCTGCTGCACGTACATGGGACATTTCACAAGAGCCTAGTCACAAACGCACGTGGACTTGTGACTGACAACACCTCACTTCTAATTTCAGTTACCTATGCCAACCTGCTAATAATATCCAGAGTTGTTTATGCTTATCATATCCTATGGTTTTCAGTCCATCATTTGGTCATCCACGTCATTGAGGTCTAGCAGGAAGCAACACATTATGAAAAGGTAGTCAAATGGTTTTCATCTGAATCACATGTGAGCTCTGAGCTGCCTGGTCATTATGGGATGCATCTAATAATCACCACACATTACTCATCACACCGGGTTAAATCAACTAAATAACTCAGTATTGTTCAGTCATGCAATATTCTTATACTTTATAGCACTGTCAGCAATAAAACAAGTATTATTAAATACTTGTATTATACTAATGTATGAGATAACTAATATGATCAAGAGATTGTCTGAAAAAATAGATGGAGAAGGTCCAGGGTGGAGCTAGACACGAGACAAGACGACAAAAGACGAGACAAGACAAAATGAAACGAGACGAGGGACACTTGAAAGAGACTGAACCCAACAAGAGGAAAGGGGGCGGTCCTCTCACACTGACTGACATTCTCGCCACCAGACAAAAAACCTCAAGAGCTGAATTTCCTGTTAGTGTATATCCACAGTATTAACTCTAAATCACCTGCTCCTACTCATGACTTAATTTTGTTAAGCCCAAAGCATTAATATGTAAAGCACAGTACTGGTGAGAGGCTAGTTAGGAGATTTGAAAGATTATACAGTCCTGTAGTTTTCGTGTGAACTGTATTAGGCACATACTATATGTTCAATTCAACAGGCCACCACTCCAGGCCTATCAATATGTCTGACTCAACGTTCATTAGACGTTGCCTTTGAAGAGTTTTGAACACTTAGGGCTTACATTACTTTGTTCCCACAGTGCAGGTGTTTGTCGTCATGCATTTTTAAATACCAGATACAGAATTAGCCACATTATCTTTTTGCTTCTTTAACTGGAGCACTGAGACTATTGTGGACTCAAGTCCCTGGGTCCAAACTATATAGCTAACATAATGGTCCCTTTCACGTATTGCCATCTGTTGAGTGTGGTGTGGTGTGGTGTGGTGTGGTGTGGTGTGGTGTGGTGTGGTGTGGTGTGCGCCGATGTGTAAATGCAAGAAGACCCCAGACTTCACCTGTGCTGAGAAGCCATGTGTTCTTCAATAAAATAAACCCTCTGGCTCCATCATTCTAGCCTGACAGTCAGTCTAGTCACAGTCATGGCTATAGCAACGTCACTGACAAACAACCAACCACGTCAGAGAAACTTTAAATAAGTTTCCCACCACTTCTAAGACCCAGCACAGCTCGTGGTAACAAGGGTGACACAAAACCAGTACCAAGACAGGAAGAAGGAGCAGTGTTAAATTGAAACTAACCTCAAACATAAGCAGAAATGTGTGAATGGGTGCTGACAATGACACATGCAACATCTGGGAGAAATAGGCGAGAGGGAAAAATGGTGCATTACCGCCTGCGCTTCTGCATAATGTCAATGGGCCGGTTGACTGCGCAAGGGGATCCACATATATTCCCATTCCGCACTTTGAACGACCGGTCCGAGGAGGGGGCCAGGAGTACACAGTTTGTTGGCAAACTCATATTTCTTCCCCCTTTTTTTCTCTGCTCTTTCTACTTCTGCTTTTCTTTGTTTCCTTCCTCTTTTGACAGCTGTGGTTCTCTTGCCACTCTCCTTTCCCGCAACCCTGTTGCTTTCTTCACGCCGCACCTGGCTCCCATTGCCGCTCAAATGAATGATATGTCAAACAGAGAGGACCGAAGACGCCGCAACAAGAAAAGCCAAAACGGCAAGAGAATCTGTGAGAAAGGCTTTGAGGAAAATCCTCCTTGGTATTTCCCGCCAACATTCCTCCTGTCAAAAACATTGAAAAATCCTCCTCTTTTAATGCTGCTGTGTTTTTTCAAAAAGTCAAAACATTTCTACCGGGGGACATCGTCATACGTGGTTGTGGGAGGCGAAAAAAAATGTCCTTTTCATGGATAAGTTTGTCGCCCAGTGCATATTCAACAGTTGGCTTGCAACGCCAGAGTTGTGGGTTCGATTCCCACGTGGGACCAGCTTGAAAAATGTATGTACTCACTCTGGAAAATAAAGTCTGCTAAATGACTAAATGTAGAAGCATCATTTAAGCTCTCTGTGTGATTAGAACTGAAACTTCCAAGATGGAATTCCTTTTCTATCAGGATGCAGGTGAAAATGAAACTCAATGTCTTCCTCTCCTCCGCATTTTCGAAACCCTGTCTTCCACCACCAAGTCCCAACTCCCTCTGACAACTGTAGCCATCGCATAGACACTCTCGAAAACCCAATAGGTGCGTTTGTGTGCAAGTCTTGCTATATAATGTGTCTTGTGTGTCTGTGTGAGGGATCCCTTCCTGAGCATGTGTGTGTTTGTGTGTGGACCAGTTGAACTGTGAGGTCAGAAAACAGGGGCGGTCTCAGAGGCAGCATGGCTCCTGCCCTTTCAGTGTCTCCAAGTTTAACTCTTTAAACGCTCTCTGCATTTTATGAGTTAAACTTGACATTGCTTAGACCCCCCCCCCTTCCGAAACAAATGCAAGAGAGAAAGAGAGAGTGTGACAGTAACACATTGTAGCGCGTCAGAATAAAACTGAGAAAAGTTTCTACTAAGAAAAGCCTCAATTTAAGACAATGATTGGTTGAGATTAGTATTATGGGGTGTGGTACTACTTGGCTGGAGCTGGCACCCATATATCAGCCCTCACAGGGTAAGATCGCCCACTCCTGTTTTAGCATGTTTGCTAGGTGACAGCTCACATAGCAACATGTCTTGATCCGAGACTAGCCAATCTCCAAAAGTCCTCTGCCAGGAGCCAAATCCCAGATCAATAAGGTCTAAGGAAGCCGTGGACTGAAATGGCCCATGAGCTCACAGAGCGTCCCTGATGAAATCAGGGGTAAATATTTGTCCACTGAGGAAGATGGCACAGAGCCCGGGTCGACGTGTTGGCAGACATGTGGGAGGGGAAGGGTAAAGGGGAGCCTTTTGAACATCAAGGACGTTACCCACAGAGAGGTAGGTGAGGAGGACCACGAGGCCATAAGGGGGGAGAAGGGGATTGGTGGGGGTGTTACAACATTTCCTGTACCCCGTATTGGCTGTACCATTCATAGGCCCCACACACGCCTCAAAAACACAAGGGTTTTTACAATGAGAGGATGCATGCTGTCAAAGAAAGAAAGAAAAATACTTCCTGAGAGCACTCACATAACCCAACGTGAAAACAGTTTAAAAAAAAATAAAAATACATAAGTTGGAGTATAGTATATAGTCGTTACTTTCTCCCCTTCAGTCACAGCAGCAGGGTTATGTCCATAAGGCATCAAACAGAAGAAAACTGACAGGGTGACACTAGCTGGTCATGTCCACGCTCATTTTCAGTGCCTAATGAAGAAAAAAAACACGGGCAAATGACCTCTAAACCCTCTCTGGGAACTTCCAATGCAAAATGTTTTCTATCGTTTTCCATACAGTGTCTAATGAACGCAACCCAGGTAAATGACCTCTGACCCTCTCTGGGAACGAGGATAACATGAATCTGTCACACACACCAATGACAGGGATACGCAATTAAAATATACTGAACAAAAATATAAATACAACATGTAAAGTGTAGGTCCCATGTTTCATGAGTTGAATAAAAGACCCCAGAAATGTTCCATATGCACAAAAAGCTTATTTCTGTCAAAATGTTGTGCACAAATTTGTTTACATCCCTTTTGGTGAGCATTTCTCATTTTCCAAGATAATCCATCTCTCTGACAGGCATGGCACATCAAGAAGCTGATTAAACAGCATGATCATTACACCTTGTGCTAGGGACAATAAAAAAAAGGCACTTTAAAACGTGCAGTTTTTTCACAACACCATCACAGATGTTTTGAGGGAGCGTGCAGTTGGTATGCTGACTGCAGGAATGTCCACCAGAGCTGTTGCCAGAGAATTTAATGTTAACTTCTCTACCATCAGCAGCCTCCATCAGCCGTCTTAGGGAATTTGGCAGTACGTCTAAACTGTGGGTTTGCACAATCAAAGAATTTAGGCACAAATTGTCAGAAAGCATCTCAGGGAAGCTCATCTGTGTGCTCATCATCCTCACCAGAGTCTTGACATGACTGCAGTTCAGCCGTCACAGTGGACTTCAGTGGGCAAATGCTCACTTTCGATGGCCACTGGCACGCTGGAGAAATGTGCTCTTCATAGATTAATACCGGTTTCAACTGTACCGGGCAGATGGCAGACAGTGTGTATGGCATCGTTTGGGCGAGCTACGGATAACGAACATCTGCAGTTTATCGATGGCCATTTCAATGCACAGAGATACCGTGACGAGATCCTGAGGCCCATCGTCGTGCCATTCATCTGCCTCCATCACCTCATGTTTCGACACAATTTCTGGAAGCTGAAAATGTTCCAGTTCTTCCATGGCCTGCATACTCACCACACATTTCACCTATTGAGCATGTTTGGGATGTTTATGTTTTTGTTCAGTGTAGAATTGCCCTGTCTGCAATCGCACTGGTGATAGCAGCCATCTTGGGAAGACCGGGGGAGAACGTTACAATAAAAAAAAAGTGCAGAGCGGAGTATCTCACCCCAAAAAAGTTTCAAAGCTAATACCATAAAGCCCTACAGGGTTCAACTCAACAATCAAATCTGGACAGGGTTTAATTAAATGCAATCATCTCTGGATTGACTGAATTCAAATGGAATTGGTCCCAACACTGAAGTCCTGACAGCACTGAGGGTAATAATATTCCAGTTAGGAGGACTGTTAAAGGCATCTTAATGATCTGGACAATCTATGACAGACAAGGGCATACATACTGTACATCGGACCCTCGGATCATTGCGCAACGTGCCTGACAAACGTGCTGGGTCATGAAAAAGACGGCGGGCTGGGTGGCTTAGGCACTAAGAATGTGCCTCAGTGCTATGCTGCATTCCCCTCCCCCATGAGCAACCATATCCAGAGCAGAGTGTTCCCCGCAGCACTGTCCCCCTCTGGGGCCTGGCTGGAGTGTCAAGTTTGAAATGTTTTATGACAAAGACAAATTATTAAAAGCTTATCATTTGCACTTATCTTCTTCCACTGATGGTGAACACAGCTCTATTTGGTACTGCATCACTGACTTTCTAACACCCTCACATGGCGATCAATTCATAATTCTAACATTGCACTTAAATAGGAAATGTGTAAACTATTTAAATTATGTTGTAAGAAAAGCATATTATCATTCTCAGAAATGTGGTTCATTTTAGAGAGTAAATATAAAGTTAATCCACTATTTGTTAGTTCCCCAAACGTAAGAAACTGTAAATGTTTCCAAAACCATTTCTGTTGAGTAGCCGACGTCAAAAGTTTTAAAACCATACATGTCGTCTAGAAACCTAATGACTCTTTCCATATACAAGTATATGTTACAGATCTATAGCAGAGTGGCAAATGTAAACACTCAGTTGAATTGATGGTATTCCACTGAAATTCTGCCTTTCAAAACATCTCAAAACCTCCTTGGAATTGACTGAACAAATTTGTTAATGTGAAACGTGAACCAAGAGGCTTTATCCAGTAGATGTCACTTCATACCACGATACTAAACCAAAACAATATTCAATCCACACCAACCATCTCATAACCTCCTCCTGACTCACTATTCGTTCCCCTTCTGAAACATGAAAACTAAAGATTAATATAATATACAAAATAATAAGAGCAATATGTAAGAGTCACCCTTTTGCCAGATATCAAGCCCAGTCCTTCAATTGGAAGGCCTTGAGATGTGGTTACATTAAGGATGTATGACCAGCTACTACAAGGGACAGATACAACACGCAGCAGAACACAAATTAGTCCCAAATGACTGAATCTCCTACAGCCGGGCATGAAGGAATTAATAGGATTTTGGGAAGAGGGTGATGGGGAAGGGCAGTCATGCTGAAAACATGGAGCTGGAGTAGTGACGCACATGAGCCACTGTTGCAGCCGCCCTGGCGGGGTCTGGGAACTATTCCAGGCTCGGGGGCTTTATTTTAGAGGGACAGACCAGAGCTGTTGTGTCATTGTTGCCATGCTTATCATTCCAGTTCTTTGGGCTGCTTGTGTCTTATTCAGGAGGCACCAACAGGAACTCGTCCAATAAGAATAAAGAGTTTTAATGTGGCGTTTCAAAGATGTTTTGCTACATTATACTAGGGCCGGGGCGAAACCAGTATCGCGATACTCATTAGTATTGTGGCAAGGAAACAAAACACGAAACAAATTTAACTTCTTTATAAGAACAGCCATACTGTTGCAAAAAAACATCTATATGTTATAATCCAGAGTCATATATATTTATTTTCCGAGCTATAGCACACGATATTTTACATACAGTAGGTTGAATTTGGTCTGCTTCGAGATTTCATTTTTGCCATGGAAAAAATATTGCGATAATGTTATCGTCACAGCCTTACATTCTCTCTCTTTGTGGCACACTAGATTTGAAGTGGCTGTTAGAAACATGCCTGGCTTGATTGAGATATGACAATTCTCTGGTCTAACAGTAATCTCAGTCTGGAGACTCGAGTGCCCAGTAACTTCTGACTGACTTGCTTTGTGCACCTCTCAGTGTGGCAGAAGTCAGCAGATCAGACGAAGCATAAAGAGGAAAGAATAAATGTGTGGCCAGATTTTCACTATAGAGACACAGTATTTACAAAGCAAGAAATGTTACATTTTAGTCATTTAGCAGACGCTCTCATCCAGAGTGACTTACAATAGTGAGTGGATATATTTTCTTACTGGTCCCCCATGAGAATCAACCCACATCCCTGGCATTGCAAGCACCGTGCTCTACCAACTGAGCCACACCAACCCAATGCCAAAAAACTGCCCATCTGAACTCAAGGGCAGACTAATCTAGTCAGGCCTCGTGGTGGTGGGATCTCTGATCAATGGGTGAGTCACTGGTGACCCCGGCCAACTGTTTACCTGGAGAAGCTAATACCACATTGTGCCACACATCCCAGTTGGGTGAAAGCACACACAGTATACGAATATAAACCAGTGTGGAGGGTGGCTCTATAGGACTATCATGTGGCTATTCACACACTCACTCGGATCCACACACATCACACACCCACACAGTGTTCCACTAGAGTGACTCCCTCCACCCCCTCCCAGTTGTGACATCAGCAGACAGGGGTGGTGTTATCGATCCTATTCTCCTTTCCCACAGACAGCACAGTGTACAGAGCAGGCAGAGTACACACACACACACACACACACACACACACACACCCGTGCGCGCACTTGCACAAGTACGCGTGCACACACAAGTACGCGTGCACACACAAGTACGCGTGCACACACAAGTACGCGTGCACACACACGCAAACTTTTACCCAGACAGGTATTTAAACAAAAAACATGACATACACCGTGCATTCACAGACAAGCTCACACAGACAGACACATCTGATCTCCAGTCCACACACAGCCCAGTCTGTTCACACTGCAACACCATCCACACAACACTTTTCTGTGTAGCACAGTTTCTTAATTGTGTACAAGCAATTTTTGGATCTGTGTTGAAACGTACCTATAGCAGAACATCAATGATCAAACGCTTGAATACATTTACAGAACTTCTGACCATTTTATTGCCTTAATACTGGACGTGCATATCTTAGACCACCTTTTGCATAACCTTAAAAACAAATATTATCAGTGAATAGAAAATTCACTGTTGTTTTTCATCAGAAGAGAAGTGTACAATTGATTTCACTGTTTCTGTCACTCAGTAAAACCTAATGCACCCCAGCAGTGTCATACCATGTACAACATATGGAAAGATCAAGGCAACAGGGACGGTCTATTCTCATGATTTTGTACAATATTGCAGATATGCAGAGAATAAAGTTGTGTTACCTCTAAGTCATCATCTTCAACATTGTGACCTAATACAGCTTTGCTTTGGACTGATATCAGTTGTGTTCCTCCTTTTTATTCACCGTCCCTTATTTATATTGTGGATTGTGTTACTTCACCAATGGAAAGTCTACAAAACATTGAGAAAACCTTTGTATTGAATACAGCATGGAATTGGATTGTGATTATACAGCCCACCTTTTTTAAATATATGTAATTGCCCATAATGCTGCACCTTTGGACAGTACTTCTAATATTGACAATCACGATTTAGTAACTGCAAAGAAAATATATTGATCTACTGGGATTTTTTAGTTTTGAGAAGGCATTTATGTATTTACAGATGAAGTGAGAAGTTCACATACACCTTAGTCAAATACATTTAAACTGAGTTTTTCACAATTCCTGACATTTGATCCTAGTAAAAATTCTCTGTCTTAGGTCAGTTAGGATCACCACTTTATTTTAAGAATGTGAAATGTCAGAATAATAGTAGAGGGAATTATTTATTTCAGCTTTTATTTCTTTCATCACATTCCCAGTGGGTCAGAAGTTTACATGCACTCAATTAGTATTTGGTAGCACTGCCTTTAAATTGTTTAACTTGGGTCAAACGTTTCAGGTAGCCTTCAACAAGCTTCCCACAATAAGTTGGGTGAATTCTTTCCCATCCCTCCTGGCAAAGCTGGTGTAACTGAGTCAGGTTTCTGGGCCTCCTTGCTCGCACACGCTTTTTAGTTCTGCCCACAAATGTTCTATAGGATTGAGGTCAGGGCTTTGTGATGGCCACTTCATTACCTTGACTTTGTTGTCCTTAAGCCACTTTGCCACAACTTTGGAAGTATGCTTGGGGTCATTGTCCATTTGGAAGACCCATTTGCGACCAAGCTTTAACTTCCTGACTGATGTCTTGAGATGTTGCTTCAATATATCCACATAATTTCCCTTTCTCAAAATGCCATCTATTTTGTGAAGTGCACCAGTCCCTCCTGCAGCAAAGCACCCCCACAGCATGATGCTGCCACCCCCGTGCTTCACTGTTGGGATGTGTTTTTCGGTTTGCAAGCCTCCCCCTTATTCCTCCAAACATAACGATGGGCATTATGGCCAAACAGTTCTATTTTTGTTTCATCAGACCAGAGGACATTTCTCCAAAAAGTACGATCTTTGTCCCCAGTTGCAAACCGTAGTCTGGCTTTTTTATGCAGGTTTTGGAGCAGTGGCTTCTTCCTTGCTGAGCGACCTTTCAGGTTATGTCGATATAGGACTCGTTTTACTGTGGATATAGATACTTTGTACCTGTTTCCTCCAGCATCTTCACAAGTTCCTTTGCTGTTGTTCTGGGATTGATTTGCACTTTTCGCACCAAAGTATGTTCATCTCTAGGAGACAGAACAGAACGAGTCTCCTTCCTGAGCGATATGACGGCTGTGTGGTCCCATGGTGTTTATACTTGCGTACTATTGTTTGTACAGATGGACGTGGTACCTTCAGTCATTTGAAAATTGCTCCCAAGGATGAACCAGACTTGTGGAGGTCTACAAAAATGTTTTTCTGAGGTCTTGGCTGATTTTTTTTTATTTGCCCATGATGTCAAGCAAAGAGGCACTGAGTTTGAAGGTAGGCACAGGTACACCTCCAATTGACTCAAATAATTTCAATAAGCCTATCAGAAGCTTCTAAAGCCATGACATCATTCTCTGGAAATGTCCAAGCTGTGTAAAGGCACAGTCAACTCAGTGTATGTAAACTTCTGACTCCCTGGAATTGTGATACAGTGAATTATAAGTGAAATAATCTTTCTGTAAACAATTGTTTGAAAAATGACTTGTGTCATGCACTAAGTAGATGGCCTAAAAGACTTGCCAAACCTATAGTTTGTGAACAAGAAATTTGTGGAGTGGTTGAAAAACAAGTTTTAATGACTCCAACCTAAGTATATGTAAACTTCCGACTTCAACTGTTATGTTTTCTTGTATTTATGTTTTGAGAAGGCGACTACATTTTGAAAACACATTTACTGTTTTGCAAAAGGCCACAGAGTTCTATATCTTGTGAGCTATGTTTTGAAAATCAACAAAATTGTTCCAAAAAATGCTTGTACGCGATTGAGAAAAATTGCAAAACAAAAAACAAATAAAAAAACAGTAATTTCTGAACCTGAACATGTTACAATAAATGCAGTTGCTCCATTTAACCCCCCAAAACAGGAAGTCCACTGGGCAAAAGTGTGCCTGTTTGAAAAACTAATTTGCTTCCTCAAACTAAAAGCTGTTGGATAAACTTCTGTAAAGTAATTGTACTGCTGTGCAGTCATGTTGTACATGAACCAGAAGGACACAAACACATTTCGCTGCACCTAACCTGCTGTATATGACAATAACAAAAAAATGTTTAGTCTGAAACCACAACTGCTTGGATTGAGTGCAAAAAACAAAGGCCATATAAAAACGTAAAAAAGACTCAAGATAATCACGTACCCCATACAAGATCCAGTCCTACATATACATACCCATAGCAGGAGTGTCTCCGACCGTGGCTGCTTGGGCCACAGCCAAACAGGCTCCCTTTCCTTGGAAATCGGTGATCTTTGTTCATTGTGGGTCAAAGCTTCTGGCTGCTACAGTATGACTTGCTGGGCTGACAACAAAAAGAGAGGCTCCACACACCCACAACAGCTGTGAGACGAGGTGGAGCTCAGATGGAGCTCATCCTCTCCGAAGGGCTCTCCTGCCAGGGCTGTAGCCACCACATGCTGCTACTGCCTGGGAAGACCCAGGGAGCGGTGGGTAGGTGGGTGTCCCCGGACCAGCCCCCCGATCACAGGTGTGCTGCCCTTTGGGCAGGGAGAGCCAGGTGGAGGGGAAGAAAGGACGCAAGCCCTTCTGACGCACCAGGATACTGGGGTAACTGTAGGTCATGAGAAGGGGAGAGGCTGGGGAGAAGCAGAAAATAAAGGAGTCCCAAGTGCTGTAGGCTACGCAAGTCTCAACAAGACCAGCGGTCTTCAGTCAGTGCTCCAGATAGCCTTCTTGAATAGCTTTATTAGCATTCCATTTTGAGGTTGTCTCTTCTGTTGTACAAACTCCAGAGACGGATTCTTAAATAGAACTGCTGGAGAAAGTCCTTGAAGGATAAAAATGTCAGCTCTTAAAACAAAGTCTCTCACAGTCCCTCTCTGTCTTTCTATCTGTCTCTACAGAAAGGGGAAATCCTCCATGTTCCAGTAACCTTCAGCAATGTGAGAAAGAGAAGGGAATGAGGAACGAGTGAGGAGGGCAGAGCAAGCGTTGACCTCTCTCCGCAGTGTGGGAGAGCTTCCTCCGTCCCCAGAGGTGCTAGCTGTGGAGGCTGCAACCAAGGCCCATACAAGTCCCCACAACCGTTTTCAGCTTTTCAGGAGGATATCAACAGTAAAAGTGAAAGAGACTGAAAACAAAACCTTTCAGTAAAGAAGGAATTCGATTCAAGAAACTGCGGCAGTGTTGGCATCTTCTGAGGAAAGGAAAATCCAAGACTTCATTGAGTATGCCAGAAGCAGATGGTAAAGTTGGAGATGGTTGCAAAATGGTCAAAAGTATAACTTGCACACCTACTGTATTAAAAAGGCGCATGGAGAAAATGTTTATAGTGAATAGAAAACTCCAGTAAAACTCCAGGTCGCTCTCTATCTCGCACTCTCTCCTGGCAGCCCTAGCCTAGTTAAGGCCGAGATGTGGGATCGACATGCCTCCCAATGTGGCTTCCTTCCCCCTACAGCTAAGTAATGACATGGTGCATTGTTGGATTCCACGAATAAGGGGTAGCAGGGGGTGAGGGTGCACTCATATGTACTCAGGTGGAGTTTCTAGGTGCACACAGAGACAACACACACACACAGAGACAGAGACAGAGAGAGAGAGAGACAGAGAGAACACACACACTGAAACACACACATGAAAAGCATACGTAGAGTCTGCACCCAGGGATAAAAACAGCAATGAAAACATCAGGAGGTTTTCAAGCCCTGTAGTTAGGAAATACAAAAAAGTGGCTTATTTCTCAGGAAACCGCTACCCACAACATACGCAATGTCACTCTTGCACAAAGCCAGTCCACCAACATATGTACATAACACATTTGCTGTACTATAGATGAGACTGTAATTGAGACAGACTTTTTTTTTTTACATTGTGCCACAGACAGGCCAGGGCTGGAATAAAAGCCTGCAAACCCAGTAGTTTAGTTTCATAGGACAGGCAAACTCAGGCATGTTGGCTCTGATCGTTCTCACGCTACAGTAGCTGCAGATGCTCAATAAAATGCCACAGTAATCATCATCCACCCTGGATTGGGCTGACAAAGGCTAATGAGCCCTGAGCCTTGTACGATACAAAACCTCTGTCTCAACAACAAGACAACCTACTCCCTGACCTCACCTTTTTCCTAGACACTACACACCTTACAGGTGGCTAGAGTCAAAGGTCAAAGACTCCAGCCACCCAAGTCATAGACCGTTCTCTCTGCTACCGCACGTTAAGCAGTACCGGAGCGTCTTGTCTGGGACCAAAAGGCACCTGAACAGCTTGTACCCCAAGCCATAAGCCTGCTGAACAGTTAATCAAATTGCTACCTGGACTATTTACATTGACACCCTTCATTATTTATTTATTTATTTATCTTAAATTGTTTTGTACTGACTCTCTTGCACTGGCTATATGTACACTCACTGTACTCTACCCACACACTCACACATACTACACTGACACTCCAACACACACACGTTGCTGCTACTCTGTTTATTATTATATATATATATATATATATATATATATATATATATATATATATATATATATATATATCTGATTTCCTAGTCACTTTTACCCCTACCCTAAACTCAGGGTTTAACAAATTACATGTAAGGGATTACCAAAAAAACAGTAACTGTAATCTGTTACCAGCAAAAATATTGTAATCAGATTAGAGATACTTTTAAAAATGATTACTTCGAGGATTACATTTAAATTCAGAAAGGATGTTTGTGTTTTCTCAATGACATTTAAATCAGCATTGAAAAAAGGTGCAGGGTTAAGTTTGTTCCACCTGAGTGAGTCTGACCACAAATCAGACACTATGATGACACACCAAATGGGTTCGATGGGTCGCGGAAAAAGAGCAAGATTAGGTTTATGTAGGCTACAGTCCAAACTGGCTCACAATTGTGAGACTGCAGTCAGGATTCAAAGAATATCCAACTTGAATAAACGCTGGGAGGTACAGATGACAGCAGTGGTGTAGTCTACGGTGATACGGATATCACTTATTATTGACATCTACATAGCGCATTAATATGACTCACACTGCTGCGCTCTTATTAAGCTATTTGTGGTTGTTGTGGATGGCTGTTCACAAATCTAAATGTTTATTTAAACCCAATAATGGTTGAATTCAAGAAGTTTAAGCTACCTATCAATCATTGTTTTTGAAACTAGTGGACAGCCAGTGAAAAATGCACTCTAACAGCTGTATAGTGTGGATACCAGACTATGGAATAAAAGTGGGGCTTTTAATTCTTGCTGATAAAATGTTTTAATAAATCCATAGGCCTAATGGACACATTCTCAAACTCACACACATTTGATAGCAGAAGTTGCTACATCCATTTTTGGACTTATAAATGATCTATCTATCGATCGATCTATATATACACACACAGTACCAGTAAAAGGTTTGGACGTACCTACTCATTCAAGGGATTTTTATTTTTTTTACTAATTTCTACATTGTTGAATAATAGTGAAGACATCACAACTATGAAATAACACATATGGAATCATGTACCAAACAAAAGAAAGTGTTAAACAAATCTAAATATATTTTAGATTTTAGATTCTTCAAAGTAGCCACCCTTTGCCTCGATGACAGCTTTGCTCACACTTGGCAATCTCTCCACCAGCTTCACCTGGAATGCTTTTCCAACAGTCTTGAAGGAGTTCCCACATATGCTGAGCACTTGTTGGCTGCTTTTCCTTCATTCTGCGGTCCAACTCATCCCAAACCATCTCAATTGGGTTAAGGTCAGGTGATTGTGGAAGCCAGGTCATCTGATGCAGCACTCCATCACTATCCTTCTTGGTCAAATAGCCCTTACACAGCCTGGAGGTGTTTTGGGTCATTGTCCTGTTGAAAAACAAAATTAAAGTCCCACTAAGCTCAAACCAGATAGGATTGCATATCACTGCAGAATTCTGTGGTAGCCGTGCTGGTTAAGTGTTCCTTGAAATACAACATAAATCACTGACAGTGTCACCAGCAAAGCACCCCTACACCCCCATGCTTCACGGTGGGAACCACACATGCGGAGATCATCCGTTCATCTACACTGCGCTCACAAAGACACAGTGGTTGGAAACAAAAATCTCAAATTTGGACTCATCAGACCAAAGGAGAGATTTCCACCGGTCTGATGTCCATTGCTCGTGTTTCTTGGCTCAAGTAAGTCTCTTCTTCTTCAAATCAAATTGTATTAGTCACAAGCACCGAATACAACAGGTGTTGTACAATGAGCCCCTAACCAACAATGCAGTTTTAAAAAATACAGATAAGAATAATAAATAAAAGAAACAAGTCATTAAAGAGCAGCAGTAAAATAACAATTGTGAGTATATACAGGGGGATACCGGTACAGAGTCAATGTGCGGGGGCGCCGGTTAGGAGAGGTAATATGTACATGTAGGTAGAGTTATTAAAGTGACTATGCATAGATGATAACAACAGAGAGTAGCAGCAGTGTAAAAGAGGGGGGGGGGCAATGCAAATAGTCTGGGTAGCCATTTGATTAGGTATTTAGGAGTCTTATGGCTTGGGGGTAGAAGCTGTTTAGAAGCCTCTTGGACCTAGACTTGGCACTCCGGTACCGCTTGCCATGCGGTAGCAGAGAGAACAGTCTATGACTAGGGTGTCTGGAGTCTCACAATTTTCAGGACCTTCCTCTGACACCACCTGGTCCTGGATGGCAGGAAGCTTGGCCCCAGTGATGTACTGGACGTACGCGCTACCCTCTGTAGTTCCTTGTGGTAGGAGGCTGAGCATTTGCCATACCAGGCAGTGATGCAACCAGTGCTCTAGATGGTGCAGCTGTAGAACCTTTTGAGGATGAGGACCCATGCCAAATCTTTTCATTCTCCTGAGGGGGAATAGGTTTTGTCGTGCCTTCTTCACGACTGTCTTGGTGTGCTTGGACTATGTTAGTTTGTTGGTGATCTGGACACCAAGGAACTTGAAGATCTCAACTTGCTCCACTGCAGCCCCGTTAATGAGAATGGGGAGTGCTCAGTCCTCTTTTTCCTGTAGTCCACAATCATCTCCTTTGTATTGATCACGTTGAGGGAGAGGTTGTTGTCCTGGCACCACCCGTCATTGTCTGTGATCAGGCATACCACTGTTGTGTCATCGGCAAACTTGATGGTGTCGTGCCTGGCTGTGCAGTCATGAGTGAACAGGGAGTACAGGAGGGGACTGAGCACACACCCCTGAGCGGCCCCTGTGTAGAGGATCAGTGTGGCGGTAGTCAATTAATAGAATTCTCACATAGGTGTTCCTTTTGTCCAGGTGTGAAAGGGCAGTGTGGAGTGCAATAGAGATTGCATCATCTGTAGACCTGTTTGGGTGGTATGCAAATTGGAATGGGTCGAGGGTTTCTGGAATAATGGTGTTGACGTGAGCCATGACTAGCCTTTCAAAGCACTTCATGGCTACAGACGTGAGTGCTACAGGTCGGTAGACAGGTTACCTTAGTGTTCTTGGGCACAGGGACTATGGTGGTCTGCTTAAAACATGTTGGTATCAGGACAGGGACAGGTTAAAAATGTGAGTGACTTTGCTGTTGGTCAGTGCATGCTTGCAGTACACATCCAGGCAATCTGTCTGGCCCTGTGGCCTTGTGAATGTTGACCTGTTCAAAGGTCTTACTCACATCAGCTGCAGAGAGCGTGATCACACAGTCTTCCAGAACAAGCTGGTGCTCTCATGCATGTTTCAGTGTTATTTGCCTCGAAGCGAGCATAGAAGTAGTTTAGCATGTATGGTAGGCTCGTGTCACTGGGCAGCTCTCGGCTGTGCTTCCCTTTGTAGTTTGTAATGGTTTGCAAGCCCTGCCACATCCGACGAGCGTCGAAGCCGGTGTAGTACGATTCGAATCTTGGTCCTGTATTGATGCTTTGCCTGTTTGATGGTTCGTTGTAGGGCATTGCATAATTTCTTATAAGCTTCCGGGTTAGAGTCCTGCTCCTTAAAAGCGGCAGCTCTAGCCTTTAGCTCAGTGCAGATTTTGCCTGTAATCCATGGCTTCTGGTTAGGGTATGTACGTACGGTCACTGTGGGGACAACGTCATTGATGCACTTATTGATGAATGTACTTCTCAATGCCATCGGAGGAATCCCAGAACATATTCCAGTCTGTGCTAGCAAAACAGTTCTGTAGCTTTGCATCTGCAAAGTGGTCCAGAGTTTATTTTCCTCTGGTTGCCCATTTAATATGCTGATAGAAATTTGGTAAAACAGATTTAAGTTTCTCTGCATTAAAGTCCCCGGGCTACTTGGAGCGCCGCGTTATTGCTGTTCTTTAGTAGTGGTTTCTTTGCTGCAATTCGACCATGAAGGCCTGATTTACGCAGTCTCCTCTGAACAGTTGATGTTGAGATGTGTCTGTTACTTGAACTCTGTGAAGCATTTGGCTGGTAACTCTAATGAACTTAGTTCATCTGTCAGACTCCATGAGAACCCAAAATATAAGCTTGTTTTCCTCCAATGTTTGTAAACATTGTAAATGTAAACAAACACTGTATAGCCTCATAACATGGTTAAAACAATAATTGTGATATCATGGATGGTCAGTCCTTGCATCCATAGCTCTGATTATTTATCTGAGAGTGGTTACATTTCTCCAGGTCCATCCCTCAGCTTTTTACCAAAACAGTGGCAGGGCAACCGTTTTGTTATGGTTTCATCTGTGGATTTTCCCTTTAAACAGCTGCATATTGGCAATATATCAAGTGTCACTTACTCACTTTACTAAAAGGTAAACAATGGGCCTATAGCAAATGCAGCATTTGTCAAATTTTTCACATGTAAATAGCACTTTTCAGTAGTGTGCAAAGCATGCCAATCCAGGAGGGCAGGATGTACTTTTCAACTTGAATCAATGAGCCCAATCAGTCTTCCATGACAACAAACTCATAAACAACAAAGTAGGGCTTGCTAATAAGTCCTTAGTTTTGCGGTTATGCTCAGGTAAAACAATTTGTTTCCAAGTCCTATTCTTGAAGATCAAGAGCTAATAGCTTTCAAGAGATAATAATGTAGAAATTGAGTAATGGTAACTGTAACTGTAATGGTCAAAAAATGTTGATGCAACAACATGGGGAGAAGTCTGTCCATAATAAAGCGCTGCTCTGCCTTCTTAACAACACCATCAACAAGGCAGGTCCTACAGGCCATAGTTTTGTCTCACCTGGACTACTGTCCAGTCGTGTTTAGGTGCCACAAACAGAATCAGATCGAAAAAACAAATAAAAATACACTTTATGGAACAGTGGGTGCTGTGGAGAGAAACACACACATACTAACACACACACTCTACACACACAGACATGGATTTTGTGTTGTACTGTAGATATGCGGTAGTAGAGTAGTGGTCTGAGGGAACACACTTAATGTGTTGTGAACAGTGTTATGAAATATGTGATTAAATATTTTGTATTGTATATGACTGCCTTGATGTGCTGGACCCCAGGAAGACAGCAGCCAATGGGGATCCTTAATAAATACAAATACACACATGTATATAATGTATTACCTTTAATTATCTCGTACCCCTGCACATTGACGTGGTACTGGTACTTCTTGTACATAGCCTCGTTATTGTTTTTAGTGTGTTACTATTTCCTTTTTTATTTAGCAAATATTTGTTTTACTTTTTAACTCTGTACGGATGGGAATGGGCTCGTAAGTAAGCATTTCACTGTAAAGTCTACCCCTTTTGTAATTGGCGCATGTGACCAATAACATTTTATTTGAGTGTTAAATGACAGCGTTTGATCGCCCAGGTTAGAAATTTTCAATGACAACAATCTCCCAATGAATCACATCTACTTCTGTGCAGGTGATTGGGGGATAAGGAGCGAGATCTCACTTCTAATGAGCTGGGTCATTAAAAAGTTCAGCAGGGAATGTTTGGTTTAATTGGCCTCCCAACAGCTTTGTGGCCCTGCAAGAACATCTCTAACCGATTCTGTGGTTAGGGAGTACAAAATAAGTTTTCTTTTTGGAAATAAACTGTAGCCAACTCTCCTGTAATGTTTTTATTTGTATTTTATTTATTTATTTTACCTTTATTTAACCAGGTAGGCAAGTTGAGAACAAGTTCTCATTTACAATTGCGACCTGGCCAAGATAAAGCAAAGCAGTTCGACAGATACAACGACACAGACTTACACATGGAGTAAAACAAACATACAGTCAATAATACAGTATAAACAAGTCTATATACAATGTGAGCAAATGAGGTGAGAAGGGAGGTAAAGGCAAAAAAGGCCATGGTGGCAAAGTAAATACAATATAGCAAGTAAAACACTGGAATGGTAGTTTTGCAATGGAAGAATGTGCAAAGTAGAAATAAAAATAATGGGGTGCAAAGGAGCAAAATAAATAAATAAATAAAAATTAAATACAGTTGTGAAAGAGGTAGTTGTTTGGGCTAAATTATAGGTGGGCTATGTACAGGTGCAGTAATCTGTGAGCTGCTCTGACAGTTGGTGCTTAAAGCTAGTGAGGGAGATAAGTGTTTCCAGTTTCAGAGATTTTTGTAGTTCGTTCCAGTCATTGGCAGCAGAGAACTGGAAGGAGAGGCGGCCAAAGAAAGAATTGGTTTTGGGGGTGACTAGAGAGATATACCTGCTGGAGCGTGTGCTACAGGTGGGAGATGCTATGGTGACCAGCGAGCTGAGATAAGGGGGGACTTTACCTAGCAGGGTCTTGTAGATGACATGGAGCCAGTGGGTTTGGCGACGAGTATGAAGCGAGGGCCAGCCAACGAGAGCGTACAGGTCGCAATGGTGGGTAGTATATGGGGCTTTGGTGACAAAACGGATTGCACTGTGATAGACTGCATCCAATTTGTTGAGTAGGGTATTGGAGGCTATTGGAGGATTCGAGGATGGTCAGTTTTACAAGGGTATGTTTGGCAGCATGAGTGAACGATGCTTTGATGCGAAATAGGAAGCCAATTCTAGATTTAACTTTGGATTGGAGATGTTTGATATGGGTCTGGAAGGAGATTTTACAGTCTAACCAGACACCTAAGTATTTGTAGTTGTCCACGTATTCTAAGTCAGAGCCGTCCAGAGTAGTGATGTTGGACAGGCGGGTAGGTGCAGGTAGCGATCGGTTGAAGAGCATGCATTTAGTTTTACTTGTATTTAAGAGCAATTGGAGGCCACGGAAGGAGAGTTGTATGGCATTGAAGCTTGCCTGGAGGGTTGTTAACACAGTGTCCAAAGAAGGGCCGGAAGTATACAGAATGGTGTCGTCTGCGTAGAGGTGGATCAGAGACTCACCAGCAGCAAGAGCGACCTCATTGATGTATACAGAGAAGAGAGTCGGTCCAAGAATTGAACCCCTGTGGCACCCCCATAGAGACTGCCAGAGGTCCGGACAGCAGACCCTCCGATTTGACACACTGAACTCTATCAGAGAAGTAGTTGGTGAACCAGGCGAGTCAATCATTTGAGAAACCAAGGCTGTCGAGTCTGCCGATGAGGATGTGGTGATTGACAGAGTCGAAAGCCTTGGCCAGATCAATGAATACGGCTGCACAGTAATGTTTCTTATCGATGGCGGTTAAGATATCGTTTAGGACCTTGAGCGTGGCTGAGTTGCACCCATGACCAGCTCTGAAACCAGATTGCAGAGCAGAGAAGGTATGGTGAGATTCGAAATGGTCGGTAATCTGTTTGTTGACTTGGCTTTCGAAGACCTTAGAAAGGCACGGTAGGATAGATATAGGTCTGTAGCAGTTTGGGTCAAGAGTGTCCCCCCCTTTGAAGAGGGGGATGATCGCAGCTGCTTTCCAATCTTTGGGAATCTCAGACGACACGAAAGAGAGGTTGAACAGGCTAGTAATAGGGGTGGCAACAATTTCGGCAGATAATTTTAGAAAGAAAGGGTCCAGATTGTCTAGCCCGGCTGATTTGTAGGGGTCCAGATTTTGCAGCTCTTTCAGAACATCAGCTGAATGGATTTGGGAGAAGGAGAAATGGGGAAGGCTTGGGCGAGTTGCTGTTGGGGGTGCAGTGCTGTTGACCGGGGTAGGAGTAGCCAGGTGGAAAGCATGGCCAGCCGTAGAAAAATGCTTATTGAAATTCTCAATTATGGTGGATTTATCAATGGTGACAGTGTTTCCTATCTTCAGTGCAGTGGGCAGCTGGGAGGAGGTGTTCTTAATCTCCATGGACTTTACAGTGTCCCAGAACTTTTTTGAGTTAGTGTTGCAGGAAGCAAATTTCTGCTTGAAAAAGCTAGCCTTGGCTTTTCTAACTGCCTGTGTATAATGGTTTCTAGCTTCCCTGAACAGCTGCATATCACGGGGGCTGTTCGATGCTAATGCAGAACGCCATAGGATGTTTTTGTGTTGGTTAAGGGCAGTCAGGTCTGGGGAGAACCGGGAGAACCAAGGGCTATATCTGTTCCTGGTTCTAAATTTCTTGAATGGGGCATGTTTATTTAAGATGGTTAGGAAGGCATTTTAAAAAAAATATCCAGGCATCCTCTACTGACGGGATGAGATCAATATCCTTCCAGGATACCCCGGCCAGGTCGATTAGAAAGGCCTGCTCGCAGAAGTGTTTCAGGGAGCGTTTTACAGTGATGAGTGGAGGTCGTTTGACCGCTGACCCATTACAGATGCAGGCAATGAGGCAGTGATCGCTGAGATCTTGGTTGAAGACAGCAGAGGTGTATTTAGAGGGGAAGTTGGTTAGGATGATATCTATGAGGGTGCCCGTGTTTAAGGCTTTGGGGAAGTACCTGGTAGGTTCATTGATAATTTGTGTGAGATTGAGGGCATCAAGTTTAGATTGTAGGATGGCTGGGGTGTTAAGCATGTTCCAGTTTAGGTCGCCTAGCAGCACGAACTCTGAAGATAGATGGGGTTCAATCAGTTCACATATGGTGTCCAGAGCACAGCTGGGGGCAGAGGGTGAGAGGGTGGTCTATAGCAGGCGGCAACGGTGAGAGACTTGTTTTTAGAGAGGTAGATTTTTAAAAGTAGAAGTTCAAATTGTTTGGGTACAGACCTGGATAGTAGGACAGAACTCTGCAGGCTATCTTTGCAGTAGATTGCAACACCGCCCCCTTTGGCAGTTCTATCTTGTCTGAAAATGTTATAGTTTGGAATTAAAATTTCTGAATTTTTGTTGGTCTTCCTAAGCCAGGATTCAGACACAGCTAGAACATCCGGGTTGGCAGAGTGTGCTAAAGCAGTGAATAGAACAAACTTAGGGAGGAGGCTTCTAATGTTAACATGCATGAAACCAAGGCTATTACGGTTACAGAAGACGTCAAAAGAGAGCGCCTGGGGAATAGGAGTGGAGCTAGGCACTGCAGGGCCTGGATTCACCTCTACATCGCCAGAGGAACATAGGAGGAGTAGAATAAGGGTACGGCTAAAAGCTATGAGAATTGGTCGTCTAGAACGTCTGGAACATAGAGTAAAAGGAGGTTTCTGGGGGCGGTAAAATAGCATCAAGGTATAATGTACAGACAAAGGTATGGTAGTATGTGAATACAGTGGAGGTAAACCTAGGTATTGAGTGATGAAGAGAGAGATATTGTCTCTAGAAACATCATTGAAACCAGGAGATGTCATTGCATGTGTGGGTGGTGGAACTAATAGGTTGGATAAGGTATAGTGAGCAGGACTAGAGGCTCTACAGTGAAATAAGCCAATAAACACTAACCAGAACAGCAATGGACAAGACATATTGACATTAAGGAGAGGCATGCTTAGTCGAGTGATCAAAAGGGTCCAGTGAGTGGAGAGGTTGGTTGGGGGTCACTGCGATTTAGACAGCTAGCCAGGCCATCGGTAGCAAGCTAGCATAGGATGGAGGTCTGTTGTTAGCCACCTCTTGCGTTCTGTCAGTAGATTAGTGGGGTTCCGTGTGGTAGAGGGGATTAATCCAAATCACACAACAACAACAAAAATAAAAACAATAGTTATAGAGGCCCAAGAAGAAAACATAATAATAATAAAAATAAATAAATTGTCCGATTGTCTATTCAGATAGCAGCCGGTAAGACAGCTAACGGTTAGCAGGCCGCAGATGGGCGTTCAGGTAACGTCGCGACGGAGGAGCCAGCCGGATCTCCTTCGGGTAGATAACGTCGGCAGTCCAGTTGTGAAGGCCCGGTGGGGCTCCGCGTAGGCAGTAAAACGGGTCCGGATAGGTGACTGCAGCCCAGGAGTGATTGATGGAACTCAGGAGTGATTGACGGAGCTGGCTAGCTCCGGAATAATTGATGTTTGCTCCGGAATCGACGAAGGCCGATAGTCACACGGATAGCAGCTAGCTAGCTGTGAGATCCGGGTATGAATGTCCAGAGAGCAGTCGAAATCCAGGGACATGGAGAGAAAAATTGGTCCGGTATGTTCCGTTCCGAGCCGCGCTGCGCCGTACAGAACTGGCGATATATTTTCGAGCTAAAGGATAGCTGATGACCACAAACCGTGGTTAGCTTAATACCAACGATTTGCCAGTAAAGAAGCTAACTAGCTTCTGAACTAGCTTCTGATTAGCTTCTGGCTAGTTTCAGGCTAGCTTCTTGGAGTTTCTGGCTAGCTTCTTGGAGGATTACAGATTTGAGGTAAATAATACTTTTTTATAAATATAAATTCGTGAGGCGGGTTGCAGGAGAGTGTTTTGAAGATGAGTTGATGGAAAATAAAAATAAAATGTTTGTGAAAAAAGTTGCAAATATATATATATATATATATATATATATATATATATATATATATATATATATATATACAGGACACGACAAGACGAGGACAAAAGACGTCTGAACTGCTATGCCACCTTGGAGTAAGAAAGTATGGTGTGTATGTTCTCTGGCAGTTCACTATCGAGCTCATTCCTATCCACTGCATCTGGGCAGGATACAAAAAACATCATATCGGTAGGCTACGGGTACATATAATACAACACAGACCAGAGGGACAGCTAAATTCTAAAATAAGAATTTGACACTTAAGTGACCCTTATCAGGAGTGGACTGGGGGTGTCCTGGAGTGTGTCAGAGTGTGTCAGATTGTGCCCCCTCCCCTGCATGGTCCTGGGTCAGACCCAACCCATTATAGACCCCTTAGGCCCTCATCAAACAGCCTCATTAAAGCATGAAAACACACCCAAACATGCTCATCGATCTGTCACTCAGGTGCAGCGTGGAAACAGTCTGAGTGGGACAGAGACTGGGGAGGTCTGTAGGCTTGGCTGGAGCTGATACAGAAGAGAACATGGGAGGCTAGATATTAAAATCAAGGGACAAGACAGAACACACACCATACATTTTTCTATAAAGGCCTGTTTGTCTTCCATGACTGTTAGTCAATGGTAACCAGGGCAGTCTTATGTTATGGAGTTTTCCACATTAGTCCATGTTTGGTTATAATGAACCTAGTTTGTTTATCAACCCCCTCTGTATGATTAATTGCTCCAGACAAAGGGGGACTAAGTGCATCAAAGAGGTGTGTGTGCAGTCCTCTTGCTAGGTCTGAGTCTATGAGTCTGTCACAGCAAGTGCAAGGTGTGTGTCCAGTCTGGTCACAGTGAGTGTGACAGCAAACTGAATGAACATGTACAAAATCTGTAAAACTCTTGACAGACAAGAACGGACAAATCTGGGAAGGACAACCAACTAGAAAAGGTGTAGGCCTACAGAGTAGTAAGAAGCCTCTTTTGCGAAAATTAAGACGTCATCATTACATGGATTTACGTCAGAAAATAAAACGCCATAAATGACTTCGTAGGTGTGTTCTGTATCAGAGGTATGCAATACAAAGGCAGCCATCATAACTACAGTACAACATAAATCAGCCCTATCGCATAAAGACTGCAGCTACTGTACTTCTGGTGAATATCTGGCCAGCGCAGGATAATCTAAAGTCCTCTAGACAATTGCATCTCATCTGAACTTCCGGCGCCGACAGAGATGGCCGCCTCGCTTCGCGTTCCTAGGAAACTATGCAGTTTTTTGTTTTTTTACGTGTTATTTCTTACACTAGTACCCCAGGTCATCTTAGGTTTCTTTACATACAGCCGAGAAGAACTACTGAATATAAGATCAGCGTCAACTCACCATCAGTACGACCAAGAATATGTTTTTCGCGATGCGGATCCTGTGTTCTGCCTTACAACCAGTGTAACCGAGTGGATCACATGCAGCGACCAAAAAAAAAACGACTCAGAAAAAGAGGGAAACGAAGCGGTCTTCTGGTCAGACTCCGGAGACGGGCACATCGTGCACCACTTCCTAGCATTCTTCTTGCCAATGTCCAGTCTCTTGACAACAAGGTTGATGAAATCCGAGCAAGGGTAGCATTCCAGAGGGACATCAGAGACTGTAACGTTCTTTGCTTCACGGAAACATGGCTAACTGGAGAGACGCAATCCGAAGTGGTGCAGCCAGCGGGTTTCTCCACGCATCGCGCCGACAGAAACAAACATCTTTCTGGTAAGAAGACGGGCGGGGGCGTATGTCTTATGGCCAACGTGACATGGTGTGATGAAAGAAACATACAGGAACTCAAATCCTTCTGTTCACCTGATTTAGAATTCCTCACAATCAAATGTAGACCGCAATATCTACCAAGAGAATTCTCTTCGATTATAATCACAGCCGTATATATCCCCCCCCAAGCAGACACATCGATGGCTCTGAACGAACTTTATTTAACTCTCTGCAAACTGGAAACGATTTATCCGGAGGCTGCATTCATTGTAGCTGGGGATTTTAACAAGGCTAATCTGAAAACAAGACTCCCTAAATTTTATCAGCATATCGATTGCGCAACCAGGGGTGGAAAGACCCTGGATCATTGTTACTCTAACTTCCGCGACGCATATAAGGCCCTGCCCCGCCCCCTTTCGGAAAAGCTGACCACGACTCCATTTTGTTGATCCCTGCCTACAGACAGAAACTAAAACAAGAAGCTCCCACGCTGAGGTCTGTCCAACGCTGGTCCGACCAAGCTGACTCCACACTCCAAGACTGCTTCCATCACGTGGACTGGGAGATGTTTCGTATTGCGTCAGACAACAACATTGACGAATATGCTGATACGGTGTGCGAGTTCATTAGAACGTGCGTTGAAGATGTCGTTCCCATAGCAACGATTAAAACATTCCCTAACCAGAAACCGTGGATTGATGGCAGCATTCGTGTGAAACTGAAGGCACGAACCACTGCTTTTAATCAGGGCAAGGTGTCTGGTAACATGACTGAATACAAACAGTGCAGCTATTCCCTCCGCAAGGCTATCAAACAAGCTAAGCGCCAGTACAGAGACAAAGTAGAATCTCAATTCAACGGCTCAGACACAAGAGGTATGTGGCAGGGTCTACAGTCAATCACGGACTACAGGAAGAAACCCAGCCCAGTCACAGACCAGGATGTCTTGCTCCCAGGCAGACTAAATAACTTTTTGCCCGCTTTGAGGACAATACAGTGCCACTGACACGGCCTGCAACGGAAACATGCGGTCTCTCCTTCACTGCAGCCGAAGTGAGTAAGACATTTAAACGTGTTAACCCTCGCAAGGCTGCAGGCCCAGACGGCATCCCCAGCCGCGCCCTCAGAGCATGCGCAGACCAGCTGGCCGGTGTGTTTACGGACATATTCAATCAATCCCTATACCAGTCTGCTGTTCCCACATGCTTCAAGAGGGCCACCATTGTTCCTGTTCCCAAGAAAGCTAAGGTAACTGAGCTAAACGACTACCGCCCCGTAGCACTCACATCCGTCATCATGAAGTGCTTTGAGAGACTAGTCAAGGACCATATCACCTCCACCCTACCTGACACCCTTGACCCACTCCAATTTGCTTACCGCCCAAATAGGTCCACAGACGATGCAATCTCAACCACACTGCACACTGCCCTAACCCATCTGGACAAGAGGAATACCTATGTGAGAATGCTGTTCATCGACTACAGCTCGGCATTCAACACCATAGTACCCTCCAAGCTCGTCATCAAGCTCGAGACCCTGGGTCTCGACCCCGCCCTGTGCAACTGGGTACTGGACTTCCTGACGGGCCGCCCCCAGGTGGTGAGGGTAGGCAACAACATCTCCTCCCCGCTGATCCTCAACACTGGGGCCCCACAAGGGTGCGTTCTGAGCCCTCTCCTGTACTCCCTGTTCACCCATGACTGCGTGGCCATGCACGCCTCCAACTCAATCATCAAGTTTGCGGACGACACAACAGTGGTAGGCTTGATTACCAACAACGACGAGACGGCCTACAGGGAGGAGGTGAGGGCCCTCGGAGTGTGGTGTCAGGAAAATAACCTCACACTCAACGTCAACAAAACTAAGGAGATGATTGTGGACTTCAGGAAACAGCAGAGGGAACACCCCCATCCACATCGATGGAACAGTAGTGGAGAGGGTAGCAAGTTTTAAGTTCCTCGGCATACACATCACAGACAAACTGAATTGATCCACTCACACAGACAGCATCGTGAGGAAGGCGCAGCAGCGCCTCTTCAACCTCAGGAGGCTGAAGAAATTTGGCTTGTCACCAAATGCACTCACAAACTTCTACAGATGCACAATCGAGAGCATCCTGGCGGGCTGTATCACCGCCTGGTATGGCAACTGCACCGCCCTCAACCGTAAGGCTCTCCAGAGGGTAGTGAGGTCTGCACAACGCATCACCGGGGGCAAACTACCTGCCCTCCAGGACACCTACACCACCCGATGCTACAGGAAGGCCATAAAGATCATCAAGGACATCAACCACCCGAGCCACTGCCTGTTCACCCCGCTGCCATCCAGAAGGCGAGGTCAGTACAGGTGCATCAAAGCTGGGACCGAGAGACTGAAAAACAGCTTCTATCTCAAGGCCATCAGACTGTTAAACAGCCACCACTAACATTGAGTGGCTACTGCCAACACACTGTCAATGACACTGACTCTACTCCAGCCACTTTAATCATGGGAATTGATGGGAAATGATGTAAATATATCACTAGCCACTTTAAACAATGCTACCTTATATAATGTTACTTACCCTACATTGTTCATCTCATATGCATACGTTGATACTGTACTCTATATCATCGACTGCATCCTTATGTAATACATGTATCACTAGCCACTTTAACTATGCCACTTGGTTTACATACTTCTCATATGTATATACTGTACTCGATATCATCTACTGTATCTTGCCTATGCTGCTCTGTACCATCACTCATTCATATATCCTTATGTACATATTCTTTATCCCCTTACACTGTGTATGACAGTAGTTTTTTTTGGAATTGTTAGTTAGATTACTTGCTCGTTATTACTGCATTGTCGGAACTAGAAGCACAAGCATTTCGCTACACTCGCATTAACATCTGCTAACCATGTGTATGTGACAAATAAAATTTGATTTGATTTGAAGTACTTTCTCTTCAAGTTTTATTAGTCGTTTGTACAGGTATACATCTTCCAACCAAATGCTTCCTTGCAGGTTCCTTCTCGACAATGCAACAATAAGAAATAAAGAAAAGAATACGAGCATAAACTAAATCTTGAGCGGCAACCGCAGAAAGTGCTCGGCTGCCAACACATACCGTTATGATGCATCCCTCTTGAGGTTGTCTTCTGCGAGGCTTCACAGTTCACACTCCCTACACTGTCAGAGACTTTATTTATCTTCTTTGACGTTGATACCAGCCGCTAGCTTTTGTGCGTGTATCATCTGTTAATGCCAATTTTCCTGACATACAAATGTAGTCAGTTTTCCTGCCCTTGTTGCTTGAACGTGCACCTTGATTTCAAGTCAAGGTTTCCAGCCAAATACTGTGCTATGACATCTCAAGGTTTTGTATGGGGTCTTGTGGCAATATCATTTAAAAAAAACAATTGTGCCTTCCTCTATTATACTTATGCTAAAAAATAAGATATTGTATTCTATTGAACCATTTACATTATGTTTGTATTCTTAACTTTTCTTATTGTTGATGTATTGTCGAGAAGGAACATGCAGGTAAGCATTTAGTTGGACGGTGTATACCATGTGTATCCTGTACATATCAAATCAAATGTTATTTGTCACATGCGCCGAATACAACAGTGAAATGCTTACTTACAAGCCATCAACCAACAATGCTTTAAGAAGTTAATAAATAAATAAATAAAAAAGATGTGTTAAGTAAAAAATAGAAAATAAAAGTAACAAATGATTAACAGTAAAATAACAATCGAGGCTATATACAGGGGCTACCGGTACAGAGTCAATGTGCGGGGGCACCAGTTAGTCGAGGTAATTACGGTAATATGTACATGTAGGTAGAGTTAAAGTGACTATGTATAGATTATAAAGAGTAGCAGCAGCATAAAGAAGGGTCTGGGTAGCCATTTAATTAGCTGATCAGGAGTCTTATGGCTTGGAGGTAGAAGCTTTTAAGAAGCCTCTTGGACCTACACATGGCGCTCCGGTACCGTTTGCTGTGCAGTAGCAGATAGAACAGTCTATGACTAGGGTGGCTGGAGTCTGACAATTTTTAGGGCCTTCCTCTGACACCACCTGGTATAGAGGTCCTGGATGACAGGAAGCTTGGATCCAGTGATGTACTGGGCCGTACGCGCTACCCTCTGTAGTGCCTTGCGGACGGCGGCCGAGCAGTTATCATACCAGGCAGTGATGCAACCAGACAGGATGCTCTCGATGGTCCAGCTGTAGAACCTTTTGAGGATCTGAGGACCCATGCCAAATCTGTTCAGTCTCGCGAGGGGGAATAGGCTTTGTCGTGCCCTCTTCACAACTGTCTTGGTGTGCTTGGACCATGATAGTTTGTTGGTGATGTGGACACCAAGGAACTTGAAGCTCTCAACCTGTTCCACTACAGCCCCGTCGATGAGTTTTATATGACTAATAAAACTTTAAACTTGATGGTGTGGTAGGCCCCTCTGTGTAATTAACCTAAACTGGGTTGTTAATCCTGGCAAGGAAGCACAGATCATTCCCTTTTACTTTGACTCCCTACTTTTATGGATTGCAACAACAACAAAAAAATTCTAAACCCTGATGTGGGTTCAGCAAACCCAGACCTAATCTTAACCTCAGCCGTTAGGGGTTAAACCCTAAAACTGACCTTGGATCAGCTCTTAGAGGCAACTTAAAGGGATTACTTCAGGATTTTGGCAATGAGGCCATTCATCTACTTCCCCAGTCGTATGAACTTGTGGATATCATTTGTATGTCTCTGTGTCCAGTATGAAATAAGCTAGAGGTACAGTGCCTTCAGAAAGTATTCACACCCCTTGACTTTTTCCCAAAACATTTGTGTTGGACTGAATTAAAAATGGATCAAATTAAGATTTTTTGTCACTGGCCTACACACAATACCCCATAATGTGAAAGTGGAAATGTTGTTCAACATTTTCACAAATTAATAAAATATGAAATGCTGAAACTATTCAACCACTTTGTTATGGCACGCCTAAATAAGTTCAGGAGTAAACATTTGCTTAACAAGTCACATAATAAATTGCATGAACTCTCTGTGCAATAATAGATTGAACTCATCGGCCTGAACACCAAGCATCACATCTGGAGGAAACCTGGCACCATCCCTACAGTGAAGCATGGTGGTGGCAGCATCATACTGTGAGGATGTTTTGCAGCGGCAGGGACTGGGAGACTAGTCAGGATCGAGGAAAAAAATGAACGGTGCATTCATTATAGAGAGATCCTTGATGAAAACCTGCTCCAGAGCGCTCAGGATCTCAGACTGGGGCGAAGGTTCACCTTGTAACAGGACAACAACCCTAAGCACACAGCAAAGACAACGCCGGAGTGGCTTTGGGACAAGTATCTGAATGTCCTTGAGTGGCCCAGCCAGAGCCTGGACTTGAACCCGATTAAACATCTCTGGAGGCGCCGTGCAGCGACGCTCCCCATCCAACCTGACAGAGTTTGAGAGGATCTGCAGAGACGAATCAAATCTAAATTTAGTTTGTCACATACACATGCTTAGCAGATGTTAATGCGATTGTAGCGAAATGCTTGTGCTTCTAGTTCCGACCATGCAGTAATTTCTAACAAGTAATCCAACAATTTCACAACAACTACCTTTTATTCACAAGTGTAAAGGAATGAATAAGAATATGTACATGAAAATATATGGATGAGCGATGGCCGAACGACAGGCAAGATGCAGTAGATAGTATAGAGTACAGTATATACACATCTGAGATGAGTAATGTAGGGTATGTATGTAAAACATTATAAAAAGTGGCATTGTTTAAAGTGGCTAGTGATACATTTATTCCATCCAATTTTCTTAATTGTCAAAGTGGCTCGAGATTTAAGTCAGTATGTTGGCAGCAGCCACTCAATGTTAGTGATGGCTGTTTAACAGTCAGTTAATGATGAGTTTGGAGGGTACTATGGTGTAGTATTCAGACGGGAGAATGGGAGAAATGGTTGTGGTAGCATGGGAGAAACTCCGCAAATAAAAGGTGTGTCAAGCTTGTAGTATCATACCCAAGAAGACTCAAGGCTGTAATCGCTGCCAAAGGTGCTTCAACAAAGTACTGAGTAAAGTGTCTGAATACTTCAGTGATATAATAGATTTTTTTCATAAATTTGCTACAATTTCTAAAAACGTATTTTTGCTATGTCATTATGGGGTATTGTCTGTAGATTGATGACTGGGGAAAAACTATTTAATCCATTTTAGAACAAGGCTGGAACATAACAAAACGTATCAAAATGTGGAAAAAGTCAAGGGGTCTGAATACTTTCCGAATGCACTGTAAATCTGCTTAAAAATCTATGACCTGAAAATGGCTGTCTAGCAATGATCAACATCCAATTTGACAGAGCTTAAATACTTTTTAAAAGATTACAAATGGACAAATGTTGCACAATCCAGGTGTGGAACGCTCTTAGAGAATTTACCAGAAAGACTGGGTGTATTAGCTAAGGGGGTTGAATACCTATGTAATGAAAACAGTGTTTTGTTTTTCATGATTGTTTTTACAATTTTTTTTTTTTAAATCCACTTTGACAGAGTATTTTGTGAAGATCATTGACAAAAATGTACAATTTAATCCCACTTCATATCACAACAAAATGGGGAAAAAGTAAAGCAGTGTGAATACTTTCTGAAGGCACTGCAGGTTCGTGAGCCAATGCTAACTAGCGTTAGCACAATGAAGTCTAGGGGTATCTACTAGCATGCCAGAATCCTGAAGTACCCCTTTATACCAGGCTGATAAAGAAAACAAACTACACTGCTCAAAAAAATAAAGGGAACACTTAAACAACACAATGTAACTCCAAGTCCATCACACTTCTGTGAAATCAAACTGTCCACTTAGGAAGCAACACTGATTGACAATAAATTTCACATGCTGTTGTGCAAATGGAATAGACAACAGGTGGAAACAGGTGGAATAGACAACAGGTGGAAATTATAGGCAATTAGCAAGACACCCCCAATAAAGGAGTGGTTCTACATGTAATAACCACAGACCACTTCTCAGTTCCTATGCTTCCTGGCTTCCTCTGCTCAAACAGTCAGAAACAGACTTCATGAGGGTGGTATGAGGGCCCGACGTCCACAGGTGGGGGTTGTGCTTAAAGCCCAACACCGTGCAGGACATTTGGCATATGCCAGAGAACACCAAGATTGGCAAATTCGCCACTGGCACCCTGTGCTCTTCACAGATGAAAGCAGGTTCACACTGAGCACATGTGACAGATGTGACAGTCTGGAGACGCCGTGGAGAACGTTCTGCTGTCTGCAACATCCTCCAGCATGACCGGTTTGGCGGTGGGTCAGTCATGGTGTGGGGTGGCATTTCTTTGGGGGGCCTCCATGTGCTCGCCAAAGGTAGCCTGACTGCCATTAGGTACCGAGATGAGATCCTCAGACTCCTTGTGAGACCATATGCTGGTGCGGTTGGCCCTGGGTTCCTCCTAATGCAAGACAATGCTAGACCTCATGTGGCTGGAGTGTGTCACCAGTTCCTATAAGAGGAAGGCATCGATGCTATGGACCGGACCGCCCGTTCCCCAGACCTGAATCCAATTGAGCACATCTGGGACATCATGTCTCGCTCCATCCACCAACGCCACGTTGCACCACAGACTGTCCAGGAGTTGGCGGATGCTTTAGTCCAGGTCTGGGAGGAGACCATCCGCCACCTCATCAGGAGCATGCCCAGGCGTTGTAGGGAGGTCATACAGGCACGTGGAGGCCACACACACTACTGAGCCTCATTTTGACTTGTTTTAAGGACATTACATCAAAGTTGGATCAGCCTGTAGTGTGGTTTTCCACTTTAATTTTGAGTGTGACTCCAAATCCAGACCTCCATGGGTTGATAAATTTGATTTCCATTGATAATTTTTGTGTGATTTGGTTGTCAGCACATTCAACTATGTAAAGACCAAAGTATTTAATAAGAATATTTCATTCATTCAGATCTAGGATGTGTTATTTTAGTGTTCCCTTTATTTTTTTGAGCAGTATATTTACAAATATATTCCCATGAATAGTATACAACACCAGGCACCACACACACCCTACTATGTTTTTTTTCTCTTTATATCTAAATCAAAATTAACCAGTTGAATTTAGACACAAATATAATATTTGTTTTGTATAAAAATTAAAAAATTAAATAATGTAAGAAAATATGCAAATGTTGACAATATGCATGTGCCTATACTGCCAATCCACCTTTCCAGAAACTGGATGAAGTCAGGTCTTTCATCAAATCAAATCAAATTTTATTGGCCACATACACATATTTAGCAATGTTACTGCGGGTGTAGCAAAATGCTTATGTTTCTAGCTCCAACAGTGCAGTAGTATCTAACAATTCACAACAATACACACAAATCTCAAAGTAAAAGAATGTAATTAAGAAATATATAATTATTAGGGCGAGCAATGTCGGAGTAGCATTGACTAGAATACAGTATATACACATATGAAATTAGTAAAACAGTATGTAAACATTAACATTCGAAAAAGGACACTCCAGGACTATTCACATGTGATAAACAATTAACTTATTATCCAAAAAAAACAGCACTGACATACATGAGAAATTTCAGCATATATTTTCTTAGAGAATCTTAACCTGTCCATTAGGGGTGGTGCCACAGTTGTGATTGGTAATAGAATAAAAATAATATTAGTTGTATAAATCAAATATTCTATATTATACAATTATTGGATTATGCGTAAAACTATAATGAAAGTGCTGTAAATCTGTGTACATTTTACTCTTACAAAAACATTATTCAAAACCTGCTTTCCAGTTAACTACTACCATTTCAGCAGCAGAGTGTGGTGGTGGGGGGGGGTGGAATGTGGAATGGGCCAAAATACCAGCAACAGTGTGTGAAAACCTTGTGAAGACTTACAGAAAACATTTGACCTCTGTCATTGCCAACAAAGGGTATATAACAAAGTATTGAGATAAATAAGTATTTGGTCAATAACAAAAGTTTTTCACCTCCTTGCTTGCACACGCTTTTTCAGTTCTGCCCACAAAATTTCTATAGGATTGAGGTCAGGGTATTGTGATGGCTGCTCCGATACCTTGACTTTGTTGTCCTTAAGCCATTCTGCCACAACTTTGGAAGTATGCTTGGGGTCATTGTCCATTTGGAAGACCCATTTGCAACCAAGCTTTTTTTATTTAACTAGGCAAGTCAGTTAAGAACAAATTCTTATTTTCAATGACGGCCTAGGAGCAGTGGGTTAACTGCCTGTTCAGGGGCAGAACGACAGATTTGTACCTTGTCAGCTCAGTGGTTTGAACTTGCAACCTTCTGGTTACCCAATGCTCTTACCACTAGGCTACCCTTCCTGACTACTGTTTTGAGATGTTGCTTAACCTCTCTGCGCACCGAACCCGTTAGCGAGATGGAATTCGACAACATACGGTGATCGCTACATAAAATAGTCATATTAAACATTCACGAAAATACAAGTGTCTCACATGTTTCGAAAGCCTAGAATCTTGCTAATCCAACTGCGTTGTCAGATTTAAAAAAGGATTTACTGTGAAAGAATACAATGTGATTATCTGAGGATAGAGCCCCATTAAAAACAACTATTTCAACCAGCACAGGCGTAACAAAATCACAAACTGCAATAAAATAAATTGTTTACCTTTGACGATCTTACTCTGTTTCCAATCCCAATGCTCATTGGTACACAATGAATGGTCTTTTGTTTGATAAAATCCATTTTTATAGCCTAACACGAAACATTTTGTGAACCGCTTGTGTCGTGAATTCCGTCTCATTCCATTTTCGACGACACATTCGATGTAAATACACACACTAAACGTGACTTTTCCAGTTATGTTTGGTTTCATTGCAATCAACTCGTTTGTTTGTAACACAACCAAACTTGATGGGTCATTTCGCGGGACGTATTGACTGAAAGAAACCGATTTGAAGACAACAAGTAATGACATCATTGTGCACCAATGATATGACCGCTGTTTCGTTGATTGACTGTATTTTAACCCAATGACCACTGATCGTCTTGAAATCTAGCTGGGTAGATAGCCAATGAGCTGAGGTAAACGGCAATATGTAATGTTTATGTGTTGGAAGTCCAACCCATGTAGTAAACTCCGGCGTAAAGAGGGTCATTCGCCATTGAAGTTTCATACCGGAAGGAGCAACGCATGTTACGCACAGCGTTGTTTTGGTAAAGCGCATCTTCAGCTGTTTATATATCAATCAGTTTTATTTTAATTTTACCTGGGTTAACTGCATCAGTATGGCGACTAAGTCAGGGAAAGCTAAATCTAAGTCTAGATATACAGATGTACACACAATTTTAGAAGAAATTGATCGGGAAAGTGAGACAGAGATTGTTGGAGGACGATTCATTTAGCGATTCCCAAATGGAGGAATATTTTTTGAATGGAGAGGACATCGTTATGGACTGGTAAGTTCTTCTCATGCCAATGCCATTGTTTGAAATTAATAATATAAAATATTATTTGTGATTTTTAAAAATTTTAGTAGCAATATATAAAAATGTAATGTGAGATGCATGTGTCTGCTGCCCCAAACCACCCCCACATGAAATAGCCTATTTGAGGCTGTTGAGATGGAGACAGTAGATCTAGCTGGTCTGTCATAACATAATAGAGACAGTAGATCTAGCTGAAATGTCATAATATAAAATAGACAGTAGATCTAGCTGGTCTGTCATAATATAAATGAGACAGTAGATCTAGCAGGTCTATAATAATATATTCAACCTTGTGTACCCTGTACTCTATATATATATATATATATATATATATGTTTATTATACCTGTTGATACAGGGCTCATATGTGAAACTATTCTAACTGAACATTTTCTTTCACAGTGACACTGACTCCGAATGGGAGCCCCCAGGGCCAAGGTGTCCATCCCCCACTGAAGCTGGTTCATCCAGCTCCTGCCACAAGTGGTGTTCATCTGCCCAAATGTATTTCTGCAGGCATGGATGTGCCTCGGGGCCAAAAGGGCACAGCATGGAGGCATCTCTGTGTTCTTTGCAAAATGAAGTCCCCCCATCACCTGCACCACATGCTTGGTGACCCCCTGCTTTACAACAGAAAGAGACTGCTATGGCACCTGGCATTAGCAGCACAATATTGTGTTGAGGACTTAGGGTCTTCCAAATATTGAAAGTGTTATTTTGTAAATGTATATATTTTTTCATGTTTTTTCTCCATTTTTTGGGTGTGTGTGTTAGAATAACATTTTGGTATTTTGTATATAGTTATTCCATTCAAAATGTATAATTTCACCAATTTGGCCACTTGGGTACATTTGGGCTAATTGTGTGGGACACCTGGTTGACTTCATGATAAATGTCATGTAGCACACTAATTTTGGAAGTTATCATTCTGAAACTTTGCACAAGTAATGTTGCCCTTCACTGAAATTGTCGCCATCATCCTATCTTGTTCACTTAAAAGATGTAAAAATAAAAAACGTATGTTTTTTTTTCATTGTATTATCTAAACCAGATCTATTGTGTTATATTCTCCTACATTCATTTCACATTTACACAAACTTCAGAGTGTTTTCTTTCAAATGAAATCAAGAATATGTATATCTTTGGTTCTGAGCCTGAGCTACAGGCAGTTAGATTTGGGTATGTCTTCAGGCGGAAATTTAAAAAAGTAGGGGGTAGCTGTAAGAGGTTTTAAATATGTCCACATAATTTTCCATCCTCGTGAAGCCATCTATTTTGTGAAGTGCACCAGTCCCTCCTGCAGCAAAGCACCCCCACAACATGATGCTGCCACACCTGTGCTTCACGGTTGGGATGGTGTTCTTTGGCTTGCAAGCTCCCCCTTTTTCCTCCTCCAATGGTCGTTATGGCCAAACAGTTCAATTTTTTTCCTCCATCAGTCCAGAGGACATTTCACCAAAAAGTAAGATATTTGTCCCCATGTGAAGTTGCAAACCGTAGTCTGACTTTTTTATGCCGTTTTTGGAGCAGTGGCTTCTTCCTCGCTGAGCAGCCTTTCAGGTTATGTAGGACATGTTTTACTGTGGATATAGATATTTTTGTATCTGTTTCCTCCAGCATCTTCACAAGAACATTTGCTGTTGTTCTGGGATTGATTTGCACTTTTCGCACCAAAGTACGTTCATCTCTAGGAGACAGAATGCGTCTTCTTTCTGAGCGATATGACGGCTGTGTGGTCCCATGGTGTTTATACTTGCGTACTATTGTTTGTACAGATGAACACAGTACTTTCAGGCGTTTGGAAATTGCTCCTAAGGATGAACCAGACTTTTGGAGGTCTACAGAAAACATTCTGCTGTATTTTCTGATTTCTTTTGATTGTCCCATGATGTCAAGCAAAGAGACACTGAGTTTGAAGGTAGGCCTTGAAATACATCCACCAGGGAAACCTCTAATTGACTCAAATGATGTCAATTAGCCTATCAGAAGCATCTAAAGCCATGAAAACATTTTCTGGAATTGTCAAAGCTGTGTAAAGGCACAGTCAACTCAGTGTATGTAAACTTCTGACTTACTGGAATTGTGATACAGTGAATTATAAGTGAAAAAATCTTTCTGTAAACAATTGTTTGAAAAATTACTTGTGTCATGCACAAATTAGATGTCCTAACCGACTTGCCAAAACTATAATTTGTTAACAAGAAATGTGTGAAGTGGTTGAAAAATGAGTTTTAATGACTCCAACCTAATTCTATGTAAACTTCCGACTTCAACTGTACATATTAGACTATAGCCTTGACACTTAATATCATCAGCGTTGCAATAACAGTGCTGTATAAAGTGAAAAAATTATTACTAATCACCAATGTGTGTAAACTAGGCCTATTAGATATTGGAATCGTGCCACTTCTTTTGCTTATTTACTCTGTCTGCAATTTTCTGCCAGGCTCCCTCGCTGGCTTTGGCGGCAGGAGATGTATTACTTTTTATTGCAGATATGTTGTGGCTAAATCCTGCACAGAGTCTTCACCGTGCACTGCCACTTTAAGAGCGCATCAGCAGTAAGGAAGGAGGAAATAAAGACAGCTTTTTCAGCTCTTTGGGGAGGAGCTCTTGGTTGGCGTGACAGTTTGATTGTGTGTGCTATGCTGCAGAAGTTTGGTTTATTTTCAGCGTGTGTAGTTTATAAAGTATTTAACTCAATCATCAGTTTGACAGTTCTAGGTCCGCACCGGTTTTGGATCGCATGGATTAGTAGCAACATTGTTGCGAAGCTTTGACACACAAACCATCGGACTGTCAGACAGTACACTGGCACGCCTGAAGACCACAGCTAAGATCTCTCTTGTTCTCTTTCTGTCTTTCTCTTCCCGCTATTGTTCCAGTGCTTTACCCTGCAACCAGACATTCTAGTTTTCAAATGCACTCCCCATTGAAGTTCATTAGAGCTGGACTATTATTGCCCTGCCAGAAGTATTTGGGTGGACATTTTAGTTAAACATGAGGTTGCTTGTAAGTTGTGTATTGTTATTTGAACTGTATTGAGGTGGGGTGTACTAATGACATGTGGCCGAGAAGATTGTGGACATTTTTAAGGCCTTTGTTGTGTCTAAGAACACCCCCCACATTCATACACTCTGCACTCCTCCACTGGAAGATAATACAGATGATTGCAAATCCTCTGATGATGACTGGGTTCTTTCTTGTATGAAGTTGCTGTTCAATTGCTCTGCCATTATTATTATTATTATTATTATTATTATTATTATTATTATTATTATTGTAATCTTGGTGGGGTTACCCCTGTGCTGTGATGTGGGTTTTATATGGTGTGTATTCTCTTTTCTCTCCACTGGCTATCTGGTAAACAGGCTACACTCTAGGCAGTCTCTTCTGCTGATGTGTGGGTCTGGTAGTGGTACTCTCTCTATTCTACTATTTTCCTTTCGGCATGGTTAATACCTGCCTGGCGTCCACACAAAATCTTTCTTTACCCTTCTCTAATAAATACCGCTACAGAATTGGCACCCAAACAGGGACTTGAAGATAAACACCCATGACACCATCCACACAAGGTTGAATCATGTATTTTGTTGGAACTCCATACTACTGTGTCAATGTGGACACACCTGATGGTAATCACGTTCGGGATTCTTTCATTGTGGAAGGACTTGATGGACTAATGGAGTTGGATAGCACTGACTCTAATCCCCAGGCTTCCGGCTCACCTATAACATCTCCACCATTACACTCCCCTCAAACCCTTCCTGTTACCCTGTACAGAGAGACTGGGAGAGGTGTCTCTGTGATCACTGGACAAATGGAACATCAATGGACACACACCAATCATAGTTTGACAATGCAGGAGAATGCCATTCGCAAACTCAGTGAATGTGTGGAAGCTCATCAGACAGATGTGCAGCGCAGGTTGGATTACCTTCCCTGTCAAATGGAGGAAAACCAACAACAAATTGTTCAGAGACAGAAATATTTACAAGATTCTCTGAAGCAGGATATTCAAGGAAAACTGCACCGGTTCAAAACACAAATGGAAACTAACCATCATCAAGTCATAATCTTTCTTGAGGAGGAACAAAAACAGAGAGCAGAGGAGTCAGCCTCTGTTGTGAAGGGAGTGTGTTCTTATCTGAAGGAAGTTATGGAGGACATGAAGAACTCTCTCACTCTCTCAAAAGGACACCGTTAATGAGATGGGGAAACACACAGATGGCCACAGACCTTCAAATGGAAGAGCGGCACCAGGGGGTAATGCAGTGCTTTCCCTTCTAAACAAATCTTCTGCACCTCCCTCAGGTTTTACCTCTGCCACTGGCTTGGCCAGTAAGGGAATAGGAACAGGTAGCACTCCAAAAACCCCTCTGAAGATACTGTTAAACAACAGAACTCCCGCTGCCACTGTCATGTCTCCTCTAGTGCGCTCTCTCCCTATCAAACTACTTTTCCCCACTTTTGGCAGCCCAGAAGATGATGTTGATCCACTGTTTTTCTTATCTAAGTGTAATAATTTTCTTTCTATCCGGCCCCTTACTGACTTGGAGGTACTTGCCACCCTCCGCAGTGTTCTCCATGGTACAACAAGAGACTGGTGGGAGATAGCCCATGAACATGTGTCAACCTGGGAAGAGTTTAAAAAAATATTCCTCTTAGCCTTCCTCTCAGAGGACTATGGGGATGAACTGGCGGAATGTGTTCGTAACAGAGTCCAGGGTGAAGCAGAGCCAATACGGGACTTTGCCTTCTCCTATCGAGTTCTATGTAGGAGATGGAAGGCTGACATTACTGAGCAGGCGATGGTCAAACTCCTTCTTAAGAACATGGTTCCCCACCTTGCTAGTCAACTTCGAGAACGTGTGCAGAATGTGGATGATTTGGTGCGTCTGGGGACTCATTTTGAGAAGGACTGGAAGCACCACCTCCAAACTAAAAACCCCCGTTCCCTCATCCCAGTATACCCATAACTCTCCTGGGGCTAAACCGTCTCAGATATTTGTACCCAAGATACAAGACAAAAGTCCAGTGACGTGTTGGAGGTGTAATGTCCAACATCTTACAGGTTCTTGCTCCCTCTATGGCCAGCGTCAGGATTCAGGAAAAGGTCAGAAAGGACAGAAGACCGACAGTCTAGACAGGTGAGGTGGCTTGCATACAATTGGGTCAGCCTTAATGCCCACCATGAAGCCTTTAGACAGCACAACTAGCGGTCTTATTCCTATTCCGCAACAACTATTGGTTCCTCTGACTGTTAGGAACTGGAGAGGGAAGGCCATAATCGACACAGGGGCATCTTACACCCTGATGCAAGAGGCCCTGTGGCAGAACATGGCATTACCTCATGAGGAGCTACGGACATGGGAGGAGGGACCATTTTACTTGGCCAATGGAGAACCTACCACCCCCTTGGGCTGGATTAGTATAATAATAAAACTGCATGGTGAGACTAACATTCCTGTGGCTAATCTTGCAGATTCAAGCCTTGCATTTGCTGTAGTCCTTGGCTTTAGACTTCCTGTTCTTCAGTGGACTGACCATCTCTATGTCCGAACCCTCCTATCGGCTGCACTCTGACTATTCCCAGCCTCATCCATTTCAACCTGGTAATGCACTGATTTCAGGCTGGAGCCTGCTACATTATGCAGAGTCCGGAAAAGGTCAAGTCAGAGAAAATACAAAGACAAAAATATGTTCTACCAGTGAAGTCGGAGAACCCAACTATCACCCTGATTACCCCCCCCCCCTTCTATCCGAGAGCAAAAGCAAACCTGATGCTGATTTCTACATCAAACAAGCAGTGGAACAGGCATGTCTGTCGGATGATGAAAGGTGGCAGCTCTCCCAGATGTTGGACATGAACAGTAAGGTCTGTACTCTTACACTCGGCCGTACAACAGTCTTCAAACACAAAATCTAT
This sequence comes from Oncorhynchus tshawytscha, assembly GCF_018296145.1. NCBI lineage: Eukaryota > Metazoa > Chordata > Actinopteri > Salmoniformes > Salmonidae > Oncorhynchus > Oncorhynchus tshawytscha. The sequence continues at coordinate 16,598,247 of NC_056434.1, read as the reverse complement.
ACCCGGCATGATGTCCCCATTAACTAGTTGGATATAGGGGGCGCTCTTTTAATTTTTGGATGAAAAACGTTCCCGTTTTAAACAAGATATTTTGTCACGAAAAGATGCTCGACTATGCATGTAATTGACAGCTTTGGAAAGTAAACACTCTGACGTTTCCAAAACTGTGAAGATATTGTCTGTGAGTGCCACAGAACTGATGTTACAGGCGAAACCCAGATAAAAATCCAATCAGGAAGTGCCGCATTTTTTGAAACCACCTCATGCCAATGACTCCTTTATATGGCTGTGAAGGAGCTAGGAGTCAGCTTACGTTTTCCCCAAGGTGTCTACAGCATTGTGACGTCTTTTTAGGCATTTCCATTGTAGAATGGCTGTAAGAGACCATATAGGGCGAGTGGTCGCATGGTGTCTCCCGGAGAAAACCTTGCATAAAGTACTGAGGTAGCCATTTTTCCAATCGTTTCTTATGAGAAACCAACTGCCTCGACGGATATATTCTCGAATACATATGTTAAAAACACCTTGAGGATAGATCCTAAACAACGTTTGCCGTGTTTCTGTCGATTTTATGGAGCAAATTTTGAAAAAAGTTTGGCGTTATAGTTGTAGCATTTTCCGGTCGATTTCTCAGCCAAGCATGATGAAGAAACGGGAGCTATTTCGCCTACAAAAATAATATTTTTGGAAAAAAAGTAACATTTGCTATCTAACTGAGAGTCTCCTGAGTGAAAGCATCCGAAGTTCCTCAAAGGTAAATGATTTAATTTGGTTGCTTTTCTTATTTTTGTGAAAATGTTGCCTGCTGCCAGCAGAGCTAGCATAGCATTATGCCATGATAAATGTTACGCACGCCTCTATGAAGAGGGAACGCAACACCCTGCTACAACTAAACTCTCTGTGAAGCGAAAAAGGTATGGACTGTAGGTGCGAGTAAAAATGACAAGCAGAATGTGGTACCGTTACAAGGACTTTATTCCTTTACACGGTAATATGGGGAAAAGGGGCTGGACGGAACAAAGGCAAAGAAAGTAAATCTCAAAGCCCCCCCCTCTCCTATCTTACCTGTCTACCCACTACTTACCTAATTTAGCACCACCTGGTGCCCTAACCAAAATACAAGGGGTGGTCCGCCCAGGTCTTACCTAGTGTGCCTAGACAGCGAATATGCTACGGGTATATGTATGCCCGCGGGCCTCTTGCCTAAGCACTCCCTAGGTGCCTTCCCCTTCCCCCCTGGGAACAAATGAAACAGAATATTAAACAATTTCACTAACAAACTAAGAGACAAAGGACATCAAATAAATTCTATCTGAGCAACAAACTCACAAAACATACCAACTCTCAGCAATGAACTCCCAGCAAAATCAACCTCTAGCAAAATCTCTCTCTAGCAAAATCTCTACAATGACCTCCCAGCAAATCTCTCTAGCAAATCTACCTCCAGCAAAATCCTCTACAAAAAAAAAGCTCTCCTGAACAGAACACTGGCTTTTATATAGCTTCTGAAGGAATGGGTAATTGGAGACAGCTGCGTCTTGACGAGGGGGCGGGGTCAGCTCTCCAATTAGCCCTGGAGTCGACCAATCAGCTGCTTGAGGGATTTCAGGAAGCCATTTCCTGAAATAAACACATGTAAATACACAAACTACAACACATAATCTGGGGAACGTAACAATAAACTTACACAAATGCTTGTCTAGCGTTGGCTGTAACACATATTTTGAAATTCTGAGATGACAGTGTTGTTAACAAAAGGCTAAGCTTGTGTTTGAATATATTTATTTCATTTCATTTGCGATTTTCATGAATAGGAAAAGTTGCGTTATGGTAATGCACTTGAGGCTATGATTACGCTCCCGGATACGGGATTTCTCGTCGATAGAGGTTAAGCAGCGTCTCTACAGGCTGTCCCCCGCCAAACTGGCAATTCTCAATGAACTGCTCAAAAGCATGTTGGAGAATGGAATTGTGGAACCTTCTTTTTCCGGATGGGCTTCTCCGATTGTCCTAATTCCTAAGAAAGATGGTGGATATCGATTCTGTGTGGACTACAGGAAGCCGAATGCCATAACAGAAAGCGATGCCTACCCTCTACCAAACATAAAATACATACTGGAATCTCTGGCAGGAGCATCCATCTTTAGTAATCTGGATCTGAACAGTGGCTATTGGCAGGTGGCAATGGATCCTGCTAGTCAGGACAAGACTGCCTTTGTCACACCTGCTGGTTTGTACTCCTTCAAAGTCATGCCTTTTGGTTTGGAGAATGCTCCAGCAAACTGTCCTGGGAGATCTGAGGGGTAGAAATTGTCTTGTGTATCTGGATGACATCATAATCTACTCCTCCTCTGTCGTGGCTCATCTGCAAGACATACAGTCAGTCTTCGACAGACTAAAGGCTGCAGGTTTGACCTTGAACTTGAAGTGTCACTTCTGTTTGCCAGAACTCAAGTTCCTTGGTCATGTGGTTAATGCTGAAGGTATCCATGCAGATCCAGACAAAGTTGCAGCCGTGCAGGAATTCCCAATTTCCACATCACTCAAGGCTGTTCAGCGGTTTCTGGGTATGGTTGGATGGTACCACAGGTTTGTGCCTGACTTTTCAAAGGTTGCCGAACCCCTCAACCACCTTAAGAAGAAAGGTGTGAAATTCCAATGGACCCCTGCATGCCAACGTGCATTTGAAGCACTCAAAAACAGTTTTATTACTCCTCCAGTGCTTGGACATCCTAACCTGAATTCTCATTTCATTGTGTACACAGATGCAAGTCAAACAGGACTTGGAGCAGTCTTGGCTCAACAAACAGGACTTGGAACAGAAGAAGTTCTTGCTTATGCAAGTCGCGCCCTTAATTCAGCCGAGAGGAATTATTCAACGACTGAAAGGGAGTGCCTCGCTGTGGTTTGGGCTTTGGAGAAATGGAGCTACTACTTGGAGGCGAAGATCTTCACCGTTGTCACAGACCACGCTGCTCTGCAGTGGGTTCTGGCATCAGGCAAGACCAACAGCCGTCTTATTCGCTGGTCTATCAGACTGCAGAATTTTGACTTCATCATTGAGTATCACAAAGGAAAACTGAACTTTGTACCAGATGCCATTTCTCGGATTATAGAGACTGTCAATGTTTGTCCTCCCTTGTGCAGCACTTATACTACCGCTAAATGTCTGGATGATTCCTTTCCTCTGGATGATGAGTATATGGAGAGCACAGCAGAAGGATGCTGCCATCATGGCGATCCACAAGAGTCTGTCTGAAGAAGACTCGAAGAGTCGCTTCAATGATAAGTTCAGCATAATTCAGGATAAAGTGTATCGAAAAACTCCAAGAGGAGATGGAATACACAGCACCCATTACCGTGTCTTCATTCCCTCTACATTGAGTGACCAGATAATCCAAGTTTATCATGCCAATCCCATGAGTGGCCATCTTGGAGTTTTTAAAACTTATCGAAGACTACAAGAGGTGGTTTGGTTTACTGGCCAGGCATGTGGGTTGATACCCAGAAGTTTGTACAGCAGTGTGAAGTCTGCCAGAAATACAAACCAGACATTGGCAGACCTGCCGAGAAAATGCAGCAGACCGTGGTGAACCATCCAAATTAAATGTTGGGAATTTACCTCATGGGACCTTTTCCTCCCAGCCATGGGACCCGGAATGAATTTTTATTGGTGGTAGTGGACTACTACACACACTGGGTGGAGTTGTTTCCCCTCCGCAAAGCCACTGCAACAGCCATTGCTCTATTTCTGCGAAGGGAGGTCTTTACCAGATTCGGAATTCCAGACCAAATCCTCTCTGACCGAGGTCCGCAGTTCATATCAGGAATATACAAAGAGCTCTGTACCTACTGGGGTGTAATTGCCAAGCTGACCACAGCCTACCATGCTCAGACCAACCTGACTGAGAGGGTAAACCGAACCCTGAAGGGGATAATTGCTTCATTCGTGGGGGATCAGCACACAAGGTGGGATCTGCATCTTCCGGAATTTTGCTTTGCACTGAACTCTGCCGTGCAGGAGACTTCTGGGGTCACTCCCGCCGAACTCCACCTGGGAAGACCACTAAAAAGTCCAATGGACAGAGTCTTGCTAAGTTCGAATGGTTCACCTGACTGCCCAGTGTTTGATGCCGTACAACAACACCACCACACCTTGCTAGCCAGAGTGTAGGCCAGCAAAACCAAAGCCAAACAACGACAGCTGAGAAACTATGACAAACATAGATGAGACGTGTGTTTCCCACCCCAGTCTTGTGTATGGGTACGTTCACATCATATGTCAAAGGCGTCTAAGAAGTTCACTGCCAAGATAGCTTTAAGATGGAAAGGTCCATACCGTGTAGTGCAGCAGTTGGGACCAGTGAACTACTTGGTTTGTTTGGAGGACACTGGGGAAGATGACAGGACAGTGCATGTGGTTGACCTAAAGCCCTGCTATCCTACGGCAGAAGAGCTGGATCGCAGGCAAAAGCAACAGGACCTCTTCGTGGAGGACTCTAATGATGAGGACTTCCCTAGTTTTGAGTAGCAGGAACATGAACCTGTCAAAGCCTGCATCCTCTCTGTTTCTACAGGCTTTGTTTTTTTATGGGGGGAGGAGTGTGGCAAAATCCTGCACAGAGCCTTTACCGTGCGCTGCCACTTTAAGAGCGCATCAGCAGTAAGGAAGGAGGAAATAAAGACAGCTTTTTCAGCTCTTTGGGGAGGAGCTCTTGGTTGGCGTGACAGTTTGATTCTGTGTGCTATTCTGCAGAAGTTTGGTTTATTTTCAGCGTGTGTAGTTTATAAAGTATTTAACTCAATCATCAGTGTGACAGTTCTAGGTCCGCACGGGTTTTGGATCGCATGGATTAGTAGCAACATTGTTGCGAAGCTTTGACACACAAACCATCGACGGTCAGCCAGTACACCGGCACGCCTGAAGACCACAGCTAAGATCTCTCTTGTTCTCTTTCTGTCTTTCTCTTCCCGCTATTGTTCCAGTGCTTTACCCTGCAACCAGACATTCTAGTTTTCAAATGCACTCCCCATTGAAGTTCATTAGAGCTGGACTATTATTGCCCTGCCAGAAGTATTTGGGTGGACATTTTAGTTAAACGTGAGGTTGCTTGTAAGTTGTGTATTGTTATTTGAACCGTATTGAGGTGGGGTGTACTAATGACATGTGGCCGAGAAGATTGTGGACATTTTTAAGGCCTTTGTTGTGTCTAAGAACACCCCCCACATTCATACACTCTGCACTCCTCCACTGGAAGATAATACAGATTATTGCAAATCCTCTGATGATGACTGGGTTCTTTCTTGTATGAAGTTGCTGTTCAATTGCTCTGCCATTATTATTATTATTATATTCTTGGTGGGGTTACCCCTGTGCTGTGATGTGGGTTTTATATGGTGTGTATTCTCTTTTCTCTCCACTGGCTATCTGGTAAACACACTACACTCTAGGCAGTCTCTTCTGCTGATGTGTGTGGGTCTGGTAGTGGTACTCTCTCTATTCTACTATTTTTCGGCATGGTCAATACCTGCCTGGCGACGAACAAAATCTTTCTTTACCCCTCTCTAATAAATACCGTACCGCTACAATGTGAACATATTTGTTCTATGTTGTTTGACGATTGTTGTTCTAGACTTGTGAAATATTGGGCTTTGTCTTTTGACTCCATATATAAAACAAATTCTGCCATCGACATGAGGACCTCTTTGAATGTTGCACACACATGCGTGCACGTGCCAGTTGTCAGGTCAACCAATCTGCGCTTATCTTAGCCTAATAACAAACAAGAAGCAGCCATTCTGTAACCAAGACATCCTGGATACCCTCATTTGGTTAAGACAAGCCAGATACAGTGCCTTGTGAAAGTATTCGGCCCCCTTGAACTTTGCGACCTTTTGCCACATTTCAGGCTTCAAACATAAAGATATAAAACTATTTTTTTGTGAAGAATCAACAACAAGTGGGACACAATCATGAAGTGGAACGACATTTATTGGATATTTCAAACTTTTTTAACAAATCAAAAACTGAAAAATTGGGCGTGCAAAATTATTCAGCCCCTTTTACTTTCAGTGCAGCAAACTCTCTCCAAAAGTTCAGTGAGGATCTCTGAATGATCCATTGTTGACCTAAATGACTAATGATGATAAATACAATCCACCTGTGTGTAATCAAGTCTCCGTATAAATGCACCTGCACTGTGATAGTCTCAGAGGTCCGTTAAAAGCGCAGAGAGCATCATGAAGAACAAGGAACACACCAGGCAGGTCCAAGATACTGTTGTGGAGAAGTTTAAAGCCGGATTTGGATACAAAATGATTTCCCAAGCTTTAAACATCCCAAGGAGCACTGTGCAAGCGATAATATTGAAATGGAAGGAGTATCAGACCACTGCAACTCTACCAAGTCCTGGCCGTCCCTCAACTTTCAGCTCATACAAGGAGAAGACTGATCAGAGATGCAGCCAAGAGGCCCATGATCACTCTGGATGAACTGCAGAGATCTACAGCTGAGGTGGGAGACTCTGTCCATAGGACAACAATCAGTCGTATATTGCACAAATCTGGCCTTTATGGAAGAGTGGCAAGAAGAAAGCCATTTCTTAAAGATATCCATAAAAAGTGTCATTTAAAGTTTGCCACAAGCCACCTGGGAGACACACCAAACATGTGGAAGAAGGTGCTCTGGTCAGATGAAACCAAAATTGAACTTTTTGGCAACAATGCAAAACATTATGTTTGGCGTAAAAGCAACACAGCTCATCACCCTGAACTAACCATCCCCATTGTCAAACATGGTGGTGGCAGCATCATGGTTTGGGCCTGCTTTTCTTCAGCAGGGACAGGGAAGATGGCTAAAATTGATGGGAAGGTGGATGGAGCCAAATACAGGACCATTCTGGAAGAGAACCTGATGGAGTCTGCAAAAGACCTGAGACTGGGACGGAGATTTGTCTTCCAACAAGACAATGATCCAAAACATAAAGCAAAATCTACAATGGAATGGTTCAAAAATAAACATATCCAGGTGTTAGAATGGCCAAGTCAAAGTCCAGACCTGAATCCAATCGAGAATCTGTGGAAAGAACTGAAAACTGCTGTTCACAAATGCTCTCCATCCAACCTCACTGAGCTCGAGCTGTTTTGCAAGGAGGAATGGGAAAAAATGTCAGTCTCTCGATGTGCAAAACTGATAGAGACATACCCCAAGCGACTTACAGCTGTAATCGCAGCAAAAGGTGGCGCTACAAAGTATTAACTTAAGGGGGCTGAATAATTTTGCACACCCAATTTTTCAGTTTTTGATTTGTTAAAAAAGTTTGAAATATCCAATAAATGTCGTTCCACTTCATGATTGTGTCCCACTTGTTGTTGATTCTTCATTAAAAAATACAGTTTTATATCTTTGTTTGAAGCCTGAAATGTGGCAAAAGGTCGCAAAGTTCAAGGGGGCCGAATACTTTCGCAAGGCACTGTATGTTCAGCAACATCTGAATTTGTTAAACCATCTTTCTGTAATACCCCACTGGACATCCACATCCAACAACAGTCAAAAGACAGAGGGATACACTAGCAAGAACCTTCTCACAGACCTGGTTGGACAAATAAAGCAATGTTCTGTGAATGCCTAATTTGCAACACCGTTTTTTTCCCCGGGCCGTTCTTTTAATTATAGATAGTGTAGTGGACAGGGGGACATTTTGTGTGGACTAAAACAGTATAATCAAATTAGCCAGCTACAGTAATTTTGAGGAACATTCAGAAATAGTTAGATTTCAGGTCAAATTAACCAGTTACCTTCGATAAGCAAGTTGGCTAGCTAGATAGCTACGGGCAAGCTAGCTTCCGGTAGTTTCCAAGCTCACATGACAATTTAAAGCTTGAACTAATGTCTTAAACACGGAAGTATGGCTAGCTCATTGTGCTTTTTGACATTTTGCTGGCTATCCCCAGTTATATCATGCCTTTTCACATCTGTGCTTGTTGCTTTCTCCCTCTGCTTGTCACCGGTGCACTCACTCGTGACCTGGCTGCTCATTCTAAATAGTTGGTCATCTTTTATAAACAGTGGCATCAGTGAGGATTATGTTTTTTACATGCAAAATAATAGGTATTTATGCTGTTGTTCAAATGCACAGATCACTTTATATATCTTCCTAAAGAAACTGCCAGTAGTTTGAAAACTTGCCATAATATTTATATTATCCTGCTTTGTTGACAAAATTACAACTCCCCCGGGCCTACACAAACATCACCTTCCCTTAATACAACTATTTTATTTATTTGTTTATTAACAATAACTGATATATTATGCCATTATTGGATTACAAACACACTTTCTGGGAAATGCATTACTAGTTAGAGCTGAAAATGTAAAAAATATGGTGCTTTAACCCATTTAAAAAAACTCTTTCTCCATACATGAGTTATGAATCACATGAAGGATGCATTTCTCTCAATAATTTTGTACAAGAATGAAGAAGAAAAAATTGGGACAAGGTCACAGAACGCAAATCATTAGTTGAGGGGAGTTGGTCTAGCATGTTATGTAAAGAGGTTTTATAGGGTTTGGGTCACGCTATTGGGTTCCTCAAATTTCCCTAATGACCTGCAGGTCATGACCCTGGCCATGGTAAATTCATCTTTGACGTCACCGACCGCCAGAAAATAACGCTGCTAACTGTTTTGGAAAGGCTTCTATCAATAGCTATTGAAACTCTTACGTTCTACTTGAGAATACTTTGATCTGTATAGCTTTTGAACAGTAAGTATGATTTGGCCGGTGGCATCCCACCTGTGTTGACCTCAGAGGCACATCATATGCAATCACATGTAACAACAAAGTAAGCCCATAATAGAAACAGATTAAAAATCACCCCCAAGTGAAGAGAGGTGACTCTGCTTTTGTTTAGCCAGGTTGCTAAGTGGATAAGGCATCGGTACATCAGACACAGAGCACAGTGTTGACCTATGGCTGTCCTGCTGAACAGTACTGAACACCTGAGGCAGAAGACGAGAGGCTTGTCTGTAGCATTACAAACAAAAGACTTCATTGAGACACCAACATAAGAGACGTCAACAGAAACATTAACCCATGATTTAGACTCAGGAGTTACCTTCAGACCAGGCCAGGAGGGTGTGTTAGCGAGCAAATCCCATGACAACTACATGATGTGGAACAGAAAGAGCTCTAGAAGTGTGATGACTCCAAAACAAAGCCCTATTGCATTAACTATTAGTCTCCTCAATTGACTTCCTAAGCATCACATAGGGAATTCAAAAGGGATAACTATCTGGCATCTTAATGCCTTCAAGGGGTTATCATCAGGCATCATACAATGATGTGCAGAAAAACAGGAGACTGGTTTGCCTGTGACCCATCTAAAACCTTTCAACTTTCCTTGTGGCACCATCCGACAAAACTAATCTTTCAGGCTACAATCAAGTCTTCAGCCAGCACCCAAGGAATCCACCCACCATTTGAGAAAGACAGCTCTGACAAATGGACAATAAAGTATCTCATTGTAACGTATATCGTACCGCAAAGTATTGTAAAGTATCGTACGCTAAAGCATCTCATTGTAAAGTATGGTAGCCTACAGTATCTTATTGTAAAGTCTCTCATTCTAAAGTATTGTAAAGTACTGTATCGTTACCTTGGTGTGTGAGACAGGGTGAAGCGTCTCTGTAGGGTGATGCTGCGGTTCATGAGGAGCTTGCGGAAGAGGAGCGGAGAGTTGCGGGGCGAGTCCCGGGGGGACATCCTCGGGGAGCCGCATGGCGAACCCCCAGCGGAGCGTGGCTTCAGTTTGACGGGCTGGGTTCGGGCGGTGGCACCGACACCGCTGGGGGAGGAGAGCACATCCAACAGCGGCACGCTATCCCAGAGTGCCTCACTCATGCTGCCGTGGGCGTACACACCCCGTCCCCTCTACTCGGCTGGGGATGCTCCGATGTTCTGACCTTTTAGCTGCCTCTCTCCACCGAGAAGTCCACCAGGATGCTCTGTCAAATAATTACTTAACTTAATGTTCTCCGTGCCTTGGGGCCAGCAAATAAGGTATACACAGGCATCTCAAAGAGTTGTCAAAGGTTTTAAATAAACTTGGGAAACTTTCATCTCCAGAGACTGTACCTTAACAAATGTTTCTCAAACCTTTTGGGTTTGAGAATCTATTCTACCTTGCTTAGTAGAGTCATCTACTGGTCTTGCTTGACAGACACAGACACAAGTGTGGTGTGAGCCCCCACCCTCCTAGAAAAGCTCTGTTTACATAGTGCTAAGACCCTTCCCTCCCCCTGCCTAAATATGGCCGGCCTGAGTTATACAGGGGGGTTAGTGCGCAGTGGGATAGCTAGCCGCTAGCCTCCACATCCTCAGAGGAACAAACATTTCCTTTCTCAGTCCATAAGCCTGTAAACATTAACCAGTCAGAGCCATGTTTTCACTCTCCCTAAACAAACACATGCCTGAGCTGCTGTGTTCAGGCTCAGGAACAGGTCTTAGCTGACAAGGCCTGTTTGGTTCTACATTATGCTCAGTTAGCAAGGCAAAGTTACATGAGAGGGGGCCTCTTCCGACCATTAAAAAGAGAAAGGGAGCTAATGTTTGAGAGGAGCACAAACGATCTGGACTCCTATCTCAAATGGAGGGTGTTCCTTCTCCGATGGGGTTGGTGGATGATGGAAGAAGACACCATCTTGTGTCCCTTTTTGAACCCGACGGTGGCCAGTGACCCCTTCCTCATCTACCCCACACAAGGCCTCTGGAAACCAGCTGAACAAGGGCTATGTAACTTCTTCTTCCTGATTTACAAATCTGTCGACTTTGTGTATATAAGCGCAACACTATATATACAGAATGCTATCAGTAGTATACTAGAACATCACATTCACTACCACCAAAGACAATATTACTAAGACTGAAGGGGGCAAACTACAGCCACATCCAGCCCACCAGACAATTAAATGTGGCAGGGATTTGATACATTTTTGGGATGGGGGGGGGAATTATTAATTTGGGTTAAAAGAAAAATTAAAAACACTCCCAGCCACAGTTGAATGTCTAAAACCAGATAAAAAGTATGTAGAAACGATAATGGACCCATGTATTCTCAAATAACTAGCCTTTCTCTGGCCTGCAAATAGATTGACAAGCAAATCAAAATAAAATGTATATCTGTGCGGCCCTGAATTTCAAAATCCTGATGTGGCACAGGAGCCCAAAAGTTTGCCCACTCCTGTTCTAACTAGTATTATTGAAACTAAGGTAATATGAAGGCTAGATGAGGAACAACATGACTTGATAGTACAAAAGAAAAAGAACACATAATAACAATAATAAAGAAAATCCAGACTATAACTGCCTGAATTTGGTAAGGGCAAACTGAAAGAATCTACAAGCAGAGACTGAAATACTCCTGAAAGCTCGATCTGGAAATGAATGTTGCAGACTCCTTAAGTTAAAACAAATTGTGATCCTATTTAGGCAATTATGTAAATAGTCTCCAAAGCTTTTTTTATTTGACCCCATTTTTCTCCCAATTTTGTGGTATCCAATTGTTTTAGTAGCTACTATCTTGTCTCATCCCTACAACTCCCGTACGGGCTCGGGAGAGACGAAGGTTGAAAGTCATGCGTCCTCCGATAACACAACCCAACCAAGCCGCACTGCTTCTTAACACAGCGCGCATCCAACCCGGAAGCCAGCAGCACCAACATGTCGGAAGAAACACCGTGCACCTGGCAACCTTGGTTAGCGCGCATTGCGCCCGGCCCGTCACAGGAGTCGCTGGTGCGCGATGAGACAAGGATAGCCCTACCGGCCAACCCCTCCCTAACCCGGACGACGCTAAGGAAATTGCGACCTGGACCTCCATCTACCTCATATTTGGACAGGGTTGTAGTGAAAAGATTTTGCAAATATTCAAAAATCTAAGCTACCATCTCGCTTTGGTGTCAATATCTATGAAACATTTAAGGCATACACACTCTGGCCCGGAACATTCACAGGGCAGGATGGAGTGTTCTAGGATCACAACTAGACCTATAATGTGCGTCTGTGGAATTAAGGACGGACATCAGACACCCATAACAGGTCAATTTTAGAATAGTAGAATATTGACAGTGTATGTGAGGGATAAAGCACCAAAAAGAGCATGCATAGGGACTTCAAACAGCCTGGTCCCAGATATGTATGGCTTTTTAGCCAACTCATCTGACGTTAGTTGGCTAAAGCCTAAATTGATCTAGGGCCAGGCTAACTTCAAATACTGGGGCGCAAATGTTTTATACAATAGCACGTTGGCATAAATCACTATTAGGGGCTTTTTCACAAAATGTCTTTAAACAATACTATTGACGAGGTAATCCATTCAATTGTGATGGGTGCTGCGTGCATTCATAAACATAAAAGGCAAGAGTCAATAATGCTAGCGACATCATGGTGTGTGGCAGTGGCAGATGGTGCCATTTTAAGTTTTTTTTTTTAATGAGCATGGCCTTATTTCTATTACAGCATATTGGATGACGGTCAGTCACATTCCATTCAACCAGCTCAATGTAACATCAATAGGTTTAGGCTACTACATGATACTCACATTTTACCTATACCCATCATGATGTTGCTACAACCGAGCCTATAAATCAAATTCTACAACGTAGGTGCACAGGTCGAGAGAAATTTGAGTAATCAAGGTGACAGACATTGACACATTCAATACCGCCTTGCACATTCTTAACTGCATCTAGCTGATCTAGGGTGTAATCATTAGTCAAACACTTGCAAACAAGTTTCTATTGGACAAATTCCGGTATGTTTACCCCATTTTCGTTTGCTTCTGTTTAATGTATCGGTGGAATGACTACGCCACTGATCATATGTAAAACACAGTTCACTTTGATAGCAGCCACATACAAACAGCATGATTCCCTCTCTCTCCCTACCACTAGTTAAAGTACAAAAGGGAAAATAAATACACAAATATAGGTTGTATTTACAATGGTGTTTGTTCTTCACTGGTTGCCCTTTTTTTGTGGCAAAGTCCCTCTTTGCCATACAAATGAACTGAATTCCCAAAAAACATTTCCACTGCATTTCAGCCATGCCACAAAAGGACCAGCAGACATCATGTCAGTGATTCTCTCGTTAACACAGGTGTGAGTGTTGACGAGGACAAGGCTGGAGATCACTCTGTCATGCTGATTGAGTTTGAATAACAGACTGGAAGCTTCAAAAGGAGGGTGGTGCTTGGAATCATTGTTCTTCCTTTGTCAATCACCGTTACCTGTGTCATGACGTTGGCCTGGGGGTTAGGTTTATGGCAGTCATAAATATCTCTTTCCCCCCCCTTTTCCTCTCTCTACCCTACTGAGGTTACATTTGCAAAACCCTTGGTTAACATAGAGATTCTGGGAACATCAGAAGGTGGGGGGAAATTAACTTTATTCTGGTAATCCGACCAATTGAACATATGCGGTGGTACTTAATGAATATGATGTCAGTTCGGTTGTCATCTGAGACATTCTCAATGATAAGATGACAAACTCTACAGTGGAAAGTCTACACTTCAAAGTTATCGGATTCACATGGAATTGTTGTACAAATTGGAATATGAAATTATTCGTGATGGGATGAAATGTGATTTTAGCTTCTAAAATGGGAGAATTTGGTTTTCATAAGGTAGGGCTCTGCTCAAATCAGTGGCCCGCCCCTGTCAAGGGACATGGGCTATAAAACTTTTCAAACACGCCCTCCTCTCCCTTCCTATATAAGCCCTTGACGACAATATAACCTCCTGTTCCAAGGATGTAGAATGACAGTCCTATGTCAGAATGGTTCAGATAATAACTACAGAACGAAGCCAACATCAGCGTGAGCTTTGGTTGCGAATGGTATGAACTTTGAACTCTTATTCACTACGGAAGTGATACCTCCTAGCCGTTGAGTTAGCAACAGCAGATGCAACGAGGGTTAGGAAGGAACAGACAGAGTATACCGTCTATCACCCAACGACGTTACTACAAAGTATCTAACCAAAGACATTCAACCAAAGACATTCTTCAAAGGACTCGGTTTGACAACACGGCCTTCCATCTACCACCAACCTACCGAAGCGCAGCTCAGAGTAAATATTTATTGCATTTTCCTTTTCCAAATGGGCGGTAATTTAGAATGCATCAGATACTGTATTTACAATAGCACAGCTTCTCCCTGTGTCCCTCAGTCTTCCCGCTCTTTCACTCAAACCCAGCCCTTTTCCTTTGTGTAACAAGCTACCTTGTTACACAATACCTGTTCCGCCCGCTAGGGACGTTTTCCTTTATGACGTAATTTTTAATCAAGTTATGATTTAATTATGTGTATGTGTAATTGTGTGATTAGTTAGGTATTTACTAAATAAATAATTAAACCAATTTTGTATTGCTGATTCAAATTGTTAGCCAAGGTTCGTGCGGAGAATTAGCAGAGAATTAGCAAGAATTTACAACTTTCAGGTGAGACTGAATTAAGATGACGATTAATATTGACTGCTATCGATGTAAAATATTAATAGGTCTTTAAGAGTTTATTCGGAAGATAACAGCTCTACAAATATTATTTTGTGGTGCCCGACTCTCTAGTTAATTACATTTACATGATTAGCTCAATCAGGTGATATTAATTACGGAGAAATTATTTTATAGAATAGCATGTCATATCACTTAATCCGGCATAGCCAAAGACATGACACCTGCAAGGAAACACGTGCCGTCATCATTGCTTTGCACAAAAAGGGCTTCACAGGCAAGGATATTGCTGCCAGTAAGATCGCACCTAAATTAACCATTTATAATATCATCAATAACTTCAAGGAGAGCGGTTCAATTGTTGTGAAGAAGGCTTCAGAGCGCCCAAGGAAGTCCAGCAAGCGCCAGGCCCGTCTCCTAAAGAACTGGCTCAGGAATGGAAGCAGGCATGTGTGACTGCATCTGCACGCACAGTGAGGCGAATACTTTTGAAGGATGGCCTGGTGTCAAGAAGGGCAGCAAAGAAGCCACTTCTCTCCAGGAAAATCAGGGACAGACTGAAATTCTGCAAAAGGTACAGGGATTGGACTGCTGAGGACTGGGGTAAAGTCATTTTCTCCGATGAATCCCCTTTCCGATTGTGTGGGACATCCGGAAAAAAGCTTGTCCGGAGAAGACAAGGTGAGTGCTACCATCAGTCCGGTGTCATGCTAACAGTAAAGCATCCTGAGACCATTCATCTGTGGGGTTGCTTCTCAGCCAAGGGAGTGGGCTCACTCACAGTTTTGCCTAAGAACACAGCCATGAATAAAGAATGGTACCAACACATCCTCCGAGAGCAACTTCTCCTAACCATCCAGGAACAGTTTGGTGACGAACAATGCCTTTTCCAGCCTGATGGAGCACCTTGCCATAAGGCAAAAGTGATAACTAAGTGGCTCTGGGAACAAAACAAAACAAAAATATTTTGGGTCCATGGACAGGAAACTCCACAGACCTTCATCCCATTGAGAACTTGTGGTCAATCCTCAAGAGGCGGGTGGACAAACAAAAACCCACAAATTCTGATAAACTCCAAGCGTTGATTATGCAAGAATGAGCTGCCATCAGTCAGGATGTGGCCCAGAAGTTAATTAACAGCATGCCAGGGCGGATTGCAGAGGTCTTGAAAAAGAAGGGTCAATACTGCAGATATTGACTCTTTGCATCAACTTAATGTAATTGTCAATAAAAGCCTTTGACACTTATGAAATGCTTGTAATTATACTTCAGTATTCCATAGTAACATCTGACAAAAATATCTAAAGACACTGAAGAAGCAAACTTCGTGAAAATGAATATTTGTGTTACTCTCAAAACTTTTGGCCACGACTGTACTCTCTGTTTAGGGCCAATTAGCATTCTAGTTTGTTCTGTTTTTTTTCTAAATTCTTTCCAATGTGTCAAGTAATTATCTTTTTGTTTTCTCATGATTTAGTTTTGCCAGATCCTAATTTGTTATATCAAATGTTATGGTCCTCTTGATGTCATAGAAGGCCATTCTCTCAGATCATTCACAGCTTTGTGGAAGTTACCTGTGGCGCTGATGTTTAGGCTGAGGTATAGTTTTTTGTTTACTCTAGGGCAACGGTGTCTAGATGGAATTTGTATTTGTGGTCCTGGCAACTGGACCTTTTTTGGAACACCATTATCTTTGTCTTACTGAGATTTAGTGTCAGGGCCCAGGCAGAATCTGTGCAGAAGGTTTGATGAGCCCCTGACTGCAGTGTGCAGTTCAGGGCCGGGCTCAATGTGGGCGGAGTCAAACGTGCTACCTTCCAGGTATCGTGGTCAACGAAAGCGGATCTTAATCGAACCTAACCTACATGGATAAAAATATAAACCATGGAAGTAAGAGACTGTCAATTATGCATAATGTACTTTGCAATATTCATGTTATACCAGTGCAGTGGTATTTTTATATAACCAACTACCGCACCGATGTTAGGATAGTGTTAATTAGCACCCAATTTCACTTGAGCTAGCTAAATAGCAATAGCACCCTTTTGCACGTGAGCTAGCTAGTTACTTATAATGAGGGAATCTTATTTGGCCAAATTTGCCTACTTGAGCAGTAAGCCTAGGTTTACATGTACAGTTATGTAATCCATTTCATTGTTGATTTTCTGTGTTTCTTCAATGTATGCCTTGTTGTGTTTGGCTGGCTCTAAATGTGTATCGTTGATGCCATTTCCTTAGCTACACATAGCAAGTCTACACATAGTATATACAAAAATGAAATCACCTGGTCCCAGCATACATGGCAAATCAAGAAAAGTCATTGTAACTTGTCCACACTGCAAACTGAAGTTAAATAAGAAAAACTTAAACACATTTACAAAGAACGCATACACATTGCTTTGAAGCGGTGTCCAAGGAAAGATTTTTGGCATGTGAGTGCAAACACACCATTTCTCACATCAATGCAGTCTAATTCAGTTCAAACTGTGTTCAAAATTTGTATGCATGCTGGAGTATAAAAAGCTGTTAAAACATTTTCTTTACTTTCACATACACGGTGTTCACAGAAACATTACTCAGATCTTGTCCCCTGGACATTGAAGGACTTTTGGTGTGGATGATGTTCAGGTTAGATATTCCTTTAAATGATTCCACTGAACTGTACCATTTGATTGTCATTCTTTTATTGAAAATTGTACCTTGTTCACACCACTGGGCCTACCAAAGCAAGGTTTCTCAAACAACTGTGGTGTGTTTGTTTTGATGGTAAGATGCTATTCAGTATATTATAATCAGTCCTATTTTCTGTTATTATTATTTCTGTGCTTGCAGCATGATTTTTTTGCCATAATTGGTATGTCAAATGTTTTGTTCTATTGTTATTGCTTATACTTTATCTTGTTTATTATTCTTGACACTTTTTGGGACCTATTTCCTACAGTTTTTACACTAAATACACAATTCATACATCAAACTCATGCAGAACTGGATGCTGATGTGACTTCTTGGGGGCGATGTCTTCTACATCCTAAAATATATTCCTGGGGGGGGGGTATTATTCTCATTATTGTTGTTTTCATAACTATCAAACTTAACAACCAACTCTAACTTACAGTACACTCTGTACATTGCAATGGAAGCACAGTGTGATTTCACTGAGGTATGTATAAATTATGAAATTCTCATCACTAGTGGATATGTTTTTTTGGGATACCCTTCCAATTGTGTGATTTTCTTTTTCAAAAGCAAACCATGCAGCAAATTAGGCAATGGTGGTATCTAGTTCTCCTGCAGAACTTTCCCATGCTGCAAGTCTTTAACAGTATAAAAACTTTTCATTTGCATCCTTAAAATCACTCGTTTCACTGTAGCCAGACTGACCTGAATATATTTTCATATTGAATGTACAGTTGAAGTGAGAAGTTTACATACACTTAGGTTGGAGTCATTAAAACTAGTTTTTCAACCACTCCACAAATGTCTTGTTAATTAACAAACTATAGTTTTTGGAATTCGGTCAATTTGTGCATGACACAAGTAATTTTTCAAACGATTGTTTACAGAAAGATTATTTCACTTTTAATTCACTGTATCACAATTCCAGTGGGTCAGAAGTTTACATACAGGGGGCGGAGCCAGCATGTTGGAGTGAACGGCTGTGCGTGAGGCTCCTGCAACTTTTTTGCGAAATAATCTAATTTAACCTACTTTATGGCACTTTTTACAACAAACGTCTCCAATACAAGATTGTAACTTTTTATATGAAAATGCTGAGTAATAAGCGACCAAAGGACAATAAATCCACAGCGGAGGCCTACTCCCCACTAAACAACGAGACAGACATGGCGGGAGGCACATGCAACAACGTGCCACTTACAGAACTTACCCGGGCTTTGGGGGAGCTACGTGTTGCTATAGCTGAGGATCTTAAGGCCACTATTGCTGAACTGGACACCAAAATCGAGAGCATCATTCAAACGGTCGCTTCGCATGGCCAGAGTATTGTGGACCTTGAGAAAACTTCTGAATTCAACGCTGGTAGGATCGACGAGTTAGAGAAGCTATGCACGTCATTGCAGGATACTGTGCAGAGGCTTTCTGTGAAAGTGGTGGACCTGGAGGGCCGATCCAGACGTAATAACCTCCGCGTTGTTGGTCTGGCAGAGGGGGTAGAGGCGGGCTCTCGCCCCACTGACTTCTTCGCCAAGCTATTGAAGGATGCAATGGGATCGGATGTTTTGGATTCGGATCCCCAGCTGGACCGCGCACATCGCTCCCTTGTCCCAGTGCCTGGACCGGGCCAACGTCCTCGCCCAGTAATCATTTGTTGTCACAGTTTCAAGACCAAGGATCTTATCCTGCGTGAAGCTCGAATGAGGGGCAACCTGTCACATAAAGGGCATCCATTCCGTGTCTATGAGGATTATGCGCCAGATGTGGCAAAGCATCGCGCCGACTACAGAGATGTCATGACCAAACTCTACAAACTCCATCTTCGCCCAGCCTTACTCTTCCCTGCAAGACTAAGAATTACCCCGCCTTCCGGTGAGAAGATTTGGCTCTCCTCGGTTTTGGACGCAGGGAAGTTTATCCGGGGATATACACCAATCCCCCGTACAGGTTAGAGTGCCTTGTTATTGCGTGTTAGGGTCTGCTCAAGGACTCAAATCCATACTATACCATATTGGGTGAAAACGTATTAAACGGGCTCAACAAGGGCTACCGAACATGTAAGACGCTGAGCAGACCAATGAATGGCGGTCAGAGCTCTCATTTAACGTTAAATTCACTTTCATCCCGGCTGTGCTCAGAGCGATGCATATTTTTTACTTCCAGGTTTGATCACTGATACGTTCGGACGGATATACTTATATTCCCCCACTTTTGTTTTGTTTCGTTATTTATTTTACAATCCTTACATTATTCTTACTACCATACCATTTATTTATTGCTTGCGGGGGACTGGGGGTGATGGTTGGGAGGGGGCAGACACCTGGTTAGCAAGTTGATGTTTTGTGCCGTTCTGCCTTTGTCTGGCCGTGGGCCTCTCTCCCGACTAGAGTCCCACCAGCCCTCTGCAGTGCTTATGTCTGTGTAGGTGTGCGTACATATAATTACTATTTGTACTTTATTACTATTTTCTCTTGGCATTTTAGTATTATGTATGTGAATATTTTAAAATCAGTGTAGATTGTTATTCTGGGGTATGAATGTGTGTATGTGTATATGTGCATATGGATGTATATACATATTCTTTAAATATATATATGATTTTTTTGTGTGGGTATGTATACATACATGTATATAGGTATGTATGTATATAGGTATGTATGTATGTATGTATGTATGTATGTATGTATGTATGTATGTATGTATGTATGTATGTATGTATGTATGTATGTATGTATGTATGTATGTATGTATGTATGTATGTATGTATGTATGTATGTATGTATGTATGTATGTATGTATGTATGTATGTATGTATATATGTATGTATGTATGTATGTATGTATGTATGTATGTATGTATGTATGTATGTATGTATGTATGTATGTATGTATGTATGCATATATTTTTCTTTCTTTCTTATTAAACATGTTTTTTTTATGGGGGGAACGTTTAATCTAACAAATCCTTGTTCCGATCTCCTGACCCATAGTATGTAAAGGTACGGCTGACTATGTTGGTTGCGGATGGTTTATTTTTGACCGGCAGTGCTTAGCAATATAATCTTGAGGCTTGCTTATCTCTGGGATTGACCCAGGATGACGCTTAAATGCGCAATATGTTTAAGTTGCAACTTATTCGGTTTAGGTTTATTAGATGCTAACTGAACACTTAACTCGCGGGAGCCTCCTCAGTTCATATGTTAGTAGAAGTTCTAGGATAGTGAGAGGTGAACGTATAGTTGGGATTTTATTTTTGCTTTACCTCTTGTTCGAGGTCGCGCCGTGCTTTTTTGGCATCGGCCAGACAATGTTTATTATTATTAATTATTATTATTTCCTTTTTTCCCCTCCTGTTTGTACATGCCTGCTAAATATGGGTTGATGGGGGGGGTAAGTGTTGGGGAAATTAGGGGTACAGGGTGGGAAGTAAAGGTGCTTGCAGGGGGAGGGGTGGGTTGGATACTGCTCGGGTGTAGGTGCTACATATGCTGATCGTGATGGTTTGGTGCGCTTTCTTACCTTTTTATCAAGTTACATGGTATGCAGGCCACCATAGGAACTACAAACGAGAGGAGGGCGGGGCTTACATTCACTTCCTGGAATGTCAAGGGTTTAAACTAACCAATTAAGAGGGGCAAGGTCCTAGCCCACTTGAAAGCACTCTCGTCTGATATTATATTTTTGCAAGAAACCCATCTGAAGAATAACTCTCACAGCAGACTTAAGTGTAGGTGGGTGGGGCAAGTGTATCACTCTAACTTCTCTGCCAAAACGAGAGGCACAGCGATTCTGGTACGGAAAGGAATTCCCTTTCTACATAAAACCACTATTGCGGATAAAGAGGGTCGGTATGTGATCGTAATAGGAGAAATCCACTCTACCTCAGTAACTCTACTAAATATCTATGGGCCAAACATTGACAACCCCTCTTTTTTTGAAAGAGTCCTTGCCCTGATTCCAGATATCTCCCATACTAACCTGGTCATTGGAGGGGACCTTAACTGTGTGCTAGACCAATATTTGGATAGATCCTCTACCCGGCGAACCCCTACCTCCTATTCAAGCAAATTCTTGAATACCTACATAAAAAATTCGAACTTATTTGATATATGGAGGATCGATAACCCTACGGGTAGGGAATACTCCTTTTACTCTCATGTTCACAAGGTTTACACTCGAATTGACTACTTTTTGTTGGATGCTTGACTACTCCCCTATACCTGTAATGTGAGGTATCATGATATTATAATCTCGGACCACAGTCCACTCACCTTCTCCCTGAGATTGGGTGACATTGTACCAAACGAGAGGGTCTGGAGGTTGAATCCTCAGCTCCTCACAGAACCAACATTCTGTGAATATCTTAAAGACCAAATTACATTTTTCTTTGATACCAACGACAACACAGAGACCTCCCCAGCATTATTGTGGGAAACACTGAAGGCTTATCTGAGAGGCTGTATCATCTCCTTTCAGGCTGCCAGGAGTAGGCAAAACAGAGGAAAACTGGAAGAACTGGAGGGACAAATTCACTTACTGGATAGGGAGAATGCTAGCCACCCATCTATGGAGAAACATAAAAAAAAAAACTCTTTAAAATTTGAATATAATCAGATTCTCTCAGCTAAAATTGCTAAATCTTTTCTCTATGCCAAGCAAAAATATTTAGAGTTTGGTGACAAACCACACAAATTACTCGCCAGACAACTTCGAAAAAATGTGAGTGACCGAATGATTCACAGGGTTAAATCTGCATCTGGGGAATTACTCTCTTTCCCCAAAGACATCAATGACAGATTCCGGCAGTTTTATGAGACTCTATATACATCTAAAGCGGACCCTAACCCCTTAATTATGCAAACATTTTTGGAGGACTGTAATCTTCCTGCCCTGAACCAGGAAGATTCTAACTTCCTGAATAAGGAAATATCTCTTGATGAAATTCGAGAAACAATTAAATCTCTAAAGAGTGGCAAGACCCCGGGCCCAGATGGATACCCTGGTGAATTCTATAAAACATTCAGCAACATGCTCTCTCCCTACCTGCACAAAATGTTGGTTCAGGCCAATGAGGATGGAGCTCTCCCTTCTACTTTGGACGAAGCGTTCATTACAGTTATACATAAGAAGGGTAAAGATCCAGAAGAGGTAGGGTCATACAGACCAATATCTCTCCTTAATACAGACCAAAAGATTTTAGCAAAAACTCTGGCTAACAGGCTTAGCACTTTAACCGGCTTTATCCCTAACAGAAACTCATTCTTCAATCTCAGGCGCCTCTTCAATATTATGTATTCTCAGAGGTTACCCAATGTGGACCTTGCCGTCATATCTCTTGATGCCGAAAAGGCCTTTGACCAAGTTGAGTGGCCCTATCTATTCAAGGTCCTACAGAAATTTAATATTGGAGATAGGTTCATAAATTGGATCCAGCTTTTATTTGGGAACCCCTGTGCCAGAATACTCACTAACCAATCATTGTCGCCCCGATTTAACCTCAATAGGGGGACAAGGCAGGGTTGTGCGCTGTCGCCTATGCTCTTCGCCCTAATTATCGAACCGCTCGCTCAGACGATTAGATCTCATGCAGCAATACACGGCTATAATACTAAAGATACCCTAAATAAGATCTCCCTATACGCAGATGACATCCTCCTCTATGTAACAGAACCCCAGGCTAGTATCCCAGCTATTCTTGATGTGATCAATTTGTTTGGTACCTTCTCGGGATACAGAATAAATTGGAACAAGAGTGAATTAATGCCCATACGGTCGCAAAATACCTCCTGGCTAGAACATCTCCCATTTAAGTTATCTTCAGAAAAATTTACCTACCTAGGAATTGTAGTTACCAAACAATACTCTTTACTATTTAAAGAGAATTTCCCTCTCTGATACAAAAACTCAAAGCAAACATACTATTTTGGAGAACTCTACCAATTTCTCTGCTCGGAAGAATTAATGCCATTAAAATGGTCTTCCTCCCACAACTGCTCTACCTATATCAGAACATCCCAGTATTCATACCTAAATCCTTTCATAAACAACTGGACTCAATTATCAATCCTTTCATCTGGGATTATAAAACACACAGGATAGGTAAAAAACACCTCTGTAAATCCAAGATGGAAGGAGGATTGTCTCTCCCAAATTTAATATTTTATTACTGGGCCGCTAACCTCCGCGTTGTTACGTTTCTGTTGGACGACGTACTTCCGGCATCCAGCTGGCTTAGTATGGAACGTGAGGAGTGTCACCCCTTCTCTATTGGCGCTGTGATTTTGTCGCCTGTCAACCTGGAGTGTCACTTTATTGTAACAATCCTATTATACATAGCACAGTCCGAATCTGGAAGAAAATTAAAGTCCACTTTGAGCTTAGACCAATGTCATTCATGCTCCCTGTCGCCAGGAATCCCTCCTTTGCCCCTTCTAACCTTGATAACACCTTTGAGCGATGGGGAGAGTTGGGGATAAGTACCATAGGGGATTTATACATAGAGGGGACCTTTGCTTCCTTTGAGTTGCTGAGGGAAACTTATAATCTTCCCAGAAGTAATTTTTTCAGATACCTACAAATTAGAGACTATGTTAGAAAACACCTCCCAACATTTGGGAATGCTAAACCTTCCATGTTTGACGGATGCATAAAAATATGCCCCACCTCAGATAAACTGATATCGCGTCTATATGATTCTTTTCAATCTGTTAGCACACCTTCTACAGATGCCATCAAGGCAAAATGGGAGGAAGAACTAGGGACTGACATCTCGGTGGCAGACTGGGAAGAGAGCTTGGAGTATATCCACACATGCTCCATTAATTCCAGACATCGTCTCATACAATTCAAGGTATTACACAGATTACACTATTCCAAAACTAAACTGCATAGGATATTTCCTGACACATCCCCTACATGTGATAAATGTCAGGCTACGCAGGGTACACTACTCCACTGCTTTGCCCTATGCTCTAGCTTGCATGGTTATTGGTGTGGAATTTTGGGATCCTCTCTGAAGTTTTGGAGACTTCAATAGATCCAGACCCGCTTCTGATAATCCTGGGAGTATCTGAGTCCCTAAACGGATTAACCAACCCCCAAAAACAACTAATCTCGTACGGTCTCATCTCGGCAAAAAAACTAATCTTGTTGTTTTGGAAAAGGAGGGAAGCTCCCTCTACCAAATTATGGCTCAGTGAACTGGCAAACACTGTACACTTAGAAAGAATTTGATATATTCTGAACAATAAATTATCAACATTTGATCAAATCTGGCAGCCTTTCCTCTCCTACTTGGACGAGTCGGCGCTGTGAATTTGTACTTATTAACGCACTCTCAATTGTAATATTTTAATCTACCTTTGGGCAGCATGTGCTGGCCCTGCCACCCGAGCAGTTGGGGGGGGAAATCTTCCCTCTTTCTTTCTACGTGTCCTTGTTTTGTATGTCGTGTTTTGTATTATTTGTTCTGCACCCAGAACTCTGGGTCTTGTTGTTCCTGTATGCTCTTTTATGTTTAGATCAGAATTGTATACCTGTCTTGTATACCTATACACCATTCTTGTGTGTGTTTAATAAAAATATTTGAAACAAAAGAAGTTTACATACACTGAGTTGACTGTGCCCTTAAACAGCTTTGTAAATTCCAGAAAATGCCATGGCTTTAGAAGCTTTTGATAGGCTAATTGACATCATTTGAGTCAATTGGAGTGTACCTGTGGATGTATTTCAAGGCCTACCTTCAAACTCCGTGCTTCTTTGCTTGACATCATGGGAAAATCAAAAATAAATCAGCCAAGAACTCCACAAGTCTGGTTCATCCTCGGGAGCAATTTCCAAACACCTGAAGGTACCACGTTCATCTGTACAAACAATAGTACGCAAATATAAACACCATGGGACCACGCAGCCGTCATACCGCTCAGGAAGGAGACACGTTCTGTCTCCTAGAGATTAACGTACTTTGGTGTGAAAAGTGCAAATCAATCCCAGAACAACAGCAAAGGACCTTGTGAAGATGCTGGAGGAAAAAGGTACAAAAGTATCTATATCCGGGCCTCCCGAGTGGCGCAGTGGTCTGAGGCACTACATCACAGTGCTAGCTGTGCCACTAGGAATTCTGGGAGTCCAGGCTCTGTTGCAGCCGGCCGCGACCGGGAGGCCCATGGGGCGGTGCACAATTGGCCCAGCGTCGTCCAGGTTAGGGAGGGTTTGGCCGGCAGGGATTTCCATGTCTCATCGCACACTAGCGACTCCTGTGGAGGTGTACTCCTCGCCAGGTGTACTGTCACGGCTGTGTGGAGAGAAGGACCAAGGCGCAGCGTGCTCTGAGTTCCACATCTTTATTTTTTGAAACTTACAAAACTAAAAGGAAACAAACAACGAAACGTAACATAAGAGGTTCGACATGCACTAACTCAAATCAAGATCCCACAAAACACAGTGGGGAAATGGCTGCCTAAATATCATCCCCAATCAGAGACAACGATAAACAGCTGCCTCTGACTGGGAACCATCCCAGAACAACAGAAAAGGATCTCCTGAAGATGCTACGGAGGAAACGGGTACAAAAGTATCTATATCCACAGTAAAAAAAGAGTCCTATATCGACATAACCTGAAAGGCCGCTCAGCAAGGTAGAAGCCACTGCTCCAAAACCGCCATAAAAAAGCCTGACTATGGTTTGCAACTGCATATGGGGACAAAGATCATACTTTTTGGAGAAATGTCCTCTGGTCTGATGAAACAAAAATAGAACTGTTTGGCCATAATGACCATCGTTATGTTTGGAGGAAAAAGGGGGAGGCTTGCAAGCCGAAGAACACCATCCCAACCGTGAAGCACAGGGGTGGCAGCATCATGTTGCGGGGGTGCTTTGCGGGGGTGCAAAAACAAAACACTACAGGTAGGAGGTGTCATATGGTGAGTAGTATAGTTTTAAACTAATGTTTAAAGACTTAACCCATCCACCACCTCTCATATGATGTGTATATCATATATTTCAGGTTGATGTAGAAGATTTCTCCCCCAAGAAGTCACAGCATGTCACATCAGCATCCAGCTCTGCAGGATCAGATACTGTATAGGCTATTAGCTAAAGTAAGGTGCATTCTTGTACACACATCCCTAGAGGTTCCCTTACATTACTTAAATGACCACAATCTGTTTCCTTTCTAGACGATACTGAAAACTAAATGCACGGCCAACTGGGAGCTGTGAACTGGGTATGTAGTCTACTGTGTGTAATGCTGAAGGCTTGATGCATAACAAGATATAATATTTGTGATGACTTGTTGAGTAGTTATAGATATCACTGAAAACCCCTTTAGTAATTGTGGCTTTTGTTTGCATGGTGGTATTGTGAAAGTGGGGTGTAATTTGACTTGATCACCCAACGAGGCAATACTCTATTTATTCTTCCTTTTTCTTCAAGGAAGCAGATGTTCTTCTAAGGGACACCCTGGAGGCAGCAATTTGGTGCGAACGTCAAACATTTAAAGGCACTGTTTCCCTCCCTAGTGTAATTGGGATGGACGGGGTAGACCGCATTACAACCCTTAAAGAACTACAGTTGTATAATGGCCTGGATGAAGAGGAACATATTATCCTCAAGGAACCATTCATGTTCCAGTTACAGAGAGATTGAGATGTTCTATGTGGAGGCAGTTGACAACAAGAAAATTACTGTCTTTGCCTCTTGTGAGGAGCAGGAGTGAAGCCATTTTTGAGGAGTGGTAAAACCTTGTTTTTTTCTGCTGTGTTAATTGTGTTATGTTGTTTAGTAAAGTTGACGTAGAATTCAAGAGTCTCTGATCTCTTTACTGGAGCTGGTATAACTTAATGTACAACGCACATTCAGCTTGTCAGTATGTCTATATGGTAGGGTGACCAGACGTCCCCGTTTTCCGGGGACAGTACCCGTTTTTAGTGGCCTGTCCCCGGCTGCAGTTGTCCCCAGAAATGTCCTAGTTTTTAACTGTACGTTAAAAACAGATTGCAAAGTGAAACAATATTTTACGTGGCAAGAAAGACCGGGCAGCATAGCCTAGCAGTTGACGTCTCAATCGCATTG